>NC_089235.1:61167468-61812781 GCF_963924675.1 Phocoena phocoena
GCCTATTGAAGATATGTAGCCTTTTTCCAGTTTGGGGATATTACGAATGAAACTGGAATAAACATTTGTATACTGGTTTTAGTGTAGAACATAGTTTTCATTTCTCTGGGCTAAATGCTCAAGAGTGGAATGGTTGGATTGTACAGCAACTGCACATTTAGTTTTTGAGGAAACAGCATTATTGTTCCTAGAGTGGCTGCACCATTTTACATTCCTATCAGCAAAGAATGAGTGATCTAGTTTCTTTTCATTTTGTCAGCATTTGGTGTTGTCACTATTTTTTATTTTAGCCGTTTTGATAGGTGTGTAATGATATCTCCTTCTGATCTTAATCTGCATGTTTCTGATATCTAATGATGTTGAATGTGACTAGAGTTCAGGAAGTCAGGGTGAGTCAAGAACGGTGATAGATATGAGATTTTACCCTGTATGGACACAAAGAAGTTAGCCTGCCACCGTCTTATGGATACTGACAGAAGACAAAACATCCCAGGATCAGACACAAAAGTTCTATTACTCCTAACACAGCAAATAACAGGGGCTTCATGTTTGTATCCGTTCTCTCCCACCCACCACCAGTCTCACAGAGGCAACCTGGAGAGGCCCAGGTGGAGCTGAACACAGAGTGGATTTGTGTCACCATTGAGGAATCCTGAGCTTTGGAACCTGAGCCTTTTAAAATGGGAAAGAGACCTGCCTGATCTTTGGTCTGGAGGGGGATGTTGTCTTTATTACCCTGGACAGTAAGCAAACCTGCCTTCTGCTCCAGAGGGAGACATTATCTCTGACTTCCAGGACAGTGCCCTATACCCTCACTCTTGAAAAAATAGTCTGGAACTAAATGGTAGTTAATACCTGTGCTTGCAACAAATGCAGAAACTCGAGAGATTCATGGAGAATTGTCTCCCAGCAGAATGCAACAAGGAAGCAGCAGAGTTAGACATGGGCCAGACCATGCAGGTCTTGTAGGCCCTAACAGGGATCCTACACCATTATCCTATACACAATGGAGCTCTACTAAAGGTTTTAAGCCGTAGTGGCATGGCGAGCGTTGGGTGTATCATTAGTCCAATACCAGATGATCTTCAGCCGCTCTGAACCTCAGCGTGTACTTGCTTCTGTGTCTTTACATGTAAGGTTCTCTCTGCCTGGGACATTCTTTCCCCTGCTTTCTTTCCTAAATCCCAGATGATCTCCTGCTTATCTTTTAAGACTCAGTTCAAGCCTTCCTCTCTGCCACTTGGCTTATCCATTTCCATGGTTTCTCCTGCCTTGTGTATCAGATTAGGTGACCTAGTTTTTAGGCATCTTACAAAATCCCACTAGTTGTTCATTGCTTTTGTGTCCCAGTGAGCAAAAAGTTCCCATTCACACCCTGGGATACTGTAAGATAAAGTTTGTCTTTCACCATTTCTCACCTGCCAGATGAGAGAGGACCAACTCCTAGGCTCTAATTTTCTAATTTTCACCTGGTTTGTGAAACCAGAGCAGGGCTCTGACCTTAATTGTTGCACAAAGTACATCTTTGATTAGCTTCCTAACAACTCTTTTCCATTGACAAGGAAGATGATCAGGTGAGAGCGTGAGAAGGTTAGCTGGGCAGTTAAAAAAAAAAGGAGGGGAGATCATTCAAGGGTCAAGGTCTTAGTTAAACTTAAGTTGTTTTTAAATCCAGAATGTGTACGGATGATAACTCAACCAAAGTAAAGGAAAAACTCAAATAAAACCCTACCTCCATTTGTTTACAAAGATATCATCAGAAACAGCCAATATTTTGTACTTTATGCCTTTATCAGAAATATTGTTTTTTACTCTATTCCTTCATTTCCTTGTACATCTCTCTTCTACAAATGGATTCACTAATGTTTAGTTGGCTAAAAATATAAAATTAAATGGCTCCAAATGGGTAGTGCCTAAATCTGTAACTTTACCCTCATTTTCATCAAGGCCTTGAAAGGAAGAAGGAAAATCTAGGAGCATTAAAAAATATAAATATTCATCCTTGTCAGAGCCTTCTAGGCATATTCCTTCAACGAGGCAACCAATTTTCAGTCCAGGTGACTATATTCATCTCTAAGCCAATTCAAACGAATTTCACAGACAGAATTTTATGAGATTCTGTCCCAAGCTTCACCAAAGGCCAATTATGAAACGTCTACTTCATTTCCTTCAGTCACTGATTTTCTAATTTGTTGGCAAAAATCTATGACTTCAGTCTAACGTGATATTTTCTTTGTAAGCCCATCTTATCTTTTGCTTATGATCCCCTTGTGTTCTGTTTAAAGATATTTCATCTTTTTATATTTGTTTCATTATATTGCTAAGGTAGAGTTTCTGAATTACAATAGCTGGCTCAGTCATTCTTACCTGTTCTGTGGAATGATACCACATCTGTTTTCCTCTAATCTTATGGTGTGTCTTGAGTGCTTTGTTTAAAGACAATTATAAGCAATTCAAATGATGTTTGCTCATTTTCTTGTTACGTTAGGATGCATGTCATCCAGACCAAATGCTTATGTTCACATTTACTCTACTCACCACCTGCATTTTGCCAATACTTATTTTGAAGTGTTTCCATTATTCTTATTGAACAAGTTTATTTTTCTAGTTTGACTTGGTAAACAGGAGTTGAAAAATGACAACAATCATTCAGCTAAATTTAGAGTCATAATAATTTAATATTCTATCTTTTTACTAGCAGACCTGTCTAATATAGAGTTTATATTTCTCCCTTGGTATATTTGTTCAGTGCTTTTTTATTCCACTTTCTTTTTTTTGCCTCTTAGTAGCATTAATTTTATTCTAGATTTTTACTCACATGATCAATTCTCACCATATCCCCTAACAGAGCAGGTATTTTTCCTCTTTCTTTTGCTGTCCCTCTCTGTGGGACCATAAAGCAAATTATAGACATTAATTTTTAAGATATGGAGACCAAAGTTAAAGAAAACTGTCAACAAAAATTACACAAATGACTGTAATCATTTGCTTTGATAAAAATTTGAGCTTTTAAATCCTGGCAGTTTTAAATTCTGTCTGCAAGTATGAAAAATCTTCACTTGGCACAAGTTGGGCATTGTAGGAAAATACTGTGCTTTTAATATGGTAAGTAATGGAATTCAGAGAAAAATGAAAGGGAGGAAACTCATCCACATGTAGATACCATGACTGACAGACCTTGTGATCTAAAAGTTTAAGGTACACTGCATGATGAGGGCCTTGAGAATTGGTTTTTAATAAAAATATGTAGTAATTAAGATACTCTCAATGTATAGAGTCTTTCTTTGAAAAATCTCACCAGTTGTACACATGATCTCTTGCTTCTCAGAATGAGGCAAATAAAGGGGGAGGTTTGCCCAAGGGGACCATACACGCTACCATACAAACAACAGGGTATGGCTAACATGGCTGTGATTGGCCAGAGTCTTTCCTATGGTGGTTGGGCTTGGCCTTCTCCCCAGACCATTGTATTTTGGATATGAGAATATGGATATCTGGTCAGAGAGCTGCCAGCAGTTCAGCTGGGCTATGATACAGAGTATAAATGTAGGTTCAGGGGCCTTAAACACACAGGTACTTAATTGGGGGCCCATTGAGAATCATTAAACATATTGAATGAGAGTATCATATGGTCAGAGAAGCTAAACCTTTCTTGATGCATGTTCCCATCCCCCAAACAAGTAGGGTTGGGGTTTCTGTATCAGAGTTCAATCAGTGAAGCAGAATCACTACACACACACACACACACACACACACACACACACACATTTATTTTAGGGATTTGGCCATGTGCAATGGGGAGAGCTGGTTAAGTATTCTTCTAAGGTTGCTGTCTTTGCACCTGCTACTAGAGCTTGAAGTCCAAAGGCCAGGAAATCCTGAAGGGAAGATGGGTGTAAAGTGGAGTCAAGAAAGGTGAAGCTGGAACCCATAAACATGAGCTAGAGCTCACGAGGATGGACTGAAGTCGGTGTCCATTCTTGTTACCTTTGGTCTTGGTGGGCTGAATGCCCCTCTGATCTTGGCAGTGTGAATGCTCTATAGAAGCCAAGGCCCTTTGTCATGGGGAAAAACACACATCCCTGGCCCATTAGTCAAAGACGTTTCTAATAAAGAGATAGGCTCCATTTTTGTTGTTAGCTGACAGTTTCCAATCCCCATCAGGCTCCCTTCCCCTTTGCCCCACATCTGGGCAGGCTGATAAGAAAGCCTGGATACTTCCTCCTTTTGTATTTGTGGGAATTTCAAACCACATAAGCCTCAGCCCGTGTGTGGGACCTATCACTCCAGCAAAGTTGGAGGATTCAGGGAAAGGTGGAGCAGTTGAAGACCCAGCCACTATCGCATGCCAACAAGGTGATCGGTAGCAATGTGTATGGGCTAAGAAAGGACTACCCTCCAGATCTCTCATGAGAATCTCCCTTGTGGTCCAGCCTAACCTGAAACATACAGGAGAAGGAATGTTGGGAAATGTTCAGCCCAGCCAGCTTAGCACATTGCAAAGCCACTATAGCTCCTCTTTGATTTTCTCTTTTTTTCTGATACCCGCAATCATTTACTAACTGACATAATCCAATATACATGATGTATAGTTCTCAGCATCTCCTCTTTTTTCCCCTTAAATGAAATATTATTAAAACATTTAGCATAAAGTCTTACACATGCATAACACGTAAAAGTTAGCTATTATTATTCTATTATCACAGAAAATGACGTGAATTTATTATCATTTTTCAGGACTGACCTTTCCCATCAAACTAGAGAAGGCTCTTGACTTCTTTGGCCTTGACATCCTCTAAGGGTAGAGCTCAGAAAATGTGGAGGGAATTTGCACCCATCTGGTATCTTGCTGTGGTGCTTTTTCCAGGGGAAAAAGATTCTGATTCCTAACAGAAGCAGCTTTCCAGTGCAAGAAATCCATGGGCCCAGGTATCCACTGTCCATTTTAAGTGTGTTTTTCATTGAACCTGTAAGTCTATGAGTTTATTACATTCTCCTTCATCCCTTTTTTTTTCAGAGTTAAAACAGGTTTTATTATGTATACAGCTGTTCTACTTGTTTTTCTTAAGTCCGTCATCCCTTTTTAACTTGGCCCTTGGTTCTCCTTTCTGCCCTCTCCCCTGGTTTTCTTGGTATAAGACTTAGTGTGCTTTGGGTTTTATTTTAAAGGATCTAGGTCTATTAATTTTCTCAAGTACATTTCAAGAGCAAAACTAGAAACTTGGAAAAGGGAAACTAATGTGCAGAGAGTTTAATGAAATACTGGCAGCAAAATAATCCCTTGGTTTAGCTGGTTTACAATAGCAGGCATGTTGAACAATATGGAGAAATACAAGTGTTATTTGTTAGAGGCTGTCTGTGATTCAGGTTGCATTTTAGGAAAGCAGGCTCTGAGATGAAGATCAGCAGTTAGGGCTTTTCCTAGGGAGTGCTCTTGGGATCAACCTATGGAAGGAGTGAGAAAGAAGCAGGATTGCACAGAGAGAGATGCCAAGCTGAGATGTAGTCTCACTGGGAGCCTGAGCCACCCCTAAGGGGTGTTCTGTTCTGAAGATGGCCTGGCGCTTCAGAACTGTCCCTACTTGGGGTAAGAGGGCTGACCCTTTATAGGCCTGTGTTAATCAGTCATTGGATGTGGGCTGTTCTGGGATTGGGAAGAGGTTCCTGACCTTGGGTGAGTGTCTCTCTTCAAGCTAAGGCGATCCCTGGAGGGTGCTGCAGTTGAGAACTGTCTGCCAACACCATCCCTAGCAACTGGGGGACTAAGGCCTTTATTCCTGATGAGGAATCTGAATGGTGCATCACCATATCCTGTATACTCTGACAGGAGTGCTTATGGAAGGACAATTTTCTAGAAATGCTTTTTTTGCTATCCTATTTTGGAAAATTTTCCACTAACCCAATATCCCATACCTACACCATTAGTAGTTAAGGGAATAAAACCATAATAAAAGGTGCCTTTAATATTTTTTTATGAGTCTCATTGTCAATGTCATATTTTTCTTAAAATGTCTTTATATCATAGTGCTATAGCCGTGTCAGTATGTTATCCTTGAAAATTGTTGACAAACCATGACTTTTATAGACTCTGCCCGGGGGAGAGACCATTTTCTGTTCTCTCTTAGTTATACTTCTGATCCCAGTCAGGTCTGGATGAGCTCAGTGGATCTCTAGAGCCTGAATAGAGGAGATAAAAATAACTGAGTAATCTTCCCTCTGCCCATCCACCTGCATCTTGTTCTGATCTCTGCTCTGCACCCTGTAAGGATGATCCATGGGTTACATTTCCTCACCGCCCTTTCTGGCTTCTTCTCATTGGGTTCAGCCAAAGGGAGACAAGAAGAAGGAAATGAGCATGTGAAACGGGAAGACACTGGGGAATTTCTTCCCCGTAGCCCCCATGTATCAGTGCACCTGTTCAGAAGGAGCCGTGTCCTGTGATTGCAACCCAGCCAGGCGGTCCCTCCTCTAGGTTCAAAGCTCTCACTAGTTAAGCTCTAAACTTGGCCCACCACGTGCATGGCCAAAGTGGCAATTATTTTCTCCAATTTTTTAAAAAACCATCACTAACTTTGTTACACATTTCCCAGGAGATCTGCCCCCAGAAACCTGGTCTATTAGATGTCATTATCGCTTAGGATCAATACAACACCTGTGAGGTTTTTTGTTTTTTTTTTTTTTTTGCGTTACGCGGGCCTCTCACTGCTGTGGCCTCTCCTGTTGCGGAGCACAGGCTCCGGACGCGCAGGCTCAGCGGCCATGGTTCACGGGCCCAGCCGCTTCGGTGCATGTGGGATCCTCCCGGACTGGGGCACAAACCTGTGTCCCCTACATCAGCAGGCGGACTCTCAACCACTGCGCCACCAGGGAAGCCCACCTGTGAGTTTTTATACTCTACCAGATACTCATATTTTCTAATTAGGATCTGTTGTTGGAGGATGATAGTAATAAACCCATAGGCAGCGTAGAGGGTTGGCTGTGGACCCTGAGGCAACAGCTTATCATCATAGCAGACCTGAAAAGGCAGGTACCAAGAAAACCTGGAAAGCCTCCTGCAAAATGAGTGAGGATGCCTGCCAAGCTCAGGGACTCTGACTTCTGTACACCTTTCTCTAGGCTGCCTGCGGCCAGTCCTCTCATAGTCTGAGCAGGTCGTACCCTCTCTCCCCCCACCTGCCAACTTTCTTCACCACTGTTTGTCTCCTGATAACAGCTGTTATTATTTAGTGACAGAGTGAATGATTGAGAAGAACACATGTAACAGGGGATGTTAGTGACTCTTTTCTCCCCTTCTAGCCCACAGAAAGAGGAGCTGACACTATGTTGTTAAATTTCTGAATTCATTGATTGATCGATTGATTGATTGAAGGATAGTTGATTTACAATATTGTGTTTGTTTCAGGTGTACAGCATAGTGATTCAGTTTTTTTGCAGATTATATTCCATTATAGGTTATTACAAGATATTGGGTATAATGCCCTGTGCTATACAGTAAATCCTTGTTGCTCATCTGTTTGTTTGTTTTTTTGCGGTACGCGGGCCTCTCACTGTTGTGGCCTCTCCCGTTGTGGAGCACAGGCTCCGGACGCACAGGCTCAGCGGCCATGGCTCACAGGCCCAGCCGCTCCGCGGCATGTGGGATCTTCCCGGACCGGGGCACGAACCCATGTCCCCTGCATCGGCAGGCGGACTCTCAACCACTGCACCACCAGGGAAGCCCTCATCTGTTTTATGTGTAGTAGTTTGTATCTGTTAATCCCATACTCCTAACTTTTCCCTCCCCACCTCCCTCTCCCCTTTGGTAACCATCAGTTTGTTTTCTGTGTCTGTGAGTCTGTTTCTGTTTTGTATATGGATTCATGTGTACTACTTTTTAGATTCCCCATATAAGTGGCATCTTATAGTATTTGTCTTTCTCTGCCTGGCTTATTTCACTAAGCATGATATTCTCTAGGGGATTTTAAGGTTTGGTTTTGTTTGGGAGGATTAACTGTGGGTTTCTCCGTGGAGGAGGGAGACAGGCCAGTGCTTGGTTGGGCAGAGCTTGAGTGACCTCTGAGACTAAGAACATGGTCAAGGACCTGCTGTGTCCCACTGGGGAGAGGGAGGATATGGAATCAGAGTCTGGGGTGGATAACTCCTAGGAAATGCATCCCTGAGCTTGTCCAGGGCCGCCATGCTTGGGAGGACAAACTGAAATACTGAGTAAGCCCAAAGTATCCCAACAGTGCTGGAGGATTTGAGAGAGCAGATGTTTATTTATTTGTTTGTTTATTTATGTATTTATCTATTTAAATGCATAGAGGAAAAAATATACTTCGAATATTAAAACTGTGATTTTATGACTATGACTTTTTAATATTAAGTAGGTTGATTTGCAGAACATCCCAAGGAAATAATATAGGTCGTCCCTAGATGTGTAAAAGCCTAAAGTGGGGAAAATTGAGTAATTCAGGGCCACAGTTACAGAGGTAACGTCCACCAAGCCCTGGACCCTCTCCTACTATTCTTGCCCCAATTTCCAAAGATTCTTCTGTAATAGCAGGAGGTGAAGGGGGCCAGAGATTTACTGAAATTAAATTTCTCTCCAGCCAGGTAGATGGAAACTTAGAGCAGATATAATCTGATTTAGAAAAATAAAGCAGGTGTGCTGCATATTCTACATGTTTTCTGTTAAATTGCTCTGTCCTCTCTCAGCCTTGCTCTGTGGCCTGCATGGCTGCATCAACAGGCAGAGTTGCTCTTTGGCTTTCATTGGGTCCATCCAGGGTCAGATTCAGGGTGAAAGGAGTGAGGTTCCCAGGGCGTGGTGATGGCCGCCTTAGATTTTGTGCCTAGTCTGGGCCTTGTATTCAGCTAGAAGATTCAGGATGGAGGAGAGTGAAGCTGGCGCATTTATTCCCCCGCGCTCGCTGCTGCGTTGCTAAGGGCTGCTTGTATTCTTTCAGAGAGGCAATCGTTCCTATCTGGCAGACCTCTCCACAAAGTTCTTCTTCCAGGTTCCCCTAAGCATGGCCCTCTTACTCCTTTAAGTGTATTTGTGGGATAGGGGTGGGGCCAGGGAGAAGGATCTGGGGGTAATAGCTGGCTCTCTGCTAGGGACCTGAGGTACTGTACCATTTTTTATTACCCAGGAGGACTCCACTCTTCCTCATTACAGTCCTATAGAACTGCATGCTTCCTTTTAGGGGACTGAATCCACCCCACACCTTTAAAATAGTCCCTTTATTAAAGTCACCCATTTGCTTATGTAAGTGGGCCTCTGTTTCTTGCTGGGACCTGACGTGATAGAGCATGTAACTTGTCTTGATCCTTAGAGCTGTGATCCAAAATTTAACTCCTTCACATTTAATAAATGAAATCGTTTCCTTAGTATTTGTCTTCCCTCCTAGTTTTCTGGCTCCCTTTGTAGGAAGGGCCACTGAGTTGTTACCAGTGTGTCTACAGAGCCTAGCAATGTGCTCAGCATATAATAGGTGCTCAATAAATGCTTGCAGACTAATCTACTATCTCAGAAAAATCTAGGTCATAATTTCTGCTTATGAGAAAAAAGTCAAGACTTACTGGATACCTGTCTGTTTGAAGAAGAATCTTTCAATAGAGGAATAGACTGAGAAAGGAGAAGTGAATTTGTCCTCTGTCCCTGCCTCTACAATATATATCATGGATCTCCCTGAGCCCTTTAATTTTTCCTCTGTCATTTCTTGGCTGTCAACACCCCTGTCTGGTGGATATGGCAAAACAGCTTCCAGTAAGCAAACTTCAGGAAAAAAAATTAAAAAGCATGATAAGTACGGCACATGCTTATTTCTCCTTAATTGCTTGATTTTCCATCTGTTGGTCTGGGATAATATTGACAAAGGATTAAAGACACCACACCATCTCCTGAATCAAATGAAAACAGTCATTCTCAAATTACAGAGCATGACATTTTTATGTTTTGCAACATCGAGAGGAAAGAGCATTTAATTTATTTTAATGTGGTTAATTTGAAGCTAGATTAGATCATCTAGTTAGCTCATAGGTTCTTGACTTTTAAGACCAGACATTGTTTAGCATCTCATTTTCACAGTGGTAGTTGCTGCTGTCAATATTAGCTTATGTCTAATTAACGGGGAAGCTTACCTGGAATTCCAGACACAAAATCTATAAACTAAAAGCGAGAGCTAACATGATTTTAAGAGAATCACCCTTAAATAAGAAGCAGCTGCATGTTGCTTCAAACTAAACACAACTTTGATGCTTGAATATTTCGCTTCATTTTTATGTATGGAAAAATGTTATTTTAAAACCTACTTTCTCCTGGTGAAGACTAGATAGAGTGATGGAGATTTTCAAAAATGATAAAAGCAACACTAGTGGTCAGTACTTGAGATCATTTATATGGTGCCTGGGGAAAGGGAAAAGATACTTTTGATCTGATCTTAGTGATAAGACAAGATGACATTTTCAGCTGGGCTTGGATGGGTTCTCAGGTGGAAGTTTTTGCTTCTCCAGGGAGGGGATTCATTGAATTGCTAAACCAGATTTGGAGTTGATAATAAGCCATAACAAATTGCAATTGCAATTTTCCACCATAGTTTAGACTGCATGATCGGGAATGAGATTGGGTAGATAAAATATTTCAGTGGCTTAGACTTTTGAGACTCCTGAAGACTTCAATATTTGAAGTCTAGGGTAGTAAGATGTGAAGTTCAATTTTCTTCTTAAGTGATTTTGGAAGCTCTTAAAAATACTTCAGCCACTTGCTTAGTAGAAGTTTGATCTTCAGTTGGCACCCAGCTACAATTCTGTTTACCAAACTCAGGTTTCATTTAAAGCTTAAGTATTGGGAAATAGTTTTCAGAAGGTCACCAGCTCCCCCAGAGGTCTAAATTCTCTCCCTGATTAATTTTCACCCCCACCATTGCCCTTAATCTTATTCTGGAATTATCTGTTTTTCTCTGATTAAAATGACAGAGTATCATTTAACTGAGTCCAGACAGATCATGAAATGAATATATAATATATTTTAGTTCACCTTGACTGTCCTCCAGGTATCTTCGGATGATTGTTCTAGATTATTCATGTTTCCTGAATGCTAGCTTTCCTGCAAGCTATGGTATTTTGATTATTGCCTATTATTATTGTATGCTTTAAAAATGCACTGAAATATGTCTGTCTTTAATTAGCTAATCTCTAATTCTTTACGGTTTTTTTCTAAAGAAATTATTTAACATGCTCTTCATTTCAAGCCCAATCATGTGAAGTTCTTTGTGATTCACCTTTTACAAATAGGAAAAAATGAGATGCTTAAGTTGGATCTGTAACCCTTCCATAATAGGATAGGAGATACTTAAAGGATTTAAGTGTGAAAAGCCTTTTCAGCTGAGCAGCAGAAATCTGAATGCAAGCATCAGTATTTGTGCTTTAAATATGGCAGGTTGTGTTGGTTTCATGGCTCTGAAAGCCAGGGAAAAGTTTTAAAAAGATAAACAAGATGAGATTATACAGGAAGACTTTTATTCTGTAGAAGAAGTATGTGTGTATTACACTTTGCCTAGAAGCTCTTCATTTTTGCTAAAAACATGAAAGCAAAGTCAATTGCACAAATCAAAACTACAATGAGGTATCACCTCACACTGGTCAGAATGGCCATCATCAAAAAATCTACAAACAATAAATGCTGAAGAGGGTGTGGAGAAAAGGGAACCCTCTTGCACTGTTGGTGGGAATGTAAACTGATACAGCCACTATGGAGAACAGTATGGAGGTTCCTTAAAAAACTACAAATAGAACTACCATATGACCCAGCAATCCCACTACTGGGCATATACCCTGAGAAAACCATAATTCAAAAAGAGTCATGTATCAAAATGTTCATTGCAGCTCTGTTTACAATAGCCAGGACATGGAAGCTCCTATATTGTTTTAATCTGAACTATCATGTTATACTTTTATAGTTGCAAAAATAATTTTTAAATTATATTTTTATAATTAAAGAAAGCAACATTAATCTCTTATATCAGAGATAACCAATGGTAACATTTTGTTATCTTCCGGCCTTTTTAAAAATAATTGGATCAAATGATAAAAAGATTATTGTTTCAATTTTTTTCACTTAATATATCTTGAGTGCTTTTATATGTCATTAAATACTCCGTAAAAACATTATTTGAAATTTTTGGGGGGGGAGGTTTAAAACAATTTTTCCTGTATTTTGTTACTTTTTAAAGTTAAAAGCTTTAATTTTTGTAGGAAAAATATATGTCCTTTTCATTGCTTTGATGCTTGGATATTTTGAGAAAAATCAGCTAATTTTACACTTGTAAAAAACTTTAAAAAGTGTCACAGATATACATTTTTATCTCTCTTTTTTTTTTTTTTTTTTTTTTTTTTTTTTTGCGGTACGCGGGCCCCTCACTGCCGCGGCCTCTCCCATTGCAGAGCACAGGGTCCGGACGCGCAGGCCCAGCGGCCATGGCTCACGGGCCCAGCCGCCCCGCGGCATGCGGGATCCTCCCGGGCCGGGGCACGAACCCCTGTCCCCTGCATCGGCAGGCGGACCCCCAACCACCGCGCCACCAGGGAAGCCCCTATCTCTTTTTTTTTTAAACATTTTTATTGGGGTATAATTGCTTTACAATGGTGTGTTAGTTTCTGCTTTATAACAAAGTGAATCAGTTATACATATACATATGTTCCCATATCTCTTCCCTCTTGCATCTCCCTCCCTCCCACCCTCCCAATCCCACCCCTCCAGGCGGTCACAAAGCACCGGGCCGATGTCCCTGTGCCATGCGGCTGCTTCCCACTAGCTATCTACCTTACGTTTGTTAGTGTGTATATGTCCATGACTCTCTCTCGCCCTATCACAACTCACCCTTCCCCCTCCCCATATCCTCAAGTCCGTTCTCCAGTAGGTCTGTGTCTTTATTCCTGTCTTACCCCTAGGTTCTTCATGACATTTTTTTCTCTTCTTAAATTCCATATATATGTGTTAGCATACAGTATTTGTCTTTTTCTTTCTGACTTACTTCACTCTGTATGACAGACTCTAGGTCTATCCACCTCATTACAAATAGCTCAATTTTGTTTCTTTTTATGGCTGAGTAATATTCCATTGTATATATGTGCCACATCTTCTTTATCCATTCATCTGATGATGGGCACTTAGGTTGTTTCCATCTCTGGGCTATTGTAAATAGAGCTGCAATGAACATTTTAGTACATGACTCTTTTTGAATTTTGGTTTTCTCAGCGTATATGCCCAGTAGTGGGATTGCTGGATCATATGGTAGTTCTATTTGTAGTTTTTAAAGGAACCTCCACACTGTTCTCCATAGTGGCTGAACCAATTCACATTCCCACCAGCAGTGCAAGAGGGTTCCCTTTTCTGCACACCCTCTTCAGCATTTATTGTTTCTAGATTTTTTGATGATGGCCATTCTGACTGGTGTGAGATGATATCTCATTGTAGTTTTGATTTGCATTTCTCTAATAATTAATGATGTTGAGCATTCTTTCATGTGTTTGTTGGCAGTCTGTATATCTTTGGAGAAATGTCTATTTAGGTCTTCTGCCCATTTTTGGATTGGGTTGTTTGATTTTTTGTTATTGAGCTGCATGAGCTGCTTGTAAATTTTGGAGATTAATCCTTTGTCAGTTGCTTCGTTTGCAAAACCCATTCTGAGGGTTGTCTTTTGGTCTTATTTATGGTTTCCTTTGCTGTGCAAAAGCTTTGAAGTTTCATTAGGTCCCATTTGTTTACTTTTGTTTTTATTTCCATTACTCTAGGAGGTGGGTCAGAAAGGATTTTGCTATGATTTATGTCATAGAGTGTTCTGCCTATGTTTTCCTGTAAGAGTTTGATAGTTTCTGGCCTTACATTTAGGTCTTTAATCCATTTTGAGCTTATTTTTGTGTATGGTGTTAGGGAGTGATCTAATCTCATACTTTTATATGTATCTGTCCAGTTTTCCCAGCACCACTTATTGAAGAGGCTGTCCTTTCTCCACTGTACATTCCTGCCACCTTTATCAAAGATAAGGTGTCCATATGTGCGTGGGTTTATCTCTGGGCTTTCTATCCTGTTCCATTGATCTTTCTGTTTTTGTGCCAGTACCATACTGTCTTGATTACTGCAGCTTAGTATTATAGTCTGAAGTCAGGGAGCCTAATTCCTCCAGCTCCTTTTTTCGTTCTCAAGATTGCTTTGGCTATTTGGGGTCTTTTGTGTTTCCATACAAATTGCGAAATTTTTTGTTCTAGTTCTGTGAAAAATGCCAGTGGTAGTTTGATAGGGATTGCATTGAATCTATAGATTGCTTTGGATAGTAGAGTCATTTTCACAATGTTGATTCTTCCAATCCAAGAACATGGTATATCTCTCCATCTATTTGTATCATCTTTAATTTCTTTCATCAGTGTCTTATAATTTTCTGCATACAGGTCTTTTGTCTCCTTAGGTAGGTTTATTCCTAGATATTTTATTCTTTTCGTTGCAATGGTAAATGGGAGTGTTTTCTTGATTTAAATTTAGGGTTTTTCATCATGAGTATATAAGAATGCCAGAGATTTCTGTGCATTAATTTTGTATCCTGCTACTTTACCAAATTCATTGATTAGCTGTAGTAGTTTTCTGGTAGCATATTTAGGATTCTCTATGTATAGTATCATATCATCTGCAAACAGTGACAGCTTTACTTCTTCTTTTCCGATTTGGATTCCTTTTATTTCTTTTCCTTCTCTGATTGCTGTGGCTAAAACTTCCAAAATTATGTTGAATAACAGTGGTGAGAGTGGGCAACCTTGTCTTGTTCCTGATCTTAGTGGAAATGCTTTCACTTTTTCACCATTGAGGATGATGTTGGCTGTGGGCTTGTCATATATGGCCTTTATTATGTTGAGGAAAGTTCCCTCTGTGCCTACTTTCTGCAGGGTTTTTATCATAAATGGGTGTTGAATTTTGTCAAAAGCTTTCTCTGCATCTATTGAGATGATCATATGGTTTTTCTCCTTCAGTTTGTTAATATGGTTTATCACATTGATAGATTTGCGTATATTGAAGAATCCTTGCATTCCTGGAATAAACCTCACTTGATCATGGTGTATGATCCTTTTAATGTGCTGTTGGATTCTGTTTGCTAGTTATTTTGTTGAGGATTTTTGCATCTATGTTCATCAGTGATATTGGCCTGTAGTTTTCTTTCTTTGTGACATCCTTGTCTGGTTTTGGTATCAAGGTGATGGTGGCCTCGTAGAAAGAATTTGGGAATGTTCCTCCCTCGGCTATATTTTGGAAGAGTTTGAGAAGGATAGGTGTTAGCTCTTCTCTAAATGTTTGATAGAATTCGCCTGTGAAGCCATCTGTTCCTGGGCTTTTGTTTGTTGGCAGATTTTTAATCACAGTTTCAATTTCAGTGCTTGTGATTGGTCTGTTCATTTATTCTATTTCTTCCTGATTCAGTCTTGGCAGGTTGTGCATTTCTAAGAATTTGTCCATTTCTTCCAGATTGTCCATTTTATTGGTATAGAGTTGCTTGTAGTAATCTCTCATGATCTTTTTTATTTCTGCAGTGTAAGTTGTTACTTCTCCTTTTTCATTTCTAATTCTACTGATTTGAGTCTTCTCCCTTTTTTTCTTGATGAGTCTGTCTAGTGGTTTATCAATTTTGTTTATCTTCTCAAAGAACCAGCTTTTAGTTTTATTGATCTTTGCTATTGTTTCCTTCATTTCTTTTTCATTTGTTTCTGATCTGATTTTTATGATTTCTTTCCTTCTGCTAGCTTTGGGGTTTTTTTGCTCTTCTTTCTCTAATTGCTTGAGGTGCAAGGTTAGGTTGTTTATTCGAGATGTTTCCTGCTTCTTAAGGTGGGCTTGTATTGCTATAAACTTCCCCCTTAGAACTGCTTTTGCTGCATCCCCTAGGTTTTGGGTCGTTGTGTCTCCGTTGTCATTTGTTTCTAGGTATTTTTTTATTTCCTCTTTGATTTCTTCAGTGATCACTTCATTATTAAGTAGTGTATTGTTTAGCCTCCATGTGTTTGTATTTTTTACAGATCTTTTCCTGTAATTGATATCTAGTCTCATGGCGTTGTGGTCGGAAAAGATACTTGATACAATTTCAATTTTCTTAAATTTACCAAGTCTTGATTTGTGACCCAAGATATGATCTATCCTGGAGAATGTTCCATGAGCACTTGAGAAAAATATGTACTCTGTTGTTTTTGGATGGAGTGTCCTATAAATATCAATTAAGTCCATCTTGTTTAATGTATCATTTAAAGCTTGTGTTTCCTTATTTATTTTCATTTTGGATGATCTGTCCATGGGTGAAAGTGGGCTGTTAAAGTCCCCTACTATGAATATGTTACTGTCGATTTCCCCTTTTATGGCTGTTAGTATTTGCCTTATGTATTGAGGTGCTCCTATGTTGGGTGCATAAATATTTTCAATTGTTTTATCTTCTTCTTGGATCGATCCCTTGATCATTATGTAGTGTCCTTCTTTGTCTCTTCTAATAGTCCTTATTTTAAAGTCTATTTTGTCTGATATGAGAATTGCTACTCCAGCTTGCTTTTGGTTTCCATTTGCATGGAATATCTTTTCCCATCCCCTTACTTTCAGTCTGTATGTGTCTCTAGGTCTGAACTGGGTCTCTTGTAGACAGCATATATAAGGGTCTTGTTTTTGTATCCATTCAGCCAATCTGTGTCTTTTGGTGGGAGCATTTAGTCCATTTACATTTAAGGTAATTATCGATATGTATGTTCCTATTCCCATTTTCTAAATTGTTTTGGGTTCGTTATTATAGGTCTTTTCCTTCTCTTGTGTTTCTTGTCTAGAGAAGTTCCTTTAGCATTTGTTGTAAAGCTGGTTTGGTGGTGCTGAACTCTCTTAGCTTTTGCTTGTCTGTAAAGGTTTTAATTTCTCCATCAAATCTGAATTGAGATCCTTGCTGGGTAGAGTAGTCTTGGTTGCAGGTTTTTCTCCTTCATCACTTTCAGTATGTCCTGCCCCTCCCTTCTGGCTTGCAGAGTTTCTGCTGAGAGATCAGCTGTTAACCTTATGGGGGATTCCCTTGTGTGTTATTTGTTGTTTTTCCCTTGCTGCTTTTAATATGCTTTCTTTGTATTTAATTTTTGACAGTTTGATTAATATGTGTCTTGGCGTATTTCTCCTTGGATTTATCCTGTATGGGACTCTCTGTGCTTCCTGGACTTGATTGACTATTTCCTTTTCCCATATTAGGGAAGTTTTCAACTATAATCTCTTCAAATATTTTCTCAGTCCCTTTCTTTTTCTCTTCTTCTTCTGGAACCCCTATAATTCGAATGTTGGTGCGTTTAATTTTGTCCCAGAGGTCTCTGAGACTGTCCTCAGTTCTTTTCATTCTTTTTTCTTTATTCTGCTCTGCAGTAGTTATTTCCACTATTTTATCTTCCAGGTCACTTATTCTTTCTTCTGCCTCAGTTATTCTGCTATTGATCCCATCTAGAGCACTTTTAATTTCATTTATTGTGGTGTTCATTGTTGATTATTTCATCTTTATTTCTTCTAGGTCCTTGTTAACTGCTTCTTGCATTTTGTCTATTCTATTTCCAAGATTTAGGATCATCTTTACTATCATTATTCTGAATTCTTTTTCAGGTAGACTGCCTATTTCCTCTTCATTTGTTAGGTCTGGTGCATTTTTATCTTGCTCCTTTATCTGCTGTGTGTTTTTCTGTCTTCTCATTTTGCTTAAGTTACTGTGTTTGGGGTCTCCTTTTTGCAGGCTGCAGGTTCGTAGTTCCCGCTGTTTTTGATGTCTGTCTCCAGTGGCTAAGGTTGGTTCAGTGGGTTGTGTAGGCTTCCTGGTGGAGGGGACTAGTGCCTGTGTTGTGGTGGATGAGGCTGGATCTTGTCTCTCTAGTAGGCAGGTTCACGTCTGGTGGTGTGTTTTGTGGTGTCTGTGGCTTTATTATGATTTTAGGCAGCCTTGAAATTATTTAGTGTTTTCTCATTTGAGTTTTTCGTAATTTAGCTATTTCTCAGGTATAGAACATTTAGATTGTTTCTAGGTTTTCTCAGAAATAAAAAGTGCTTCCATCAAAATCCTTGGACAGACTTCTTTGTTTGCATCTCTGTTTCATTAAGTCAGATTTCCAAAAATGGGATTACTGTGTCAAAGAATATGGAGACTTTTGATTGGCATTGCTGTGGACCTTCATGGCTGGGCATACCAAGCTTAGTGGCCTCAGAATTTGTATCATAGTAGGTGCATGAGACAGTGAGCCTGCAAACTGGCCATTATTATATTCTTCCCATAGGACTGGGTGTGTGTGAGGTCCAACCATTGCTCCATGGTCTGGCCTCAGGCAGTGAAGCCATGCTGGAGATGGAGGAATAATTCACATTATAAACACAAAAGTATGTCCTTATAGCAGTGTGGTCATGATGCTGGAATTTTTGGTGACTTGGTAGAGTGTACAAAAACAGAAAATCTCTACTTTGACCTTCCCATGACCTGGCAGGACCCATTTCTCTCAGTCCTCTAACTAGCCTTCTATTAGACTATAAATTCTTCAATTTATTTTAAAAAGTTTCCTTAACCATTTACATCTTTTACTACCTGTTTTTCAAAACTTTATCAGCATGGAGCTTGTCATTTAAAAACAGGTTTGCAATTTGGTAAGAATATTATTTATTATTTGAATACTTCTTGGATTATATATGAGGTTGAAGTTTTGTTCATATGCTTATTAATAATTTGTATTTGTGAGATTTGAGTATTTAGGATCTTTCTTTTCCATTGGAGGTTTTTCTTGTTGATTTATAAGAGCTAATTATATAATTAGCTTATATAATATAATTATTATATAAATACTTATCTTTCATCTGTCTTAAACATTGCAAATATTTTCTGTTATTTATTATTGATTTTATTTATAATATTTCATGATATATGGACATTTAAATTCTTATGTAACAAATTCTACTAAAATGTTCCTTTGTGCTTTCTGCTTTTATGCTTCTAGTATCTTTCTCTACCAATATCTGCTATATAATCTATTTTCTCTGGGTCTTGCATATTTTTTACATTCCACTCTTTAATCCACTTGGATTTCACTTTGATGTATGTGTGAGAAGAGTCTCTAACTTGACATATTTTCTCACAAATAATTCATCTTCCTACTTCCATCCCCTACCACCTTTTCCCCAGGGACCTGGATCACAGGGTAGATAATTCACTGAAAAAGAAGAAGTAATTAAAAAAAGACCACCTCACCTAATGCCCACCATGCTAGAGAAGAGATGCCTACCTTGCTTTTGTCATTCAGAGGCTCACTGAATATGCCATTGAGTTTTCCAAAAAGAAAGCTTTTCAAGTTGCCCAAGTCATCATTAATTCTAGACCATAAATAGTGGTACTTGATTCCTTTATGCAGCTGAATGTTATTTTTCCTGGTGTAAGAAGTGATTTTTGTTGTTGTTGTTTTAATTCCCATCATCACCCATGATACTGTTTTCAAAAGAGGTGGATAAAATTGACTTCCAGTTTCCCCTATGCTCTGGAATAGAAGCCACGCTTTTATGATAAATGGCGCACAAAAGAGGCAGCAAGAGTTGCTTGTACCGAAATGAGATTTGCTTCTGGCTCTGCTTTAGTGACTTTGTTCCACATTTCTTTCTGAACTCTCAGACAAAAGTGATAATGAGAGTTTAATCTCTAGACCTGTGCCATCAGCTGTTTACTTTCTTTAGACTATTTTGATTCCTACAGGGTCTCAGTATCAGCTACTAGAAACAGCAATTTCACGGTAGTTCTTCCCTGGGGTGGAAATAATCAGAGGGGAAAAAATCCAAGGTATGCCATATTTTCCAGCTGTGATCCTGTGTATTTTTACCATTTTGAAAAGACTAAGGGTACAAGGAAAGCTTAGTAGGAGTGAAATGAAGGATGGAAAGATGGTATTCAATTCACTGGAACTCGGCTGTCCTTATGTTGTAGTATTCAATATCCTGTAGATGCTGCCTCTGATCTCTCCATTTTTCTGGATTTTCCTCCCTACTTCACTGTAGAAGCCTGCCAGGGGCATCATGGTACATGCTATTAGATTTATGCAAAGTTGCGTGTGTTACCCACAGGTGTGGAAGTCGAAAGAACTAAGTGTTCCTTCAGTGGAATCCTTCTTTCATGTAGGTAAGGAGTAGTGTGGCCAGAGGGAGTAGTGAGGTCCAACAAAAGAGCTTTTCCAACTTTTTTTTTAGCATTAAAACCATTTTTTCCAAAGTCTTATGAAAATAATACTTTTTAATTACTACACAATGCTTGGGATACAGATAATACCATATTAACATGTTGGTTTAAACCAAATTAAATCCGGCTCCCGACCTCTTCTTGCCAAAATTGATGGAAGGGCCACTCTTTCCTCCTCTTTCTCTGTCGCTCTTACATTTGACAACCATTCTAATATGATTGTGGCCATCCTTCCGCAGTGGCCACTGATGCTGTGGCTCCTTGCCATAGCCCCGTGGTCCATCAGGAGAGAAAAGTGTCTGCCCCTTCCACTGTTTTTTTTCCATCTCAGCCAATATGTGTTCCTGTAAAGAATGTCACCAAGTTGCAGGAGAGACCACCTAATGCATGGATGTGGGATGTTCATTTATTGGGGGGGGCGTTACATTGCATTTACCTATTTGAGAAACATGTTGATGTATGTTGTCTATTACTTGTTGGACTGTTACATAACTTGTTTCAGAACGAAAATACATACTTGTGAGGGCTAATATTTATTGACTATTAAGCATTTATGCTGCAAAAACTCATTCCCATGCATCTGTTGCTAATACAAGCTTTTTTTATATGAAAATCAGAATACAATCATTCTCAAACTGTTTTAAAATGGGCTAGCCAAAAGGCAGAATACTTCAAAGTGCAGACATCAATTAATATCTTTAATTTCTTTTAAAATAAGAATTGGACTCTCTGAGTCTAGTTAACCATTTTTGGAGCTATCCTATTCAAGAATATCAAAATACTTTAGAACATATTATCCTGCCCTTTGAAAATGTATCTGTGTAGGACAAAATTGTCATACTATGGGTCAATTTAAGCAAAGTATAGGAACAGCCTTGGTGCTACTCCTGATAAGAGAATCTGACCTACCAATAGTTTTCCTCATATTAAAAAATATACATCACCTGCAGTGGCTTGAATTGTGGCCCCCCATGTATACCTGGAACTTGTGATTATGAACTTATTTTATTTTGAAAAAGGATGCTTGAAGATGTAATTAATCTTAGGGTCTTGAGATAAGATCACACTGGATTTAGGATGGCCCTAAATCCAATGACATGTGTCCTTATAAAAAGAAGGTATGACAGTGAAACAGAAGAAGTATGGCTTCCAGATGAAGAGAGAGTCAGAGATAGAAGTTATGCAGGCATAAGCCAAGGAACGCCAAGGGTTGCCAAGAGCTGCTAGAAGCAGAGGTTATGGATTCTTCTCCCTCAGAGCCTCCAAAAGGATCCAACCCTTTTGGCTGCATTGGGTCTTCGTTGCCGCATGCAGGCTTTCTCTAGTTGTGGCGAGCGGGGGCTACTCTTTGTTGTGGTGCGTGGGCTTCTCATTGTGGTGGCTTCTCTTGTTGTGGAGCATGGGCTCTAGGTGCACGGGCTTCAGTAGTTGTGGCACGCAGGCTCAGTAGTTGTGGCGCATGGGTTCAGTTGCTCCATGGCATGTGGGATCTTCCCGGACCAGGGATTGAACCCGTGTCCCCTGTATTGGCAGGCAGATTCTTAACCACTGGGCCACGAGAGAAGTCCTCCTGCCAACATCTTGACTTTGGACTTCTGGTCTCCGGAACTGTCAGAGAATAACTTTCTGTTGTTTTCAAACACCAAGTTTGTGTAATTTGTTACAGCAGGCTTAGGAAACCAGTGTCACTTATTCCTTCCTTTCCTCCCCCTTTCCTTCTTTTCTGCCTTCTTTCCTTATCTCATTTATTCACTCAACAAACTTTGTGTGCCTACTATGTAATAGGATAGACCTACTATGTGGTCTAGAGAAATTGGGAATATAGCAATAATAAAAAGACACAGCAACATTGTCTTAAAAACATTCATTTTATTACACCGTTAACCATTTTTATTATACAGGGTCTTTTTTTTTTTTTTTTTTTATGCGGTACGTGGGCCTCTCACCATTGTGGCCTCTCTCGTTGTGGAGCACAGGCTCCAGACGCGCAGGCCCAGCGGCCACGGCTTACGGGCCTAGCCGCTCCGCGGCATGTGGGATGTGGGATCCTCCCAGACCGGGGCACGAACCTGCGTCCCCTGCATCGGCAGGGGTACTCTCAACCACTGCGCCACCAGGGAAGCCCCTATACAAGGTCTTTCTTAATTTCTTAAATTTCTCTTACCGTGAGTCCTTGTGGCCTCTTCTACATTCACATCAGCAACTGAACATGTTCCTGACAAATGTCACTTTAAATGTGAATGTTAACTTACTTGACTTTACGTGTGCCAGGCGTTGTTCTGGAAAAGTTGTAGTGGTTCTCAGTACTGATCATACTGTCCAGTAAAGGCACTGGCTAGTCCTGGAAATGGGAGCCTTTGTCTGTACCCACCCTGGTGCTCTCCATACTCTCCAGGCTCTGGTTGTCCAGCACCACCCACTGTGGTCCCTGGTCGGGGTTTCCCTTCTCCCACTCTGCCCATGTTAAAATTCCTTCCATCTCCCTTCCCCATCCTCACCCAAACTTCTATTCTCTCAGCGCTCATGTTCATTGTATCTTCCA
Source organism: Phocoena phocoena (assembly GCF_963924675.1). Lineage (NCBI taxonomy): Eukaryota > Metazoa > Chordata > Mammalia > Artiodactyla > Phocoenidae > Phocoena > Phocoena phocoena. Next base: position 61,190,236 of record NC_089235.1, read on the forward strand.
TCTTACCCAAACTTCCTGTACAGCTTACAAGTACTACACGATCTGGGTTCCATCTCCTACCACGCCCGCCTTGCTCACTGGGCTTCAAATGCAACAGTTTCCTTGATGTTCCTCGAAGATTCCAGTTATGCTTCTGCCTCAATGCACAGTACTTGTGTCTTCTCTGCCAGGAAGGTTCTTTCTGAAATAATCACATGGTTCATTCTTTCACTTCATTCAAATCTCTCCTTTTAAACGTTACTTCTTCAGAGAGAACTCTGACCACCCTACTCCCTAGGCTACTTTAATTGTTCTCATTGCACTTACCATTACTGGGGGTTAGAACATATATTTACTAATGTGGTTTTTCCTGATGTAGAATGTGGGTTTCAGGACATCATCTGCTGCATTTCCAATCCCTAGAGCTGCATCTGGCACATAGTAGGCATACATATTTGTGAGTGAGGGTATGAATGAAGTGAGAGCCAGCTAATGGGATGAAACAGTGAAATCCCAGGACAGCTGTTGCCCCTCCTTGTAAAACAGTTGCATTGTGGTAGCATCTTCCTGGTGACTCGTTAAAAATCTGCATCATCACTAGCATTTACAGTAGGTAAGGCCCTTTCACAAGTCCAAGTACCATATTGCTCAAAACAACCTGCATTTTTATAGCCAAAGAAATTGAGATTCAGTGAGGCCAAGTGACTTAGCATCTAAGGTCATACAACTTGTTAAGGACAAGCTGGAATTCAAACCTTGGTTTCTAGATTTCAAATCCAGGGCATTAGAAACAACTACCACCACCACCAAGAAGAGTCTCTACCATGACAGCCTCTTTCTCAAAGTGGGAGATGTTTCTGTACTGTACAGATGGGGGTTGACAGTGGTATTTCATGTGATGGTGGTCTGATTATCACTAAGTCATCATACAAGGCGTCATTTATTTCTTCAGCGCTTGAAGCATATTCCTAATGATTGAGCACAAGTCCTCATACCTTCCGGGGCTGATGATGTCACTGCATCTTCCAGGGGCGTGTCATCATTGTAGCACTGTCCTATTCATAGACAACAAGAGTGGCAACACTTGATAACAGCAGCTAACATCCACTGACCACTTGCCATATGCCAGAGACTTTGCATCCATTGCTTCTAATCCTTACACCCACCCTGAGATATTACTTTGTGCATCTTATAATTGAGAAATCAGACCTGGAGGGATAAGGAAGCTCTTCCAAAGTCACAGGAGGAAAGCAGCATGGCTATTATTTTAATCCCAGGCTGACTCTAAGAATGCACTCCTAACCATTGTTTCAGTGTTTCAGACCTTTAGAAGCAGACTCAGTACTGGTCACTGCAGATACTGACGCAATACAAGTATCCGTACCAACAGCTCCTGACAACTACAACTTCATATTCAATGACAAAAATTTTCACAGTATATACCCAGACATGCATACTTCATGCTTAATGAGTATTTCTTAAAGTTCCTCTTGTAATTATAATTTGGGGAGCTGGGCTGCAAAAATGTAACGCATATATCAATTTGTAGATTAAAATTCTTCTATATTTTTCCACATTGCATAAAAAAGGAGTCATCCTACTGAATATGGGCAAGTTTCAGAGAACGAATATATTTTGGCCTAAAATATATCAGGGTTCAATAAAACTTGCCCAGAGAAATGTTTTGATTTTTATTGTTGCTCAGACTCTGTGTGCTCAAATCAGATAAGGGACTTAAGCTGTTTATAATTAGATCCCTGGCCCTGTTATTAGATCTCTTGGCAAACTTTGATGAGGCAGAGAAAAATAAGCTGTCTTTCTGAGGTAACAGCCTTTGCATAAATCGGAAGAGATGCCTGAATAAACAGAAGCTGAGAGCATCGTAGTGGGGTTTGACGATGAAGAGTTGGGGTCTAGCAATATGCCAACATCTTGCTTATTTGGCAGTTTTTTTGTGTTCCATTACAAAAACAAAGCAACAGGAAATAAAGCCTTCCAGCTACCAAGTCATGTTCTCAGGGACCATGGTCATCATTTTGGTTGTCAACCATACCCATCTTGAGGAACGATGCTCAGATTATATGAGTATCACCTGAGGAAGAGCAAAATGGGGGCTTCTTCCATCATCTCCTCTTTGTCTTCACAACCCAAACTGATCCACCTCTTTCCTTATTTTTATTGAGTAGTATAAAATGTTCTTAATTTTATGGAAACATTTGAGTGAGTTACAGAGAATCAAAATAAATTATCATTTGTTAATTATGATTCCTGATCTAGACTTTCTGTAATATTTTCACACTAAAAAATATAGCTAACCTTACTGCAGTTTCTCTTTAGGCTAAATTTTATCCTGGAGTTACAAAGTACAGGGTTAGTAGAAATAATTTGTACACGATTTCTGATGCTCTGCTTTCCTTTGCTAGCTTGAAAAACCTTGAATTTGAATTGTGTGTGTGTGTGTGTATGTGTGTGTTAATGTAAGTACCCTCTGCAACTATGAGGCATGTCAAATCAATGTGATCAAAAAAGTCCAGCTATGTGTGTTCCAACCCCAGAGATGGACTGTTAGGTTATTGTAGTTAGGACTTTCTGTTTCATTCCTTAAGATCTTAGAAATCAGGTTACTCTTCTGAAAGTATGGCTTTAGGAAATGGGTAACATTCAACTCTTTCCAGACACAAAAGTGAAAGATTTAGACCAGACCTGTCTAATAAAGCTTTCTCGGTGATGGGAATGTTCAATATCTGTGCTGGTCCTGTACAAGAACCACTAATTGCATGTGCTTATTGAGCACTTGAAGTGTGGCTGGTGTGACCGAGGAACTGAATTTTTAATTTAATATAATTTATTTCTAATTTATGTTAGTATAAATAGCTACATTTGTGGCTAGTAGTTACTCTTCGTGCTGACTTAGATTGTTATCATTCCCATGAGCATGTGTGTTCCAAGGCCAATAATTAGAACTCTCATGCCTAAATGAAGTGAATGGTCAAATCTAGTTTTTGCAATGAAGGTACATCATGGAGGCAGTTTGTTGAAAACTCTAGGTCTGGTTCTTTGCAGGACTCTTACATAGGTCAGTTACTCCAGGTTGTCTTCATTTTCATCTCAGTGGCAGGGAAGGGGTGGGTATATGTCTCCATGTGAGTGTGATTTCTATGGCGATTTGCTGTTAGAAACTCTCCTAGACTGAAATTTACTTGCACCTGAGCTTCTTAATCAATATGCTTTACACTTACCTGATTTGGAATCCTTTCACATAACCTGTGACTCACCACCAAAAGTCTTCCACAGAAAATAAGTAAACAACCTTCTCAAGGTGACAGTTTTTCAAATAAAAGAAAGATATTGCTGTTTGGGATCAAATAGAAATTTAGTGTGTTAGTCTTTAGGGCTTCCTGAGGTGTTTCTGGTTTACTCTCTTCTGGCTAAGTACTTCCAAGCCGTGCTCTGGTTGGATGGGGCCGTGTGATCATTCTGGCCAATGAGTTATGAGAAGAAGTTACGCATGCCACTTTGGGGTCAAGTATTTAATTGTTGATGCAAGATACTGCAGAACTCTTTTTCCTTCTACACAGAAACTGGCAATGTTCAAGATGGTGCCTGTTCCATCAATTTGGGACTCTGAATGACTAAGATGAGCAGAGAATTCTTGGAAAGTTGCAATGGATATATGATATGGAAAAGAAACAAATCTTTGGTATTTGCAATCAGCAGACTGATACATGTCTAAGTAAAGGTTGTGAATAGAAGATAGTTCAAAATAACAATGGAACTCGGAGAGGGATGAACTGTCTGAAGTTGAAATCAACTGATCTCATGTTTGTCAAAACCTGCTTGACACTGGATGAGGACATCAAGAAGGCTTGGAAACCTTTGGAATCAGGCAATTTGTGGAGCCTTGGATAAAGTGCTTTCTAGACAAATATCAGTGAAGTTTTTATTTGTAGAGTGAAAAGGGTGCTTTTTGGGGGCCCAGCAGTTTCAGAATAAGTTGTTCCCATGTTAAAGGGCCAGGCAGAAAACCCCTTGAGCTGTGGCCAAGATCAGTTGAAGAAAGGATGCTGAGCAGGTAGAGTTATGTTTTGATCTGTGTTTCTTAGTTTGGAAGAGGAAACTGAATGATGGAAAGAAGATAAATAGCTAGAGGTAGGATGTTGGCATCCTACCATTAACATTAAGTATACAATATTAATTTTATACTTAATTTCATACAATTGCTGTTTCTTATCCTGAGACCTAGGCTTGAAATTTGTGTAACAATTCTCATATTGGGAAATCTAATAGACTCTAAGTCATATGTTGATAATATCAGGCTCTTTTTATATTAAACCCCAGTTTCCTTAATAGGACCTCTTAAAGGAATCACATAAATTATTCTTTTCAATAGAAAAGTCTTAAAAATTATTTTGCACCACATTTGGTTCTTCAGGTCCAACACATTCTTAATGATTAATTACAATCAATAATACTAATTAATTATTAGTATTAATTATTATAATGCCATTGTTAATAGTGCCAATTATAGTAACAACAATAACGATAGTAACTAATGGCTTCTATTTTAGTGCTCTTTCTATTCCCCTGGCACTGTAGTAAACTTTATGTATGAACTGTCTCATTTAATCCTAGCAACACACTAATTTATATTTTACAAAAAAAGGAAATAGTCTCTAAAGTTTGAGGAACTTGGTGCAGGCTCAGTAGCTGGCAAGTGGTAGAACTCCTATTTGAAACTGGAGTTGTATGAATCCAAAGACTGTTTTTTTATGTTATATAATACATCATTTTTTTCAGGGCTAAGCTTTAGAATATCAACTTTAATATAATGTGTACCTTGATTGTATTTAGTTAAACCTTTTACTCAAAGGCATCACCAATTAAAAATAATGGAGAAAATAATCTTTAAAGAAAAAATTAAATGTCTGTACCTTGTCAGATGAATTCTCTCATGGCCCGTTATCATGAAAAGGTATAATGCTTAAAGAAAATGTGAAAGCCAAAATAACAGTTACAAACATAAGTTATGCAATAATTTTTTTTGTTTGTTTGTTTTTAATGAGAAGGAATGCCAAAGCCACAGCTTATCATATGTTACCCTATGCAGCCTTCAAAGGAGGCCCCGGTGAGTCAGACCAGGGATAGGCTTATCTGGGAATTTCTATGCTTTGTATGTGATGCTCATTTCACATCTAATGGATAGCAGACAGGTAAACTGATTTCTTGCACTGCTTCTGGGCAGTTAAGAGAACTGGGCAAGTTTCTATATCTTACTGGATGTCATTTTATTCATCAGTAAAGTACAGGTGTGGCCTGAGATGACTCTAAGCGCACTCTGGTGCTAATGGTCTCTTACATCACGAAACTTTTGTTTCTGATAGGTTCATGGATGGGTCAGCCAAGAATTTTCCCGGGGTACCAATTTATAAGGCATATGTGGTGGATTCATATTGTGTTAATTTGGCTAATCCAGAACTATAGTTCCCAGAATTCCCTTCGTGTATAGCTCTGGGCTAGGTGAGCCACAAAAGATCTTCTGCACAAGATTTGGAAGGTGGAAGTGAAGCAACAGCAAAACTGTAAGTCTCCTACATACAAACCTTCAAGTTGCGAACTTTCAAAGATGCCGACGTACGTTTGCACGTCCAGCCACATAAGTTAATTCCCGTGTCTGGCGTACATTGTCACATGTGTGCATCCTCGACAAGTGGTTGTATTTTTGTGTACTTTACTGTACAGTACTGTATAAAGTACAGTAGTACAGTATCTTTATTTTAAGCCCAGAATGGCATCTATGACGAGAAAAAAAGAGCTACTACCTAGACATCACTGGATCGTATTTTCAAGAGGGTAGATAGAATTGAATCGAGCAAGGAACCAGAACCTGTGCCATCAGCGTCAGACGTGAGTGAGATTGCAGCCTGCCCTCCGTCTCCTATTACTGAGGATCCTTCAGCTCTACCATCTCCCACCTCCTCTCCCTCCTCCAGTCAGTAACTCTGCTTGCCTGTTCACTCAGTGCCAGCCCCTGTATGCCAGCTGTTCTACTGTATACAGTACTTTTCAAGGTACTGTATTGTAAGATTAAAAATGTTTTCTTTATTTTTTGTGTTTTTTTAATGTATTATTTGTGGGAAAACTATTATAAACCTATTACTGTACAGTACTATATAGCCGATTGTGTTAGTTGGGTACCTAGGCTAACTTTTTATACTTATAAACAAATTGGACTTACAAACGTGCTCTCAGAATGGGACTCGTTCTTATGTAGGGGACTTACTGTATTCAGTTTATGCTCGGGAGGTTGGCGCGTGGTCTGAAGCGCTGTTGCAGCCCGTGCGTGTTGCCATCTGTCTGCTGACACACCTTGCTGGTGTGTGGCAGCTCCAGCCAGACTCCCACTTTCAGTTTCTCTGACTCCTGGGTCAGGTGTAGATTTAGCTGCATGAAAGAGGGCATGGATGTCTTGAAGGATTTGAAGGAGACTTCAAATCATTCCCATGATCCAGGTTGGAGGTTCAGTGGCAGTGCCAGTCTGATGCAGATTCGCGCGTCCATCCTCCTGGGTCCCACCCCATTCCTGCAGGGATCCTTTTGAGCTTGCTTCCCCTACTTCACATCCTTCTTCCATCCCCAAATGCCAGACGGCTGACTTCCCTTGCTGCAGAAGCTGTAGCTCCATAGATTCTTAACCCACATTTGTCTAAGATTAAATCCCTTCAATAAGTCTCTTATTATATAAATCTCCTAGTGGTTCTACTTCTCTGATGTAGCCCTGACTAGCACAGACTGCAAAAAGAGCTCAGGGAAGCTAATTGGATGGAGAAAAGAGAATCTAGCAGAATTCTTATCAGAGAAATAATGTATGTGATTGGAAGGAATTTTTGTTCAGCCACTTGGGGGACTTGAATGGGAGAACTGGGATAACAGTCAGTATTTACTAAGTTGCCTTTGGAGAAGGGGAGTCTAGTTCAGTTCAGGACTTTTCTTTTTCTTTTGAGTGGGTATGAATGTTAGGGGGCCAGGATGAAATTGCTTGGAAGGCAACAGAGAATACGGATGTTATTACTGGTGTTCCTGCTACCCTCTTTCCCCATGCAAAGCTCAGATTCACCCCTAAACACATATTAAAACCTATTTTAGAAATATCAACTTGAAGAGCTCCCAAGTTATTAGGCTACCTGAGGCAACGTCATGTCTTGATGTGGCTCTGAAAGCCATGTTCTATTTCTACACTACAGACGCCCTAAGCCATGTGATGACTTTTCAAAAAAAGGCTGCATCTTCTGCAACCATCAACAGAGAGAATTTTCACCTTTTTTTTTTGAGAGTTAGAATGAGCAGTCAGTGCTACTCCCCTCCCTAAATCAACTTGTATGATTTCAAACAAATTATACGTTTCTTTACTAGTTAAAGGCACATTAGGCACACTTGGGGCCTCGCATACAAGGAACATTTTGCTTCTCGCATCATAGGTTTCAAAGTCCTAAAAAAATAATGTAGGAATTGTGAGGTTCAGGCATCCCTAACTGCATGGTGCTAATTCATTCTGCAATTTACTGTTTGGTTCTGTCACAGACAGAATATAAACGAAGCTTTGAAAGACTGTGGAGGAGGAAAATTCACAAATTTAATCTCAGTAACATACATTAAAAATAAACAGAATGATGGCAAATCATGATAGAGATGTGGGCACTCATTTTCTGTGTGATTGAAGGAGGATTCACAGTCAGGGGTGCATGGCAGTCATAGACACATAGGGTAATCTCGCAGCACTTGACAGGCATTATGGACCAGCAAGAATTGTTATGCCTGTAGAAATTGCAGTGGCCCCTGTTCTCTCTTTCTCGGCTTTTCTAGAATACGCCTTGTTAATAGGCTGAGTGAAGCTTTCTAAGCATCTCCCTCAGCCCATTCATCAAATGTGGATGAAAACATAAAGGACTGGAAAAGCAAGCCATAGTGTGCTGGCATTCATTTTCCATGTTCTTTAATAATAATAACATTCTCTTTTTTACTGACATTTGGCACTTTTTCACATCATTTTTGCCTCTGGTGTCTCATGTGGTGGTGAATATTTATGTCAGCTTGGCTAGGCTATGGTGCCCAATAGTTTGGCCAAACGTCAATCACTATTGCTCTAAAGATAGTTTTTATTTTATTTATTTTTTGAATTATATTTATTTTTTTATACAGCAGGTTCTTATTAGTCATCCATTTTATACATATTACTGTATACATGTCAATCCCAATCTCCCAATTCATACCACCACCACCACCCCCGCCACTTTCTCCCCTTAGTGTCCATACATTTGTTCTCTACATCTCTGTCTATTTCTGCCCTGCAAAACAGTTCATCTGTACCACTTTTCTAGGTTCCACATATATGCATTAATATACGGTATTTGTTTTTCACTTTCTGACTTCACTCTGTATGATAGTCTCTAGATTCATCCACGTCTCTACAAATGACCCGATTTTGTTCCTTTCTATGGCTGAGTAATATTCCATCGTGTATAGGTACCACATCTTCTTTACCCATTCATCTGTTGATGGACACTTGGGTTGCTTCCATGACCTGGCTATGGTAAATAGTGCTGCAGTGAACATAGGGATGCATGTGTCTTTTTGAATTATGGTTTTCTTTGGGTATATGCCCAGTAGTGGAATTGCTGGGTCATATGGTAATTCTATTTTTAGTTTTTTTAAGGAACCTCCATACTGTTATCCATAGTGGGTGTATCAATTTACATTCCCACCAGCAGTGCAAGAGGGTTCCCTTTTCTCCACACCCTCTCAAGCATTTGTTGTTGGTAGATTTTCTGATGATGTCCATTCTAACTGGTGTGAGGTGATACCATATTGTAGTTTTGATTTGCATTTCTCTAATAATTAGTCATGTTGAGCAGCTTTTCATGTGCTTCTTGGCTATCTTTATGTCTTCTTTGGAGAAATATCTATTTAGGTCTTCTGCCCATTTTTGGATTGGGTCGTTTTTTTTTTAATATTAAGCTGCATTAGCTGTTTATATACTTTGGAGATTAATCCTTTGTCCATTGATTCATTTGCAAATATTTTCTCCCATTCTGACAGTTGTCTTTTCATCGTCTTATTTGTAGTTTGCTTTGCAAAAGCTTTTAAGTTTCAGTAGGGCCCATTTGTTTATTTTTCGTTTTCTTTCTATTACTCTAGGAGGTGGATCAAAAAAGATTTTGCTGTGACTTATGTCAAAGAGTGTGTTTTCCGCTATGAGTTTGATAGTGTCTGGTCTTACATTTCGGTCTCAAATCCATTTTGAGTTTATTTTTGTGTATGGTGATAGGGAGTGTTCTAATTTCATTCTTTTACGTGTAGCTGTCCAGTTTTCCCAGCACCACTTATTGAAGAGACTCTCTTTTCTCCATTGTATAGCCTTGCCTCCATTGTCATAGATTAGTTGACCATAGGTGCATGGGTTTATCTCTGGGCTTTCTATCCTGTGCCATTGATCTATGTTTCTGTTTTTGTGCCAGTCCCATATTGTCTTGATTACTGTAGCTTTGTAGTATAGTCTGAAGTCAGGGAGTCCGATTCCACCAGCTCTGTTTTTCCCCACAACACCGCTTTGGCTATTCAGGGTCTTTTGTGTCTCCATACAAATTTTAAGATTTTTTGTTCTAGTTCTATAAAAAATACCATTGGTAGTTTGATAGGGATTCCATTGAATCTGTGGATTGCTTTGGGTAGTACAGTCATTTTCACAATGTTGAGTCTTCCAGTCTAAGAACATGGTATATCTCTCCATCTGTTTGTATTATCTTTAATTTCTTTCATCAGTGTCTTACAGTTTTCTGTGTACAGGTCTTTTGTCTCCCTAGGTAGGTTTATTCCTAGGTATTGTATTCTTTTTGTTGCAATGGTAAATGGCAGTGTTTCCTTAATTTCTCTTTCAGATTTTTCATCATTAGTGTATAGGAATGCAAGAGATTTCTCTTCATTAATTTTGTATCCTGCAACTTTACCAGATTCATTGATTAGCTCTAGTAGTTTTCTGGTGGCATCTTTAGGATTCTCTATGTATAGTATCCTGTCATCTGCAAACAGGGACAGTATTACTTCTTTTTTCCAGTTTGTATTTTATTTCTTTTACTTCTCTGATTGCCGTGGCTAGGACTTCCAGAACTATGTTGAATAGTAGTGGTGAGAGTGGACATTTTTGTCTTGTTCCTGATCTTAGAGGAAATGCTTTCAGTTTTTCACCAGTGAGAATGATGTTTGCTGTGGGTTTGTGGTATATGGCCTTTATTATGTTGAGGTAGGTTCCCTCTATGCCCACTTTCTGGAGAGTTTTTATCATAAATAGATGTTGAATTTTGTCAGAAGCTTTTTCTGCATCTATTGAGATGACTATACAATTTTTATTCTTCAATTTGTTAATATGGTGTATCACATTGATTGATTTGCGTATATTGAAGAATCCTTGCATCCCTGGGAGAAATCCCAGTTGATTGTAGTGTATGATCCTTTTAATGTGTTGCTGGATTCTGTTTGCTAGTATTTTGTTGAGGATTTTTTCATCTCTATTCATGAGCGATATTGGTCTGTAGTTTTCTTTTTTGTAGTATCTTTGTCTGGTTTTGTATTAGGATGATGGTGGCCTCATAGAATGAGTTTGGGAGTGTTCCTTCCTCTGCAATTTTTTGGAAGAGTTTGAGAAGGATGGGTGTTAGCTCTTCTCTGAATGTTTGATAGAAATCACCTGTGAAGCCATCTGGTCCTGGAATTTTGTTTGTTGGAAGATTTTAATCACAGTCTCAATTTCATTATTTGTGATTGGTCTGTTCATATTTTCTATTTCTTCCTGGTTCAGTCTTGGAAGGTTATACGTCTCTAAGAATTTGTCCATTTCTTCCAGGTTGTCCATTTTGTTGGCATGGAGTTACTTGTAGTAGTCTCTTAGGATGCTTTGTATTTCTGCGGTGTCCATTGTAACTTCTTCTCTTTCATTTCTAATTTTATTGATTTGAGTCCTCTCCATCATTTTCTTGATGAGTCTGGCTAATGGTTTATCAATTTTGTTTATCTTCTCAAAGAACCAGATTTTACTTTTATTGATACCTGCTATTGTTTTCTTTGTTTCTATTCCATTTATTTCTGCTCTGATCTTTATGATTTCTTTCCTTCTGCTATCTTTGGGTTTTGTTTCTTCTTCTTTCTCTAGTTCCTTTAGGTGTAAGGTTGGATTGTTTATTTGAGATTTTTCTTGTTTCTTGAGGTAAGCTTGTGTTGGTATAAACTTCCCTCTTAGAACGGCGTTTGCTGCATCCCGTAGGTTTTGTGTGTGTGTGTGTTTTTGCGGTATGCGGGCCTCTCACTGTTGTGGCCTCTCCCATTGAGGAGCACAGGCTCCAGACGTGCAGGCTCAGCGGCCATGGCTCACGGGCCTAGCCGATCTGCGGCATGTGGGATCTTCCCAGACCGGGGCACGAACCCGTGTCCCCTGCATTGGCAGGCGGACTCTCAACCACTGAACCACCAGGGAAGCCCAATCCCATAGGTTTTGGATTGTCGTGTTTTCATTGTCATTTGTCTCTAGGTATTTTTAAATTTCCTCTTTGGTTTCTTCAGCGATCTCTTGGTTATTTAGTAACATATTGTTTAGCCTCCATGTGTTTGTGTTTTTTACGTTTTTTTCCCCTGTAATTGATTTCTAATCTCGTAGGTTTGTGGTCAGAAAAGATACTTGATATGATTTCAATTTCTTAAATTTACTGAGGCTTGATTTTTGACCCAAGATGTGATCTATCCTGGAGAATGTTCCATGTGCACTTGAGAAGAAAGTGTAATCTGCTGTTTTTGGATGTAATGTCCTATAAATATCAATTAAATCTATTGTGTCATTCAGAGCTTGTGTTTCCTTATAATTTTCTGTCTGGAAGATCTGTCCATTGGTGTAAGTGAGGTGTTAAAGTCACCCACTATTATTTTGTTATTGTTGATTTTCTCTTTTTTAGCTGTTAGCAGTTGCCTTTTGTATTGAGGTGCTCCTATGTTGGGAACATATATATTTATGATTGTTATATCTTCTTCTTGGATTGATCCCTTGATCATTATGTAGTGTCCTTCCTTGTCTCTTGTAACATTCTTTATTTTAACGTCCATTTTATCTGATATGAGTATTGCCACTCCAGCTTTCTTTTGACTTCCATTTGCATGGAATATCTTTTTCTATCCCCTCACTTTCAGTGTGTATGTGTCCCTAAGTCTGAAGTGGGTCTCTTGTAGACAGCATATAGATGGGTCTCGTTTTTGTATCCATTCAGAAAACCTATGTCTTCTGGTTGGAGCATTTAATCCATTCACGTTTAAGGTAATTATCGATGTATGTTTCTATTACCATTTTCTTAATTGTTTTGGGTTTGTTTTTGTAGGTCCTTTTCTTCTGTTTCCCACTTAGAGAAGTTCTTTTAGCATTTGCTGTAGAGCTGGTTTGAAGGTGCTGAATTCGCTTAGCTTTTTCATCTGTGTAAAGCTTTTGATTTCTCCATCGAAACTGAATGAGATCCTTGCCAGGTAGAGTAATCTTGTTTGTAGTTTCTTCCCTTTCATCACTTTAAATAGGTCATGCCACTCCCTTCTGGCTTGTAGAGTTTCTGCTGAGAAATCAGCGTTAACCTTATGGGAGTTCCATTGTATGTTATTTTTTGTTTTTCCCTTGCTGCTTTCAATAATTTTTCTTTGTCTTTAATTTTTGCCTTTTGGTTACTCTTGTGTCGGCATGTTTCTCCTTGGGTTTATCCTGTATGGAACTCTCTGCGCTTCCTGGACTTGGGTAGCTATTTCCTTTCCCATGTTAGGGAAGTTTTTGACTATAATCTCTTCAAATATTTTCTCAGGTCCTTTCTCTCTGTCTTCTCCTTCTAGGACCCCTGTAATGGGAATGTTGTTGCGTTTAATGTTGTCCCAGAGGTCTCTTAGGCTGTGTTTATTTCTTTTCATTCTTTTTTCTTTATTCTGTTCTGTGGCAGTGAATTCCACCATTCTCTCTTCCAGGTCACTTATCCGTTCTTCTGCCTCAGTTATTCTGCTGTTGTTTCCTTCTAGTGTATTTTTCATTTCAGTTGTTGTATTGTTCATCTCTGTTTGTTTGTTCTTTAATTCTTCTAGGTCTTTGTTAAACATTTCTTGAATCTTCTCGATCTTTGCCTTCATTCTTTTTCCGAGGTCTTGGATCATCTTCACTATCATTCTAAATTCTTTTTCTGGAAGGTTGCCTATCTCCACTTCATTTAGTTGTTTTTTCTGGGGTTTTATATTGTTCCTTCATCTGGTACATAGCCCTCTGCCTTTTTATCTTGTCTGTCTTTCTGTGAATGTGGTTTTTGTTTCACAGGCTGCAGGATTGTAGTTCTTCTTGCTTCTGCTGTCTGCTCTCTGGTGGATGAGGCTATCTAAGAGGCTTGTGCAAGTTTCCTGATGGGAGAGACTGGTGTTGGGTAGAGCTGGGTGTTGCTCTGCTGGGTGTTGCTCTGGTGGACAGAGCTCATTAAAACTTTAATCCACTTGTCTGCTGATGGGTGGGGCTGGGTTCCCTCCCTATTGGTTGTTTGGCCTGAGGCGACCCAACACTGAAGCCCACCAGGCTCTTTGGTGGGGCTAATGATGGACTCTGGGAGAGCTCACACCTAGGAGTACTTCCCAGAACATCTGCTACCAGTGTCCTTTTCCTCATGGTGAGCCACAGCCACCACCGCCTCTGCAGGAGACCCTCCAACACTCGCAGTTAAGTCTGGTTCAGTCTCCTATGGGGTCACTGCTCTTTCCCCTGGGTCCCGATGTGCACACTACTTTGTGTGTGCCCTCCAGAGTGGAGTCTCTGTTTCCCCCAGTCCTGTCAAAGTTCTGCAATCAAATCCTGCTAGCCTTCAAAGTCTGATCCTCTAGGAATTCCTCCTCCCATTGCCAGCCCCCCTGGTTGGGAAGACTGACATGGGGCTCAGAACCTTCACTCCCGTGGGTGGACTTCTGTGGTATAAGTGTTCTCCAGTTTGTGAGTCACCACCCAGCAGTTATGAGGTTTGATTTTATTGTGATTGCGCCCCTCCTACCGTCTCATTGTGGCTTCTCCTTCGTCTTTGGATGTGGGGTATCGTTTTTGGTGAGTTCCAGTGTCTTCCTTTCAAGGATTGTTCAGCAGTTAGTTGTGATTCCGGTGCTCTGGCAAGAGGGAGTGAGAGCACATCCTTCTACTCCACCATCTTGAACGAATCTCTGCTCTAAAGGTAGTTTTTAAAAGATGTGATTAACATTTAAATCTGTAGAATTTAAGTAAAGCAAATGACACTCATAATGTAGGTGGGCCTCATCCAATCAGTTGAAGGCCATAAAAGCATTGATTGAGTTTCTGTGGAAGAAGGAATTCTATCTTCAGACTACTTTGGGATTAAAGACTGCAATGTCAACCCTTGTCAGAATTTTCAGCCTGTCAGCCAGCCCCACAGATATTGGACTTGCCAGCCGCTACATTTTGTAAGCCAATTCCTTAAATAAATCTCTGTCTTTCTTTCTCCGTGTACATATGTATATATGCACATTTATGTATGTACATCCATCTGTCTTTCTGTAGTTCTCTATATGGATATGTACATCCTGTTGGTTCTGTTTCTCTGGAAAACGCTGACTAATACATATAGCTCATTTTAAACGAATTTATCGGAAAGATGGGTAAGAACATGTTATTTTTGTTTTTTCTGGTTTTTTTGCGGTACGCGGACCTCTCACTGTTGTGACCTCTCCTGTTGTGGAGCACAGGCTCCAGACGCTCCGGCTCAGCAGCCATGGCTCACAGGCCCAGCCACTCCATGGCATGTGGGATCCTCCCAGACCGGGGCACGAACCTGTGTCGCCTGCATCGGCAGGTGGACTCTCAACTACTGCACCACCAGGGAAGCCCCAGAACAGGAATTTTTGAGTCAAAAAGTTCTAGGGATCCAGACATGGATAATGGACTTGAGGATACGGGGAGCGGTAAGGGTAAGCTGGGAGAAGTGAGAGAGGCATGGACATATATACTCTACCAAATGTAAAACAGATAGCTTCTGGGAAGCATCCGCATAGCACAGGGAGAGCAGCTTGGTGCTTTGTGACCACCTAGAGGGGTGGGATAGGGAGGGTGGAAGGGAGACACAAGAGGGAGGAGATCTGGGGATATATGTATATGTATAGCTGATTCACTTTGTTATACAGCAGAAAGTAACACACCATTGTAAAGCACTTATACTCCAATATAGATATTTTTTAAAAAGTTCTAGGGTTTGAATTCTAGCTTTGCAATTTGTTAACGTTCTCACCTTTGTGAATTTTTTTTAAGCTTCTCTAATCCTCATTTTTTAACAGCCATAAAATAGGAATAATAAAATTAATAACACATTGGAATTTGACTGTATGCCTGACGCTCTGTTAAATGTTTCACACACATTATTTGATATTCACAACAACCCTCTTAAGCAGGGCAGTGATATGGCCACATTTGCATCTTATCAAGTTTCTCTCTTCAGGAAAGAACGATGTGGCGGCTGGTGCATGCACACATGCAAAGAGAAGGTATGAGGCTCTGTGCTGCGAGAAACAGGCACCTGGCTGTCCGTGTGCTCTCCACTTCAGCAGTTTTGGACTTAGGTAGTTTCTCCTGAACTAACACTAGCACTTATTAAAAGATTTACCTGAGCTTATTAAATAGATCTCAGCATCACCAATGCAAAAATGGCAAATAAGCCTCACTCACTTTCCTCTGAAGCTGACACTTTGCAAAATCCCCTCTAATTCGCCCATAGACAGGCTCTGACCACATCTGGGATTGAAGATGCTCCAGCTGCTTTTCTCTGTAGGATCAATGAGATTTTTTGACAATGCATGCTGATAAGTCCAGAATGCTGCCAATACCTCTTTGCAGTCTCTCTGAATGGAAACATAAATGTTCTAGATGACTGAGTCCATTTCTTTTCACTGTGGTAGTACCCATTTCTCTTATTCTCAGGGAGCTGAAAATTGTTGGGACTGTTCACCTCCTATATGTCCATGAATTTGTACTTTCCTGCTACCAGTATTCCACGATCCTAAAGGACCTCAACAGAAATTTTGAAGGGATAGTGTTAAATGAAAAGTAAACTTCGTGTCTTCATATAAGTGCTCTGATGCTTGTTTTTTCTCTTAAACCTACTATCCAGTATTCCTCACTTCTACTTTTAATTTTTAATATATAGGGTTGGATGATATGCCAGAGGTATTGTTTAGTTTTTATTCTTAAGTAAGAAGTTAACTTTCTAGACATCTCTTCCAATCTCCAAATTGCCTTAAAAACCAAATCTTAAGTGATAGCTGTTCTCCAAGTTCTCTCTGTGTTTCAGGTATTGGGGTAAGTGCATTATCTCAATCAATTCCAAAAAAATTTCAATTGAGAAAGTTATTCATTTTGGAGTTCATTTAAACTCATGCTTAGAAATGGTACCCCACATCCCCCAGGTCAGGCTACCATGGAGTGGTGAAGCTGGGTGCTAGTAGAGTTGCATTGCCCACGAGCTAGACAGCCAGCAGGGCCTTAAAGTTTGCATCCCCTCTGGTAGTCCTTAGCCAATGCCTGCTCAGGATGGATTATGAAACCCCAGCTCCCTTTCCTTGGGTTGGGGATGATTCTGAGACCTAAATTCCACTCCAGAGGTCTTCTTTTTTTTTTTTTTTTTTGCGGTACGCGGGCCTCTCACTGCTGTGGCCTCTCCCCTTGCGGAGCACAGGCTCCGGACGCGCAGGCTCAGCAGCCATGGCTCACGGGCCCAGCCGCTCCGCGGCATGTGGGATCTTCCCGGACCGGGGCACGAACCCGCGTCCCCTGCATCGGCAGGCGGACTCTCAACCACTGCGCCACCAGGGAAGCCCCAGAGGTCTTCTTTTATGGCCCGAGTTCACACCCATGCTCAGCTTCCATCCCTTCCCTGTCCTGCTTCTTTTGATTCCTTACAAGTCTTGCGTGGGAACCCGTCCTTAAATGATCACTGGCACGTGTGTTTTTCCTCAGGGTCAGATACCGACCAAGCATTGTTAATACCAGAACTTTTTCCTTTCTCTGTCCAACTTGAGATTCAGTCTAAAAAGTGCCAGTTTTTCTTCTTTATAAGAGAAAATTCTGATTATGAGCAAGGATAATTAGATACATAGTGTATACACATGCATTCATTCACCAAATATTTATGAAGTTCTTAATATGTGCAGTTTTTTAGTTTTTTGTTTCATTTGTATTTTATTTATTTTTAACATCTTTATTGAGTATAATTGCTTTACAATGGTGTATTCGTTTCTGATTTATAACAAAGGGAATCAGTTATACATATACACATGTTCCCATATCTCTTCCTTCTTGCGTCTCCCTACCTCCCACCATCCCTATCCCGCCCGTCTAGGTGGCCACAGAGCACTGAGCTGATCTCCCTGAGCTATGTGGCTGCTTCCCACTAGCTATCTATTTTACCTTTGGTAGTATATATATGTCCATGCCACTCTCTCACTTTGTCCCAGCTTACCCTTCCCCCTCCCCATGTCCTCAGGTCCATTCTCTAGTAGGTCTCTGTCTTTATTCCCATCTTGCCCCTAGGTTCTTCAGGACCTTATTTTTTTTTTTTTAGATTCCATATATATGTGTGAGCATATGGTATTTGTTTTTCTCTTTCTGACTTACTTCAGTCTGTATGACAGACTCTAGGTCCATCCACCTCACTACAAATAACTCAATTTCGTTTCTTTTTATGGCTGAGTAGTATTCCATTGTGTATATGTGCCACATATTCTTTATCCATTCATCTGTCAATGGACACTTACATTACTTCCATATCCTGGCTATTGTAATTAGAGCTGGAATGAACATTTTGGTACATGACTCTTTTTGAATTATGGTTTTCTCAGGGTATATGCCCAGTAATGGGACTGCTGGGTCGTATGGTAGTTCTATTTTTAGTTTTTGAAGCAACCTCCATACTGTTCTCCATAGTGGCTGTATCAGTTTACATTCCCACCAACAGTGTATAGGGTTCCCTTTTCTCCACACCCTCTCCAGCATTTATTGTTTGTAGATTATTTGATGATGGCCATTCTGACTGGTGTGCGATGATATCTCATTGTAGTTTTGATTTGCATTTCTCTAACAATTAATGATGTTGAGCATCCTTTCACGTGTTTGTTGGCAATCTGTATATCTTCTTTGGAGAAATGTCTATTTAGGTCTTCTGCCCATTTTTGGATTGGACTGTTTGTGTTTTTGATCTTGAGCTGCATGAGCTGCTTGTAAATTTTGGAGATTAATCCTTTGTCAATTGATTCATTTGCAAATATTTTCTCCCATTATAAGGGTTGTCTTCTTTATGGTTTTCTTTGCTGTGCAAAAGCTTTTAAGCTTCACTAGGTCCAATTTGTTTATTTTTGTTTTTATTTCCATTTCTCTAGGAGCTGGGTCAAAAAGGATCTTGCTGTGATTTATGTCATAGAGTGTTCTGCCTATGTTTTCCTCTAAGAGTTTGATAGTGTCTGGCTTTACGTTTAGGTCTTTAATCCTTTTTTTTTTTTTTTTTTTTGCGGTACGTGGGCCTCTCACTGTTGTGGCCTCTTCCGTTGCGGAGCACAGGCTCCGGACGCGCAGGCTCAGCGGCCATGGCTCACGGGCCCAGCTGCTTCACGGCATGTGGGATCTTCCCGGACCAGGGCACAATCCCGTGTCCCCTGCATCGGCAGGTGGACTCTCAACCACTGCACCACCAGGGAAGCCCTTCAATCCATTTTGAGTTTATTTTTGTGTATGGTGTTAGGGAGTGTTCTAATTTCATACTTTTACATGTACCTGTCCAGTTTTCCCAGCACCACTTATTGAAGAGGCTGTCTTTTCTCCATTGTATATTCTTGCCTCCTTTATCAAAGATAAGGTGACCATATGTGCGTGGGTTTATCTCTGGGCTTTGTATCCTGTTCCATTGATCTATATTTCTGTTTTTGTGCCTGTACCATACTGTCTTGATTACTGTAGCTTTGTAGTATAGTCTGAAGTCAGGGAGCCTGATTCCACCAGCTCCGTTTTTCTTTCTCAGGATTGCTTTGGCTATTCAGGGTCTTTTATGTTTCCATACAAATTGTGAAATTGTTTTTTCTAGTTCTGTGAAAAACGCCAGTGGTAGTTTGATAGGGATTGCATTGGATCTGTAGATTGCTTTGGGTAGTAGAGTCATTTTCACAATATTGCTTCTTCCAATCCAAGAACATGGAATATCTCTCCATCTATTTGTATCATCTTTAATTTCTTTCATCAGTGTCTTATAATTTTCTGCATTCCAGTCTTTTGTCTCCTTAGGTAGGTTTTTTCCTAGATATTTTATTCTTTTTGTTGCAATGGTAAATGGGAGTGTTTTCTTAATTTCTCTTTCAGATTTTTCATCATTAGTATATAGGAATGCAAGAGATTTCTATGCATTAATTTTGTATCCTTCTACTTTACCAATTTCATTGATTAGCTCTTGAATTTTTCTGGTAGCATCTTTAGGATTCTCTATAGTATCAAGTCATCTGCAAACGGTAACAGCTTTACTACTTCTTTAATGATTTGGATTCCTTTTATTTCTTTTTCTTCTCTGATTGCTGTGGCTAAAACTTCCAAAACTATGTTGAATAATAGTGGTGAGAGTGGGCAACCTTGTCTTGTTCCTGGTTTTCGTGGAAATGGTTTCAGTTTTTCACCATTGAGGATGCTGTTGGCTGTGGGTTTGTCATATATGGCCTTTATTATATTGATGAAAGTTCCCTCTATACTTACTTTCTGGAGGGTTTTTATCATAAGTGGCGTTGAATTTTGTCAAAAGCTTTCTCTGCATCTATTGAGCTGATCATATGGTTTTTCTTACTCAATTTTTTGATATGGTGTATCACATTGATTGATTTGAGTATATTGAACAATCCTTGCATTCCTGGGTTAAACTCCACTTGATCATGTGTATGATCCTTTTAATGTGCTCTTGGATTCTGTTTGCTAGTATTTTGTTGAGGATTTTTGCATCTGTGTTCATCAGTGATACTGGCCTGTAGTTTTCTTTCTTTGTGACATCTTAGTCTGCTTTTGGTATCAGGGTGATGGTGGCCTCATAGAATGAGTTTGGGAGTGTTCCTCCCTCTGCTATATTTTGGAAGAGTTTGAGAAGGAGAGCTGTTAGCTCTTCTCTAAATGTTTGGTAGCATTCACCTGTGAAGCTCTCTGGTGCTGGGCTTTTGTTTGTTGGAAGATTTTTAATCACTGTTTCAATTTCAGTGCTTGTGATTGGTCTGTTCATATTTTCTATTCCTGGTTCAGTCTTGGAAAGTTGTGCATTTCTATGAATTTGTCCGTTTCTTCCAGGTTGTCCATTTTATTGGCATAGAGTTGCTTGCATTAATCTCTCATGATTCTTTGTATTTCTGCAGTGTCAGTTGTTACTTCTTTTTCATTCCTAATTCTGTGGTTTGAGTCTTCTCCCCTTTTTTCTTGATGAGTCTGGCTAATGGTTTATCAACTTCTTCTCAAAAAACCAGCTTTTAGTTTTATTGATCTATGCTATCATTTCCTTCATTTGTTTTTCATTGATTTCTGATCTGATATTTTTGATTTCTTTCCTTCTGCTAACTTTGGGGTTTTTTTGTTCTTCTTTCTCTAATGGCTTTAGGTGTAAAGTTAGGTTCTTTATTTGAGATGTTTCCTCTTTCTTAAGGTAGGATTGTATTGCTATAAACTTCCCTCTTAGAACTGCTTTTGCTGCATCCCATTGTGTTTTTTCATTGTCATTTGTTTCTAGGTATTTTTTGATTTCCTCTTTGATTTCTTCAGTGATCTTTTGGTTATTAAGTAGTGTATTGTTTAGCCTCCATGTGTTTGTATTTTTACAGATTTTTTCCTGTAATTGATATCTAGTCTCAAATCATTGTGGTCAGAAAAGATACTTGAGAAGATTTCAATTTTCTTAAATTTACCAAGGCTTGATTTTTGACCCAAGATATGATCTATCCTGGAGAATATTCCATGAGCACTTGAGAAGAATGTGTATTCTGTTGTTTTTGGATGGAATGTCTGATAAATATCAATTAAGTCCATCTTTTTTAATGTATCATTTAAAGCTTGTGTTTCCTTATTTATTTTCATTTTGGATGATCTGTCCATTGGTGAAAGTGGGGTGTTATAGTCCCCTACTATGATTGTGTTACTGTCGATTTCCCCTTTTATGGCTGTTAGTATTTTCCTTATGTATTGGGTGCATAAATATTTACAATTGTTATATCTTATTCTTGGATCGATCCCTTGATCATTATGTAGTGTTCTTCTTTGTCTCTTGTAATAATAGTCTTTATTTTAAAGTCTATTTTGTCTGAGATGAGTATTGCTACTCCAGCTTTCTTTTGATTTCCATTTGCATGGAATGTCATTTTCCATTACCTCACTTTCAGTCTGTATGCGTCCCTAGGTCTGAAGTGGGTCTTTTGTAGACAGCATATAGATGGGTTTTGTTTTTGTATCCATTCAGCAAGACTGTGTCTTTTGGTTGGAGCGTTGAATCCATTCATGTTTAAGGTAATTATCGATATGTATGTTCCTATGACCAGTTTCTTAATTCTTTTGCACTTGTTTTTGTAGGTCCTTTTCTACTTGTGTTTCCTACTTAGAGAAGTTCCTTTAGCATTTGTTGTAGAGCTGGTTTGGTGGTGCTGAATTCTCTTAGCTTTTGCTTGTCTGTAAAACTTTTGATTTCTCCATCAAATCTGAATGAGACCCTTGCTGGGTAGAGTAATCTTGTTTGTAGGTTTTTCTCCTTCATCACTTTAAATGTGTCCTGCCACTCCCTTCTGGCTTGCAGAGTTTCTGCTGAAAGATCAGCTGTTAACCTTATGGGGATTCCCTTGTGTGTTATTTGTTGTTTTTCCCTTGCTGCTTTTTTTTTTTCTTTGTATTTAATTTTTGATAGTTTGATTAATATGTTTCTTGGTGTGTTTCTCCTTGATTTATCCTGTATGGGACTCTCTCTGCTTCCGGGGCTTGATTAACTATTTCCTTTCCCATATTAGGGAAGTTTTCAACTATAATCTCTTCACATATTTTCTCAGTCCCTTTCTTTTTCTCTTCTTCTTCTGGGACCCCTATAATTCGAATGTTGGTGCATTTAATGTTGTCCCAGAGGTCTCTGAGACTGTCCTCAATTCGTTCATTCTTTTTTCTTTATTCTGCTCTGCAGTAGTTATTTCCACTATTTTATCTTCCAGGTCACTTATCCGTTCTTCTGCCTCAGTTATTCTGCTGTTGATCCCTTCTAGAGAATTTTTAATTTCATTTATTGTGTTGTTCATCACTGTTTGTTTGCTCTTTAGTTCCTCTAGGTCCTTGTTAAACGTTTCTTGTATTTTCTCCATTCTCTTTCTAAGATTTTGGATCATCTTTACTATCATTATTCTGAATTCTTTTTCAGGTAGACTGCCTATTTCCTCTTCATTTGTTAGGTCTGGTGGGTTTTTGCCTTGCTCCTTCATCTGTTGTGTGTTTCTCTGTGTTCTCATTTTGTTTAACTTACTGTGTTTGGAGTATCCTCTTCCCAGGCTGAAGGTTCGTAGTTCCTGTTGTTTTTGGTGTCTGTCCCCAGTGGCTAAGGTTGGTTCAGGGAGTTGTGTAGGCTTCCTGGTGGAGGGGACTTGTGCCTGTGTTCTGGTGGATGAGGCTGGATCTTCTCTTTCTGGTTGGCAGGTCCACATCTGGTGGTGTGTTTTTGGGTGTCTGTGGCCTTATTATGATTTTAGGCTGCCTGTGTGCTAATGGATCGGCTTGTGTTCCTCTCTTGCTAGTTGTTTGGCATAGGGTGTACTGCACTGTCGCTTGCTGGTCATTGAATGGAACTGGGTCTTGGCATTGAGATGGAGATCTCTGTGAGATTTTCGCAGTTTGATATTATGTGGAGCTGGGAGGTCTCTTGTGGACCAGTGTCCTAAACTTGGCTCTCCCACCTCAGAGGCACAGCCCTGACACCTGGCTGGAGCATCAAGAGCCTTTCATCCACACGGCTCAAAATAAAATGGGGAAAAAGAAAAAAGAAAGAAAGGAAGAAGATAAAATAAAAAAGTAAAATAATAAAATAAAGTTATTAAAATAAAAGATAAAAAATAATTATTATGAAAATAAAATTTTTAAGTAATAAAAAAGAAACGGACAGACAGAACTCTAGGGCAAATGGTAAAAGCAAAGCTATGCAGACAAAATCACACACAGAAGCGTACACATACACACTCACAAAAAGAGAAAAAGGGAAAACAATATATATATCTTTGCTCCCAAAGTCTACCTCCTCAATTTGGGATGATTCGTTGGGAGAGAAAGGGATTTACCTTTCTCTTCTTTGTTGGCACAGCTCCCGGGTATCAGCTTTGGATTTGGTCCTGCCTCTGCATGTAGGTTGCCTGAGGGCGTCTGTTCTTCGCTCAGACAGGACGGGGTTAAAGGAGCCGCTGATTCGGGGGCTCTGGCTCACTCCAGCCTTGGGGAGGGAGGAGTACGGAGTGCAGGGCGAGCCTGCGGCGGCAGAGGCTGGCAAGACGTTGCACCAGCGTGAGGCGCCGGCTGGCGTGACATTGCGCCGGCATGACGTTGCACATGCCTGCGGCGCGCCGTGCGTTCTCCCGGGGAAGTTGTCCCTGGATCACGGGACCCTGGCAGTGGCGGGCTGCACAGGCTCCCAGGAGGGGAGGTGTCTCTTGCCTCTTGGCAGGTCCAGGCTTTTCCCCGGACTCCCTCCCGGCTAGCCGTGGTGCACTAACCCCTTCAGGCTGTGTTCACGCTGCCAACCCCAGTCCTTTCCCGAGGCTCCGACCAATAGAAGCCCGAGCCTCAGCTCCCAGCCCTGCCCGCCCTGGCGGGTGAGCAGACAAGCCTCTCGGCCTGGTGAGTGCTGGTCGCCACCGATCCTCTGTGCGAGAATCTCTCCGCTTTGCCCTCTGCACCCCTGTTGCTGTGCTCTCCTCCGCGGCTCCGAAGCTTCCCACCTCCGCCCCCCACAGTCTCTGCCCGTGAAGGGGCTTCCTAGTGTTTGGAAACCTTTCCTCCTTCACGGCTCCCTCCCACTGGTGCAAGTCCCGTCCCTATTCTTTTGTCTCTCTTTTCTTTTGCCCTACCCAGGTACGTGGGGAGTTTCTTGCCTTTTGGGAAGTCTGAGGTCTTCTGCCAGCGCTCAGTAGGTGTTCTGTAGGAGCTGTTCCACATGTCGATGTATTTCTTATGTATTTGTGGGGAGGAAGGTGATCTCCGCTTCTTACTCTTCCGCCATCTTGAAGTTCCTCCCTGTGCAGGGTTGATCTAGGTACCGGGGGTTACCATGTCAAACACGGCAGCAAGGTCCCTGGTGTCATGGATCTACCTTCTAATAGTAGAATAGAGATAATAATTTTTTTTTAAAGAGACAAGATAATTGTCAATAATGATAAGCGATATGAAGCAATAGAACAAAAGGAGGGACTGATTTCAACATGGTGGTCAGGGAAGGAGCATTGAGGTGAGGTAGCGATGTTCTCCATGAGCTGAATGAAAAGAAGTTGCTGATGCTGTGAGAATCTGACACCCTGCAGAGGAGTAAGCAGACCCACACTCCCAAGTGGGAGCAAGCTTTGAAGAGTTGGAAGAACAGAGAGAAGGCCAAAGTGGCTGGAGTATAAAGAGTGAGGGAAAGGGAGAAAAATGATGAGAATAAAGAATAGTTAGAAGCCAGGTGATGGAAGGCTTGTAAGCTATGGTACAGAATTTGGTTTTTATTCTGTGGGCCGCTACTGGAAGTTTGTATTTCAGAGAGATCACTCCAGGTGCACTGCTGAGATTGAGGATGGAGGGGCAAGAGTGGAAACAAGGACCATTTAGCACATGGTGGCTGTCGTTCACAAGGAAGATAATAGTGGACCAGACTAAGATGGTTCATGTGGATACGGAGAGATGTAAACAGATTTGGCTTTTGAGATCGGGCTGCCAAGACATGGAGATGGATTGGATGTGGTAAATAAGGGCATAGAAATTGTAGGATGGCTCCGTGCATCTAGGGTTGAGCAAGTGAGCAGATGTGTGGCCATTTGCTAAGAGGGGGAAGCTGGGACTTTGGGGATGGGATAAATCATATTCATATAAATATAAAAATACAGTATTTATTGAATACCTTTAGTTTTATAAAAGTTGAAATTTGTTTTGGTTCCCATGACCTTTAATGAAGAAATTAATAGCAGACAGTGCCTTTGGCAGTGAATGTGTTGCTTCTACGGTGAATAAGGTCCTTGCAAGAAATTCAGTTTTGTTCCACTATCAGGGGCGTTCTCCATGGGAAAGTCCTCCCCGCGGTTGTGAATTCTATTCCCAGTTACACAAGGTCCCATTCTTTGACATGGAAAGAAGTGGCAACGCCCACTGCAGTCACCCATAGGAATTTGGCTTTCATTGCCATGAATTGTGCACTTCCACGAATCCTGAAGATAAGAGTCGGAAAAAAAGAGTCAAAACTGAGGAGAAGTGCCTGGCGTCTCGCTTCAAGGCTGAGCCTGTGTCTACATTTCTCAAGCGTGATTCTTACTCTTAAACATTAGAGAATGGCTTTTATAATGAGAAAAAAATTACCCTGTACCCTCAATGTCAGTGTTTACGTTTCAACCATTTGGGTTCTAAGAAACAATTTTTTTTTTCCTTTAAAGGGAAAGAAGTTATCATAACTGTCAGTATCTTAGGGAAGATCGAACCTTTTACTGGTCTTAATGTCAGCCCATAACAGGCTTCACAAGGTAGGATCTCACTGTCTGAGTTGACGAGGTTTGGCCTTTAGGTTTTGGGTGATGGATTCTCCCTGGGTGAGAAGATTAGGAGCCTAGAACCCCATTTTCTCACTGTATGTTCCTCACTTGGAAGTTTGCCATAAACAAATTTTGTATATTCAGCTTTTCCAGTGTAAAGATGTGTGTGTGTGTGTGTGTGTGTGTGTGTGTGTGTGTGTGTATGTTGAAGCTAGACAAGGTTTATGAAGAAACTTTTTTTTCATTTGTTCAGAGAAAACTTTTGGTTTCAAACAAGTGTCCCCTGATTAGCGCACGGTGGTCCATCTTGCAATGTCAGCGTCACGCCAGCAGATGGCAGTCACACCACACTGAGCTTTGGCATTAGGCAAAACTTTCGAAGCCGGGGAGTTTGTCCGGTTCACAGAGGGAGGGTCTGATGCACTTTGTGCCTTGGCGGGAGGGGTAACATGTATGGAGACTAATTCCAGGGAATCCACTACATAAATCTATAAATTTGGCCTTGACGCTGAAAATATACTTAGTTGGAAAAGGAAACAAAACTGAGTAAAAACAAACTTAAATCTGTCAAAATGAGCTATGAGGTGAACATCCCAAGGTCTGGGGCTTATTCTGGGCTTTGTTTTACTGTGACATGGATCCATATAATCATAGTCGAGGAGCTAGCATGAAAACATAGTGGCCAAGAGAATAAGGCTGGGAACAACTGCAAAAATATTTTATTTTCAGGAGGATTAACTGAGCTCTGGGTGGCTAGACAGGGTAGGGAAAAACAAAAGAAACTTGGAAGTGAAATGAGAAATGTTAGAACTTTTCTTTCTTCCATAGAGAGGGTATTTCCAAAAGAATTCTTTATTGGAGGAATACTGCTTTTTCTCCAGCTAGAAGGGAGACGTTGCATCTTTTGCTGTCATACCAGCTTCAACTTCATCAAGCTTTCCTGAATTCCTGCCGCCACAACCCAGCTGGTTTGGGTCACTCTTCCTTTTCCACCGGTTAAGTGGTTGCCTTGCTTTTTGTATAAGGTGTACTGGCTTTGGGACAGATGTAGGGGTTACATGGCATTAAGAGGACATTCTTATTTCTCCACCTGCAGTGTGATTTCTGTGTCTGCGGAAAAGGCACATTTTATCTCTGTTTATGTTTGTTTTCTGGAGTGTGTCTCACCTAGGATGGTGTGGGAACAGGGCTCTAAGGAAAATAGCCACATCCATGGTTCAGGAGAACCCTTGAATCTCATGGCAATGGACTACATAGGTCAGGAATTTCTGCAAAGGTTTCTTTTCCCAGAGAGCTACTGAAACCAGGACTATTGTTTCTGATGCAGATTTTAAAGGAGATCCTAGAATAGCCAGTAACAGAACTCTCCACAAATTGTGATTAAAAGTGTACAGGTTTAAGCCCAAAGGTATCAATAAGAGACAGCAGCCTTCTGGCTCTACTTTCACAGTTGGTTGAGGGTTCGCTTATTTTCCATTTCAGTAAGTGGAGAGTTACATTATCATCCATCTGTATCTGATCAGGGATTTGGATACACCCTCCACTTGGGCTACAGACAGTTAGGGGTGTATTACCTGTTAAGAATTTAAAAACATAACCACACTGGCTCAAGTCAGTCGGCTTTTTAAATTACCACCATGCCCAGTAAATCCTAAGCACTGAGAGTGAAAGAAGAATCTTTTTCTGGTCTACTTTTCAAGCATTTGCCATGATCGCAGCCGAGTTTCAATAACATATATTTATGCTTCAAATTAGCTCATTCAAATCACCTCTTTAATAAAACATTGGGTTTTATATGAAAGTTAATTCAGAGAACTCCCATCTCTGCACTTGGCCTCTGACACATGTGGACTCAGCTACCAAGTTCATTTGCAGAAGAAGTTCATAATGGTTTATAATCCTTGGAGCTTCCTCCCTGGGCAGTTTGTATTTCCAACTCCCATCATGCTGTATATTCCTGCATTTAAACAGTGCCTTTGAAATAAACAAAGATAGCAGTATGTGATTTGTCTTTCCTGAATTATATATTTTCTGGTGTGAAGAAACCAGACATAAAAATATTTGCAAGCAGCCAGAATCAGTTTAATGATGTACTGACAACAGTGAGTTTTAAGATTGTTCCCTGAAGCTTGCTGCACAGAAATGGTGGAAGAGACTACTCACTATGCAAAATGTAAGGAATTTGGACATTTACATAGAAAAATGAATCAAATTCGACGACAAATACCCACAGAAATAACAAAAGATGCTCATCTTACACTGCTGGAGAAATAACAAGGCAATGTTTAAATGTCCTAATCATTTTCACCAAGTTCGAGACATTAGTTCTAAAGCAGAAGAAAAACAGAAGTTTTTACTAAATGTAATAAAAATGTAAGATGAATTTCTGATGAAAATATTTTACTCAACACTTTAGTCAAAACTTTTTTGACTATGAAAAACTTTGGAATAATTCAAATTGATACCAAAGAAATAAAGACATGGACAGTATGCATTTTCTTACTTTTTTTTTAACATCTTTATTGGAGTATAATTGCTTTAAAATGGTGTGTTAGTTTCTGCTTTATAACAAAGTGAATTAGCTATACATATACATATATCCCCATATCTCCTCCCTCTTGCGTCTCCCTCCCTCCCACCCTTCCTATCCCACCCCTCTAGGTGGTCACAAAGCACCGAGCTGATCTCCGTGTGCTGTGCAGCTGCTTCCCACTAGGTATGTTTTACATTTGGTAGTGTATATATGTCCATGCCACTCTCTCACTTCGTCCCAGCTTACCCTTCCCCCTCCCCACGTCCTCAAGTCCATTCTCTAGTAGGTTTGCGTCTTTATTCCTGTCTTGCCCCTGGGTTCTTCATGACCTTTTTTTTTTTTTTTAGATTCCATATATATGTGTTAGCATATGTATTTGTTTTTCTCTTTCTGACTTACTTCACTCTGTGTGACAGACTCTAGGTCCATCTACCTCACTACAAATAACTCAATTTCGTTTCTTTTTATGGCTGAGTAATATTCCATTGTATATATGTGCCACGTCTTCTTTATCCATTCATCTGTGGATGGACACGTAGGTTGCTTCCATGCCCTAGCTATTGTAAACAGAGCTGCAAAGAACATTGTGGTACATGACTCATTTTGAATTATGGTTCTCTCTGGGTATATGCCCAGTAGTGGGATTGCTGGGTCGTATGGTAGTTCTATTTTTAGTTTTTTAAGAAACCTCCATACTGTTCTCCATAGTGGCTGTATCAATTTACATTCCCACCAACAGTGCAAGAGGGTTCCTTTTCTCCACATGCTTTTCAGCATTTATTGTTTGTAGATTGTTTGATGATGGCCATTTTGACTGGTGTGAGGTGATACCTCTTTGTAGTTTTCATTTGCATTTCTCTAATGATTAGTGATGTTGAGCATCATTTCATGTGGTGGCAATCTGTATATTTTCTTTGGAGAAATGTCTATTTAGGTCATCTGCCCATTTTTGGATTTTTTTTTTGTTTTTTCGATATTGAGCTGCATGAGCTGCTTGTAAATTTTGGAGATTAATCCTTTGTCAGTTGCTTCATTTGCAAATATTTTCTCCCATTCTGAGGGTTGTCTTTTCGTCTTATGTTTTCCTTTGCTGTGCAAAAGCTTTTAA
Organism: Phocoena phocoena; assembly: GCF_963924675.1. Lineage (NCBI taxonomy): Eukaryota > Metazoa > Chordata > Mammalia > Artiodactyla > Phocoenidae > Phocoena > Phocoena phocoena. The sequence continues at coordinate 61,219,683 of NC_089235.1, forward strand.
GTTTCATTAGGTCCCATGTGTTTATTTTTGTTTTTATTTTCATTACTCTAGGAGGTGGGTCAGAAAAGATCTTGCTGTGGATTATGTCGAAGAGTGTTTTTCCTCTAAGAGTTATATAGTGTCCGGTCTTACATTTAGGTCTTTAATCCATTTGGAGGTTTTTTTTGTGTATGGTCTTAGGTAGTATTCTAATTTCATACCTTTACATTTAGCTGTCTAGTTTTCCCAGCACCACTTATTGAAGAGGCTGTCCTTTCTCCATTGTATATGCTTGCCTCCTTTATCAAAAATAAGGTGACCATATGTGCGTGGGTTTATCTCTGGGCTTTCTATCTTGTCCCATTGATCTTTGTTTCTGTTTTTGTGCCAGTACCATCTGTCTTGATTACTGTAGCTTTGTAATATAGTCTGAAGTCTGGGAGCTTGATTCCTCCAGCTCCGTTTTTCTTTCTCAAGATTGCTCTGGCTATTCGCAATCTTTTGTGTTTCCATACATATTTTGAAATGTTTTGTTCTAGTTCTGTGAAAAATGCCATTGGTAGTTTGATAGGGACTGCATTGAATCTGTAGATTGCTTTGAGTACTATAGTCATTTTCACAATGTTGATTCTTCCAATCCAAGAACATGGTACATCTCTCCATCTGTTTGTATCTTCTTTAATTTCTTTCATCAGTGTCTTATAGTTTTCTGCATACAGGTCTTTTGTCTCCTTAGGTAGGTTTATTCCTAGATATTTTATTCTTTTTGTTGCAGTGGTAAATGGGAGTGTTTCCTTAATTTCTCTTTCAGATTTTTCATCATTAGTGTATAGGAATGCCAGAGATTTCTGTGCATTAATTTTGTAGCTTGCTACTTTCCCAAATTCATTGATTAGCTCTTGTAGTTTTCTGGTAGCATCTTTAGGATTCTCTATGTATACTGTCATGTCATCTGCAAACAGTGACTGTTTACTTCTTATTTTCCAATTTGTATTGCTTTTATTTCTTTTTCTTCTCTGATTGCCCTGTCTAGGACTTCCAAAACTATGTTGAATAATAGCGGTGAGAGTGGACATCCTTGCCTTTTTCCTGATCTTAGAGGAAATTCTTTCAGTTTTTCACCATTGAGAACGATGTTGGCTGTGGGTTTGTCATATATGGCCTTTATTATATTGAGGTAAGTTCCCTCTATGCCTACTTTCTGGAAGGTTTTTTTCATATATGGGTATTGAATTTTGTCAAAAGCTTTCTCTGTATCTATTGAAATGATCATATGGTTTTTCTCCTTCAGTTTGTTAATATGGTTTATCACATTGATTGATTTACAAATATTGAAGAATTCTTGCATTCCTGGGATAAACCCCACTTAATCATGGTGTATGATCCTTTTTTTTTTTTTTTTCCACGGTATGTGGCCTCTCACTGCTGTGGCCTCTCCCATTGCAGAGCACAGGCTCCGGACGCGCAGGCTCAGCGGCCATGGCTCATGGGCCCAGCCGCTCGGCAGCATGTGGGATCTTCCCAGACCGGGGCACGAATCCGTGCCCCCTGCATCAAGAGGCGGACTCTCAACCACTGCGCCACCAGGGAAGCCCATATGATCCTTTTAATGTGCTGTTGGATTCTGTTTGCTAATCTTTGTTGAGGATGTTTGCATCTATGTTCATCAGTGATACTGGCCTGTAGTTTTCTTTCTTTGTGACATCTTTGTCTGGTTTTGGTATCGGTGATAGTGGCCTTCTTGAATGAGTTTCGGAGTGTTCCTCCCTCTGCTGTGTTTTGGAAGAGTTTGAGAAGGATAGGTGTTAGCTCTTCTCTAAATGTTTGATAGAATTCGCCCGTGAAGCCATCTGGTCCTGGGCTTTTGTTTGTTGGAAGATTTTTAATCACAGTCTCAATTTCAGTGCTTGTGATTAGTCTGTTCATATTTTCTATTTCTTCCTGGTTCATTCTTGGAACATTGTACTTGTCTAAGAATTTGTCCATTTCTTCCAGGTTGTCTATTTTATTAGCATATAATTGCTTGTAGTAATCTCTTATGATCCTTTGTATTTCTGCAGTGTCAGTTGTTACTTCTCCTTTTTCATTTCTACTTCTATTGATTTGAGTCTTCTCCTTTTTTTCTTGATGAGTCTGGCTAATGGTTTATCAACTTAGTTTATCTTCTCAAAGAACCAGCTTTTAGTTTTATTGATCTATGCTATCGTTTCCTTCATTTGTTTTTCATTGATTTCTGATCTGATCTTTATGATTTCTTTCCTTCTGCTCACTTTGGGGTTTTTTTTGTTCTTTCTTGAATTGCTTTAGGTATAAGATTAGGTTGTTTATTTGCGATGTTTCTTGTTTTTTGAGGTAGGATTGTATTGCTATAAACTTCCCTCTTAGAACTGCTTTTCCTGCATCCCATAGGTTTTGGGTCATCGTGTTTTCATTGTCATTTGTTTCTAGGTATTTTTTGATTTCCTCTTTGATTTCTTCAGTGTTCTCTTGGTTACTAAATAATGTATTGTTTTTCCTGTTATTGATATCTAGTCTCATAGTGCTGTGGTTGGAAAAGATACTTGATGTGATTTCAGTTTTCTTAAATTTACCAAGGCTTGATTTGTGACCCAAGATATAATCTATCCAGGACAAGGTTCCATGAGCACTTGAGAAGAAAGTGTATTCTGTTGTTTTTGGATGGAATGCCTATAAATATAATTAAGTCCATCTTGTTAAGGTATCATTTAAAGCTTGTATTTCCTTATTTATTTTCATTTTGGATGATCTGTCCATTGGTGAAAGTGGGGTGTTAAAGTCTCCTACTATGATTGTGTTACTGTCGATTTCCCCTTTTATGGCTGTTAGCATTTGCCTTATGTATTGAGGTGTTCCTATGTTGGGTGCATAAATATTTACAATTGTTATATCTTATTCTTGGATCGATCCCTTGATCATTATGTAGTGTCCTTCTTTGTCTCTTGTACTAGTCTTTATTTTAAATTCTATTTTGTCTGATATGAGTATTGCTACTCCAGCTTTCTTTTGATTTCCATTTGCATGGAATATCTTTTTCCATTCCCTCACTTTCAGTCTGTATGTGTCCCTAGGTCTGAAGTGGGTCTCTTGTAGACAGCATATATATGGGTTTTGTTTTTGTATCCATTCAGCCAGTCTACGTCTTTTGGTTGGAGCATCTAATCCACTTGCTTTAAAGGAATTATCAATATGTATGTTCCTATTACCATTTTCTTAATTGTTTTGGGTTTGTTATTGTAGGTCTTTCCCTCCTCTTGTGTTTCCTGCCTAGAGAAGTTCTTTTAGCATTTGTTGTAAAGCTAGTTTAGTGGTACTGAATTCTCTTAGCTTTTGCTTGTCTGTAAAGGTTTTAATTTCTCCGTCAAATCTGAATGAGATCCTTGCTGGGTAGAGTCATCTTAGTTGTAGGTTTTTCCCGTTCATCACTTTAAATATCTCCTGCCACTCCCTTCTGACTTGCAGAGTTTCTGCTGAAAGATCTGCTGTTAACCTTATGGGGATTCCCTTGTATGTTATTTGCTGCTTTTCCCTTGCTGCTTTTAACATTTTTTCTTTGTATTTAATTTTTGATAGTTTGATTAATATATGTCTTGGCGTGTTTCTCCTTGGATTTATCCTGTATGGGACTCTGCACTTCCTGGACTTGATTGACTATTTCCTTTACCATATTAGGGAAGTTTTCAACTATAATTTCTTCAAATATTTTCAAAGTATCTTTCTTTTTCTCTCTTTTTCTGAGACCCCTATAATTCAAATGTTGGTGCATTTAACGTTGTCCCAGAGGTCTCTGAGACTGTCCTCAATTCGTTTCATTCTTTTTTCTTTATTCTGCTCTGCAGTAGTTATTTCCACTATTTTACCTTCCAGGTCATTTATCCATTCTTCTGCCTCAGTTATTCTGCTATTGATTCCTTCTAGAGAATTTTTAATTTCAATTATTGTGTTGTTCATCCTTGTTTGTTTGCTCTTTAGTTCTTCTAGGTCCTTGTTAAATGTTTCTTATATTTTCTCCATTCTATTTCCAAGATTTTGGATCTTTACTATCATTACTCTGAATTCTTTTTCATGTAGACTACTTATTCCTCTTCATTTATTTGGTCTGGTGGGTTTGTACCTTGCTTCTCCATCTGTTGAGTGTTTCTCTGTCTTCTCATTTTGCTTAACTTACTATGTTTGGGTTCTTTTCTCAGGCTGCAGGTTCATAGTTCTTCTTGTTTTTAGGGTCTGCCCCCACTGGCTGAGGTTGGTTCAGTGGGCTGTGTAGGCTTCCTTGTGGATGGGACTAGTGCCTGTGTTCTGGTGGATGAGGCTGGATCTTGTCTTTCTGGTGGGCAGGACCATGTCCAGTGGTGTGTTTTGGGGTGTCTGTGGCCTTATTATGATTTTTGGCAGCCGCTGTGGTAATGGGCTACAAGCTACAGTGCTGGACACCCCATGCCAAACAGCTAGCAAGACAGGAACACAATGTGTGTTCCTGTCTTGCTAGTTGTTTGGCATGGGGTGTTCCTGTCTTGCTAGTTGTTTGGCATGGGGTGTCCAGCACTGTAGCTTGCTGGTTGTTGAGTGAAGCTGGGTCTTAGCGTTGACATGGAGATCTCTGGGAGAGCTTTTGCTGTTTGATATTATGTGGAGCTGGGAGGTCTCCGGTGGACCAATGTCCTGAACTCGGCACTCCCACCTCAGAGGCACAGTCCTGACACCCAGCTGGAGCACCAAGACCCCGTCAGCTGCATGGCAGGCTCTTTTTGGCCCTCGTCTTCCAGTTCTCAAGCCACCACACGTCAGCCACTTCCCCGCCCTCAGAGTTTCCAGTATGCATTTTCTGAAATCTATTTTGAAATGAGATTTTTATGAAACTTTGCCCAGTTTTAGACTAAGTTGTTTTTAATGTCTCTTGTTTCATGTGAAAGAAACTTTATGATATTAAAATTAATTTTAAAAAGTTGTTTTCCATCAACTGTGAGCACAGATTGACCAAAAAAGTCTATATTGTCTTGAACATAAATATGTGAAAAAAGTAATTTTGACAAAATCATTGTCTAATTTGTAGAATATTAAAACCAGAAAAACAGGAACTCCAATTTATTGGTCCTATAATTCATTAATACAATGTTCAATATGTAAGTATACATTTTTTCCCTTTAAAAATACAGCAATGCAATTAAAACGATTAATCCATTACCTTTTTTCCTTATGTTGTTTCCTTATGTTTCATATTTATTTTGGTTTTTATTTTAAAAATTTAAGACATTATATATGTAGTGTAAGCCCTGATGGTTGGCTTTTCTTCTGGTAATGCAAGTGCCTAACTTAAGCTTTGATTGCCGAGGCATCCACTTCAAAGTTTGCTATTTAGAATAAACACATTTCCAGCCATGCAGATGGATAAAGAGCCAGGCCACCTCCCCACCCTGAAGCTCCTCTGTTTTAGAGACTTTGGTTGATCCCAATAATGGACCATTGGACCACTTGTTTTTTCTCTTTCTGTGCTTTAAATTCCAGCTCTTAAATTTTAAATTCACCAATAAAGAGTTGAGACCACAAAACCCTAGGCCCCCACCCTGTCCCCCCAATAAAAGCTAACCCCTAGACCCTGTTTGCTCTTCTCTCTCTCCCTCTCTCCCTCCCTTTCCCCCTCCCCTCCGCTTCCCTCCCTTCCTCCCCCACTCTCTCTCTCAATCCCCCACCCTCTGCCACAGCCTAGCCCCAGGTATGCCATGTGCTTTCCAGGACCTGTGAGTAATAAACCTTTTTTCCAGTTTCCTGGTCATTATTGCTGAGGGCATCTTACCGTCTTAAAAAGAACCACAAGAATTGGTCCAACCACAATATTGTTTATTGATAGGCTGAGGGCATCACAAAACAATATAAAAAGTTCTATAAAATAAAAAATTCATTCTGCTTCTATTTTCTGACCATTATTGTTTTTTCATTTTGTGCCATGTTACTCAAAATAATTTTCTGATGTCAAGGAAGAGGGTGTTAAAAAATGATCCTCTGGATGGCAAATATGCTAGGTAGAACATGCTGGCCTTTCACCATATTTATTGGTTATTTATTGGCTGTGCTATAGTAGCAAAGAAACTCTGAAATCTCAATGGTTTAAGCCAATTAAAATTTGTGGCCTTCTAGCACAAAGTCAAATATGAAAGTTCCTGATTGGATGGCACTTGTTGGTGGTTCTCTGCCAGGAGAGACTCAGGGATGCACCATCTTGAGCCTTTACCGTGTTGTCACTTCAAAGTTGCCCTGGTCCTGTCCAGCTAGCTGGTGGGGAAGATGGGGAAGGAGAAATAGGGGTGAGAGAATGTTGAAGATTAGGCAAGATATTCTATGCACAGGTCTGGGAACAGCACACATCACCGTCATCTGCATTCATTTGCCCACATCCTGCCATCTGGTACCAACCTAACTTCAAAGAAGCCTAGGAAATATAGTCTTCCTGTGTGACACAGAACAGGGAACAGGATAGGTGGAGAGTCAGTTCTGTCACTCCATCTGTGTTCAAGCTGCTATTTCTGCATCATTCTACCATTGCAGTAGCTTGTTAAATGGTGCCTCTGTGATCTCTCCCTGTTCCCAACCATGTAGATTACTAACAGTCAATGGTTTTCAAAACAAGCAAGTGAACCGCTCTTTTTTAAATAAAGTATTCTATGCAAACCAGTATATTAAAAATAGTTAAATACGTAACTGTTCTTGTTGGAGTAGGAGTGGGCAGTCAAAAACATTATTTAATTGCCCTTTTCATTAGCTCACACATGCTTCTCCTCCAACACACCCCAGCCATTCCTGGGACCCTAAGTCATCTTTGTGTACTTCCTGGGCTCTGATTAAAAGAAGTGGAAAAGCATTTCAGTAGGTAAAGTGGGACCATTGATGCTTTAGAACAGGAAGTGTTGTTTAAAGAGATTAAAGTTCAGACTCTGGCATGTAAGGGTGCCACACCCTACCCAGTATTCGAAACTTTATCCTATTCAACTCTACTAATGTTCCTTAAAAGTGTCCTACTCTTTTCAACCTTGATTCCATATATGCAACCTTTTAACGTGGTTTTCAATGTTGAACTTGTTTATTCAACACTGAGTGCTGGGCAGCAGTAAACTATGATAGAGACTCTGCATCAGGGGAAAGAATTCTCTTAGTATAAAAGTAAATGAAAAAAAAAAAAACAAAACAAAACAAAACAAAAAAGTAAATGAAAAACTTTGAATACAAAGCTGAATGTATGATGTGATATTAATAATATAGAGAGAAGTTCTTTCTCTCTGTGTAAAGACATATGTTGAGTCACTTGTTTATTTACGTGGCCCCTTGGATGGGCTCAAGTCCCATCAAGAGGAATCAAGCCAAAAGGCTGCCTTACTTTCCAGGAGCCCAAGCCAATCTGCAAAAGCCACCATACCAGGGGCAGGGGCTTTCTCTTAGTTCTGGAATTTCCTCCTGTGCCAGGAGGGCCCCCGGCAGGGATAGCCGGCATGGTCCCCTGGATGGTAGAATATTTAGTTACTTGTGCTCACTGACCAGGGCAGACCCCTGTGGTGCACACGCGGGCTGGACGTCTGTCTTGTTTATCAGCCAAGACTAAACTCCGTGGTCTTACGTTTGTGATCCCCATAGTATATGTCCCAAACTTCCCACCACTACCACTAGGCAGAATCAGCTAAAGCATGGTCGGTTCCATCCAGCTTAGTGTTCACTTCATGTGCCTGCGACTTTTCTCATGATATCACTGACCCTGGCAGAGGTTCACAACCAGGCTGCTAGTTGTAGGGTAGACATTTTGATCGTTTCACCTTTTTAGAGACCTTCTCCTCACTTGGCCTGGACCCAAAACATTCCTACTTTATTGCATGCTTAGGACTCCAGGAATGTAAACACAATCCTCTAGGAATTTAAGACATCGCAGTGAAAACATTTCCAACTTTGCATTTTTGTGTATTTGAAATTAGTTTCCCCTGAAACAAGTCTGAAATTTCTAGTTTAATTATTACATATACTTTTGATTACTTTACACACACTAGATGCCAGCTCTTCACACTGTCGTCAGAATAAGGTATGGGCAAAACACCCTTCTGTAAACATGAGTTTTATCACAATTTTTTTCTACATAAGATCATATAATTTTTTTCCTTTATTCTATTAATATGGAACATAACTGACTGATTTTAAAAATATTAAACGAAATTTACATTCCTAGAATAAACTCAACTTTGTTGTGTTGTATAATCTTTATGGCTATGTCATTTGTATTACTTAAATAAGTGAAATAGCCAAATTTATTTATTTTTATTGTAATGTTCTGTCTGTTATCAAGTTCACGTCGGTTGCATGAAATGAATTGGGAAGTGTTTGCATGCTTTCCAGTTCTCTGCAAGATTTTTCTGTAAGATTGGTCTAATTTCTTACTTAAAGATTTGATGTAATTCTCAATGATTCCATCTGCACCTGTAGTCTTTTTGGTTTGGTGTGGAATGATTTTTAATTATGGTTTCAGTTTCTTTAACAGATATAAAATTATTCTGATCCTTGTCTGATAAACAATATTTGGGACATATGAAAACTGAAAAATGCTCTGTTGTTTATCTGAAATTCAGATTTAACCACATCCTGTATTTTTGTGGCAACCCTGTAACGTCCTCATTATATTTTGGATGATCGAAAGAGTAATAATTGTCTGCTTTCTTCTCTATTAGCAATTATTTGTGCCTACTCTCTCTCCTTTTTCTTGATTAGTCTCATTAGAGGTTTATCAATTTAATTAGTCTTTAGAAAGAACTAACCTTTGGGTTGTTTATTGTCTTTACTGTATGTTTTCATTCCAATTAATTTCTACTCCTATTTATTTTTTTCCTTTCTCTTGTTTCACATTTAGTTTGCATCTCTAACTTGTTGAGATGATAATTTGATCTTTGATTCTGAGCTTTTTCTTTTCTCTTATACAAATATAAATTTCCCTCTGTGTATGATTTTATTTTATTTATTTATTTTGAACTTTATTTTACTTATTTATTTATACATCAGGTTCTTATCCATTTTATACATATTAGTGTATACATGTCAATCCCAATCTCCCAATTAATACCACCACCACCCCCCACCAGCCACTTTCCACCCTTGGTGTCCATACATTTGTTCTCTACATCTGTGTCTCTATTTCTGCCCTGCAAACCGGTTCATCTGCACCATTTTTCTAGGTTACACATATATGCATTAATATACGATATTTGCTTTTCTCTTTCTGACTTACTTCACTGTGTATGACAGACTCTAGCTCCATCCACGTCTCAACAAATAACCCAATTTCGTTCATTTTTATGGCTGACTAATAGTCCATTGTATATATGTACCACATCTTCTTTATCCATTTGTCGATGGGCATTTAGGTTGCTTCCATGACCTGGCTATTGTAAATAGTGCTGCAATGAACATTGGGGCGCATGTGTCTTTTTGAATTATGGTTTACTTGGGGTACATGCCCAGTAGTGGGATTGCTGGGTCATATGGTAATTCTATTTTTAGTTTTTTAAGGAACCTCCATACTGCTCTCCACAGTGGCTGTATGAATTTACATTCCCACCAACAGCGCAAGAGGGTTCCCTTTTCTCCACGCCCTCTCCAGCATTTATTGTCTGTAGATTTTCTTATGATGCCCATTCTAACTGGTGTGAAGTGTTACATCATTGTAGTTTTGATTTGCATTTCTCTAATAATTAGCGATGTTGAGCAGCTTTTCATGTGTTTCTTGGCCATCTGTATGTCTTCTTTGGAGAAATGTCTATTTAGGTCCTCTGCCCATTTTTGGATTGGGTCGTTTGTTTTTTTAATATTGAGCTGCATGAACTATTTATATATTTTGGAGATTAATCCTTTGTCAGTTGATTCGTTTGCAAATATTTTCTCCCATTCTGACGGTTGTCCTTTCGTCTTGTTTGTAGTTTCCTTTGCTTTGCAAAAGCTTTTAATCTTCATTAGGTCCCATGTGTTTATTTTTGTTTTTATTTCCATTATTCTAGGAGGTGGCTCAAAGAAGATCTTGCTGTGATTTATGTCAAAGAGTGTTCTTCCTATGTTTTCCTCTAAGAGTTTCATAGTGTCTGGTCTTACATTTAGGTCTCTCTTCCATTTTGAGTTTATTTTTGTGTATGGTGTTAGGGAGTGTTCTGATTTCATTCTTTTACATGTAGCTGTCCAGTTTTCCCAGTACCACTTATTGAAGAGACTGTCTTTTCTCCATTGTATATCCTTGCCTCCTTTGTCATAGATTAGTTGACCATAGGTGCATGGGTTTATCTCTGGGCTTTCTATCCTGTGCCATTGACCTATGTTTCTGTTTTTGTGCCAGTCCCATATTGTCTTGATTACTGTACCTTTGTAGTATAGTCTGAAGTCAGGGAGTCTGATTCCTCCAGCTCTGTTTTTTTCCCTCAAGACTGCTTTGGCTATTTGGGGTCTTTTGTGTCTCTATACAAATTTTAAGATTTTTGGTTTTGGTTTTGTAAAAAATGCCACTGGTAATTTGATAGGGATTGCATTGAATCTGTAGATTGCTTTGGGTAGTATAATCATTTTCACAATATTGATTCTTCCCATCCAAGAACATGGTACATCTCTCCATCTGTTTGTATCATCTTTAATTTCTTTCATCAGTGTCTTACAGTTTTCTGCACACAGGTCTTTTGTCTCCTTAGGTAGGTTTATTCCCAGGTATTTTATTATTTTTGTTCCAGTGGTAAATGGGAGTGTTTCCTTAATTTCTCTTTTAGATTTTTCATCATTCGTGTATACGAATGCAAGAGATTTCTGTGCATTAATTTTGTATCCTGCAACCTTACCAAATTCATTGATTAGCTCTAGTAGTTTTCTGGTGGCATCTTTAGGATTCTCTATGTATAGTATCATGTCATCTGCAAACAGTGACAGCTTTACTTCTTCTTTTCCGATTTGGATTCCTTTTATTTCTTTTTCTTCTCTGATTGCTGTGGCTAAAACTTCCAAAACTATGTTGAATAATAGTGATGAGAGTGGGCATCCTTGACTTATTCCTGATCTTAAAGGAAATGCTTTCAGTTTTTCACCATTGAGAATGACGTTTGCTGTTGGTTTGTCATATATGGCCTTTATTATGTTGAGGTAGGTTCCCACTATGCCCACTTCCTGGAGAGTTTTTATCATAAATAGGTGTTGAACCTTGTCAAAAGCTTTCTCTGCATTTATTGAGATGATCATATGTTTTTTATTCTTCAAGTTGTTAATATGCTGTATCAAATTGATTGATTTGCGTATATTGATAAATCCTTGCATCCCTGCGATAAATCCCACTTGATCATGGTGTATAATCCTTTTAATGTGTTGTTGGATTCTGTTTGCTAGTATTTTGTTGAGGATTTTACATCTATATTCATCAGTGATATTGGTCTGTAATTTTCTTTTTTTGTAGTATCTTGTCTGGTTTTGGTATCAGGGTGATGGTGGCCTCATAGAATGAGGTTGGGAGTGTTCCTCCCTCTGCTATATTCTGGAAGAGTTTAAGAAGGATAGATGTTAGCTCTTCTCTAATCGTTTGATGAATTCGCCTGTGAAGCCATCTGTCCTGGACTTTTGTTTGTTGGAAGACTTTTAATCACAGTTTCAGTTTCATTACTTGTGATTGGTCTGTTCATATTTTCTATTTCTTCCTGGTTCAGTCTTGGAAGGTTATACCTTTCTAAGAATTTGTCCATTTCTTCCAGGTTGTCCATTTTATTGGCATAGAGTTGCTTGTAGTAGTCCCTTAGGATGCTTCATATTTCTGCCGTGTCTGTTGTAACTTCTCCTTTTTCATTTCTAATTTTATTGATTTGATTCCTCTCCCTCTTTTTCTTGCTGAGTCTGGCTAATGCTTTATCAATTTTGTTTATCTTCTCAAAGAAGCACATCTTACTTTTATTGATCTTTGCTATTGTTTTCTTTGTTTCTATTTCATTTATTTCTGCTCTGATCTTTATGATTTCTTTCTGTCTGCTAACTTTGGGTTTTGTTTGTTCTTCTTTCTCTAGTTCCTTTAGGTGTAAGGTTAGATTGTTTGAGATTTTTCTTGTTTCTTGAGGTAAGCTTGTATTGGTGTAAACTTCCCTCTTAGAACTGCTTTTGCTGCATCCCATAGGTTTTGGATCATCATGTTTTCATTTTCATTTCTGATTTCCTCTTTGGTTTCTTCAGTGATCTCTTGGTCATTTAGTAACGTATTGTTTAGCCTCCATGTGTTTGTGTTTTTTACGTTTTTCTCCCTGTTATTGATTTCTATCTCATAGTGTTGTGGTCAGATAAGATGCTTGATATAATTTCAGTTTTCTTAAATTTGCTGAGGCTCGATTTGTCGCCCAAGATGTGATCTATCCTGGAGAATGTTCCATGTACGCTTGAGAAGAAAGTGTAATGTGCTGTTTTTCAATGAAATGTCCTATAAATATCGATTAAGTGTATCAGGTCTGTTGTGTCATTTAAAGCTTGTTTTTCCTATTAATTTTCTGTTTGGATGATCTGTGCATTGGTGTGAGGCGTTAAAGTCCCCCACTATTACTGTGTTACTGTCGATTTCCTCTTTTAGAGCTGTTAGCATTTGCCTTAAGTATTGAGGTGCTCCTATGTTTGGGTGCATATATATTTATAATTGTTATATCTTTTTCTTGGATTGATCCCTTGATCATTATTTCATGTCCTTCTTTGTCTCTTGTAATAGACTTTCTTTTAAAGTATATTTTGTCTGATATGAGAATTGCTACTCCAGCTTTCTTTTGATTTCCATTTGCATGGAATATCTTTTTCCATCCCCTCACTTTCAGTCTGTATGTGTCCCTAAGTCTGAAGTGGGTCTCTAGACAGCATATATATGGGTCTTGTTTTTGTATCCATTCAGCAAGTCTGTGTCTTTTGGTTGGAGTATTTAATCTCTTCATGTTTTAGGTAATTATCGATATGTATGTTCCTATTACCATTTTCTTAATTGTTCTGGGTTTGTTTTTGTAGGTCGTTTTCTTCTCTTGTGTTTCCCAGTTAGCGAAGTTCCTTTAGCATTTGTTGTAGAGCTGGTTTGGTGGTGCTGAATTCTCTTAGCTTTTGCTTGTCTGGAAAGCTTTTGATTTCTCCATCAAATCTGAATGTGATCCTTGCTGGGTAGAATAATCTTGGTTGTAATTTCTTCCCTTTCATCACTTTAAATATGTCATGCCACTCCCTTTTGGCTTGTAGAATTTCTGCTGAGAAATCAGCTGTTAACCTTATGGGAGTTCCCTTGTATCTTATTTGTCATTTTTCCCTTGTTGCTTTCAATAATTTTTCTTTGCCTTTAATTTTTGTCAACTTGATTGCTGTGTGTCTCGGCGTGTTTCTCCTTGGGTTTATCCTGTCTGGGACTGCACTTCCTGGACTTGGGTGGCTATTTCCTTTCCCATGTTAGAGAAGTTTTCAACTATAATCTCTTCAAATATTTTCTCAGTTCCTTTCTCTCTCTCTTCTCCTTCTGGAATCACTATAATGCAAATGTTGTTGCATTTAATGTTGTCCCAGAGACCTCTTAAGCTGTCTTCATTTCTTTTCATTCTTTTATCTTTATTCTGTTCCATGGCAGTGAATTCCTCCATTCTGTCTTCCAGGTCACTTATCCATTCTTCTGCCTCAGTTATTCTGCTATTGATTCCTTCTAGTGTATTTTCCATTTCAGTTATTGTATTGTTCATCTCTGTTTGTTTGTTCTTTAATTCTTCTAGGTCTTTTTAAACATTTCTTGCCACTTCTCTATCTTTGCCTCCATTCTTTTTCCAAGGTCCTGGATCATCTTCACTATCATTATTCTGAATTCTTTTTCTGGAAGGTTGCCTATCTCCACTTCATTTAGTTGTTTTTCTGGGGTTTTATCTTGTTCCTTCATCTGGTACATAGCCCTCTGCATTTTCATCTCGTCTATTTTTCTTTGAATGTGTTTTTTGTTCCACAGGCTGTAGGATTTTAGTTCTTGCTTCTACTCTCTGCCCTCTGGTGGATGAGGCTATCTAAGAGGCTTGAGCAAGTTTCTTGATGGGAAGGTCTGGTGTTGGGTAGAGCTGTGTGTTGTTCTGGTGGGAAGAGCTCATTAAAACTTTAATCCACTTGTCTGCTGATGGGTGGGGCTGGGTTCCCTCCCTGTTGGTTGTTTGGCCTGAGGTAACCCAACACTGGAGCCTACCCGGCTCTTTGGTGGGGCTAATAGTGGACTCTGGGAGGGCTCATGCCAAGAAGTACTTCCCAGAACTTCTGCTGCCTGTGTCCTTGTCCCCGATGTGAGCCAGAGCCACCCCCCACCTCTGCAGGAGCCCCTCCAACACTAGCACATAGGTCTGTTCACTCTTCTATGGGGTCACTGCTCCTTCCCCTGCGTCCTGATGTGCACACTACTTTGTGTGTGCCCTCCAAGAGTGGAGTCTCTGTTTCCCCCAATCCTGTCGAAGTCCTGCAATCAAATCCTGCTAGGCTTCAAAGTCTGATTCTCTAGGAATTCCTCCTCCCGTTGCCAGACACCCAGGTTGGGAAGCCTTACGTGAGGCTCAGGACCTTCACTCCAGTGTGTGAACTTCTGTGGTATAAGTGTTCTCCAGTTTATGGGTCACCCACCCAGCAGTTATGGCATCTGGTTTAATTGTGATTGCGCCCCTCCTACCATCTGGTTGTGGCTTCTCCTTTGTCTTTGGATGTGGGGTATCTTTTACGGTGAGTTCCAGTGTCTTCCTGTTGAGCATTGTTCATCAGTTTGTTGTGATTGCAGTGCTCTCACAAGAGGGAGTGAACGCATGTCCTTCTATTCTGAACCAATCTCCTGTGTGTATGATTTTAAATCAATTCACAGAGAGTCAACCTGAGGGACTTGGATTTTATTTTGCAGCAGATAAGGAGACACTAGTTTTATGCACAGGAATGACAACTTTATATTTGCTTTTTCTTTTTTTAATACATTTATTTATTTATTTTTGGCTGTGTTGTGCCTTCTTTGCTGCATGTGGGCTTTGTCTAGTTGTGGCGAGTGGGGGCTGCTGTTCTTTGCGGTGCACAGCCTTCTCATTGCAGTGGCTTCTGTTGTTGTGGAGCATGGGCTCTAGGTGTGTGGGCTTCAGTAGTTGTGGCACACAGGATCAGTAGTTGTGGCTCGCAGGCTCTAGAGTGCAGGCTCAGTAGTTGTGGCGCACGGGCTTAGTTGCTCTGAGGCATGTGAGATCTTTCCAGAGCAGGACTTGAACCCATGTCCCCTGCATTAGCAGACGGATTCTTAACCACTGCACCACCAGGGAAGTCCTGATATATTTGCTTTTTTCATGTGTGCCATTTGCTGTGTTTTGAAAGAGGTCATTCAGGGAAGCAGAGGACTGGAAGTGGAAGGACATATGGCTGAGGATAGTGTATTGAGGGGTTATCTTAAGGAATGGGGCAGTCAAAGGACACAGAATCACCGTTATTAGAGAGAAGGGACAACAGAGAAGAAGCCTCTGGTTCATCCTGGGTTACAGAGTTGAGGCCACAGAAACTAAGCAGAAGGAATTTCTGCAAGTTCCCCATTTTAGTCATATTTCTACTTAAGATTTCCCTCTAGATTCTGCATATATATATATATATATATATATATATATATATATATATATATGCATGCCATATTAGAATATATAATGGACCTCTAAAACAAAGAACACATTTACCCACCATTTTACACAGGGTTACACAGCACACCGGCACTTTGGCTTCCCAGACATAGCTATGCTCCACTTACAACCCTCAGGCCAAAAATTCTGTTGACCTGGACTCTCCAGGATAGAGCTTCAATATTGGCCATCCTGAAGTCTTCCTAGGTTGGCGCATAGGGGGAAGTCATGAACTTGAAGCCACTCCATCCCCTGGCCTATCGTTTTGTCTTTGTTTATCTGATTTAATTAGGTAAATGCTGTGCAAAATGTCTTTAGCAACTAGGTGAAAGTTAGCTTATAAGTAAATATCAGTTTTCACTATAGCTGTAGATGATAAAAGATAAAGTGCTTTACCTAATTTGAAAGAGAATAGTTGCACTGAATGCAAAGCAAGTCAGATTCTGTATTTATTTTTTTCACTGAAAGAGAAAAAAATTGGCTAGGAATAAAACTTTAGTGGCTTCTTTGTGGATAAGGCACCCCATTTTTATCTGGAGTAGACTAAATTATTTTTTTCACACAAAGTGAATAATGGCTATATTTTTTTGGTTAATTTTTATTTTATTTTGCAGTATAGTTGATTTACAATGTTGTGTTAGTTTCAGGTGTACAGCAAAGTGATTCAGTTATACGTATACATATATCTTTTCTTTTTCAGACTCTTTTCCCATATAGGTTATTACATAGTATTGAGTAGAGTTCCCTGGGTCCTTGTTGATTATCTGTTTTATATGTAGTAGTGTGTATTTGTTAATCCCAAACTCCTAATTTATCCCTCCCCTTTGGTAACAATAAGTTTGTTTTCTAATTTTGTCAGTCTATTTCTGTTTTGTAAATAAGTTCATTTTTATCATTTTTTAGATTCCACATATAAGTGATATCATATGATATTTGTCTGACTTACTATGACAATCTCTAGGTCCATCCATATTGCTGCAAATGGCATTATCTCATTCTTTTTTATGGCTGAGTAATATTCCATTGTATATATGTACCACATGTTCTTTATCCATTCCTCATCAGTGGACATTAAGGTTGCTTCCATGTCCTGGCTATTGTAAATAGTGCTGCAATGAACATTGGGGTGAATGTATTTTTTTGAATTATGGTTTTCTCTGTATTTATGCCTGGGAGTGGGATTGCTGGATCATATGGTAGCTCTATTTTTAGTTTTTTTAAGGAACCTCCATACTGTTCTCCATAGTGGCTGTACCAATTTGTATTCTCACCAACAGTGTAGGAGTGTTCCCTTTTCTCCATACCCTCTCCAGCATTTACTTTTTGATGATGGCCATTCTAAGCTATATGAGGTGATACCTCATTGTAGTTTTGATTTGCATTTCTCTAATAATTAGCAATGTTGAGCATCTTTTCATGTGCTTTTTGGCCATTTGTATGTCTTTTTTGGAGAAACGTCTATTTAGATCTGCCCACTTTTTACAATTGGGTTGTTTGTTTTTTTGATATTGAGCTGCATGAACTGTTTGTGTAATTTGGAGATTAATCCCTTGTCGGTTGCATCGTTTGCAAATATTTTCTCCCATTTTGTGGGTTGTCATTTCATTTCGTTTATGGTTTCCTTTGCTGTGAAAAAGCTTTTAAGTTTAATTAGGTCCCATTTGTTTATTTTTGTTTTTATTTTCATTACCCTAGGAGGTGAATACAGAAAGATACTGATCTGATTTATGTCAGAGAGTGTTCTGTTTACGTTTTCCTCTGAGAGTTTTATAGTATCTGGTCTTACATTTAGGTCTTTAATCCATTTTGAGTTTATTTTTGTGTACGATGTTAAAGAGTGTTCTAATTTCACTCTTTTACATGTAGCTGTCCAGTTTTCCCCGCACCACTTATTGAAGAGACTGTCTTTCCTCCATTGTATATTCTTGCCTCCTTTGCCATAGATTAATTGTAGATGTATCTTTTTTGAATAGCCATCTTTAGAAACCATAAGATTTTGAGATAGCAAGGGAAGTAGAACCTAGTGAGTCTCCAAGAGAGAACTGAAAAGTATAAATGGGCTGTTGTCCTACCAAATTCCAGTGTCTAAAGTTCTCACCACTGTCTCTTTCCTGGAACATTGGAAAGAAGCCTATGGTTTATTTCCTATTTTTCCCATTGGTTCTTGAGACTCGCCATGTGCAGGGTTGCTCAGCTGACATGTCTGTGGGAAGGGGAAAAATGTCCTTTACAAAGGAATCAACTTTTGTGGTTACACATTTGGGGTTTGGGTAGACATTGGCCAATTCCTTCTGAAATCTGAAACTTCCTTGAAATTCTCACCATTATGTTAATTTGTAGAAAACTGAGATCTTTAAAAAGCTGTGCCCCCCTCAAAAAATAAATAAATAGCTTTTGAAGCCACACAACACCATCCTGTGTATACATACTATATGATATATCATATCAAATTTTAATGACAGGAAATAGCTTCTTTAGATTTAATGCTAAGATATGTGTTTGGGTGTGATTACGGGGTCAAGAAATAGATACTTTCCTTGTCCATAATCAATTGCAACTCTGTATTATGTTTAAAATCAACACAAACAAACTTGTGTTCCACTGACTACCCTTTTGTATTAATGGTAAAATCTCTTGACAAGAACTTAGTAGAGGAACTCAAAGAATAGGAGAGTTCTTAAGCTGCCTATAATGATTTCACTGTACTTATATGCTTTTTCATTTTTTATCAATCCATCTCTCTGTTCATGGATAGCTGGGGATGAAACTGTAAGGATTTATTCATGAATAATCTATCCTAGTGATGGGGGAGGATATACAACTGTCTATGCATTTATCTAAAAGGTCTTGATGTTTAAGATGAAATATCTACCTTTTAATGGGAATAGAAAGGGAGGAGATAAATAGAACAGGGTGAAATAAAGAGGGTCTGGACCAGGATAGTAGCAATGGTGATGAAGAGGGAGAGGCAGATTAAACTGCTTGCAGAAGAAAATCACAGAAGGTAAGAGTTTGGTTTTGAGCCCTGGTATCCTGATACTTCTACTTTCTATGGTACTAGTTGTATAATTCGTGCAGTCCAAGTTTTTAAAATTCTCTGAATCTTAGTTTCCTTATTTGTAAAATGGGATAATAGTGCCTACCTCTTAGGGTTTTTGTAATGGAGTAAATGAGATAGTTTGAAAAAAGTTATTAGCATCCAGCGCTTCAAACATAGTAATTCAATACATGTTGGCTATTTTATTAGTCAGGATTCTCCAGAGGAACATAACCAATAGGACAGATATTATTCTATTTATTATAAGGAATTGGCTCACACAATATGGAGATGAGAAGACCCATGATCCTCTGGAGACCCAGGAGAACTGGTGGTATAGTTCTAGTCTGAGTCTGAAGACTTGAAAACAAGGAGGACTGGTTGTGTAAGTTCCAGTCCAGGTGCAGGAGAGACCAGTGTTCTAGCTTGAAAACAGAGAGAGCAAATTCTCCCTTTGCCGTCTTTTGTTCTATTCAGGTCTCCAGTAGGTTGGAGATGGCCCACCTGCGTTGGGGAGGGCAATCTACTTTACTCAGTCTCCCTCTTCAAATGTTCATCTCATCCAGAAACACCCCCACACATGCACTTAGAATAGTGTTTAAACAAATATCTGGGCACTCCGTGGCCCAGTCAAGTTGACACCTAGAATTAATCATCACAGCTATTATAAGTACTACAGTACTAGACCTGGGTGAGAAGTCACCTAGTATAGTTGAATTTGTATGAGGTCTTAAGCCACATAGCCTTCCATTTAAATCCCATTACTGCCTTTTTCTATCTGTAAAACTTTGGTCAAGTTGCTTAATATCTCTGGCTAAATTATTCATTGACACATGTCAAATCAGAGCAGTTTTCTTGAGGGTTGCCTGGCAATAACACCATCCTTCCTCCTTCCACCCCTCTCCTTAAAGCTATATTCATCTTTTGTAAAATGTCCACCTCCATCTTTACACTCCAAGAAAGGTCACTGGTGCTATTTCCAACAAGCTTTAACCTGTGTAAAAATGCTAGGATATGTATTGAAAGATGGCCCTTTTCCTTCTACCACAGACCCTACATTTTAGATGTCTCACTGTATTACATACAAGCCCACATGGACCTATTGTATGCTTGTAACTCATAATATTTTTATCAATTTTTTTCTATCATAAGTCTGCTAAGGATACGGACACTCTCAGATGTTGTTCAGGAGAGTGTGAATTGCGCTAACCAGTCTTTTCCACAAAATAACGTATGTATTCTTTGACCTAGGCAATCCCATTTGGGGAAATATATCCCACAGATAAAAATAGCCTCTAAAATGCAAAGCTACAGTTAATGATATTTCCTGTGTTGTTATTTGTAGTGGCAATAGAAATAACAGACTGAATATCTGTCAATAGAAGGAAAATTGACTAAATCATAGTACTCCATAATACAGAATATAATGACCAGAGGGATGTCCATGACATATTATTAAGAAGGAAAGCAAGCAAGGAATCCATATGCATAAGGTGATCTGATGTTTGGAACATAATTAAAATATTTTATTTCTATATGTTTATATCTTTGTGTGAACATGTTTATTTATTTTGAATATAATTTTTTGGATCATAGAGAAAGGGGTGGAAGGATTCACACCAAACCATTAACATTTATTACTTCAGGGGTGAATGGAGTAGAAATGAGGTAGAGTGAGATTGTTAATCTTAGATTTGATTGTTCTAAGTATTCTTACATTTGATTATTAGAACAAACTTGCATTACTTTTTCAATTGAAAAATAAACCCTGTAAATGAAAGAAAAAATAAAGCACTACTATCTTATGAAATTATAAACCATCTGCTTGGGAACAAGCTGTAATAGACATAATGAAGAATGAATGGTAATGAAATGATAAATAATCTTAACTTTGGAGTCAGAGGATGCCGGCAGTGATTGGTCTCCATGACGAGATTTGAGAAACTGGGATTGATACCCGCCTTCAAATGTAGTCACTCCTAGAGAGTCTTCTGCACCCTCACTTGTCCTTTTGAACTCGATTACTATGTGGGGTGACACATTAGGGAGTTCACACCTTGACAGGGGTTAGTTTATTGATTTTATTTAACCATTTATTTAATGAAATTCATAATAAATATTATTTTAATGAGATTTAAATAATATTAATAAGTATGGGTATCAATAATTTATTAATGTTATTAATTATTAACAATATTAATAGTGAAATTAATAAATTCATTAGCCACCTAAGAGAACAGGACATGCGGAAATGACATTCAAACAGCTAAGTGTCGACCAGGTGGTAATCATGGAAAGAAGGTATTGGAAGGATCCCAAAATTACAGCAATGCCCCATTCTGGTGGAATTCTTCTGTAGGGAGTGGGTTGGAGGAGGTATTAGAAAGTCATAGGTGCTCTCAGAACATAGGGAAAGGGACAGGAAAAGCATGGAAAAGAATGATAGAGGCCCTCTAACCCTTGAGGGAGATCATCCAGCTTAGGGAATGAGAGCTGGGGGGAGGGAGGAAGAGAGAGTAACAGTAACAGAGAGGTGAGAGAGAAGTTGGTACAGGGTAGGCTTGGGCAGCTAAATCAGTGAGATACTTTGGGCAGGTGAGAGATGAGCAAAGAAGAAGATAAATGCCAGGAGGTGTGGAAGGGCCAGAAGCACATGGGAGGTCATCCAAAACAAATATGCCTCATTTCAGGTTTGCCTAACATTGGCCTTGCTTGTATTTAGTTTTATTCACCAGCCAAGTCAATTCCTAGGGGTAATTTATAAAGTGAGAAAGTATGAATTAACATCTTCATTTACATAATTATTTTTCATAACCAAGATGTCTTAAGCATCCAGAAAGTTTAATGTATCTCTGTGTGTATAATAGCTTCAAATGATATATTTGGATTTCTCCTTCTAAGATGCTTCATTCTCCTCTGGCAAAACAGAGCTTCTTGAAGGAAGGAAAAGAAATACTGCTCATCATAAAGTCATAGTAAAAATATAAGGGACTCAAGAAGTCAGTGTTGTAACAAGGATAAGAGATCTGCAGGAGGACAAGAAAACCTAGTTTTGACTTGAGACGTCATGAAGTAGCTTTGACATCTTATGTAAGCCATTTAAATAATTTAGGTCTTTGTTATCTACATCTGTAAGACGGAAGGTGAGGAAATCTATGATTTCTGTGGTTTTGTGTGATACACAATTCCATTAGGCAAGGGATTTTTTTTTTTTGAAACTGATGGACAGGATTGGAGGGAGCAATGGGAAATGAAGATACATGCTTCAAAGTTATGGAGAATTAGTAGCTAAGGGTTAAAGTTTGGAGTCTCACTGACCCGGGTTCAAATTATGGCTCTACCATTTATTAGCAGGTGACTTTGGGGAAGTTTCTCTGTGCTTATTCCCCCATAAATAAAACTGAGGATAAGGACAGGTCTCTCGCTATCAACATGGTGAGTGTTAAATGAAATAATACATGTTATGTGCTTCATGATACCCGATGACCTGGAAGTGTTCAGAATGTGGTAGAAAATAAAGTGAAACATTTCAGTTCATGTAAGAGACATGCTTTTCTTTTTTTTTTTAAGTAATGGTTTTTCCCTCCAGATGGAAAAAAAAAAAGGGTTTTGAGCATCTTGGCCATAAAAACACAGTGGTTTAGCAATACATAGTAAACATATCACTTCACAACAGGAAGGAAGGAAGGAAGAATCAAGAGTTGAGCAAACAAAAGAGGAATATTATCCAGACAGGGAACTAACCAACTCAATGGCTAAAAATACTGTGGGATTGTCAAGGAAAGTGAGTGTTCCTTGGGTCAGGAACCCTGTGATTTATAAAACCCAGCACATCCCCCTTCAGGAATGTTCTGTAGTGACCCTGTGGTCTCTCCATTTCCAGGACTTTCATTAGGGCTACTGATTGAGCCCTGTGCAAGTTTCTCTGCGAGGGTGTTGAGTGAGAGGAATGACCCTCATTACCACCATCGCATGGTGCCTCAGGTTCAAAATCCTGTTAAGTGCTAACAACACCTTCCTCATCATAACCCTATCATGGGCTGAGGCCAAGAGAGAGAATCCTTCCGTCTGCAGTATTTAACTCATTGTGAGAAAATGAACGTTTCAGATACGGCAGCATTGTACATGAATACAAACTTTTGGGCATGGAAATATGTGACCAACCAATGTTTTGGCCAAATCAGGCAAGCAACCAGTACTTACCCATTGTCTTCTCATTGTCTGATATACTGAAATAAGCCATGTTATGTGCTTACATTCCAGCAGTGGCACACAGCAAGTGGTGTTTGGCAGGAAAGAGTGACCTAACAGTGACAAGTTGAGATCATTGATATAAATTCCTATCCTCCAGAAGTCCACAAACTGACGAGAGGGACAGAAGTGGAAGGGGAATGATTCTATAATACATGAGTTATAAGTACTGATACAACTGGGCAGAATGGGGGAAGTGGATATACAGAAGAAACCTACTGGAAAGTCCTACTGTGTACCCACGGGAAGCAGGTGGAGAATGTCTAGGCAAGTTTGGAAATCTTATTGGAATACTGAGAGAACAGATTGGGTACCAAGTTGGAATCGAATTTCTTTCTCCCATTTCAACAGCTTTTTTTTTTTTTCCAATTAAAAGAATAGGCTATTTTTTTTTCTGATTTTGCCTACTTACCCTGATAATGTTTTTAGTAAAAATTAACATGAGTGAAATTATGAAGGCATGGCACAAAAGCATCCAGAAATCATCTGAGCTCAAAATATATCTCAGAAAAATTCTAATCAAAATGCTGGTTTTTATGGTGACATTATTCTATCATCATTAATGGTCCTGGACTAGCAGGTCTGGCCTTCCACCTTGACCTGGTGTCCTCAGTCTACACAAAGGATTATAGGCCAAGAGTGGAGGCAGCTCCATGTCAGAGGCCCTAGGGGTGTCCCTGTATGAGCCGTCACATGTGGGTACACACGAAGGAGCAGGAAGGAGAGGAAAACCCTGCCTTTTCGGTAAAGGGCATATTTGATCTTTTCCAACCACAGCTGAGGACAAGGCAGGTTTCCTGGAAGAAGCTCAGGGGAGGGAAAAGGAAAATTAGAAGGCTTCATCTGAAAATTTGGGGCTAACCTTGAATTCCTAATTGCCGCAGGTCTTAGAAGCATGTCTGTCTGTGGTGTACCAGCCTTCAGCTGGGTGGCTCCTGGATCATGTCTCCTTAGTCAATCCAGCCGATGGCACCAGCACCATCAGCTTCCTTCCAGGAAAGCAGGGCCCGTCCTCTCTGGTTTTCTGTTGAGTTGGTCTGGCCCTACTTAAGAGGAAAATAATTGGTATTCTTTACTCCTATGTCGGGCAGTAATTTCCCTTTGAGCCACCCTTCACATCAGGGCCAGCCCTCTGCAAAATTATGCACTAGACAGTTTGTTTTTAAGCATTTCTTTTTTTCTCCTGGTGCCATCACTCACCCTATCCTTCTTCCTTCAGCCCCAATTTCTGGGACCCTCTGATTTTCCTATTACTGTCAGATATAACTGCACCCTCATCACTGTGGTACCTGCACTTGGTCTGTGAACACTCCTTCCTTTTGGAATTGTCAACTTGATTTAGAAGTTACCAGTTCTTTGTCTCATTCTGCCATGTGCCAGACACCATGTCAGGTGCCATGGCTACAACAATAAACAAGACATGGTACTTATGCTTATGGAGTACACAGTTTCATGAGATAGGCAAGAATATCCAGTCTCACCGCAAAGATGCAAAGGCATGAGACAGCATAAAACATTGGAAGGAATGTCACTGCGGCAGAGCATGGAGGCCCCTAAATGCATTCTGGGATTTGTTCTGGACAGGCCACTAGACAAGTGAACTCTAAACACAAAGATGAGTGTGAGCTTTATTCTGAGAGCTGTGGGAAACCCAAGGGAAAGTTCTGCAAGAAGGTGTCAAGATCAGATGTGCAACGTAGAAGTGTCTCTTTTTTAGGTAGAGTCAGGGAATAGGGCTACCTAGTTCAAGTCAGAAATCCAGAGGAGAGATGGGGTAGCTAGACTGAAGTAGTGCAAGTGTGGGTAGAGAAGAGGAGACAGATTTGAGAGATATTTAGGAAAGAGAAATTGTACATTTTAGGGATTGCTTATGCCATTGTTTGGGGAGAGGGAGGTGAGGCATCTAGAATGGCTCTAAGGATTCTGACAAAGGTTGGGATGCCTTCCCAAAGATGTGGAATGCACAAAGTGCTGTTGATTGAAGACTCTTCTTTTGATGGTAGTGGGTGTAGATGAGGCTTAACCCAAGCTCAAAAATGTATTAATCAGTTCATGTGTGATTTTCTTACCAAAGTGGCATCAGATTGGTTTTATTAAGTTAAAATAAATATCTTTTTTTATTACATCCTTAGAGAATTTTGTTAATGCTGGCAGTTTTAGAGACCATGGTGAAACGATTGAAGAAATGTCCTTCTTTCGGCTGGAGGGTGTGGTGGAGCGGGGTATGGAGCTGCCTGGAATCATTTTGTATAATCTGGACCTCTGCTCACTATGTTTCCATGTGATCCTGTACTCCCTGCACAGTTAATTTTTCTCTGACTTAGAAAAAAAATCTCTAATTTCTATCCCCTCTATCCTTTAATTCATTCTTTTATCCCTTCCTGGGCCAGTATTGGCAAAAGCCTGCCCTCTGTACAAAGTGCACGAGCTACAGCACAAGAGACCTCCCAGTTATGAGTATCTGTTAATCTAAAAGGGAAAGAATGAAGATTTCTTTCCCATGGACTCAGGGTTCAGATAATCTCACTGCTGCCCAGGAGACATTTTGGGAGAGAGGTGATAACTGAACCAAGTAAACATTCCCAAATCCTTGCTATTTCCGTGACACACAAGCTTAGTGGTGTTAATAAAGCTTAAGGAAGCGAGATACTTGGGAAATAAGAAAAATATTTTAATGATTAAAAGCTCCATGCCCCCCGGTTCCTTTGTTTCTATCAGTGCAGCTCTTAAAAATATTCATTCTTTCTCTCCCCTATTTCTTGATCTGTGGGTATCAAGTGAAAGCCTTAAATTCCCCATTCTCCTACTCCCACAATAATTATATTTCGTTAGGATGTGAGGAAGGAGAAAGAGCAACAGATTCTTCCCAGCAGTCAGAGAAGGAATAGCAATGGATGCGAATAGGAAAACGTTTCATAAACAACATGGAAGCAGAAGTCTTGCAATTTTTGTAGCTCAGACGTGATAGACAAATACTTCCACCATTCTTATGCAGGCATCAGGCTACCTAGCGCCCTTCGTCTATCTTGTGGGAAAGAACGTATCCACTCGTTATGCAATGTGGACCTGGGAAGTGGTTTTGGATTGGTTTTGGCTTCTTTGAGATGGTTTTGGATAAGATTTTGTTATGAAAGCTAAACACAAGTTGTGATTGCATGCTATAAGAATGCCCCGTATTCATTGGCTGTTCAGTCTCCTAAACCCACACTGAAATCCTGTAGAACAATTGATGTCAGAGGCAATTGAGAAAGAAAAGGTTAAGAGTTAGCTACTGAAAAATAAGGCAATGGATTTGGGACTTGATTCTCTGGATGAGCAGTGCAGTTGCTAAGATAATGGACCATGCTCAGTTCCGCTCGGCGGAGGCACCTCCCTTGGATGTGTTTATCCAGGTGGCACGCCGGGACCCCTGCAAACTCAGTGACATAATCGGGGGTAAGCCTGGGGGGGAGAGGCCTCAAGACATTCCAATGGAGTTAAAGGTAGGGGAGAGATGTCACATTTGCTGACTCCCATTTTCCATCCTAAATAGAAAAACAGGGAATTGCTAGACTGTTATATAGAAATATGATATTCAATAATAGCTGAACATTGAGCGGGAGAAAGAGGAGGGCATATTCACTTGAAGGAGAATTTTGGAGAAATCTTTCATTCTTCTTAAATTCTACCAGAATTACCATGACACTAAAATAATAAGACTGTGGTTTTCTTGAGAGCAATGGTCATTTATTGTATCCTCAGCATCCAAGACATTTTCTGGTGTATAGTAGGTGTTCAATAAATGTTGACCGAATGAATATGTGATCAAATGCTTCCATTTATAGACAGACATACACATATCACATTCATAACATTTACATTAAGACACCTACAATAATATAAATTTCTTCCACCCATTATCTATAACAAAAAGTCAGCCCCATTTTTCTATAAAGGGCCAGATAGCCAAACTTTTAACTTTTTCAGGCTGAGAGGTAAAATTGAGAATATTATGTAGGTGCTTCTGTAACACAAGGGAAAACAAATTTCCATTATATTTTACTGATGAAATTAAAAATATAATAATAATTGAGTATTCTTTTTTGTAATGGAATGAGAAAAATGGAATTTTCTTGAGGGGTAAGATTTCATTTAACTGATGTCCTCTATCATCAAAATATTTTGCAGATGTTCATCTGTTAATGTTGATGTGTCATGAGATTTTAATTATTTCATTCAGAGTTTGAATTTTGTATAATTTTTGCATGTCACTAAATATTATTTGTCTTTGATCACTTTTTTCCTACCATTTGAAAGTATAAAGGGCATTCTTAGCTCTCAGGCCACAGAAACACAAGTGGCCCGTGGGCTGCACTGTGCTGACCTCTGATATATGCCTACTGGTTTTGAAAAGTGGTTTGTTTATTTATTTATTTAAAAACCTGTCATAGACAAGAGGGAAGAGATATGGGAACATATGTATATGTATAACTGATTCACTTTATTATAAAGCAGAAACTGACACACCATTGTAAAGCAATTATACCCCAATAAAGATGTTAAAAAAAAAAAACCTGTCATAGAAAGTTGCGTTTGAAAATTTTCATCTAATTACATTATTTGCAAACTCTCACAGAGCAGGAAAGTCCCTACATGTGACAGTTTTTTGTTTCTTTCTTTCTTTCTTTTAAATACTTTCATGTGAGTACTGGACTGAGAACCATACCAAAAATAATTCATTTTGATATCCTCTTGGTTAACCTGATAGCTTCACTCCTAAACTGAGTATGATTCTTGGCTAAGATGGGCTAGAGGACAAGGACTTCACAAGAACTTCCTCTCCTGGGATAAAAATACAGTGAATAGGACAGAACCCTCAGGAACTGCCAAGTCCTCTGGATGCCCAAATTTGGAGTTATTTTTTCATGTTGTCCTTTTGGTCGGAAATGCTTGAAATCCTTCTGTACCTTGTTAAGCCTTGCTCCCCACGGTTACTTCCAGGCTGTCTCTCCTCCTTCTCTCCTGTTACTTCCAGGCTGTCTCTCCTCCTTCTCTCTCAAAACCCCAGTTTCCTTGAAGTGGGTGTCTTTGACTTCATTATCTGTCACCCTTCCCTGTAGCTCTCATGTCTCTACCTCCAAATGTCTTCTCCTCCTTCACTGTGTCCTCACCTCCTGGCCTCAAGTATTTCTCCTTAAATCACCACATAGGATTGTGGTGAAGGGCAGAGAATCTAGAATCAGATTGACTTGGTTCAAAACCTGGCCCTATCACTTACTAGCTGTTCTCCATCTCTTAAACTATGGGTATAAAAAATAGTACCTACCTTGTAAGGACATTGTGAGGAGTAAATGAGATTGAGAAAAATGACAAATACTTAGAACAGTGCCTGTCAGAGTGAACACTGAATATATTCAGAACCTTCACCATCATTAGAAGGTATCTGGTTCTTGTCAGTGTTGTTGCCCCTCTGAATTAAGGACCCCTGGAACAGCCCAGGGTCTAGGCCTATTGATATCTGAGATAACTACTTCCAAATTGTTTAAAATAATCTCAGGTGGGTCTCTGTGAATTGCAGTAGAAAGAATAATGATCCAGACTTCTCTATCCTTATTTATTTGATCTCTCGAATTTGGTAGCATTTATCATTATTGACCTATTTCTCCTTCCTGAAACACATTTTTCTTTAGGCTTCTGTGACTCACAATCCCTCTCTTTTCCTGCCACCTACCATACTATACCTTGAACAACTTACAATCTGCTTTTTCTTCACCAACACTCTAAATTTTGGTGTGACACAGGGCTCTATCTTTATCTTTCTTGGTTTATTTATCTACAGTGTTTCCCTAGGGTATGAATTCAATGAAATGGTATCTGTAAACTGAAGACTCTTACTTTTATATCTCCAGTCCCAATCCCCTTCCTGACTTGCAAATTCATTTACTTAGCTGCCTACATGACTTTCCATTTGGATGTCTAATAGGCATACTAATCATAACATGGACAAAACAGAAGTATCCCTCCCCCTACCCACCTACTATATCTGTTCTCTCATAAGGTTTTGCTATCTCAGTAAATGTCATTACCATATAACCTGTCATACAGGCCAAAAATCTAAGATTTGGGGGTTTTGATTGTTTTCTTCACACTCTACATACAACCTTGTATGTTTTTCCATCAGAATGTGTCCTGGGTCCGACCACTGTTCACAAATCTCACTGCTAGAACTTGAGTTAAGTCTCCGTTGTCTCTGGTCTGTTCTTCTACAATGGCCTCCAGCCTCACTGATCTCCATGCCTTCAAGTGGGCCCTCCCCTCCCATAATTCTTCCTTCAGAGTCATCATTCTAAAATACAAATAAGATTTCATCACTTCCCAGATAAAACTATCCAATGACTGGTCCAGTAAGATCCCACATGCTGCGGAGCAACTAAGCCCGTTTGCCACAACTACTGAGCCTGAGCTCTAGAGCCCATGAGCCACAACTACTGAGCCCGCATGCCACAACTAATGAAGCCTGTGCACCTAGAGCCTGTGTTCTGCAACAAGAGTAGCCACTGCAACAAAGAGTAGCCCCCGCTTGCCACAACTAGAGAAAGACCATGTGCAGCAATGAAGAGCCAATGCAGCCAAAAATAAAAAGATAAATAAATTTTTTTAAAAAGTCAAACTCCTGGCTTTGCCTACTAAGCCCTACAGGATCCAGATGGTCCTCACCTCTCAAACCTCTTCTCATATTTCTCAACTCAACTACGGAAATCCAGCTACCCTTGCTTTCTTTATGCCCTATGAACAGATCAGCCTTGTTCCCTTCTCAGTCTTTGCACGTGATCCTCTTTCTCTTTGGAACAATCTTCCCCGTCCTTTTCCCCACCTCTCACTTCCCACCCCACCCAGATTTCTGCGTGGCTGCCTGGGACTTGTAATTCAGGACTAAGTACACATCTTCTCCTAAGAGAGAGCTTCTCTGACGACACTAAATAACCCAGCATCCACATTCACTCACCGCTATTTTCCTATTTTAACTTCTTAATGGTATATAGTAAAACATAAGTTACCTGTTTGTTTGTTTTACATAAAATTTTAGTCTGTTTTCCTAATGAAGATGTAAGCTCCTCAGGTGGAAGACTCTGTTGTTTAACTGTATCCCTGGGTGTCGATTAATATTTGGAGTCTTGATATCAGATTCAAGCCCTTGTTCTTAGTTGCCAGGACTCCAGCTCTGCTGAGCTCATAAGTGTCTGTTGTTCCCTTTATTTTCAGAGATCACTCATCCAGCTGAGATCAAGGCAGATACAGGTGCTACTGTTATTTACCATTTTTATCTGGAAGAATCTTTATACATCCTTTTCCACCTTCTTTTTGGACGTAGAAGATATTTGGAAATCACACCAACTTTGAAGCTGGTTAGATATAGGTTTGAATATCAACCATGGCGTTAGGCAGATATTTTCGCCTCAGTCTCAGTTTCCTCTTATGTGAAATGGTGATAATCTTTCCTATTTTTCAAAGTTTTATTTTATGTAATAAATAAGCAAATTTCACTGCATAAAGATAGCAATCAATATCATTACTCTCATTCTTTGTTAATTTGTTTGTCTCTAATTATCTTAAGAGTGTGGATGCCAGAGGGATTGGGCTTTGATCTGGTCTGTGGACTTCAAGTTCCTTTGGCATCAGCTTGGTCCTGTGAGATGCTGTGAATCAACCTTCGCTCTAGCACTACCTTTCTCTGAGCCACCTTCTTTGCTTAGGGCTGGAAACAGATACAGACAAAAACACAGTGAACTTAGAGAGAACTTAGCGCAGTCCCATACACTTATTTCTTGGGTAATGTTGAGCAACTTACACTTTCATTTCTTTTAATTAGTTAACTTTTATTTTCCTTACTTGTATAATGAGACCAATATTTGTAGGCCTCACATCATGGTTTTTGTAGTGAACATCTCAGAGTTTGCCTTATGAGAATTGTCTCCAGTTCTCCTGGATCTTCTTTCCAATCCCACTCCCATTTCTTGTCATCCACATGGTTTCTTTAGGAAGAGAAAGAGTTAATTAACGCAGAGGGGTGGGCAAGATGAACAGAACTTTTTTTGTCAGGATTTTTTGAATTGATAAGTGCAAAGAAAGTATCTCTCCAGGGACAGACATTTTAAGATAAAAATCTTTGGAGCTGTTTTCTCCCTGCCAAAGGGAGAAAACTTGTCTGCAATAAGAGGGAATAAGTGACACATGTGGAGAAGACCAGAGAGGAGAGATACAGAAAAAGATGAGAGACTTTGAGTCGCTGGTTCTAATTATCCCTAAAGCCAGGCTGCATCTGTGACCTTCATTTGGTCTGTTTATTTAAACTTCTTTGTAAATTTTTAGGCAAACCTTATCCTTTTTTGCCTAAATGAGTTGGAGTCTTATGTCTTTTTTTTTTTAATTGGAGTATAGTTGATTTACAATGTTGTGTTAGTTTCAGGTGTACAGCAAAGTAAATCAGTTATACATATACATATATCCACTCTTTTTTAGATTCTTTCCTCATATAGGTCATTACAGAGTATTGAGTAGAGTTCCCTGTGCTATACAGTTGGGATTGGCATATACACACTACTACATATAAGATAGGTAACTAATAAAGGAGCCTTATTTCTGACACTTGCAAACAGAGGATCCAGAAAACCATCAGCCTTGTGGCCTGTGGTAAGTTATGTGCCTTTTCTGAGCCTTGGTTTCCTCAACTATAAAGGGCACAATACTTACTTTCATTTGAACACCAAACATGGTGTCTGGCACGTGGTTGGTGGTTCATATTAGGTAGCTATTAGTATTATTAACAATGTACAGCTGTCAGTGATAGAATCTCTCTGACTCACCTTCACTCTCCCATTCTGTCTTATGAACAGGCCTTCAAAGGGAAAGCAGACTGAGTGGTATGCAAGAAGTTCCATGAAGCAGAAAGTGTTTCTTACAGAGACTTCTGGAAAGTTTACACCATAGTCAGGCTAGGGAATTAATGGAATTTGGAATCAGTTAGTAATGAGAAGAGAGATTAGATTAGTGAGACGGATGTGGTCAGAATTTCTCAAGAGTTCTAACTACACTGTCTCCAGGGTACCAATTTAAATAATCTTGATCACTTTTTAAGAAAAACTTTTGATTGTTACCCTGAAAGCAGTTTTTTCCTTATTTAACAGTTGCCATTAACAGAACTAATAGGAGACAGAAAATGAGGGAAATGATAGAAAATGGAGTAAGAGTTGTGAGCCAGCTGTTATAGAGGTGAGGAATATAAATAGGGAACCACTTCCTCCTCACTTCTCACTAGGTAAGAGAAGAAGAAGTCAAGTTGTGATAAAATATTAGTTTCAATGTAACATAGGCAATCAATCCATGCTTTTTAAAAATTTAATACTTTATTTTTTGGAGCAGTTGTAGTTTCACAGCAAAATTGAACAGAAAGTACAGAGAGTTCTCATATTACACACAACCTCCCCCATTATCTACATCTGACATCAGATTGGTTTATTGGTTACAATCTTCCTTCACTTAGTAACATGCATTTAAGTTTCCTCCATGTCTTTGCATGGCTTGATAGCTCATTTCTTTTCAGCATTAAATAACATTCCATTGTATGGATGGATATAGCACCATTTATCCATTTTCTTACTGAAGAGCATCTTGGTTGCTTCCAATTAGCAATGATTAATACAGCTACTATAAACATCCATGTGTGGGTTTGTGTGGACATGAATTTTAGATTCATTTGGGTTAATATCCAGAAGCATGATTGCTGAATTGTATGGTAAGAAAGAGTATGTTTGGTTTTATAAGAAACTGTCAAACTATTTCCCAAGGGATTATATCAGTTTTCACCCCCATCAGCAGTGAATGAGCATTTCTGTTGCTCCGTATCCGCTCGCTAGCATTTGCTGTTGTAGTTGTCGTCAATTTTCTGAATTTTGGCCATTCTAACAGGTATGCAGTGGTATCTCATTGTTGTTTTTTTGTTTTTTGTTTGTTTGTTTGTTTTCCGGTACGCGGGCCTCTCACTATTGTGGCCTCTCCCGTTGCGGAGCACAGGCTCCGGACGCTCAGGCTCAGTGGCCATGGCACACGGGCCCAGCCGCTCCGCGGCATGTGGGATATTCCCGGACCGGGGCACGAACCCGCGTCACCTGCATCGGCAGGCAGACTCTCAACCACTGCGCCACCAGGGAAGCCCTCATCGTTGTTTTTAATTTACATTTCCCTGATGACATATGACGTGGAGCATCTTTCCATACACTTGTTTGCCATCGTATATCTTCTTTTATGAAATATCTTCAGGTCTTTGGCCCACTTTTTAAATCAGGTTGCTTGTTTTCTTATTATTGAGTCTTAAGAGTTCTTTGTATGTTTTGGATAACAGTCCTTTATCAGATGTGTCTTTTGCAAATATTTTCTCCTAGTCTTTGGCTTGTCATCTCATTTTCTTGAGGTTATCTTTTTAATCCATGTTTCAAAATTGAAAATATAACTATTTCTCAATGCACTTGCATTGGTGTGCCTTGGGTTTAAGAACATCTCAAGGCTGTATGTAATCTTCATCACTGCTCCACCATCCACCTCTGATTCTGTGGACAATTGTTTACGGGCCAACTCATGCAATCCAGACAGTCACCTTGACTATTACTGTCTCTCTCACTTAACATATTTGCCAAAATTAGAGTAGCCAGAAATATCTTCATCATGAAGAACAGTACAGCCTTAAATGATACCAAGCAGGACTAAGTTATAGCACCTTTTTTTAAAAAGTCTTTATCAACATAGGACAAGTATGAAATGAATTGACTTTATCTCCTCCTGCTGCAATAAAGAGAAATACAAGCATCCTTCTTTTTGCGGATAACCTTGTCGTATTCTCTAAGAGTGAACATAAGAAGCAGTGTAGGTCTATTGGCATCTTACTTCTATAAGGAACAACTCAGCATAAAATTATGCAAAACAAAAAATTCATTGTAATTGGTAGACATTCTATTTTAAGTATCCTCAGGCAGGAAGTCAATCTATTATGTCTTTTGTTAGGGATTCAGTCACTCTTGGCCCACAGGTGGATTTATTCTCTTATTCAGGCATGCATTTTGCTCCTAATTCATCCTGATGGCTCCTGAGAATCTAGTTCTTAAAATGAGATGTTTGCTAGTTTATGTATTGATGTTCTTTTATAGATGAGGCCAACGGCTGGTCACACACACATACCACACACACACACACACACATTACTATGAGCTAAAATGTAAGCAAGACTGAGCCTTTTTATTTCATGTTGCCGGGTGTTGAATTGTGGGGTTTCAAACAAATATGCATGCTTGAAAATATCAAACCTCTGCTTTGGGGAAAAAAAATAACTTTATCTTTAGATAAAGTGCTGTTCTCTCTGCACTATTATAATTAAATTTTAATGCATGGCATATTTCCATTTTTACCTCAGCTGCCAGGAAACAGAGTATCATTCACTGCCTGTGATAGAAATTGATTACTTAGCTTGGCTGTAGCCTGACAAGCCTCAATTGCCTCTGTGTCCTGTGGATAATTTTTTAATTGCTATTTATTATCAGCAGCATGCTTAATGTTTAGTCAATTCAAATGATTTTTGAAGACATTACAATGCATTCAATATCTTCTTTCAACAGAAATGTATTGAGTACTGTGCAAGTTATTGAGCTGTCTCTCAGCTTCAAACCCACCCTTTAATACTCAGTTTTGTACTGCCGGCTGGGGCTGGGACTGTGCAAACCACATTTCGGTTGGGTTAGCTGGCTCCATGTTAGACTCCACCAATGGCGGTGTCAGAAGGAGACTGCAAGTCTCGAAGAGGAAGAAGGGATATCTTCATTCCTCCCAGCTTCCAAAGGGCTTCCTTTCTGCTCTCTGTTCCCAGTAGTATCACCCAAGCAATACTTCTTCACCCCATAGCAGTTGTTCCTTCCCAAAGCAACAGCTGGATCCAATGTGCCGTTAGTTCTTTCAGTGTGGAAAAAGCCTGTTTCGTCACACTTGCCATCTTGCCAGTCCCAGCCTCCAGCAGTCCTTCTTCAAAGATCTGGGTCCCAAGCCCAGCAGGTCACTCCTCAGAGCTCATGCATTTGGCTCACCAGCCATGAGAGCCCCCTTCTCACAGCCCTGAGTTTCAGCTCTGCAAGGACTGTCTCCTAGGTTTCTACATTTAACATTTCCAACATCTTCCTCATTCCCTGTGCCAGAGAGCTGGTATTTGTTTCCTGCTGTGGTTACTTCTAGGACACTTGAGAATTCTCTTTGTACCTTTCAGGTACCTACTTAACAACTTAATAGTATTTAGCACCTCTTGATATTAAATTCCCTCTCATCAAATAACTGATGTAATTTCTGATTCCCAGTTGATTCCTCTAATGCAGTTACCTAGCATGGATCAAACATAGTTCTAAGTGCCAGGGAACGGTCACGACCCAAATAAATCTCCTGTCTTCATAGAACTGATCTTCTTTTAGGGTTAGACAGGCAACACACATAAATAGGTATTATGATAAGTATTTTCCACTTTTTCACTATTATGAAACTGAATAAAACCAAGTAAGGGAAAAGAGAATAACCAGGGTGGCAGGAAAGGGCTGCTGTTGTGTGGGGTGGTAGAGAAAAGGCCTCTCTGGGCAGGTGACATTTGAGCAGATTTGAAGGAAGTGTAGGATCAAATTATACAGCTATGTGGAGCAATAGAGAGTAGGAAGTGCAAAGGTCCTGGGGGTGATGTATGCTTACAATAGTCAGGAAATGGAAAGACCAGTGTGTTTCTAGCAAAGGGAGCAATTGGGAAGGTGGTAGGAGATGAAAGCAGAGAGGAGGCAAGAGTCTGGAAGACCAGGTCCTGCAGGGCCCTGGGAGTCAGAGTAAGGATTCTGACTTTTCATCATCGTGAAATGGTAAGCCGCTGGAGGCTTTTGAATATAGGAAGCACAAGCTAGTCCTCAATGATCAAAACCTTACTGAGCATCAACTTGGGGCCATGCATTTTTCTAAAAGCAAGTAATAGGGTAGTGAACAAAAATGGTTTACTCCTGCCCTTCTGGTGGCAATATAGAATATGTCTGATAAGTGCTGTGCAGAAAAGTAGAGCAGGGTCGTGGTGTAGGGAGTACCCAGAGGAGAAGAGAATGAAGGGAGCAAGGACAGGTAGGAAGGCCAGGTAGAAGGCAATTGCAGTACTCTGGGCAGGAGTTGATAGTGGCTTGGACCATGATGGAGATGAAGATGTTTTAAAAGTGTGGTCAGATTCTGGATATATTTCTTATGTAGGGATGATAGAATTTTCTGATGATTTAGGCTCCCCGTTGCTCTTAGAATAAAGTACATGTCCCGATCATGGCCTACCAGATTTAGCGTGGTCTTGTCTCTGCTTACGTTTCTAACCTCCTCTCTCCACTGGCTACCCCATTATACAATGCTCATTCACTCTACAGAACCTGTACCAGGTACTCCAAAGAGCCATGCTCCCACTGGCTGCTGGCCATTTGCACATGCCAGTCCCCCTCAAGACCTTATTTACCTGAATAACTCCTTCCCCTCCTCCTTCAATTTCATGGCTTATATTTCCCCTATTCATAGAAGCCTTCTTGTTCTCTGGAGATGAGGTTAGGTGTCTCTCCTATGAGCAAAACCCCAAGGCTGACTGGATCTTCCATAGCTAATCAGACATCTAGAAAGCTGTGCATACTCTTTTTCTTTTTTAAAAAAATATTTATTTATTTGGCTGTGTCAGGTCTTAAGTTGTGGCATGTGGGATCTTTGTTGCGGCATGCGGGATCTTTCTTTGTGGCACGCGGGCTTCTCTCTAGCTGTGGCATGTGGGCTCAGTAGTTGCGGTGTGCAGCCTTAGTTGCCCCGTGGCATGTGGATCTTAGTTCCCTGACCAGGGATCAAACCTGCAGCCCCTGCATTGGAAGGTGGATTCTTAAGAACTGGAGCACCAGGAAGTCCCTGTGCACACTCTTGTTGTAATCAAAACTCTGTTTGTTTAGCCACAGCATTAACTCTGTTTTGGCTTCAGAGCTCTTGGTTGGGGGAAGAGTTGAGGAAAGATCTCTTTACACCACGAACACCAAACTATAGGACCCAAAGCAATAGAGGCGCTTGGCAGGCGTCATACCATCCAGTGAATACTTGACATAGACATTCCTCAAAGTG
Source organism: Phocoena phocoena (assembly GCF_963924675.1). Classification (NCBI taxonomy): domain Eukaryota; kingdom Metazoa; phylum Chordata; class Mammalia; order Artiodactyla; family Phocoenidae; genus Phocoena; species Phocoena phocoena. The sequence goes on from NC_089235.1 coordinate 61,256,781, forward strand.
TTCATATTTAGAAATGAGCTTCTCATAATGAAAAATAATTAGAATTGAATTTTTTGTTTTGGAACCTAGTGCTTTGCCATTATGGCCTTAAAATGCCCTTATTTTCTCAAGATTTTAGTTTATTATATTCACTGTTTTCAAGGTCTTGTTTTTACTCCTTGATTGTGACCATACAACAGCTTTTATTCAATAGCTCACAGCACCCTGTAGAAAGAGCTATTGCTTCTTCTATTAAAACAGCATGCAAAATATATCACATTCTCATTTCCCGAAATATGGAATGAATTTATTTAAACCTTGGAAACACTTCATTTCCATGAAATAAATCTTCCCAGACTGGTAAATTCCCTGAGATTATCATAACAGACTTAAGTCGAACTGAGAAAGGGTTTCTATTTTGAGAGAATAGTGCTTTTGGCAGTCAGTAGAGCCTTCTGTAGACATCTTTTTGAGAACGGGATAACTCATCTGAATTCATCACAGCCAGAAATAAAGATTCTTGGTGCCTGATGTAGGTGCATTACCGGAAGGATGGTAAGTCTGGCTTAGTATTGCTTGCAAAAATTATTTATGGTTGGCACTCTCAATGTGTTTAAAAAAAACTTTTCACATTTGGTTAAATGTTTCTGTCTTGCTTTTCATTATTTATTCGAAGTCTGCCTTCAAAATGCTCAAAATAAGGTTGTTGTTGGACAGATCTCTATCTGAAATCCAGGAAGTAGTTTTCATTTTGGCCCCCGTTAGAACCCACATCATGTATATTAATGCAGTTTTTCTCATTTTAAACTATTTTTTGTTTCTCTGCTGCAGCCAGGCTTTTATTAACATGCTTGAACCAATAAATCCTCATCTGTACTGGAGTGAGCTAATTGTGTCCTTAATGAAGAGGGCTGAATCTCATTTGTCAAATTTATGTTTGCACACAGCCTGCCTCATTGAATGCAGACCAGCTTAAGGAAGAGGAGTATCTTTCCAAAGAACTTTGTTGAATGAGTACTTCCAAAAATATTTTTCCATGCTAATGACATTTTAAACAACTTAATTCTGTAAATTATATTTTTGTTGGAGGTATGCAAACTCTTCCTACTAGAATATTTACAAAGTTACTTCATGATATGCCATTTTCTGTTGGTTAGAATGCTCATCTTACCCACAAAACTCTTTCTTATATGAAAAATATATCATCATTATCTGGTTTTATTACTTCCCCTTAGAATGACTTCTCTGTTCTTCTTTGCTTGTTCTTCTCTGTTCTTCTTTCCTCTGTCCCTTTCAATCCAGCTAAAATCTCATCTTGCACCCTTACCTAATTTGGGCAGAATACTGTAGAGATCATGGAGATTTCACTACTAAGTGTGTTGTGTGCTTAACTGGGGTCGATACAAGCAAATATTTCCTGGATGTCAAAGATTCCTCCACCTATAAGAATGACTTTAATTTATTGTTGTCTTAATGGAAATTATAGGGTACTAGAATAAGTTTTATTTGTTTGCTTCTACAATAATCCTGAGATTCATTGTAGAAGACATTGGTTGCTTTGGCCTTTCCAGAAGTCTTTTACCTTTATCCAGGTAGTAGCACTCTGATGTACAATACCTTCCAGTGATGCCTCCAGCTCTGAACATATAACTGATCAGAATAAATGACGTTCAGTTCGTAAACTCTTGGTACACCTGTTGGCCAAGAGAAGCCTTCATCGCGTTAGACTTGGGGCTATGACGATATTACCCTTGAGTTCTGGGGACCATCATGATGGGAAAGCATACTTGAAAATTAAGCCATTTCAGAAGAAAGAAGGCATATGGGAGAGATCACTTCCTGGCAGTATTGAGTACCTGAATCCAAGTGTGCCAGAAGCTAGAGACTCCTAGGTTTTTTAGTTACATAGTCAATAAATTTCTTCTATTTCTTATTTATTTATGCTTTTGATTATACAAAATTGGGTTGTTTTGATAATTGCAGTTGAAAGAGCTCTGAAAAAATATTTCAGTCCCGATTTTATAAATGAAGAAGTTAAGCTGAGAGAGATTTAGAAAGCTGCAGAACTAGTAACAAGGAAAACTGGAATTGCTAGTCAGGTATATCTGCCTCTATGGTCCATTCTCTCTCTGCTCTACCATGTTGCATTACAATTTTCTGGTATGTTTTGGCTGGTATGTTTTGGCTCCTGTGCTGATATGTTTTGGCTCTTCCAAAAATTTTCATCTATTTATTTTTTTGATGGATAAAGTCCATGACTTTCAGTTGTATCATTTTCTACTAGTATTTTGGAGGAAGAGAATATGAGGGACACAGAAACTTTCATGTTCTGAGTACTTATAATAAAAGCTCCATTAATACCATTGAGTTTTCCAGTGATTGACACTCATTATATGCGGTCTTTCTCTGGGTTCAAAGAACCGTGGTTGAAGTCAAAGCCATTTTTGTTCATACAGCAACCTACTAGTCTCTGAGTCTGTGTTGCTTTAGTGTCTATTGTTCACAATCCCTATCTCCATCAAGTTGCGTTATTTTCAGAAACACAAACAAGTTGAGTTGGCCCGTCACAAGGATACTTACATTGGAAATATTGGGAAAATGACTATTCCTAGGCTGGATCAGAGACAATGTTGAAAGAAACATCTAAATTTTATTCCTGGAATTGTCACTGAATTTCAGGGTGGCCTTGGACAAAATTATTTTTCTAGGTTTCTCCAAAGGGAAGAGAATATAGGAGTGGGGGAGGAATAACCAAAGAGTTCTCAAAGTATACATTTATTCTTTGCAGTGTTAAGTACTACATTCCCATTTTCCTGAAATTACTGTGAACTCAGAGGACAGATCTCAGAGAGAGCCTTCTGAAATTCTAAAAATAGGTTTTTTTTTCATTTACAGCTAGAAGAACAAAAACAAAATCAAAACAAATAGAAAACAGGCTTGGTGCACAACTCTTGCCTGTACATGTCCCCATTAGCTCAGTGTATGTGTTTTTGTTGGCCTTTGGAGAAGACTCGAGGTCTGTTATGGTTTTGTTGATGGCTAACAGTGTTCTTGGCGCCGAGTGAGATATAGAAGAAGGTACCAGATCCGCCCAAAGGCGCTTGCAACCTAAGTTAGTAAAACACACAACTCACTATTAGTCTTGACCTTGCAGGAAATTAGGCTTAAATATCAGTAGTACTAAATTCCAGAATATTTCTATTTATGCCCCTCTGGGATGGGCAGGAATGACATTGTGGAGCAACTGTATTGCCTGGTATGCTTCCTTTCTTCCATTTTTAGCATCTCCATCTTTCTTCCATGCTCCAGGGCTTTTTCCATGGCTGAGTCAAACACGTACATGGTCTCTCGGCATCCACTTGCTTGGATGTAACATTCACCTTCACTTTAGTTCATTATAGTCAACTCTCATTTTTCTCCACCTACTGCAAGTGGTAGGAAACAGTATTGGCCCAGATAGATCCTAAATAATTTTTTTATGTGGGAACAATTTTTCTTCTTATATATACTTGTGTGAACACCCATGACACTTCAAACAAAACAGTGAAGAGTGTGAAGACCCCATTAGACAGGGATTGAAAACTGTCCAACATCCTCTGCCCATGTAGGGTTTTTTTTTTTCATATTGGTAGGGAAGGAAAATATTACACCTCAGACTCCCGGATGTTCATACCTTTGGGAAGGGTGGGTGAAGTAGGAGAGGTAGTGGGGGGAAGTGGAGAATCACTGGTGGGGCAGAGCCTGGAAAAAGGAGGCAGGAAATTCATAATTTGAAAGCTAATTTTTTCAAATGGCTGGTCTCAGGTTATTGCCAAGGAGAAGTCTGTATGAGAAAGAATAAATAAAAAGAACTGTTTAAGAGTTGAGCAGCTTGCTGATCTTGCCTCTAGTCCATATACAACCCCTGCTTATGAGCGACCAGCAGTGTGCTGGGTTTGGTGTATATAAAGCTAATTGAAATCTACTGCTGAGGATTAACCGACATCAGTGAAACAAAGGGACTGTGGCTGCATGCAATAGCATGGATGAATCTTTCTTTTTTTAAACTATTCCCATATTGTTATTTTCATCACAGTTACATATATCTTTAATAATCATTTTAGAATGTAAATTCTCACCTATTTAAAAAAATTTTGGAATGGATTATTTGAGGTAGAATCATTGGATCAAGGGATATGAACATTTTTTTTTTTGGCGGTGCGCGGACCTCTCACTGTTGTGGCCTCTCCCGTTGCGGAGCACAGGCTCCGGATGTGCAGGCTCAGCGGCCATGGCTCACGGGCCCAGCCGCTCCACGGCATGTGGGATCTTCCCGGACCGGGGCACGAACTCGCGTCCCCTGCATCGGCAGGCGGACTCCCAACCACTGTACCACCAGGGAAGCCCTGGGATGTGAACATTTTAAGACTTGATATACTCTAAACTTTTGAGAATTATTAAAATTAATTTACATTTTCATCAGCTAAATTTGATGATACCTGAATTGCTTGGATGAATTTTTTTAAAAAGATTTAATTTTATTTATTTTTGGCTGCGTTGGGTCTTTGTTGCTGCTTGCAGGCTTTCTCTAGTTGTGGTGAGAGGGGATTACTCTTCGTTGCGGTGCACGGGCTTCTTGCAGTGGCTTCTCTTGTTGTGGAGCACGGGCTCTAGGCACGTGGGCTTCAGTAGTTGCAGCACGTAGGCTCAGTAGTTGTGGCTTGTGGGCTCTAGAGCAAAAGTTCTGTAGTTGTGGTGCACGGGCTTAGTTGCTCTGTGGGATGTGGGGTCTTCCTGAACCAGGGATCGAACTCGAGTCCTCTGCATTGGCAGGCGGATTCTTATCCACCGTGCCACCAGGGAAGTCCCTTGTTTGGATGAATCTTATAACCATATGTTGAGCAGAAGAAGCCAGACACAAGAGACCAGAGACTGATTAATTCTATTTAAGAAAAGTTCAAAATCAGGCAATTAGTCTATGGTATTAAAACTCTTGGAGGGGTGGTGACTGAAAGAAGGGGTGATAAAGTACCCTGGGATGTTTGAAATGTTCTGTTTCTTGGTCAGGGTGATGGTTGATTGGGTGCGCTCCCTTTGTGAAAATTTATCAGGCTTTAACCTTGTAATTTGTGTATTTTTCTCTCAATTTTTGTAGTCACTTTTAAAAAGATTACTTTAAAATTGTTTGTGTCTATTAGAGAGATGTTTGCATGCATATGTGTTGTTTGGAGCCAATTCTGCTAAATTGTTGAATTTGCTTGTTTTTCAAATTAGTAGCTGACTGACATTTGATTTCTGGGAAGTATTTGTTAAGTAAATAATTTCCGGTTAAAGAAAGGAGCCAGTATGTCTTGGACAGTAGCCTGATGGTTACCTAAGTATTATGGGTTGGTATGTGCCCTTATTGCAATCAAAGGCAGTTAAGCCAAGAACCGAGTGAGCTTAGGGTGCTCTTATGAGTTCAGGAGCAGAGCAGTGAGGCTAGATTTTGGCAGCTTCATGGGAGATGAAAAATGATTTGTCCTCCATTGTTCCTCAGATCCTGAGATGTGTGAGAGCTACTGTGACCCTCCTTCGCTCCATGGCCAACTTCTGTCTCTCCCTCTCTCACTGGAGGGGAGTAGGTATTTAAAAGACTGTGGTTGACCTGGTATATAAGAGATCAGAGAGAGAAAAAATGACACAGGAATGAGAAGGGAGAGGAGGGAAACAAAAGGGAAAAGTGAAGTAAGCCAAGAGAGATGTGTCGAGCAAATCTGGAGGTTGTAAACTTTAAAGAAAGACCAACTAATAATGACAAAATAGTAAGGTCTTCACACTATCCTATTTTTAAAAAACATGTTCAAAGTATACTTACTATATGTTAGGAACTGCCTCCATGCTATATGCCCTATATAATTCCATTTAATTTTTTATATAAATTTATTTATTTATTTATTTTTGGCTGCATTGGGTCTTCGTTGTGGTGCGTGGGCTTCTCATTGCGGTGGCTTCTCTTGTTGCTGAGCACGGGCTCTAGGCACGCGGGCTTCAGTAGTTGTGGCTCGTGGGCTCTAGAGCGCAGGCTCGGTAGTTGTGGCACACGGGTTTTGTTGCTCCGCGGCATGTGGGATCTTCCCGGACCAGGGCTCGAACCCGTGTCCCCTGCATTGACAGGCGGATTCTTAACCACTGCACCACAAGGGAAGTCCCTAATTTTAATCTTATAAAATTGAGGCATCAGGAGGATTTTGAACACAGTATGTTAGACTCCATTCTACACATGTTCTTATTCACTAAAGCAAACCCTCTTATTCAGAGCCCACTGAGTCAGAATAATGATGCAATGTATTAAGTACCTACAGCATCTCAAGGACCTTTATTTCATCTTTTATTTTATAAAATCTTATTGTAGTAAGAAACATAACTTGAGATCTGCCCTCTTAACAAATTTTTGAGTGTGGAACACATTATTGTTGACTACAGGTGCAGTGTTGTACAGCAGGTCTCTAGAATCTATTCATCTCGCTTAACCAAAACTTTATGCCCTCTGATTTGTCACTCCCCACTTCTCTCTTCCCCTGGCCACTGGTGACCACCATTCTGCTCTGTGATTCTATGAATTTGACAATTTTATTTTATTTATTTATTTGTTCATTTTTTTGCGGTACACGGGCCTCTCACTGTTGTGGCCTCTCCCGTTGCGGAGCACAGGCTCCGAACGCGCAGGCTCAGCGGCCATGGCTCACGGGCCCAGTCGCCCCATGGCATGTGAGATCTTCCCGGACAGGGGCACGAACCCGTGTCCCCTGCATCAGCAGGCGGACTCTCAACCACTGCGCCACCAGGGACACCCTATTTTATTTATTTTTAAAAAATTATTTATTTATTTACTTGGCTGTGCCATGCATCATGTGGGATCTTATTTCCCCAACCAGGGATTGAACCTGCGCCCCCTGCCTTGGCAGCGTGAAGTCTTAACCACTGGACCACCAGGGAAGTCCCTGAATTTGACTGTTTTAGATACCGCATATAAATGGAATCATGCAGTATTTATCTTTCTGTGACTGGCTTGTGTCATTTACCATGATATCCTCAAGGTTCATTCCTGTTGTCACATATTACAGAATTTCATTTTTTAAAGGCTGAATAATAGTTCATGTGTATAAATACCACTTTTTCCTTATCCATTCTTCTGTCAATGGACATTTAGGTTGTTTCCTAAATGTTGTTTCCACATTTAGGTTGTTTTCCATAGTGGCTGCACCATTTTGCATCCCTACAACAGTGTACAAGTGTTCCAGTTTCTTTTGTACCTATGCATTTGTTTCCACCAACATATTTCATCTTAAATAATTTGTTTTTGTTCCTTCTGATTGATATGTGCATATGGCTACATGTGGTTCCCTGTGCCCATTTGTATCTGCTACTTGTTACTGGCTGTGACCTTATCATTTGGGATTCTAACCAATGGCAGGTCTCATGGAGCCACTCCAGGCCCCATGGAGCCTCTGGCCACTCTGCTCTGGGATCATTCTTCCTCACCATCCATCCTCCCCACCAGGGCTTGTCTGGAACTTTACCAGCTCCCAAGGGTAAAGATAGGTCACTGGGCAGATGACCATGTGCCTTTAACTGCTGACCCTGATTTGTGTGTACTGGCTTTGAGGGAGGATTCTTGTGGCTTCTTTTTACTCCAGGTTTATATTTAAGCAAAGATTAGATTTGCTGCACTCTTCTAACTGACACATGAAGGGTTGGGTGTGCATCATTGGATAGCATCCCACAAAACCAATGGGCTATAGAAGTCGATTGGCCCAAGTACACGTGATCAACTTGAGCATTCACATTTGAATGACTAAAAAATTCTTAAATGTGTATAAAAAATTTTTTTAAATGTATAAAGGATCATCTCAAGTATTTGAGTATCCATGACCTGCAAGTATTATGCCAGGTAATTTTGGGGATACAGAAGTGTGATGTCAAAGGCTGGAACGAAAACAAGTGAGATCAGGCTGTCAAATACTGTACTGAAAAGCAAACTGTACTGAAAAGCAAACTGTGCTGAAAAGCAAACTGTGCTGAATGAGGTACTTAGGAAAAGGAGCTACCGATGGGCACATGCTAAGATGGGAGACATAGTCACTTTAAAGTACAGGTAAAGTGATCTTTCCATATGCCTACACGAATGATCACTTCTGTGTCTTTGCAAATCAGATATAATGATAACTGGTGGTTTGTGTAGAGTATGTCTTCACTGGCCAAATAAGTTAGGACATGCTAGTTTAAGCAAATGCACACAGATTTTCTCTAAATAGGATCTTTCTGAGCTTTTTTAAAATGTTGCTTTCTAAACTCCAAGAGAGAGATGAATTTTCTAGTATCCCACATGTTTTGCACCTTGAAAACATTTTTATATGAGATATCTTCTGGAACTAGTTTTTAGAAAGTCTGGAGATAATGGTTTGACATTTTCCAAGTCATCTGCCTGTCATTTCATGTTCTTCTTTCTTTTAAGTCTGAAGGAGAAAATCTAGGTAGCATAATGTAGTAGAAAAGGGACCAGAGAGTAGCCCAAGATCTGGGCTCCTCACTCAAGGTTGTTTTGGTTTCACCTACTAGGAAGATAAATCCACCCCTGCTGTCCTTAAAAAAGTGAACCTACCTGATACTCATTGACCCAGAGACTGCATCATCCAAAGGTTTTCAGGTTTTCTAAGCTAGGGAACAAATCCAGCTGTAAACCCTTTAGGTGCGTTCCCAACACGCATTTTTCTTTTCTTTTAAGCTAGGGAACAAATCCAGCTGTAAACCCTTTAGGTGCATTCCCAACATGCATTTTTCTTTTATTTGCTCAAAATGCTCAGCTCTGAGCACTTATCTTGTGGTTCATTTTGTGTTTGCCCAGAACAACACCCCACAAATGGAATAGATCAGTGTTAGAAAAGTCCTGAAGGGATGTGTTAGTTCAAGTCTCCTATTTTACACATGAAGAATCTAAACTTTCTTTGGAGTTTGACTTTCCCTTGGATTATAATAGTAGTTAGTGTGATAATGTCGTCTGATTGAGAGTCTGTGCCACTTCCTATAGTGGCACACAGAGGCCCTAGGAGCTCTCTGAGGTTTGAATCCCTTGACACAAGGCTAACCTATGGGAAATGCCCAGGGGAAATTCCTCAGTTTCACCCAGATCCTCTTACTCTTCTCAGACATAGTGATTAAATATAGTTACTCTTATCTCTTGGGGAAAAATATTCAACACAACCAATTAAGATTCAAAACCTCCATCGGTCTGTTAGGGATTTACCTAACTGTCCCAGAACTACAAACCTCCCTCCTAAACACAAAACAAAACAAAACCTATTAACATATCTTGGATTCTATTATATCAAGGGTCCCAGGAAATGATTGCGTTTAACACTTGAGGGTTTCAGAATAAGCGCTGGGGAAAATGCATGGTGTCTCTAAACCTCAAGCAATTTAACTGTGGCTGCCAAGGCATCCACAGAAAGAGTTTTTCAATTGGTATATTTATACTTTCTTTACTTAGTATTGATTCTAAATAAGGATAAAACCCATCCTTGATGGGAAGCCTATGAGTAAGAACAGATGAATTAAAGTTTGTTTTATCTTCCCACTTTCCTTTTGCTGTAGCCAAAAAAAGCCTTCCTTTTAGAGGCAAACGGGATGTATTCTAGAGGTGCTGCCACTGCTTTCAGAACTAAATGATGAAGTGGTAGGACAGTCCAGGGCAACAACAGGAGTGCTGGGTTGTGGTGCAGGTCCAGGGCTTTGGAAACTTTTCATCTGTGAAACTGGGGGTAATAGCCCATCTTGAAGGCTCACAGTTCTGTGAACTTCCTCCACTACATGCTGTATATTGATGCCCAGGCCTGCCATTTTCTAAACCCTATATTCCTCTTAAAACACCTGCTTTGGAGCCACTGATAAAGCACGTGCTGTCTCTCTCTCTCAGGTCTTGCAACAGACTGATTTCCCCTTATATATTTGCTCGTCGATTATTTGTAGGATTGAGAATAATCTCTGGGTAATTTCCTTTATGGCAGAAAATGAGTGGAGAGAATGAATGACCAAGGTATGATTGTTTAGACATTGTCTGCTCGTAGTTGTATGTGTGTGTGTTATATACAAACACCATTAAGTCAGACCCGCTCAAATAGGAATTGTGATGATTCTCCAAAACTAAGGTAGGGTTCGAGTTCATCTGTGCTTCAGGCATGCAGTCATGTCCATACTTTAAAGAAGAGCCTTTTCCAACACTCTGGCCGTTCTGCCCCTACCTAGGTATAATCCGCCCCTACTCGCAGCCTGTTTTCTAAGTCCTGGCACACAGCTACTCTCCCCTGAGAGGTGACACTGCTGGGGCTTGGCTGATATGTTTTTACTTCCTGGAGTTCCCTTCCTCTCCCTCTTTCCCCTCTGTAATCCCACTTATTTTATATGGTTCATTTAAAATGCCCTGAATAAGGTCACCCCTCATTCTCCACCGTCTGGATTGACTGTTCTCCTTCCAAGAGTTCCAGAGTTCAGGAGCTCCATGATATTCTATTCATATCTCCAATAGAGTACTTATTTCATTCTGCCTGATATCATAGTAAGATGTTGAAAGAGGGATAGTAAGAGAGTAGGAAAAGAATGGACTTTGGAAATACTGAGGAGATTTAACTCTGGAAAACTCTAGCTGAAAACTGTCAGGCAAGTTATTGAGCTTGTTCGAATCTTAGTTTTCTTCTCTCTAAAATGGACATAATAACCACTTTGTCAGCATAAAATGAGCTAATATATATAATGAGCGTACCGCCATGCTTATTGTGTGGTGGGTGATAAGTATAGGCTGTTATTATCAATAAAAATGATATAGGAATTTTATCTTTTTGTCATTTTCTTAGTGTTTTCACTTTTGGAAGACTGTATCTGTTTGAAAAGTGTTTGTTGAATAAAGAAATAACTCCCTTGACATATTTTAAATTCCTGTTATCCCTATAGAACTGCTACAAAATTTCATACAATCCTCCTAAATGAATAAAGAATAGAAATGTTTGATGAGGTACACAGTTTTTCCAAACTATTTAATTTATTCACCAGTGTAGCGGTTCCATGAGGCAACACTTGGGATTGATTTATTAAATCGTCTTGAGACGATTGTCTTGAGAATTTTCTTTGCACTGGACTCTGTACTTGGAAGATAGCAGTGTTCAGTAATAGCAGCTGATAATTATTGATCATCAGTAATTATGCCTGGGCCCGGACATAGGGTTTTAGATGGATGAGTTAATACAAGCAATACCAACAATAATTTTATGAGGCAGATAGTAATATTGTCCTCATTTTACAAAAATGAAAGTGAAGCCCAAAGAGATGGAATAACTAGTCCAGGCTCATAGAGATAAAATGGCAGATACTATATTCAAACCCAGGCACCTGACTCACCAAATCCACTGCTACTACTAATGCCAGGCGAGACTTTGTCCCCAAGCAGTTTCCACTCTAACTGAATAAAGGCAATCAGTGCAACGTAATACGCTCTCCAATCCAAGGAACTCTTAGGTGATTTGGAGCACATAGGAGATGCCATCAGAAAAACAATGGATTTGCTAGGCATTCTGCCTTCCTCAGTTAGACTAGAAAATTTCTTGACTAGTTATTGGTGGGTTTTCCCCTCACTTTCTCATAGAACTACTATGATTCATTTAGCTGGAGGTTTCAACTGAGCGGGGAAAATCAGCCTTTGGTCACGTTTACTCATTGGCTATGTATAGGAGTTACATTCGGTCATTCAGAGAAATCAAACATTTGATTGTATTCAGAACAATACTGCTTCTGGCCTCTGAACTAGATAACACTTCTGCTATCTCTAGTTCCTCTGATACAGCTCTGCAAACACTGCAGCAGCTATTCTCAGAATACTCTCTGCATGAACTTTGATTCTTTTAAGTGTGGCTATGGAAAAACCATAGAGAAAAGATAGAATTAGTATAGCAGCAGCAGGCTGGCCAGACTTAATTCAGATCCTACATGTACAACAGCTTTTCTCAGAGCCACTTAAAGAAAGCATTAGGATTCCAAGGAGAAGGAATGATCAAATAAATAGGTGTCTTTAACCTGTCTGAGACAGAACTTGGTTCAGGTTCACAATCTAGCAATGGACACATGTGTGCACAACTAGGGCTGCAGAAAGCCTGGTTTTACAAAGTAGATGTGCACACAGTGGCATAGAACTGTGGAAATAATGTCCTTTTTATCTGGTTCTCTATAAAGTGAAATAGAAAATGGAGAGGCAGGCATGACTGGGAGTCTGGGTGGAACTTCTCCAGCTCACTTCCTGCTTGGTGGAATTGCCTTCAGTGCTGTGTACTTGCCCACAGCCTGGGGAAACCTGCAAGCGGTCCCTTGGCCTTGTGGGAGTTTGTGTAACCTGTTTTGCTAAGTCTGACTAAGGCACGGTGTGCAGGTAGATAATGAGAATCTAGCAATTAGAGCTAAGTTTTCTGTACCTTTTATGTTCCAGACACAATACTAGTCTATTTAATGATCTTGGCAACCCTATAAGTGTTTTTATTATTCCCATTTTACAGGTAAAGAAACTGATGATGAGGGAGATTCAGTAATGTGCTCAAGGACATACAAGGTACATGGCAGAGCTGGGAATGCCTTCAGCAGTCCAACTTTATGTCCTAAGCCTTAATCATTACGTTCCTGGATATCCAGTACTTCATAACACAGGTAAGTGGAGCCTCCATTTGCAAGTAGCTCTAAGAGCATACAAGCATACTATGCCAGGGATCCAGAGGGGTCTAGGAGTGCTAACTGTTAGAAAGTGAAGCGTGCACCATCCTGGGATAGACGTGGTCCTTTGGTTTGGGGGGATAGGAGAAGCCAAATATACAGACTTTAGCATCAGTAGTGGTTGGGAGTTGGGAGTGTGTGGTTAAAAGGACTTGGAATAGTGTCTTCCTGGTGATCCAAAAACTGAGTTTTGCAGCCTACTGATGAACCCATTTTGAAGAAAGGCTGTGGTGATTTTCTTTGAGCCTAAAATTTCTTGCTCTCTACTCAGACAGATAGGCATCTTTCATCATTTTAGTGCTCAAATCCAATATTGGTATCAATTGAATAGGAAAACGGTAGTTATTTTTCATTCAATGGATGAGTTTAAATAGATATTTTTGTTTTGTCTGTGGGAAACTATAATGAAATTGAACTAGCCTTCCAAATGCAGGTTGCACCATGTAATTAGGTGGATAAACATGGCTGTAGAAGTTAGAACTGCATGAACCTTTAACAAAAAGCAGAGAAAAGAATATTATAGACATTTATTGGTGAGGATATAATTGTGACCGTGGCCAAAGGAACAATGTTTCCTTGATGACAGCTTTACCTCTAGCTTTAGTAAATGTGTGACTTTGTTTACTGCCCTGAAAGAGTGTGTTTTCAGTTGAAGATGGTCATTATTCATTTTAACTTCTGACATCAGAACTAGAAAGCGTTGATGTAAAACCTCTTATTAAGTTTTCTTAAGGAGTGCCTTGATTTCATGTGGAAGAGAAGCACAATTTAGGGTACAAAACAGAAGCCTGACTCTAGTGTTTTATATACGGGGTTTAGGTCTTTCTTTGAAATGAGTGAGAATCTGAAAACATGTGATGTCTTTCTATGCTGTATCTCCTCCACCCATTTTTAGTGAATTGTGTTGTACAGTGTTTACTCAAGCCAGGTTTCTCCTGGGTATTTTCGTCCCTTTGAGCCCTCTAGTCATCCTGTCAATCATTTTATATGTTTTAATGTGTTTTATGTAGTTGGCATGTGCTTCACAGGTAATTATGAAAATAACAGTGCAATAACACCCTTGCACAAATATCTTTAAGCATTAGTGAGTAGGCCTGTGGGAGAGAAACTGAAAGGCGAGACCACTGGGCCAAATTATAAATGCATTTGAATGTGATGGACATTATGAAGTTACATTGCAAAAAGGCTCTGTTTGCGCCCTTGCATCGAGTGCATGAAAGTGTCCATTTTCCTGCACTTTTGTCATCACCAGATATTATTTTTCAATATTTGTACATCCAATGGGTGAAAAATGTCATCTTAGTGTTGTTTTAATTATCTCTATTTCCTCGGTAACCACGAGGTTGAATATCTTTTCATGTATATTGGTGATTTGCTCTCTTCTTTTTTTGAACTGTCTGTTCAGATCCTTTGTGCGTTTTCCTAGTGGTTTCAGTGCGTTATTCTTAGGCTTATAAGAGCTATTAATATTATGAGTATTGATATTTTTCGTAAATATTTTCCCCCAGTGTTCCTTGTTTTTTGAAGATCTTTATGATGTCTTTCAAAGTATCTAATTTGAAAGATTTAGTAAAATCTACCAGTGTTTCTATATGTATTCTTTGAGTTTTGTGTGCTACTTAGAAAGACTTTCATATCTCTATATATAGATATAGATATCTCCTATAGTTTTTTCTCGTGCTTTATGTTTTCTATGCTTTATGTTCATAATTCAAGCCATAATTTATTAACAGTCTTATTAGCATCTGTTTCCTTCTAATGCTTTTTGAAGCTTCTTTTATACATTTAAGGCTTTCATTTGTGTATTTAATGAAATATATAGCTTACTTTTTTTCAAATAGATATCTACTTTTTCCACCTGCCATTTAAGTAGCACATAATTTTACCTCTAAATTGAAGCATCACCTTTATCACGTAATACATTGTTATATATGTTCATTTCCAGACTTTTATATTCTGTTCCAATTTATTTGTCTATTCCGGACAGTCACCCCAATGTTTTAATAATTGTCACTTTATATTTTGACTTGGTACATTGAGTTTCGCTTCTTTTGATACAGAATTTTTTGGCTGTTCTTGGAAGGTACTCTTTTTGTTAGCTTTGGGAACAACTAGTAAATATCCTGTTGAAAAATCTCAGTGGAGTTTTGGTTGAAACCACATAGTATATGTAGACCCGCTAGAGAAAAGAGAGTCATTTTTCCAAGCAAGGGTGTCTCCTTGCACAGGATGTCTGCCAGCATGTTATCAAGAACTGGTGCCTCTAAAATGTTTGCATTGCTCAACACTCCCAAAGTTAACACTGAAGAAAAATATTTCTCTTCTCTCCCTTAATGAATGTTAAGTCTAAACCCTGCCTCATTTCATCTGCAAAATGAAACCAAGATCCTAGGATGTGTGCCTGGGTGAGTTCTGGACATATCATTTGAGAAGCTTTGCCATCTGGCTCTAAAGGTGATTCACAGTGGGATTCCTGCAGGCTGTCAAAATGTTGGGAAAATTATGAAAACCTGGGACTAGATTATTTAGATTAGATTCATCACATTTTCAACGAGGACCAGTTTTATTGGATTGTATAGCTTTTATCTAAGGCTGTGCACACATGACTCCGAGAGTGCCACCCAATTCGGTTAATTCTCATTCAGGAAAATTATTAGTAAAATTCAACAAGACAACCTACAAATACATTATTTGACATTATATACACCAAAATTATTAGATAAATTAATAAACTTTTCACTTTCCCTTTTCTTCCTCCAACTATGCCTTATTTTCCTTTTAAAAGATTGGAGAAAATAGATCCAATCTCCAAAGTGTAGTTTTTACTTATTATAGTGTTGTGAATTTTATAAATTGCAAGCAAATCTGAATGTTGAAACAGCTTGAGTAAATAAATTTTTGTATCTCCATGTAACATAGTTATTATACAGCATTTTGAAACAATGAGAGATAGTTTGTTGTATGTAATGGCATGAAAGGTTGAAGCTATATTATTGAACAGAGGTGAATCAATCTGTTGGAAGCATATAGGATATGATCCATTTTTATTTAAAATAATTTGTAATAATTTCTGTTAAACACCACAGACATATTTAAAGAAATATGAAAAACAAGCACTCATCTTGGAGTTGGGAAGTATAAAATTATAATTCTACCTTATACATATTTATATCATTTTAAAATTTTACAGTGAGCATATATAAGTTATATAATGAAAAACAATAAAAAGTTTCATTTTGGAAACCACAATTTTTAGATATCTATTAACGGTCTTACTTCCTATAATAACCTTTTATTATAATCATAGATTATTGAGAGTTGACTGTGGTTCAGAAATCATGTTTTCTTCTGTTACAACACTATCTGTAGATCCAATTCAGAAGTATTAGCATTATTACAACTTCTTGAAAGATTACTAGGTGCCAGCCACAGAACTGTGTGTATTACATCACATCGTTTAATCTTCAGAACATTCCTTTGGGCTAGATATTGTCCGCATTTTAAAGTTAATCAAAACTGAATTTGAGAGTATAAGTCATTTGCCAAAGTCCTTCAACGAATTAATCAGCATAGCAGAGAATCAGACTTTAGCTTCTGATTCCAACTATGGCTTCCCCCAATATCCCATAAAACAATTTCCATATGGAGATGCATAAACACAAACTAGAGAGACTTTTCAGAATTCAAGGCCACGACCTTTCTGTATTTCTTTTGTAGATTAACTTAGTAAGTTTGCCCAACAATCAGAATGGGTAAAGTGCATGGTTGACACTGTGGAAAATAACTATTTGCTTAGGTCTGTAGCCTTCAGATCTGTTTTCTTGGTGAAAAAGTCTAAAGCCAAGCATCATCATCTTTCTGTTAGTTTGCTAGGACTGTGGTAGCAAAGTGCAACAAACTGGGTGTCTTAAAGAATAGAAATGTATTGTCTTACAGTTCTGAAGGATAGAAGGCCAAGATCAAGGACTCAGCAAAGTTGTTTCCTTCGGAGAACTGTGACAGACATTCAGTTTCATGCCTCTCTCCTAGCTTTTGGTGTTTTGCTGACATTCTTTGGGGTTCCTTGGCTTGTCTAAGCATCACCCCAGTCTCTACCTTCATCGTCACATGCCTCTGTCCCTGTGTGCCTGTCTGTGTCCAAATTTCCCCTTTTTATAAGGACAGCAGTTATATTGGATTAGGGCCCCACCCTGCTCCAGTATTGCCTCATCTTAACTAATTATATCTGCCATGACCCTATTTCAAAATAAAGTCACATTCCAAGATATGGGGGTTAGGACTTCAACATATAAATTTCAGGAGACACAATTATGCCAATGACAGAGAGTAACTTCCTTCTCCCTGGACCCAAGGAACATGCTGCAGGATCCTCTCTTCACATTCATAAGCTAGATGTCCCTCTGCATCCCACTGTCTGTGGGTGAGAGCATCACAGTTCTGTGCGAAAGTCCTTCGGTATATTCTATCTTCCTTCACTGTTTAGACACTTTGAAGAAGACATTTGATTTGAGCTTCTTGTTTATACTGCAGTCTTCGCTTAGGCAACCTGATGCTAGCTTTGCATGGTTACTTGGGAGGTGCTATACATTTTAGATTAGTTTGCCAGGTTTTGGGAGTAAAACTAGCTTCATTTTTCAAAACCATCCCATTCATACTTCAGAAGAAATGCAGACTTCTGTATGCAAAGCATTATACTTGCTGGGAATTCATACATTTCTGAGGCAGGACCCTCAGAAACTTACAGTGTCAAAAAAACTTACAAACATTTTTTTTTTTTCTGAGTTGCAATCTCCTAGAGTAACATAGAAGATAACTAGAAGCTTTGAATCGGAATTAACACTAGTCAGTAATTTCTTGTACCTAAATAAAAAATCCATGATCTTTGGATCAGGTTTTGTGCTTAGATGTAGCTATGAAGATGTTAAAAAAACCCAAAAAACAAAAAACTCATGGTGGCAGACACTGAGACGCTGCTACTTTCCTGCATATTCCTTCTCTCTGCTTCCAGTTAATGCAACCCACTTTTTAGTAGAGAAGCAACACTCTCTATTTTCCTCGAAGGAATTCCTTGTAGCCAAACCTGTCCTCGCCATATGACCTGGTTTTGGCTAAAGAAATGTGAGCAGAGGTCTATTGGATAGAGCTTTTGGAGGAGCTGTCGTTTTTGTTTTTGTTTTTGAGGAGTTGTTTTTGGTTTTTGGTGGGTTTTTTTGTTTTTTTTTTTTTGGTCTCAAACTGTGACACTATCATTCTTAGGTTGTAAGATGCTTGTTCTACCTTCATCTGAGCTGTAGTCAGAAAGATGAGGGAAACATAAAGGGCAACAGCTACATGCAGCTAAGAAAGCTGGAATGAGTTTTGGTGTTTGAGGACTTTCATGAGCAGCTGCGACAGCCCTGAACTTCCCTCCTCTGGACCTTGTTAACATGAGAAAAATAAACTCTTACTGATTAATATGCTATAACTGGATTTTTTTTTTTTTTTTTTTTTTTTTTGCGGTACACGGGCCTCTCACTGTCGTAGCCTCTCCCGTTGTGGAGCACAGGCTCCAGACGCGTAGGCTCAGCAGCCATGGCTCACGGGCCCAGCCGCTCCGCGGCATGTGGGATCTTCCCGGACCAGGGCACGATCCCGTGTCCCCTGCATCGGCAGGCAGACTCTCAACCACTGTGCCACCAGGGAAGCCCTATAACTGGATTTTTGATACATGCCGTTGAGTTCAATTCTGACTGATGCATCAACCGTCTCACGTTGTACAATATAGTGCCACCAGCTTGAAAATGCTTCTGCTGTTTCCAGGAGGGGCTCCCATCAATGGGTTCTCACTGTAAGAGTGGCAGCTACTATGGCTTCCAACTGATAGCAGTGGTGACAGCCTCCAGAAGTTTGGCCCTCCGCAGCAGCTCTGGGAAGCAGTGGATCTTTGAATTCCTTGTCAAAGCTTTAGTGTTTCTCACATGTCTCCAGGAGGCTCCAGGCAGATGCTGAGTCCATGTTAAAAGGTCAGCTCAAGGTGTTTTTCCAAGAATCCTTGGAGAGCATGTACCTGTTGAGTTACCTCCTATATTAGTTGGACAGCACATAAGTCTTTCAAAGAAAAATTCTCGTAGGGAACTTGCTGAAAGCTCTCTGGAATTGGTCCGAGAAAATAAACTGGAATCCCACGTGGTTTCATAATTTTAGTGTTTATCTACTTAATTTTGCATTTTCCTGAACCCAGCACATCTCCTAATGCATGTAAGTGGGAATTCATAGTCTTTAGTTGTTTACCATTTTTCTGGAGCATCAGGAATTAAGTAATTAGTAGGCCTGACAAGAAACTCATTTTCTTCTTTCTAGTTATCCTTTGAGACATAAGGACATGGTTGGCAGGGGATGGGGGAAGGGGGAATTGGGTGTGACTACTGGTGGTCCTGAGGTAGCAAGATTACTTTTTGGAGTGATGAGATTGTTCTGAAACTAGATAGTGGTGATGGTTGCACAGTTTTTTGAATCGACTAACAATCATTGAATTGTACACTTTAAAAGAGTGAATTATATGGTATATAAATTATATCACAACAAAGTTCTTATTTTAAAAACAAAGTCAAGAGTATCACCACAGAGCCACTGAATGAGAACTTTATGGTGTGACTTGGGTTCTTTATATGATTCTGATTCATATATGTCACACCGTTCTACCCCCGAGGGATGGAACTCCACACACGTGCACATACACATGCACACACATATGCCTATATAAAACACCAGCTACTGTGCTAGGGTTCTTTTAAATGCCTTTGCTTTCTTGTCTGGTTTCAGCCTGTAGCCTCACATAGTCTAGGCGTCATCGAACGCGACCGTGAAATACTGCCCATGAAAGCTTTATTTCTACTTTTCCACCATTCAACTTCTTAATACACTGCTCATGAGAAGTTATTTTGCTTCATGGAATTTGAGTTGAAATTTAAGAAAAAAAAAATTGAAATGCCTAAAGGGTAAAGTTACTGTCATGAGCTTTCTAAATTATGGCATACTCAGAGAAAGTGTAATAACCTCGCGAAATTGGCTATTAGACTACGTTTTATTCATCTTTGAATTCCAAATACTTGCCTGATGTGAACTTGATGATCAATAACTCTTTTGAAATGGACTATTTCTATTTGTCATCAGGGAAAACTTCAGATACTCTCGTAACTAACCTCCCTCCATCCTTTCTGCCTCCCCAAATGAAGTGACTTGAACAGGGTCTCTTGCCTCTTATAATCGGCAAGTTGTGGCTAGAACCGAGGTCTTGTGTCTCTGCAACTGGTGCCATTCTTTCATCTTCATTCCAATCATCAAAACACAGCATTGTGAAACAATATTTCACTTAATGGTGAAAAAGTGCTGCAGGATTATGGACATCCTTGGTGACAAACCAGATCTTAAGTTTGGAAGATCCTGGGAATAAATGTTCAAGAATGGAATTATATTTCAGCAGTTTGTGGCTTAGAATTTAGTATTTTTATGTTGACTTCTTTATATTAACTGGATTTCCATGACTCTGTCCCCTTGGATTGCAGTTGTAATTATGTAGCAGTTAACATCTTCTCTGGGCCCAGCACATCCCATAATTAGCTGTGTTCTCTCCACAGCGTATGACTCAACCCTATGTGGTTCTTCTATATCAAAGGCAGGGTGGCCAGATTTTTTTTAACCACAATAGTTGAGCATGTAGTGGCAGATGGCTGCACAACCCAAGTGCATTGGGTCCTTTTGAAGAGTAACCTCACCAAAAACAAACAAACAAACAAACAAAACCAAACCCTGAGATTTATTTTTAAAAAAAGGAAAGAACCTTCTTGGGGATGTTTCCAAACACTGCCTCATTTAAAAAGAAAAGCATCTCCCTCTCTCTCTCTCTCTTTTTCTTTTTTTTCTTTTTGGAAGAACTAAAATAGAAATAAATGAGTTAGAACTTTGAGGTCAGCCTTGATCAGGAAGGAGGGCACTTCCTGGTCTCTAATCAGAGGTCTACAGAGGCTTACTCCTTTGAGCTAGGGCACTGGCTGTAATGTAGTTTGTAGTGGAAAGAACATAGGACTGCGGTCAGGAGACTCAGTTTCTTCTTTGTTCTGCTGCTAATTAGGTATCTGAAGCTTTCTGAGCTTTGGTGAATCCAACTACCTGAGATCATTTATGCAACACCACTATTGTAAATGCAAGATCTTATATTATTAGGCCAGTTGAAAAATAGAGTACCTCAAGCTCCCTCTGCACATACACATTAATCTATATCTCCTTGTGAAGAACCCTAGGGAAGGAAAAGACTCAGGAGCTGCCCTGGTAAACTTATTACAGGCTTAGTGAAACTCACCATCGGGGAGTTCCTTATTATATTAGTAATAACATATCAGAATGTAGGATGTTTTATTCACCAGAATTCCGTAGGGAGAAACAACTAAATTTGTGGGGAAAAGCACTTAGAGTGGAAGGCTGGACTCCATGGGCATAAGTATAAGCTTTCCTGCCCTGTACCACTTAAGGGAACAGATTTTCTTGCCACTCCTCAGAGGGAGGGTAGAGGAAGTGGGAAGAGGGTGATAAGGCTCGTACGATGATAGGGGTGCTGTATGATGTGAAAGGTGACACTGCCCATACCCCTCAAATACTGAATTTTCTCAAAAGTGCATAAATGCCGCTGTATGTGTGTGAAGATGGGGACAGGTAATTAGAGAAGTTGTGAAGGAACCCTATTTTACATTCACATTAATTTTGAATAATATCAAGCTTGGGTATAGGAAGGAAACAGAGAGAGATAAGAGCCAAACTTGGGGATTGGCCGGAATACTGTGAGAGCTCTGAATTTCTAGTCTATGGAATTGGACTTCAGATCAAAGTCAACAGGTCTTTAAAAAGCAGTTATAACTTAAATATACCAGCTAACACCTGTGATTTGTGCACTTTCCACATTCCAAGTACTGGGCCAAATGCTGTAGTGCATTTCATACATGCATGCGTGCAAAATGGAAAAATTATTCCTTTAAATCTTTACATGAGCCCTGTGACACAGGTACTACTATCTCAATTTCATACTTGGAGAAACTAAGACTCAGAAAGTTTACATAAATTGTCCAAGGACATACTTAGATTCCAAATATGTGTGAATATTCATTCATTAATTATTCATTACCATAAATATGTATTGAGCACTTTCTCTGCTAGACATCAAAGGGTATACAAAGATGATCCTAAAGTGAATCTTGCCACCGTGTACTTTTTTTTTTTTTTTTGCGGTACGCGGGCCTCTCACTGTTGTGGCCTCTCCCGTTGTGGAGCACAAGCTCTGGACGCACAGGCTCAGCGGCCATGGCTCACGGGCCCAGCCGCTCCGTAGCATGTGGGATCTTCCCGGACCGGGGCACGAACCCGTGTCCCCTGCATCGGCAGGTGGACTCTCAACCACTGCGCCACCAGGGAAGCCCTGGTGTACTTACTTTTAATCATCTAATAGGAGCTGTAGGATGAGGACAGGGCCATGTTATCGAGACAAATAAGGAATGGGCCATGGGAGAGGTTTAAATGCTGGCAATTTCAGAGGAATCAGAGGTCTAATTTGCCCCACCCCTTGGTGCAGTCTGAGTCCTTTTCTCTTGTGGTGCTGAAGAATAGCTAACTTATTTTCTAGATGTGACCCAAAGTTGTAGGTTCTCTTGTTCAGTTATCATCAGTCATGACAAGGATTCCACCTCTTCATTAGTTCTGATACTTTTATCAGTCTCTGTTGAAAATCCTTGAGGTCATGGGCTGTGATCCCCTCAGAACGCATGCTGCATTTCACCCTGTACATTCCCCATCCAGCGTTTTTCCTCTCTTCCAGCTCCCACCCTCGGTTCTTGTTTTTCTCTCATCTTTCTCCTTATCTCTTGGGCAGCATCTCTCCTTCCTCGGGCTACCACCTCTATGCATTCCCTTTCCAATCCTGCCCCGAAGAGATTGGACCTCTTTTCCCAGCAAAGTAGATCTCTTTAAGGTAGAGTTTCCTTGTTTGGGATTTCTTATTTTATTGCTAATAAGACAAACTTTTCTTCATGTAGATCTTTTTTGGGTTTTTTGTTTGTTTGTTTGTTTGTTCTTTGGCTGCACCATGCGGCATGTGGGATCTTAGTTCTCCGACCAGGGACCGACCCTGTGCCCCTTGCATTGGAAGCGAGGAGTATTAACCACTGGACCACGAGGGACGTCCATAGAATTTTTTCTCATGAACTTCTAGACCCACCTGAGCCTTCTACTCCTCAATTGTCCCCTACCTTCTGAGGCTTCTCTGAGATTTCCTTTCCTCAACCCCCTTCCTTGATTTCAACCATCTTGATATTCTACTGCTTATTAGCTCATGATCTCTCCTAAATATTGGATAGGGGGTGTATGGATAGTACGGTAAACACAAACCAGCCAAATATTTCATGAGCAACTTTCATAAAAATTTGGAGGGAAAAGCTAGAGGTGGCCTGCAGATTGCTTTTTATTTAATTTTCCCTATATCATCAATTCTAAAGTAAAGTTCACTTTCCAGAAAAAAAGGGCCCTTTCTTAATACATCGGTGTGATATTATAAAAACCATTTTCTATGTTGGAGCTAGTACTGGCCCTGAAGTCAGAGAGACTGTATAAATCTCAGCTCTACCACTTCGTAGTTCTCTGACTGGACAAAATTATATTCAACCGCTCTGGGTCTCAGTTTCCTCATCTGTAAATTGGGGTGATAAAACTGTATGTACTTCATAAAGTTATTGTAATGGTCAAATAAGATAAATATGTATTTAGAACACAGTAGGTGCTCAATAAATGGAGGCAGTTGGTTAGACTGGGAATCTAAAACCTGTTTACTAAGGAAAGCAACTTTTGCAAAAATATAAAAATTCTCACATTCCCACATTCTCAATGACTTTTACACACCAATATTAAAAGGTAATGAATGGCTTGGCTACCCTTTGGTTTAATCCAGTTACAATTCTGTAGACATATAATAGGAGCGTTTATAATTGAGTTACAAACTTAGAGAAGCCTAGGGTTGGCATTCATAGCTGAAAAAAATATCCCACCCCTGAGTCTAGATTTCATATCTCTGCAATTCATTTCCTGAGAAGCCTTCCAACTATGTGATTTTCCATAGCTGTAGGCTTTGCTGTTATTATTTAAGGACTCTGTTGGGCAGTTCTGGCAGCTGCTGGCACAAGTGACCGTACATGGTGAGGGGTGGGCTCAGTATGTAGGGCGGGGCTTTCCGATTCCAGGGGAGAAGATCCTTCGTAACAACAAGGTAGATACGTATCTCATCTGGGGTATGAGATCTATGTGAGAAAGTAAGTAGGGGTCCACAGAGAGAGTGTGCTCACAAGCTGAAGAGTAATGATTGAGTTTAATAAAAATTTCCATGTACAGTAAAGCTCCATGTCCATGTTTGTCTTTTACATAAGAGACTACAAGGTAAAAACCTTTTGAACCAATTTTTCTAACTTTTATTGGCTTGACATACCTGGTATCTTACCAGAAAAGAGTAAGGTAAAGTGATCAAGGAATAACAAGTAACTGCCATCATTTATTAAGAAATTATTATTTCCTCCTATCTATATAAAGTAGATATTCTTCGTTTCCATTTTACAGATGAGGGTTGTGAGATTTAGTGAGGGTAAATGATTTGCCTAAGGTTCAAGAACTAAGAAGTTATTTCCAAGAATCCATCCGTTCAACAATTTCCTTCCATTCAAAAATATACACCAAGAATTGTTTAGTGATATCATTTGCCTGTATTTTGTCCTAATAGTTTCAAGAGACATTTCACCAGAGGCATATTTAGGAATGCTTGGTATGGAAGAATCCAGTTTGAAAGGCGTGAAGATTTCTTAACTTTTTCTATACAACAGAGTAGCTGGTCAAGATAGCTTCTAAAATCCACTTCTATGGAAAAAAAATTCTTTTGATTCTACAAAGCCCAATACCTCTTAAAAGCACAAGAAGGTTAATAATGAAAGATACATATTCAGTCCCAGAATACTGGAAGTCTTCAACAGATTCAAGAGGAGATAATGCCATACAAAATGCAATCTGATTCTTTCTAGAATTTAGCTCCCTTGAGGGTGTGAAATCTTGTCTTTCTCTACTTCAAAGCGCTAATCACAGTTTTTGTGCTGTGCCCTTCAATTAAATTTTATTGAATGACTAGGACTTATACATATCAGACATGTCCAAAAGTCTTCTTTCCATGTCTCTTTATGATTAAAACATTTTATCACAAAATAAACAAACAAACATGAAACAGAACAAGGGTAAACATTTCTCCAGACATACAGCCTAGACCAGTACATTAAGGAAAGTGAGATTATGATTATCTGAAATTTTACTGTATTAAAAGATGGGACCTCCCATTATTGACTGATGACTGCTTAGCGAGATTTTCTATAGGTCGACTCCTTTCCCATGATGGTTATTTCCATTTTATTGGCAAAGAAGTGGAGGCTGATATGTAATAGAGTGCCTAAAAACATACTGCAAGTTGATTAGATAGGCAAGATTTAAATCCTTCTACTTAACCAACTAGGTTGACTCTAAACTCTATTCCTTCTACTTCATTGTACTCTCTCCTAGAACTGAAAATCAGTCCTGAAGTTCAGGATAACTTCCTTATACAGAGATTGCTCAGAGGTAAAGAATAATCCTCTAGAGGTATCTGGACCAGCAGAATCAGCCCACACAGGAGCGTTTTAGAAATTCAGACTCTTGGAACCCACTCCCTCCCTAGTACATCAGAATCTACTTTTAACATCATCTCATGGTGATTTGTATGTAGACTAGTGTTTAGAAGCACTGCCCTAGAAGCGCACAACACAAATACACACGCACACGGCATCTCACAAGGTGTTTCTTGAAAGGATAAAACAAGATTGTGCCTTTTCAGATAAGCCTCTTTCCATTCTTGGTAGTGAAAAAGATTTGGACTGTTTTGAGTTCCATCAGGAATATGGCAGAAGATCAAAAATTTGTGCTTTGGATTCATCCACTAATTTATTCTGCCAGATTGCTTTTACGTTATCGGTGCTGAGGAAATGAAGCCTCGCCAGGAGAGTTTCTCACTGGAGGCACTGACGTTCACAGTCTTTCCTGTAGAAGGCGAAGCAAATAGACCTGGATGGACATAGATATTATACATTCTGATAGCAAAGCAACAATCTTTCCTGAGCTGCCTTGGAGAAAAGTGGGAAGGGTTCTGTGTTAATTTTTTAATGTCTTTTTAATTAAAAGTGTCAAGCCGTAGTCCCTGAGTTTCACTGAGAGAACTGGATTCTTCTCTGTTATCATCCTTGAAATGAAAACCAATTGAATGAGCCATTTATTTATTTATTTTTTCCTCTTTTTTTTCCCCTGGTTTCCTCGTTTCTAGTTTTTCTATTTTTGGTGCATTTCAAGGTGAAACCCAGTCATCATTATTTGTTAACTTCGTTAACTTTGCATTTAAAGTCATCTTGGAACATAAAACAGATACCCACCTGTATCAGTCAACTGTGGCCACAGTAATACTGCATAATGGCACAAAACATCCCTAGCATTCAACAACAAACATTTGTTTCTCACATCATGTCTGCAGAGGTGGGGGCTTGATAAGGGCAGCTACCTGCTGTGGCTCTGGTCCACGGGTCTCTCATCTTCCTCCTAGGACCAGCAGGCTGGGCATGCTCTTCTCACAGAGATGCTGAGGTCAAGGGAACAAGCAGAACCATACAAGATTTTTTTATCGCCTCATATCAGAACTGAACACTACTGTCACCACTGCTTTGTTCTGTTGACCAAAGCAAGCCACATGGCCAAGCATGAAGTCAGAGGGCAAGGAGATTTATTCTACTTCATTTATGGGAAGAATTACAGAATCACATGGTAAAAAGGGTATGGGTGGAGGAAGAGGTCTAGAACAGGGGCCATTGCTCCAATCTATACCATCTACCACACTTCCTGTCTTGTTTTACTGAGATTTTTGAAATTCAGAGATTCCCAGCCTCACATTTCTGATAGCAGTAGGCATCCTGGTATATGTAACATTATAGATATTGCATGATTTCTTTCCCATATGCTGAAAAGGGATCTACTTCATGCTGTGAGCTCGATTTATTCCCAGTCCTCTGTTATGCTCATAGTTAATGTGACATTATAGAAAACCATGTCATACTACTTACAAAATCATTTCAGTTACCTGATATTACGGATTTTTCTCCTTGCCTCATAATATAGCCTTTCCGAGATGATCATACCACAATGGGGAGAACTGCTGAGTGTGAATAGTGGTGAATAATTCAGATGCCAGCCATGAATCTGTTGAGAAATAAGCTCGAGATAGAAAATTCAAGGAATTCTTCTACGTATTAACAAGATTAAAATCTACTTTTCAACAACTCTTTAGACTATAAAAAATCTTCTTTAATATTCTGCTTAAAGTACCATATGAAGAAAATGTTTTCCAAAGTTTGGGGAAAAGACTGGCTTTAAAGTAAAGCAGAATGATTGTCTTAGGTGCTATGATTTGAGGTCTCAATATCTCCCTCATTGTCCCCAGTGTCTACAATTTCACCCTTAAAAAGTTAGTCTTTGGGCTAAGATTTTATTGATTTTAAAGATCACCTATAAGTGACCAGCACCAGTGGATGAGATGGTTTCTTGGTGAAGACCATGGGATCCCCAGAACCTTTGAACATGTAGTGATAGGGGATTATAGATCGAAGGATGCTTCATGTTCTCACGTACCCAGTACCCTAAGCTAGTATTAAGGAGTTAGTTAAGTCCTTTATACTATAATTCAGGATAATGGAGTAGGAGGAAAAATTATAATAACAAGCTCTGTAGGGTAGGAGAGTATTATTTCTAAATTCAGGAACCATAGTTACCTTTGAAGATTTGAAGAAAGCTTATATAAATTATATGAAAAATACTCCTATGAAACTTTACAAACATGGATGTCTTAAAACCCATTCATGAATTAAGAGCCCATGGAATAAAGATGAGGATTTTTAGAGGCCCCTAGTGCCTCCTAGGTATTTCTCTATGAGCACACAAAGCTACTCTCATTCCTGATGCCCTGTAAGGAAATAATTTATAGAGATACGACTCATTGTATTTATGAAGTCCAAGGAGATAAAAGTGACCTGACTCAGGGCCAAACAGGATGGGCGGGGAACTGATGTTTCAGTTATGCTTCTGAACATGTTAAAACAAGTCAGGCTTCAGCTTATAATACTTATTCGTAAATGGTACTGATTGGCACTTCGTCTTAGGAACACTTGTCTGCCTGAGTAATATTTCGAAGTTCTCCTGGTGGTGACACTTTGAATAGGTGGTTGAACATCATGCCTGCTTGATTTGGTTAATGGGCAATGATGGACCTGCTCATTGGAAGATGTGTCAAGACAAAATGGATATATGTCTGCGATTGCTACCGGTAAGGTGAGCCCTTCAGGGACTTCTGGGTGCATGCACCAGTTAATAGAAGAAAACAAAACATGACCTAGGAAGCAGTGTGGTCAAGTGAAAACGCTGTGGCTTCAGGGTCAGAAAGATCTGGGTTTGAATTCAGCTTCACCAGTTGTTAACTGTATGATCTTAGGTTGGTTATTTAATTACACTGAACCTCAGATACTTCATCTGTAGGATGACGCTGAGAATACCTGTTTTACAGTTCTGTTGTGACAGTGCATGTAAAGCACTTAGCTTCAGGCTTGGTACAAAGAAGATGCTCAATCTTTGTTCTTGCCCTCTTTAAACATAGGACACGTTCTAGATAAGTACTGTCCAATAACGGATTCGTTTCTTTGACTGAAAGATCATCAAGAGGGTCTGTATTGGACAGCCTCTGTACAGGGAGCATCTGGTGGGGAATACTGAGAATGTGAGATGCCAGGAAGAGGAAGCAGCAGGATTAAAGGAACTTGGGATCAGCCCAAGGGGATCTCCCTAGTGATCTTTTTCTTCAGAGCCAGTCCTGAGTTTTCCCCCTATCTCTTCAAGATCTGTCTATTCCCAGCCTTTAACTATCCCAACTGGTTGGTTCACACTGGTTCAGAAGGAATGATGTTGAAACATGACTGATTTTCACACATTTTTCACTTTATCTGCAGAGGAGAGCTGTGTAACCCTCTCTCTGGAGGAGTTTTAGAGAATTGGGAATATAATCGCAGCAAGGAATTTTATATTTTCCCAGGCTAGGATTTCTCAACATCAGCAGTATTGACAATATGGACTGCATAATCCTTTGAGGTTGTCCTGTGCATCCTATGCAAGCGTGTTTAGCCGCATCGCTGTTCTCTACCCACTAGATGCCAGTAGTGCCCCCTGCTCCTGATTTGTGACAACCAAAACTGTCTCCAGACACTGCCAAATGTCCCTTGGGGAGAAAAATTGCCCCCACTTGAGAACCACTGTTATAGCCCAGCATTCTATTCAATAAATGGCTATTCCTCTCATGGTTTTTCACTTTTAAATTAACCCATGGCTCCATATATATATATATTTTTTCATCTTTATTTATGTTGCATAGATGTTTAACTAGAAACATGAGGGTGAGTAAATCCCACTTAAATTGTGGTCAACTGGACTTTTAGTAAAGCCAGACTTTGAGCTAGAAAATGTAGGAGAATCCAGTATTTTCTTTTCATGGTGGATTATAGAGTTAAAACTTGAATCATTAAGGGCATTTTTGATGCTCTATTTGCTAGAAATGTAAGAGGTTAGACAATGACTTAGATTCTCCTGCCCCTTTTAGTTTGACCTTGGACAAGCTAACTTTTGGACTCTGAGAATGAGGACAGTCTGTGCAGAGGGATTATTGTCCTCTGAAAGGTACCTCCATGCTACTCCATGGAGACTGAGAATAATACTGTTTTCTGAATCATGCCTGCAGGAGCATTTCAGACAGGCATGAAATGAGACAGTGCATGTAGAGGATCTTGCACTATATCTAGCATGGTATTTGCTAATGAATATTGACTCTTTTATCATTATCATTGTCACCATCACTGCCCTGGTTAAACTCTAGTCCACTTGCAGTTAAACTGTAAGCGTTTGTTCACTTGTTTGTTTTAGCTTTTTTGTCTCTTGTCTCTTTGAACGATAAATTCACACCTTACATTAGATTACAATGGTGAATTTATTTTGAGTAATTTAATTAATAATGCAAATGTAGAAGCTTTATATGGTTCCATCCAGTTCACAAAAATTACAGGAGTACACTGAATAAACACTTGGAAATTAAATAGTCAAGACCCAGAAGGTATTTCTTACGTCTTGTCAATGGCCTCCAAGGACAAGCAGGCAGTTTTAGCAGGAGCAAAGAGAGAAAAAAAAAAAAAGTCACCATTGCTAATTGCTAGAATAATCCCAGGTGTCTCTGTGAGCATCAGGGCAAAAATAGTTTCTTTTAAAGCAGCCCCGAGGGAAGCTCATGGGCTATGGTAGCTGGAATCTCCTCCAAACCTGTGTTTTGCTTCTTTAAAAGGGCTCTATCTTCTTTAAATCCCTGGATTAAACAGTTCCATGCTGAGGCATTGTGCTGGAAAATTGCGGCACTGGATCAATGGTAGTAGAACCAGGTACTAAGAGATTGTTATAATTGGTACTTAAATGGGGTACAGACTATGAGGCCTCAGGCATTATTGCCAACTGAAGGGACCTGTGAGGAAATCTGGATGCTCAAGTCCTTTCCTCTGGACTTGAACAGGGAGGAAGGAAGTTGTGGCTGGGGAGAAGGGGCGGGGGGCGGGGACACAAAACTTGTTACATGTACTTCATCAGGACACAAAGAGGGTTTACCTGAAGCTATACCTGTTAGTGGATTAGCAGTTTAGCCCGGGCAGTGTGCGTGACAAAAATGATAATGATAAATAGTCAATATTCCTTAGCAAGTACCGTTCTGGACACAGTGCCAGGGACTCTATGTACATTCTGTGATTTCAACCTCACAAAAGTCCTGTGAGGACTATTACTGACTGTCATTGTGCAGATGAAGAAACAGCAAGATGGGAGCACGAAGAAACTTGTTCAAGTGGTAGAATTGAGTTTCTACCACTTGAAACTCAAGTGGGGGGTTGAAACTCAAGGGGGGGCGGGGTTCAAAGGGCCAGAACAAGCCAAGATCAATACCAGCAAAACAGGTGCCATGGTAATGCTCACCAGAGGCCTTGTGGTGAGTTGTTTCTGAGGAAACCTGAGGCTGCTCTGTGAAATAACGTGGGGACTCTGTATTTTCAAGAGTGGAAGAATGGATGAAAGCATGTCCTGTTTTCCCCAGAAATACGTCTAGTGGCCTGATATTGTAAAATTTAGCCAGTCTGGTTTGTGTAGGATAATATTTAGGTCCAAAGCCACTTTTTACTGAAATGCTCCATGACTAAGTTTCCTCCATACATAAACACATCTATTTTCCCTCATGTCTTCTCTCTGGAGCTGTGAGAATGGTTAGTGGGATCATATTTGTGAGAAATTCTTTGATTCACTTTGGAGAAATTATGCAAATACGTCATGTTATAATCTGATTTGTACTACCTAGAGAGAGTTAACTGAAGAGGAAACTTAAATGATTAGGGGCCTAAGTAGATGATTTATGAGTAAGGGCTATAAAAGTTCTAAAAAAACAAAAATCCCTATAAAGGTTGTTATGGGAGAAAAATGATGTAGGTTGGGATAAAGGCTTCTAGGTAAGATTAACAGGCTGAAATTGGAAAGAAAATAATTTTGTCCCTTATGACAAGTATCAAGACATTCAGATTAATGGTATATTGAGTACTTTATAGAGAACCTTATACCGTCCAATCCTGGAGGGCCTGAAAACAAAATATGGCAACATACAACATATTTGGAAGTAAGGAGGGTGGAAGTGGTGGGATATAATGAGTAATGCTTTGGGGACCTGGTGACACGAGGTTATTGACTGCTAAGGTTAATGGCAAATACAGTTTCTGTGACAGTGGTGCTCAGATTTAGAATATACTATAACATACATTAAGAGTTAGAATGGGGCTTCCCTGGTGGCGCAGTGGTTGAGAGTCCGCCTGCCGATGCAGGGGACACGGGTTTGTGCCCCGGCCCGGGAAGATCCCACATGCTGCAGAGCGGCTGGGCCCGTGAGCCATGGCCGCTGAGACTGCGCGTCCGGAGCCTGTGCTCCGCAACGGGAGAGGCCACAACAGTGAGAGGCCCACGTACCACAAAAAAAAAAAAAAAAAAAAAAAAAGAATTAGAATGCCTCTTTCAGACCATCTATGATTTATAGACTCACATGTTAGCAATATATAATCTTAGACAGACAGGGTGGAGTATTTCCATAATGCAAATGCTCATGAGTGTTGGGCAATTCTGTACTAGTGTTCAGAGAAAGCCTAACTGTGTGACTCTCTTCAGGGAAATAGTAAGGCAATACTAGACAGGAACTTGTGAGTTGGGTCGTGTTATAGCAAGTGGACAAGGTGCCCTATGTCCTGACTAGTTCCTGCCGTACATGTGATTTGATGCTAAAATTTACAGGGAATTATGAGTTTAGGAAACAGGTGAGCATTGGATGTGGGAGCAGTAGGTTGTCATTGTAGCAAGGTGAAAGAATGCTCATGAAATAAATTAAAGCAAGTATCAGCTCTCTTGGGATCAAGATCTGAGATGATTCATTTCATTGCAATAACTATCTATTGAGAAGCTACCCTATGCACCGTACTATTCTAGGAACAGAGAAGGGAGCGAAATGAATACTGCTGCTCATGGTCTGGTAAAAAAGATACAAAGTGACATTAAAAATGATCCTTGAATAAAAGGCAGAGTAGAGCCGTGGTAGGAATGGGAGGTATAAATGGGAGGAGGGGATAAGAAGGGATTCATATGAAATGAGATAGTTTATGATTATTCTTCAACTCCCTCAGTAGGTGAGGATTAGCAAGCTAAAAGGGATTTTACAATGAAAATTTTTCCCAAATTAATTTGCAAGGTAAGTAAAGCTGCCTTTTTTTAGCAATTACCATGAAAAAAATACTCTTTTTCTAACTTATTTTTGGTTGTATTTCAGCCAGGACACAAGACGTGAAAGCACAAGTTTATATGGATATATGCAATATTTTTCATACTAGAATAGTGACTGGTTTTAAGAATGTTATTGTATAAACCATACACATATATGTGTAGACTTTGGAGTCAGAAAGACCTAAGTTTGAGCTTCAAATCTGCTGCTTTCTAGCTGTGTAACTTGGGACATTTAATATTTCTAAATATCACTTTTCTTATCTCTGAAATGGAGGCAACCATAAAGAGTGTGTGTGTGTGTGTGTGTGTGTGTGTGTGTGTGTGTGTGTGTGTGAACTACTCAGGCACAGTGCTGGAATAAAGCACTGTGTAAAAGGAATAAGTAAGATTTGGTAAGATTGGTAAGATTTGATGTGATGCCACCAAGACTGGAGTGTCAGCAGTCCTGTGCTGGTAAAGGTTTAACAATTAGCTCTTTGGGGGAAAAAACCCATGATGTGTAATGTTTGCCAATTCTCATGGTGTAAATAGTCCTACCATGGTCCATTTCAAACTAACAACATGATGTCACTGAATGCAGAGTTAGAAATTTATGTGCATAATTGACTCTTATTCACTGGTGCAAACCAGGTTCAGCAACACACTGGATGTCAGAGTAATGGAATTTAAAACTAAATAAGCTTGATGGTAAAATAAACTGTCAACAATTGAGACTGTCTTGTCTGGATCATTGTACCAGAATATACCCTGAAGGAACTATCAACTCTCCTGGGAAGAGAGTTATTATTAATTCAGTAAGAGAAAATAAATTAGACCAGGTACCATGGAAAGAAAAAACTTAACTTCTCTCTGGGGCTGGTGAGTAGATAGGCTTGGCTCTAAATGGGGAAGCTGAATGGAGCCTTCCAGAAGGTGTGGGTAAGCTCGTCTTTGCAATTGGAGGCAGGCTTGCACTCGGCAGGAAATTGTGCCAGTTTATCTTACGTCTCTAAGACTGGATTGTGCCCGTGGGCTTTTAAGAGTAGAGATTTCCTGGAATCATCTTTAAGCTATGCTGTTATAGTTGTTTTCTGCTCTACAACATGGTAATCTAAAATAATTGTTGTTATAGTTGTGAAATGAGTTAGAAAGACTAGGGTCCCCTTTCCATAGCAGGAGTAGTTTTGGCTCCTGGAAACTTCCAAACCAAATATAACACTCAATTATTGACTCCATCTTATTCTATGCTTCTCAAAGGGGCACATAGCCCCAAAAGATTAAGAACCACTTATGTGTATACTACATATCTTGTGCTTTTTTACTGAATTAATTTTTAAAAATAACTATTGTATTGTACTTCTTTTCACTATGAACCATCTCAAGTTCTCTTTGGCAAGAGGGTTATAAATCATGCATGAAAGTGGGCAAAGAGTGCTGAATGATGATTATTTAATTGACTTAAAATTTCATGCTAGTTCCTCAAAAATTAAACAAGAATAATTAGGTGACCCAGAAATTCCACTCCTACATATAAACCCAAGAGAATTGAAAGCATATGTTCAATCAAAAACCTGCACAAAAATGTTCATGGCAGCATTATTCATGCTAGCTCAAAGTTGAAAATAACATAAATGTCCATCAGGGGCTGAGTGGATAAACAAAATGTGGTATATACATACAATAAAATATTATTCAGCCTTAAAAGGAACCGAGTACTGATACATGCTAACATATGGATGAACCTAGAAAACACTATGCTAAGTAAGTCAGACACAGAAGACCACTTAGTGTTTACTTCCATTTATATAAAATGTCCAGAGTAGGCAAATTCACAGACAAAATGTACATTAGTGGTTGCTAGGGGCTGGAGAAAGGAGGGATATTATCCTGTTACTAGGTATGGGATTTCTTTGGAGAGTGATGGAAATGTTCTAGAATTAGAAGAGGTGACACTTGCACAATAAAAACTACTCAAGTGTACATTTTTATTTATTTATTTTAGCCGCGTTGGGTCTTCGTTTTTGCACGTGGGCTTTCTCTAGTTATGACGAGCGGGGGCTACCTTTCGTTGCAGTGCGCGGGCTTCTTGTTGCGGTGGCCTCTTTTGTTGCGGAGCATGGGCTCTACGCGCATGGGCTTCAGTAGTTGTGGCTTTTGGGCTCAGTAGTTGTGGCTCGTGGGCTCTAGAGCACAGGCTCAGTGGTGGCAGCGCACGGGCTTAGTTGCTCCACAGCATGTGGGATCTTCCCAGACCAGGGCTCGAACCCATGTCCCCTGCATCAGCAGGCGGATTCCTAACCACTGCACCACCAGGGATGTCCCTCAAGTGTACATTTTTAAATGGTAAATTTTTGTTTTGTGAATTATATCTCAATAAAAATGAATGTGCTAACTCAAGGAAGCAAAATAAAACAAACCTAAAAACCCACATCTATGGTGGTATTCCAGAGAAGCACAGTATCTCTCAATTTCTCCCTGGAAGGGGCATGACTTCATGCTTTCACAGCTGCTGCTTGAGAGTCTGGCTTTCAATCAGCCTACATCAAAGGCTGAATGTGATCCTCTCCTTTAGGATACTGAAGGGTCTTGTCACACTCTCTCAACTACTGGGAATCACTAAAAACAATGAAGATAGCTTGGACAATCACAAAGTTTTGAGAGACAGCCAGGAGTTCAGCTGAGCTGATTGAAGTGTTTCATCTCCTACATGAGACCAGTCCGTCAAGACTGGGAGAGATGGCTGTTTTATCTAATACACAGAAATAAACACATTCAGTCCTGAGTTTCTTTCAGCTTAATCCCCCAGGAATTTAACCAGCCTGTTAAGACCACAAGAGTTAGAAACAGAAATCTTTTCATGCTGTCAGTATCATCTGGGGATGTATCCTCGGTACTGATTTATGCAGACCTGAGCAATGGACACCAATAAATTAAAAGTATTCCATCGCGCTTCCATTGGGATGCAGCCTTAAACCAACCCAACTGCACTCGTTGACCAGACCCTTAGCTCTGGTAATACAGGAGCGATGTCTGTTTTGTTCAGTGATATTGCTCTATCGTGCGTTTCATCGCTGGCCACATAAGAGATGATCAAAATATTGGTCAAATGAATGTGTGAACCAAATAAAGGAGGAAAAAGTGGCTCTATAATTCAGGATTCATCGCAGCTTTTAAAACTTACAATTCCAACTTAATCATCACCTTAGTCTCTAATCAAGGCTTTTTAAAATTTATTTTTAGTTTTTAGTTTTCTTCAGTAATGTGATAAAGGGAAATCAGGAAAAACAAGGTAGGACTGAAGGAAATACGTATGGATTTCTCTCCCTTCTAACACAGAATAGTATTCCTCTTGCATTCCTAACAGATTAAAGTCTTCTTTGAGGAAATGAGGAAAGCCAAGATCATTTAACTTTAATTTGGTCAGTGGGGACTTTGGCAAATGAAGACGTATACATTTGGTCCCTTAACCAATTGTTGAGCAGCTGGTGACATACCTGTTTATTCATTCTTCTTTCAAACAGGTGTTTGATATTTTTTTAGAGGCAATCTCAATAACAGATGCAGATAAGATACAAAAAATGTTTATCTTGCTGATTGAAGTATTTGTCTTTAAACATTGAAACTGAAGTTTTTCTATATCTGGAATGTTCTTTTTGAAAGCTCTATTTTGTTAAACTTCCACAAGGAAAAATATTGTCAATTTTTATCACGTCTGTCTTCTTAATTCACTTAACTGTATGAAATCTGTATTTTTCACTACTAATCTGTTTATTTTTAAGATCTAATTTCAATTTTTAAAAAATAATACATTTATAATTCTACGTCTTGACTTATCAACTTTAGGTACTATCTATTGATTCCCTACTGTGAAAGATGAGAATGTAAATTCATGTAGTACTTGGATTTAAATTGTAGCTAAGTACAGCATTTTAAAAACATAGCTGAAAAGGAAACTATAAACAAGATGAAAAGACAGCCCTCAGAATGGGAGAAAATATTTGCAAACGAAGTAACTGACAAAGGATTAATCCCCAAAATATACAAGCAGCTCATGCAGCTCAATATCCAAAAAAAAAAAAAAAACCCAATCCAAAAATGGGCAGAAGACCTAAATAGACATTTCTCCAAAGAAGATATACAGATTGCCAACAAACACATGAAAGGATGCTCAACATCACTAACCATTAGAGAAATGCAAATCAAAACTACAATGAGGTATCTCCTCACACCAGTCAGAATGGCCATCATCAGAGTTGAAAGGTGAGTGGGATTGAAAAAGAGCATGAAAAATTATTTGCTGATCATAGAATTGTTCTGTTTCTTGATTGTGGAGATGGATTCATGGGTGTATGTATATGTCAAAAATCACCAAAGTTTACTCTTTGATTGTGTACAGTTCCTTGTGTGTCACTATACGTTAATAAATTTGAAAAAAAGAAAAGAAAAGAATGGCCATCATCAAAAAATCTACAAACAATAAATGCTGGAGAGGGTGTGGAGAAAAGGGAACCCTCTTGCACTGTTGGTGGGAATGTAAATTGATACAGCCACTATGGAGAACAGTATGGAGGTTTCTCAAAAAACTAAAAATAGAACTACCATACGACCCAGCAATCCCACTCCTGGGCATATACCCTGAGAAAACCATAATTCAAAAAGAGTCATGTACCACAATGTTCATTGCTGCTCTATTTACAATAGCCAGGACATGGAAGCAACCTAAGTGTGCATCGACAGATGAATGGATAAAGAAGATGTGGCACATATATACAATGGAATATTACTCAGCCATAAAAAGAAACGAAATTGAGTTATTTGCAATGAGGTGGATGGACCTAGAGTCTGTCATACAGAGTGAAGTAAGTCAGAAAGAGAAAAACAAATACCGTATGCTAACACATATATATGGAGTCTAAAAAAACAAAAATGCTTCTGAAGAACCTAGGGGCAGGACAGGAATAAAGACGCAGATGTAGGGAATGGACTTGAGGACATGGGGAGAGGGAAGGGTAACCTGGGACGAAGTGAGAGAGTGGCATGGACATATATACATTACCAAATGTAAAATAGATAGCTAGTGGGCGGCAGCCGCGTAGCACAGGGAGATGAGTTCGGTGCTTTTTGACCACCTAGAGGGGTGGGATAGGGAGGGTGGGAGGGAGATGCAAGAGGGAGGAGAAATGGGGATAAATGTATATGTACAGCTGATTCACTTTGTTATACAGCAGAAACTAACACACCGTTGTAAAGCAATTATACTCCAATAAAGATGTTTAAAAAAGTAAAAACATAGCTGAATATAAAATCTTTCTTTTAGCTTTATTGCAATTTTTCTGGTTATAGAAGTCACACACACTATAGTAAACGTTTTGGTTTCCTGCCCAGATCTCTTTTATTGGATCATTGCACCTATCCTCCAGCTGCTGTGAATGCTGGCTGCTAATGACTGATGCCCTGATCACCTGGTTATCCCCACACCAAACACTCTGGCGGGTCTTCCATGCAATGACTGACATTGCCTCAGACCAAGGGACCAACTGTATGGGAAAGTAGGTGTGACTATGGATACGTAACCATGGGATCACTGGTCCTACCACATAACTCAGGATCCAGCTGCTGCTAGCCTGATTGAGTGGTGTTTAGACAATTAAAGCAGCAGCTGGGCTGCCAGCATGACAATAACACCATCCTTCCAGTAAATATATTAAAATAATGCATATTACAAGGTTTTGATAGGTAATAAACATGGGAGCAGAGCTAGGAGGTAGAAATAGGAGTGATCTCATTCATTATCATTCTCAGTGTCCCACCAGGGCAATCTGTGTTTCTGTCCTAGCAACTTTAGGCTCTGTGGATCTCAGAGAACAGACAGTTCCACAGGGGCACAGCAAGAGTCCCACTAAACATACAGCTATGGCTGCCACTGGTCACATTACAATTTTTAAGCCACCAGGAGTCACCATAAAGGCCAGGCTATTGACCCGATCATTTTTGGGAAATAAGGCTGCTGCTTCATAGAAAGGGGCAGGAAGAAGTATGTTCGGCAGTTAGATGACCCACTGGTACATCAACAAGTACTCTCATGGTACTTTTAGCTGTGAGGAAGGAGAATAACTTTGGCCTGATAAGGACATTCCAAGGATGGAATCAGGCTCTTTGGGAATAGGTCAGACCACCAGGCAAGACACCTGTACCACCAGAAGAACTGTCAGAGGAAGAGGAGATCTAATATGGATGGTGGGTCAAGGAGACGATGAGTATGTTATGGTCTTGGAATCAACTGCACAGGGAGGCATGTAGTTCCCACTCTTGTGACCAGTCAGAATTCTGGGGAAGCTGTGCCTCAGTAGACTGCATTTAGTATGAGAAAGCAAAGGTTCTGAGCAGTGCCAAGTATAGACCGCAGAAGATACTGTCGGTGTCCCACTCAGGTCTCCTTTCCATAGTACATTCGTGCCACAGTTGCCATGAGGGTTAACTCCTCATAGCTCACAGCAGCTCCCCTCTTCAGAGAAAT
Source organism: Phocoena phocoena (assembly GCF_963924675.1). Lineage (NCBI taxonomy): Eukaryota > Metazoa > Chordata > Mammalia > Artiodactyla > Phocoenidae > Phocoena > Phocoena phocoena. Next base: position 61,296,022 of record NC_089235.1, read on the forward strand.
GCCCTCAGTTCATGGGAGCTACCTTGCCCAGGAATTTATATACACTACTAGAAGGGGCTTCCAGCCAAGGGCTGACCCTCTGGGTATACAAAGGGCTGGGATCCTTACATCAAGGGAAGGCTTACTCTGTGTTGCTATTCATGCTCCAAAGCTCCCCACGGGATGAGAATGAGGATGCCGGCTTGGCTTCTTTCTCTTTCCTATTCTGCTTCCTTCCAGAGTTCTTTCTAGGAGCTCTCTCTCAAAAGTATTTGCATAAAAATCCCTGTGACAAGACATGTATCAAAAGAAGATATATGTTCATTGCAAAAATTCAGCAATACAGAAAAATATTTTTAAGTAATCCATAATTCTGCCTTATAATATTTAGCACTGATGATGGTATATATGATATCATGCTTCTGTATTTATTGAAACTCATATAAAATGGAATCATTGTGGTATATGTTTGTGTACATGCCTACATACATGTATGTAGTATGTGTTTTTGTGTGTTCATATACAGACATATCCTATGTGGTGGATGTCTTTTTAAATCAACAAATAAAACTACATCGGGCTTCCCTGGTGGCGCAGTGGTTGAGAGTCTGCCTGCCGATGTAGAGGACGCGGGTTCGTGCCCCGGTCCGGGAAGCTCCCACAGGCAGCGGAGCGGCTGGGCCCGTGAGCCATGGCCGCTGAGCCTGCATGTCCAGACCGCAATGGGAGAGGCCACAATAGTGAGAGGCCCGCGTACCGCAAAAAAAAAAAAAAAAAAAAAAACTACATCATCCTTTTGTACATATTCTCCGTATGTGTATACAATTATTGAACCAATTCCCTGTTTGCCCTGATAATTAGCTGTATAAGTACTATGATAAAAAATATTTATACATACATGTTTGCACACATCCAGTTATTTTCCTGGTATACATTTTTGGAAGTGCAACTGTTAGGTTAAAATGCACATAATTTAAGAATTTTATTTCCTCCTGGCAAATGCCTTCCAGTGAGACTGACAGTTCCCCCACAGCTTTGCCAACACCTGGGCAGTGACCATTTAGTGCTGGATAAGCCTATAGATTAGAACTGACAGTTTAGAGCAGAAGTTTTAAAATGGCCAGTTGAATAGACTATTGAAATTATTAATCAATATTTCAAATAAATGCTTCAAATACAAAAAAACTGCGCAAAACTATTAAGTGCTTACAGGTTTAGTGCTTAAAATAACTCCATTGAATTTTTATAACTTCAAGAGATACGTTTTTTACTATCCAGTAAAACAACAAACCATCTGTGAAACAGACTAACTTGCTTATAATATTTATACAACTAGTTAAGGACAATTTGGTCCACCTGACCCATAATCTCTGGTTTTTCTATGTAGCCCACTATCTCCCACAGGTTATCTTGAGCCTCAAAAGATTACAGTATAAAAATAAAGTCAACAAAGAAAAAGATTTGATGAATGTTAATTAGGAGGCTGCTAATATCAGAAATATTAAAGGAAAACATCCCTATGCGTTTCCCATATGACCTGTTAAACCTTTCTCCATATTACCTGTTACCCTTTTCCCTAAAGGTAATCAATGCTTTAGTGGGTGCTCACAGTCAAGTATAAAAATGTAGACCCTAAATAGATAAGGTCAAAAGGATATCACTCCTAATGTGACTGTAGACGAGCACGGAGGGGCAGAGATTTCTTTTTCTTTCTTTTTTCTTTTTCTTTTTCTTTTCCCCCACCCCAGTGGAAATTAAAAGAGGCTTGCTGCATTTCCTTGACAGGTCTTTCCAAGACGGGGATTTGGGGAGGAGGAGACCATCCTTTTTATTTGCTGGAGTTTTCTAGGCCGCAGTCCTCATGGTTGTGTCTGCTGAGGCTGAGGCTGAGGCTGGGATGAGCAGCGTGGGAGTAGTGACACCGTGGCATGACACCTCCAGGCAGGAAAGAGAAGAGGTTGTCGTCTGTTCCTGTGGCCTTCACATGCCAGGGAAGAAATCCAGATGAGGGAGCTGAAAACTGATAACTAGGTTGACTGCAGGGTGTCAACAAAAACAGAGTTTGGGGACCGTGGGAATTAGATCAGCCTAGCAGTGGGGTGGTCAGCCGAGAGGGGGGTCTACTCTATTGAGGAGAGGGGTCAACTACATGAAATCCAAAGAATCTATGTCAACATCAATATCAGTATTTCTGAGACACTCACCTAAGTTGCCTTTTTCATCTTATCCTACTCCAGCCAATCAGAGGGGAGGGGATGAAGAACTGCCCTGTTAGCAGACTTAGAGCCTCGTCACTTTTCTAAATTGACTGATAAATCATTTGATGGCACTGAATTTGCTGAAAGCGATGTAGCTGTAGTTGCAGTAATGAGGAATATGTGTGAGTGGGTGCAGTAGAGTGGAACATGCCCAAGAACAAATTATTTCATGTATAGAAATAGTTTCACTACTAAACAATAAGTCTTGTCTACCTCCCTAACTTTAAAATATTTGATCGGTTCCAGGGGCAATACTAAATTTAGTAAAAGTGAAGTAATTTCATGTTATTTTATGCAGGACGTTGAAGTACAGGAGATGAGGGGAGGAGTAATTGAAGATGCAAGTTGAATTTTGGTTATGTGACGTGAATTTTCTTTAAGAATTGGCTGTATGATTCAAATGCTAGCTGGAAAGTGTTCTTTTTGCAACATTTTAATCAGTGTAACAATTGCTCTATTGTAATAGATGCTTTATGGGGGAATAACAGGGACCCCAGATCTTATAGCTGGGATTGAGACAGAACTTTATTGACCCATCACCTAAAAACCATAACTTTACCCACAATCCAATATTTGAAGAAAGACAGGAAGTTTCACAACCTCCCACTCCACAGCACACTCAAAATTTGATTCTATTCATAGATGAGGTAGAGAAATAGAGAGGAAGAGGTGCTATTTATGGAATCCTAACAAGGAGAGGATTCCTGCCTGAAGAGAGGCAGTTTGGTTTAGCAAATTTACAGACAAGTTGGAACATGTAGTATTGTGGGTCATCTAAAGACTATGCAACTCGTCCAATTCATGTGATAAGTTATGAGAAAGTATTTATTTCCATGCATTTTTAAGGTGTGATTCACTATAACATTTGGATATGAGAGATGTTCATTTTTCTTTAATCAAATTAATTCTAGGCCCAAATTCTTATTCATCAGGGCAAAAAGAGATTCCATCTCATTATTTTGGAGGAGAGGAGGAACAGGTGAGAGATGGGTAGAGGGTATTTTCTATCTTTGGATGATATAGTAATCTAAAAGAAGTACAGCTAGCTGAGAAATGGGTTAAAGGCCAGGTCTTTATTTCACGGGGCCTCATATAGGGGGAAGTCATCATTGCTGACCTCCTACACAGTGGGCAGAATGAAGCAAACCCTCTGCACTTGGTACTTAAGGGGCTTAATATTCCAATGAGGAAAATGAGACTTACGTACATGTGGCTAGATAATATAAAAGTAATTAATTGAATAACCCCAAATATAAGGGTATTGGGGGTACAAAAGGTAACTGCCTTCTAGATGGGCTGGTTCGATTGGCCTGGGCAAGACAGGTCTCTGGTATATGGTAGAAAGGTTAATGTTAGTTTTTAAGACAGAATGATGTGATATGTTATTTGTTGCCATGAAGCGAATGAGAGGCACTTTTCCCCTTGCCTAGCCCAAGAATGCAGACACACTTTCCTGTTCTAACAGAGGCTTTGGCCTCAGTCCAAGGAAACAGAGCTTTCCAGACCTCCCGAAGCTATTAACTCCCCTTTTCGCTCTTGTATTCTTTTTTTTTTTAACATCTTTATTGGAGTATAATTGCTTTACAATGGTGTGTTAGTTTCTGCTTTATAACAAAGTGAATCAGCTATATGTATACATATACCCCCATATCCCCTCCCTCTTGCATCTCCTTTCCTCCCACCCTCCCTATCCCACCCCTCTAGATGGTCACAAAGCACCGAGCTGATCTCCCTGTGCTATGTGGCTGCTTCCCACTAGCTATCTATTTTACATTTGGTAGTGTATATATGTCCATGCCTCTCTCTCACTTCGTCCCAGCTTACCCTTCCCCCTCCCGTGTCCTCAAGTCCATTCTCTAATAGATCTGCATCTTTATTCCTGTCCTGCTCCTAGGTTCTTCATAACCATTTTTTTTTTTGGATTCCATATATATGTGTTAGCATACGGTATTTTTTTTTCTCTTTCTGACTTGCTTCACTCTGTATGACAGACTCTAGGTCCATCCACCTCACTACAAATAACTCAATTTTGTTTCTTTTTATAGCTGAGTAATATTCCATCTTTTATTAGGGATGTGCAGGCCCATTGAAGGAGAGAGGAGGGAGGCTGGACTTGAAGGGTATTATGCTAAGTGAAATAAATCAGACAGAGAAAGACAAATACTGTATGATATCACTTATACATGGAATCTAAAAAATACAGCAAACTAGTGGATATAACAAAAAAGAAGCAGACTCACAGATACGGAGAACAAACTAGTAGTCACCAATGGGGAGAGGGAAGGGGGGAGGGGCAATATAGGGTAGGGGATTAAGAGGTACAAACTATTAGGTATAAAATAAGCTACAAGGATATATTGTAGAACACAGGGAATATAGCCAATATAGTTTACAATAACTATAAATGAAATGTAACCTTTAAAACTTGTGAATCACCATATTGTACACCTGCAACTTGTATAATATTGTACATCAACTATACTTCGATTTAAAAAAAAAAAAAAAAAAGGAAGGGCCCAAGGGCAGATGGAATTAGCTCCTCAAGACCAGATAGCTGTGGGGGTTTTGAACTGAAGGCCGTGAGCCTTGCTGCGTTTTGTGCAGTGTGCTAGACGAGGGACGCCTACAGATGCTGCGGAGGTGACTCTGAGTCCTTGAAGGCAGCAGTGAGGGTTGGTTAAGACAACTGTTAAGAAGAGCACCTCTGATCTTGTCTTCCTTCCCCAGTGCTAGTCCCTGACTGGGCACGTGTCAGAAACAGCACATCTGAACTTGTACTTGAAACATGACGTAGGGCTGGAAAATGGGAAGACCAGAGCCCCTCATCTCTTATGCCTTTCCAGGCAGCTTCTACAACGGGGAGTGGACTATTATTGCTGACAGAGAAGCAAGGAAAAAGTCCTGTGCACATCCTACTTAACCATAATTTTACTACTTTCTTCCCAGCCAATTTCAGAGAAACCCAAAAGAGTTGGTTGGGGCTCGGATTCATGACTCCTATGCTGCCAATAGTGACATGGGCATAGCCAAACGAGGTAGATCTGGATTTGAAAAAGGAGGGGAAAACGTATGAACATTCTCAGAACGATAAAACGAGAGTCCATTTTAAATGGTGCCTCTGGGGATTAGTCATAAAAGGCTTCAGAAATCCAGAGGATTGTAGACACAAATGGAGATTTCGAGGAGAGGGCATCTGGTTTGTCCTCTTTCCATTTTCTTCCACAGCTGCCTCCATTTATAAATGGAAAACTGTAAAGAGGCAGACGTCAGTGAGATAGTCAGGCAATAACTAGCTTATTCACAATTGCAAGGCTCCAAAGAGAATTGCTGAAACCTAAGCTCTCCATACGTTCAGGTAAAAAGTTTTTAGAATGAAATGGAAAATCAAAACTCTATTTGAAGAAACTAGCTTTGAGGATTGAAAGTAAAAGTGGACTAGCTATTTCTCAGAGCTAAAAGGATGGCTTACGGTTATGATGCTGTGACTGAGGCCAGGGCAATAGAGAGGATTTGATCTGATAGACACAGCCCCAAGGGCTCGTACCTCAGTTTCCACTTTTATGCATACTAACCTCATTGGGCTGAGAGAAAACCTCAGTCAGGATGAAAGAAGTACCTTTAACTGCATCTAATCTTCCCCACTTCGTCTGAACATGTCTCTTTCTACTTGGTCCTAAATCTTGACACACTTAGAATCAACTGGATTCCTTCTAACTCTGCAGTCCAGACCAGTTAATCTCTGGCATTGGACCCAGGTATCAGGGCTAGGTAACTCCAAAGTGAGGCCACAGTTGAGACCAAATACTAACTCGTCCCATCTTTTGCCAATATCATCACTCATATCTTCTAGAATCCCAGCCCAGAATGTATACCAACTATTCACATGATAATTTTTGCAGATTTCAGTATTATTTTTTTTTAATAATAAGAAAACAAAAAGACAGATGGAAAGATACAACATATTGGGAGTGGGTAAATGGGAACTTTGTACTTTCTGCTCAGTTTTGCTGCGAAACTAAAATGGCTCTAAAAAGTAAAGTCTATTAAATACATGTCTTAAAATCTTGAAAACTGTGGTTGTCAGTTTGGGCTGCTATAACAGAAATACCATAAACTGGGTGGCTTGTAAACAACAGAATTTATTTCTCACAATTCTGGAGGCTGGGAAGTCTAAAATCAAGGCATTGGCAGATCTGGTGTCTGGTGATGGCCTGCTTCCTAGACAGCCTTTTTTTTTTCATGTAACTTCACATGGCAGGAGTGAGGGATCTCTCTGGAGTCTCTTTCATAAGGGCCATTCTTGAGGGCTCTGCCCTCATGACCTAATCACAGGGCCCACTTCCTAATACCATCACCTTGGTGATTAGGATTTCAACATACAAAATTTGGGGGGATATTCAGCTCATTGCATTCCATCCCTGTCTCCCCCAAATTCATATCCTTCTCACATGCAAAATACATTCAACAGCCCCAGAAGTCTTAACTCCTTCCAGCATCATCTCGAAAGTTCAGAGTCTCATCTAAATATCATCGAAATCAGATATGGATGAGACTTCAGGTGGATTCATCCTGAGACAGTTCCCCTCCAGCTGTGAGCCTGTGAAATCAAGTTATGTGCTTCCAAAGTGCAGGGACAGGCACAGGACAGACATACCCATTCTAAAAGGTCGAAATAGGAAAAAAGAGAGGAATGACAGATCCCAAGCAAGTCTGAAATCTTAAGCTGTGAGAATAATCTTCGGCTTTATGTCCTGCTCAGCAGCTGTACTGGAGCAGAGGTCCTGCCTTCTGAACTGAGGTCTGGACCCCCCAGCTTTGCTCTGCAGGGCTTGGGCCCTCAAGGCTCCAAGTTGCCCTGCCCTCCCAGCTTTGGGAGGCCCCGTACCCCTGGCTTTGCTGATACACCCTCCCACACCGCAACTCTCAAGGGTTGGACGTATTCCTGTACCTGTGGCTTTCAGGGCCCGGAATCACACACTGATGGTTCTACTGCTCTGGGGTCTGGGAGATGACCCTGCCTCCAGGCTCTACTGGGCATCGCCCTGGGTGGGGGTGCTCTCTGTGGTAGCCCCACCCCTACAGTGTTTTTCTGCCTGGATGGCACACCTGTGGCTCTGAGCCGCTCCATCCTTGCAAATCTAGATTGAGGTAGCCATGGCCGCCGCTCCCCAGGTAACTGCACTCTGTGTGCCCGTGAGAAGGCAGTGCCACCAGGGTCTGCTGCCTGCGCCCTCCAGAGGGGTCACTGCCATGCCCTGTGCTGAAGTGGGAGCCGAGGAGGAACCCCTGGCTGGAGTGTAGGGAGTGGAGCCTGTGATGTGAGGCGACACCTTAACAGGTGTCGATGAAAAAATTAATCAGCCAATCTAAGAAAGAAATGGAGAATTTTATTTGAGCCAAATTGAGGATTTCGGGACGATCCCTCAGAAAGCTCCGAAAACTGTTCTGCCTGTTAGAAGTCAAAGGACAGTTATGTAAGTTTTTTGAGACAGAGGGCTGTACGTTAAATGACGTATTATTGACAGTTTACACAGTCCAGATCTAAGCATCCTCATGGCCCCTTACAAGATCAAGAAGGAATATTATCTTTAAGGGGTTGTCTTGTTGGTGCTACGAGAATGGTAGTGGTTTATGGTTGAGCAGGTATTTCTGCTGATGGGGAAGTTTGGTCAATGCACGGTACAGATACACAGTGCACAGTAGAGGGGAGAGAGGAGGCCAAACGGCAGAGAAAATTTTTACGTTTAAATTTTTATTGTCTTGCCATAAAATATTAATTTTATTTCACACAGGCCAAAGAGCATGGAGGTCCCGCAGGCACTGGTGGCCCTTCCTTTGAAATTGTTTTCATGAGCTTTGGATCACCTTGAGCAGAAGCGGGGGTCATTCTTCCACTGAACCATAGCTTCTCTTTAGAGGACTGACTAAATCGCCTTATCAGTTGGTCGTTTGGCCACACCCTGAAAGTTGTCTCTCAAATAGACCTTCTCAGTTTTACAGTATGGCTAGGCTGAGAATTATCTGTACCTTTAAGTGTCACTTCCGTTCTGATAAACAATTCCATCTTTAAGTCGTCTCTTCCCCCATTTTACTGTACGCATTCAAGAGCAAACAGGCTGCTCCTTCCACATTTTCCTTAGATATGTCCTCGGCCAAATACCCAATTTTACTGCTCACTTGCTTCATTGTGGAAGTTCTGTGTTGCACAGAACACTAGGACACAAACACAATTCAGTCAAGATTTTGTATAACGAGTTCGGCTTCTCCTTCAGTTCCCAATAACATGTTTCTCATTTCCATCTGAGACCACATCAGAATAGCCTTTACCATCCATATTTCTACCAACGTCTGTTCTCACTGAGAAGACTGAGGCTTCCTCTCCAGCTCTCCTCTTTTCTTTCGGGATGCTTACCAGAATTGCCCTATTGTCTGTTCGCGGCAATGTAGGCTTTTTCAAGCATGAATCTCAAAACTCTTCCAGCCTCTACTCATTACCCAGTCCCAAAACTGCTTCCACATTTTTAGGTATTTGTTATAGCAGCACCTCACTCTCACTACCAATTTCTGTCTTAGTCAGTTCAGGCTGTTCTAACAGGAAGAGCATGACTACCCCTGTGACCTACTCACCTCCCCAAGGCTCCACCTCCTAATACCATCGCATTCAGAGTTAGGATTCAAAATATGAATTTGGGGGCGGGGGGAAACATAACATTTAGTCCATTGCAAAAACCAAAAACAAACAAGAAAAAGAAATAGAAATAGGTAGGTTTGCTAGTACTAATCTAACCTCAGTGTGTGTTAAAGGTGCACCTTAAAGGAAACCAGCCATATGTCTGCCAGCTCAGTTCAGTGCCATCTCTCTGTCCTTCCTGTTTTACCGACAGTGTATTTACCAGCCAGCTCAGATTAGTTCCATGTACTAGATAAACTCAGCTTCCCCAGAGCCCAACTGATTGTAGACTGATCCTTCTAACATCTCTAAACAGGGTTCTTCTCTCTTTTTAACATCAGTAACCCTGTCATGGGTCACCCAATTAAGTCCCTCCTTCCTGTCTGAATCAGCTCCCAACCTTCATTTGCTGAGGCCAGATGACTTCCTTCCTTCCAGGCCAAAGGGCCAGATTGCCTCACCTGGAGCAGGTTAATAGCTCCACCCACTTTGGGGTACAGAGATGCTCCAAAAGAATTCATTTCTGTTGCCTAGCTGATCTTGGGTGGCCTCGGCCTGCAGCGGCTTGAAGCAGGATTTTGGTTCCTGGACAGAAATTGAAATCAGGCCGTGGCAGTAAGAGTGCTGAATCCTAGCCACGAGACCATGAGGGCCAGTGGCCAGTGACAAGGCCTCTGGCCCGTCGGCTTTGTATAAAAGAATTTCCACGAAGAGAAGGAAAGTAGTGAAACAAGTAAAGTGTTTATTAGGAGGAAAAAGAGTACGTGTGAATAGGCACACATGGGCAGACTCAGAGAGAGTCACACCCTCCTGGCAGTTTGAATCACTTATATGGGGCATTTCTTCCAGGTTTCCTTTGGCCAATCATCTTGCTTTGCCTGGTTCTGAGTCGTATTTGGCTTATCTCAGGGTCCTCCCATGTATGCACGTGCATCTCTGAGGCAAGATGGATTCTAGCAAAGAGGCCTATGGGTAGGTTCACATCACCTACCATGGGGTGGTGCCCCCTTCCCTTTTTGACCCCCAAGGAGCCTTTCTGTGCATGTGTAGTAGGGAAGGTCTCCTTGATGTCAAAAATGAAAAATATGTGGTCTCTTTTATCTTTTATCTGGGAGAACTCATCTCCTCTCTGCCCCACCATTACTGTTATCTTAAAGGAAAGATAACACCAGAGGAAAAGTCCAGCTGTTTACCCTGTTCCTTTTGTTATTTCTGTCTGGAAGTACAAACAGGATGCTGGCTGTAAATGTCTAACCTGGAGCCCATCTATCTCCTGCCTTATAGCCACAACAGGTATGATATGTGACAATGACAGCTGCTCAGAAAGGAACACGGCCCAGGTTTGGGAAATCACTGGAAGCTGTTTATGGTATATGCTTTGCATATTCAACTCTGTGGCTGCTCCTGACTGAGAGAATATTTCAATATGGAAACTTGACTTTTGCTTTTTTTTCCTCTTTTGCTGCATTATTAGAAGGATGGAAAAAAAAATTTATTCTTACCTTCGGGGAAAGTTTAAACTTTAAGCTCTTCCCACCCTTAAGGAAAAAAGGAACGCAGATTTTTCCGTTGCTAATGATCCTGGCTTTGGATTTAATGAGCCATAAAGGTTTAACGTGGAAAAAACAATAGCAACAGAGGAGAACTGAAGACTGGGCAGGGAGAGGAGAGAGAAACTGCCTCTAGAGAAACTTGAGAAGAGAAAGGGCTTTTCCCCTGATTAAAATATGTCAAAGCGTGGAAGGGAAGTAGACAGGAATGGGCCAGGTTAGCTGATGGGCCCGTCCCTGAAACTTCATGGCACCCAGGAGCCCCCACGATGAAGAGGGTTCACCATTAGGTGAGGGTGGTAGGGTTGGTAAATAAACTCCTGTATCTATACCTTGCCAAGTGGTGAAACAGCTGAATTAACCCCTGAGCTGGGCCCATGGTTTATGACACAAAAGTTGGCATTTCACATTTATCGGTTCTTGGTAAACAGTAGTCTTTGGTGACTGGAAGTAAATGGAGGCCCAAACCTTCTACCCTCCAACGCCCTCCAACACCCCCAAACCTCCCAACTCCCTCACCCCCTCCCACCTCTCCTACCCACTCGTACTTCCCCTGCCCACCCCCCTACCCCAGCACAGCCAACCTCTTTGCTCCCAAGTGTTTGTTATCATGAAAGCAAGACTTAAGAACAAGGCAGAAAAGCAATCACTTTGCATGAGGGATTTAATCCAAGATGGAAAAACAAGATCCTGATGGTAAAATAAGCCCCATCTGCTGATCCATATGTAGAGATAGGGTCTTTACTGAGGTAATTAAGTTAAAATGAGACCTAACCCAAGGGCTCGAGTCCTTATAAGAAGAGATTAGGTCAAACAAAAAGACTTGAGCACAGGAAGTGAGGGCACAGGGAGAAGGCAGCCATCTGCAAGCCAGGGAGAGAGGTCTCAGGAGAGACCAAATCTGACTTTCTCCAAGCTCTAGGACTGTAAGAAAATAAGTTTCTGTTGCTAGCCATCCTGTCTGTGGTATTTTGTTATGGCAGCCCTACCAAACTAATATAATTTCAAATTTCTATAGGTAGCTTTTTCAACTTACAATGAGCTCTTTTTTCTTGAAGTGCATATGAAGTATGGGTCTTGTAGAAAGTACAGGATTACTCACAACCACCAGTCCTAATATTTGCTGGATACATCTTGCTGGGCCAGAATCCTTTTTTTTGTGGTATCTGGGACCCTTGAAGGGGAAATATTTCTTCTCTACCCATTCCTTTCCATGAGAAGGAATGTTCTGCTAAAAATTCCTTCTATCTTAGGCTCTCTCATTCCCTTTATTTCTCCCCCAGTAGGAGAGTGAGTTGTCTGACTGGTGAGTTTGGGAGGGGAAGTAGGTATGAGTATCCCAGCTCCTTTCTTCCTCATTGTCATGGAAGGCAGTCTGCCTTCAGAAAGCATGTGTTCCAGTCCATTATATTGGGGCACCCCTGCTTGGAGAGGCTATGATTATGAAGTGCTGTCTGTTACAGAGTGGGTAGCAGCAAGATCATTGTTATTGCACACGTTTCCCAGTTATTGCTGTGTGGCAAACTGTCCTAAAACTTAGTGGTATAAAACAACAATTGTTTTTATTAAGTTCACAAGTTTGTGGGTCAGAAATTTGGACAGGACATAGCGAGGACGACCTATATCTGTTTTGTGATGACTAGAGCCTAAGGTTGGCTGAAATAGCTAGATTTGACTCAGCTGGCCTGACTGGAGCCATATATTTTGAACTTTGATTCTAACCATCATCTAGATACTCAGCCATATGTTTTGGACTTTGATTCTAGCCATCATCTAAATACTCAGTTTTTCTCCACTAGGGCTAGAATGTTCACAATTTTCACTGACATATCTTTGCCTGGGCCGGGATGGCTGAAACAACTAGGGCTAGCTGGGCATCTCTACCCCTCCACATGGACACTCTACAAGGTTAGCTTGGGCTGCCTTACATTATGGTTGTCTCAGAGTAGTGAATTTCTCCGAGACATTGTGGCTGGCTTTTCCCAGAGTGGGCATTCTAAGAGACCAAAGTGGAAACTGCAAGGCTTCTTCTGATCTAGTCTTGAAAGTGACACAGCATCACTTCTGATGTATTCTGTTGGTTACAATTGAGTCACAGAGTCAGCCAAGATTTAATAGGTAAGGGATGGCTACATGAATTAATACCAGGAGGTGGTTCAAACGTGGGAGGGAAGGGTGTCTTTTTTAGGAATTAGCTACCACAGTGCTTAAGACATGTTCTTAAATTGGTAATTAAGGTGCTACTGGCATCTCCATCTGTCTTATTCTTTTGTTATACTTTCCATTTGATTCAAAACTGAGGCCAGGAAAAGTGAAACGTTTTTTATTGATCTTCCCATACATCAGCAACAGCTATCATCTGTCCTTGCAATATGGCTTGTAACAGAAATATCCTACTTAAAGGCAACACTCAAAAACGCTCTGCTTGCATGCAAATAAGAGGATGTAAATAGATGCTTGGGGGTTGGGATGTTGTCTAACACCATATGTTAGACACAGATTAGCATCACATCCTAGTTAAGGAATAAATTCTAAAGACAGAAAGAAATTCTGAAAATATGATTGCTAAAACATCCTTGTCATTCCCAAATTCAAATTTAGTCCTGCCTCCTTCTGAGCCCAATGGCTGTTAGGGCTAGAAGGCAGTTAGAGCCTGGAGGATGTGAATGAGAAGGCTTTTGCAGGGCTTTCCATGTTTTGGACGTCATGAAAGCCCAGGTCCAACACAGACAAAGCACCAGGATGAAGATTTGAACCAGGTCCAGATCCTGGGAGGATGGGTCAGTATTGGTCTATCACTTATGATCATCTGAGGAAAAATTGAGCAGATGAACTGAATCCATCCCACTCCTGAGATTAAAAGGCTTGAAGAGACTAAGGAACAGCTAAGTTTCCTCATGTAATTAGATGGGAGTCAGAAAATCTGCTGCCACATCTACTCCCACGGGAGCAGAGTCCACCATGCCACTTAGTAGAGTCCAGTGGCTGGTCCCAAATGAGCAAAGGAAAAAGACACACTAGAAGGTTCCCACTGCCCAGAGATGGAAAGAACAAGCAGAATAGGAGATGCACCCCCTCCCCACGCAAGAGCTGGTAAACGATGTGTATGCAACTTGAATAATAACAATTAAAAGCAGATAAGAAGATTCATTGCTGAAGAGGAGTGATTCTGGCAACTAAGTGACCTTATTTTTGAAGTAAAATATCCATGGCTAAATTGAAGGAGAAATAGTCCTTATGAGATTTAAATTAGAAGTTGGGAAGATGAAGTGGAGAAACTCTTGAGACTACCTAGTCAAACTGCAAAGAGATAGAATTAAAGAGAAAAAGAGGAGACTTATAGTCACAGGAGACTTAACATGTAAATAATAAGAGTTCCAGAAGGGAAAACAAGAGGATCATGCAGAAAGGCAATAATTAAACAAATAATAGAAGAAAAATGTCCTAAACTAAAGAAAGACCGGAATGGACAGTGAGGTACATTGAGACAAGTCCTATTAAATTCCTAAAGTCCAAGGATAAAGAAAAAAATGGATAGGCTTCCAGGTAGAAAGAACAAGTTATTTTGAAGACTAATTTTACAATTCAGGTTGGTACTGGACTTCTCATCTGCAGAACCAGGAGTTGCCAACCACAGAATGACATCTACAGATTACTTAGAAAAAGGAAGTGCAGCCATGGATTCTATGAGCAGCCCAAATGCTCTTCCACTAACATAATGAAATAAACACATTTTTAGGTGTGAAAGGATACAACGTGTACGTCCTCCAGGTATTCTATAGGAGGAACATTCTGGAGAATGGACCACAACTAACAGCAAATAACTCATAACACAGATTAGAATGAGGTATTTGAGAGGTGGCGGGGGAGAGATTGAACCTGTGAGTGGAGGTGGGAAGAATGGGGCATCTAAAAGTCTCATCCTAAGAGGTGCACGGGAGATGGAGGGAAGTCGTAGAGGAATAGAGTGCTTGGCAACGGTTTTTGAGCTAAAATGAATATTAATAGAGAAATAATGGTCTTAAATGTAACTTCCAGGAAAGGGAAGGGAGCCATTAGTACCTAAAGTATAGTAGAGATCCCAAATTAATAGGTAGTTCTACTTGTAAATAGGCTGCAAATACAAAAAGGAAAAAAGAAAGATGTCAAAATAAAATAAATTAAATTTAACAGAGTAAGATGTAAGATAAAAAAAAGTATATTATATATATTGTGGTGTTTCGTTTTGTTTTTTCTTGGCCATGCAACACGGCATGCAGGATCTTAGTTCCCCGACCAGGGATAGAACCCATGCCCTCTGCAGTGGAATTGCAGAGTCTTAACCACTGGACCGCCAGGGAAGTCCCCTATATATTGTGTTAATTATCTACAGCTGCATAAATAATTAACCCAAAACTTAATGGACTAAAGCAACAAAGATGTATTACGTCACAGTTTACGTGGGTCAGGAATTTTGGAGCAGCTTAGCTAGATGGTAATGGCCTGGGGTCTCTCATAATGTAAGGATATTGGCAGGACCTGATGTCATCTGAAGTCTTAAATGGGGCCAGAGGACTCACTTTCAGGATGGTTCATTCACATGGCTATTGGCTGGAATCTAGTTCTTCACCTAACATCTTCAAGGCAGCCCTCTATGTGTAGAATGCCATTTGAGCCTGTGTTCCCTACCTGATTTGACTAGAAGATTAGTGGATCCATCAGAATATTTGCTTTATTTGTGAAGGGGTAAACTTTCCAGACAAGGTATTCCTTGGAGTTCTTACAGGTTGAAGAGAAGCTGGAGCTTCACTGAACTTAGAAATAGATTGTGTGACTATTTTGGTTCCTCATTGCTAATAAATGGTTGTATGGTTATTTTTATCTTAACATATAATGTGGTATGTATGTGGAGAAGTAAACATGTAGTTCTTATTCACCTTTAATTGTTGCAGATTATTAATATTAATTTTTAAAACCCAGATATTTATAAATGGTAAAAGTAGCTTAATGAATGTTAAATAATCATTTACTCTCAAACACCCTCAAAATTACAAATATCTTTCTAAATTGTCAAATATTAAAATTGTTTTAATTAAAACAAAAGCAAAATTTTGGAAAAGAAGTTATGAAAATGTTTCTTTTTACTGATGAAAAATTGTGTAGCTAGAAAATCAACAAGTGTATTATCTATGGTATAATAAGAGCTAATAGGAAAATTATGTAAAATGACTGGATATAAGATAAATATATAATAGGCAGTGGATTTTCTCTATAATTATGGTAACCATAGATAAAAGTAGGAAAATATTCCATTTATAATGGTAACAAAAATGATAGAGTACTTAGGAATAAATTTAAGAAGAAAAGCATCAGAACTTAATAGGAAAGTTTAATCGAAAACTTACAGGAAAAAACTTACTGAGAGACATAAAAGGATATTCATGCAATTAGAAAGACATATTTTTAAATTTTATTTATTTATTTTTGTTAACATCTTTATTGGGGCATAACTGCTTTACATTGTTCTGTTAGCTGCTGCTGTATAACAAAGTGAATCAGCCATACATATACATATATCCCCATATCCCCTCCCTCTTGCGTCTCCCTTCCACCCTCCCTATCCCACCCCTCTAGGTGGTCACAAAGCACCAAGCTGATGTCCCTGTGCTATGCAGCTGCTTCCCACTAGCTATCTATTTTACATTTGGTAGTATATATATGTCCATGCCACTCTCTCATTTCGTCCCAGCTTACCCTTCCCCCTCCCCGTGTCCTCAAGTCCATCCTCTACGCCTGCATCTTTATTCCTGTCCTGACCCTAGGTCCTTCAGAACGTTTTTTTTTAAATGGTAACATTAAATAAATAAAAATATCAATGTTTCCAAAATAATATGAATTCCAATTATAATTGTAAGAAGAGTTTTTGGTAATTTCATAAAGGATGTTCTTATGGAAGAATAAGTAGCAAACACAGCTAAGAAAAGTATGAATAATAAATATCATGAAAGGATATTGCATTGCCAGACATTAAAAGGTGCTGTAGAATTTTGGCATTTAAATAGGTAAATAGATCGTTGGAACAAAATAGAGAATCAAAACATAAACTCTAATATTTACGAATTTTGAATATATAATAACGTTGGCACTCTGTTTCATTGGGGGAAAAGACAATTTATTCAACACAGTTGACATTTAGTTCATTTGGAAGAAAATGAAATGGGAGCCTCATCTTATATCGTATATGAGAAAAAATTCCAGCTGGATTAAAGACTTAAACATAAAAAATTGTTCTAAAGAAATAAATAAGAACTTTAGCAGAAAATCTAGGGGCTTCCCTGATGGCACAGTGGTTAAGAATCTGCCTGCCAGTGCAGGGGACATGGGTTCGAGCCCTGGTCTGGGAAGATCCCACATGCTGTGGAGCAACTAAGCCCCTGAGCCACAACTACTGAAGCCTGCGTGCCTAGAGCCTGTGCTCCGCAAGAAGAGAAGCCACCCCAATGAGAAGCCTGCGCGCCGCAACAAAGAGTAGCCCCTGCTCGCTGCAACTAGAAAAAGCCCGTGCGCAGCAACGAAGACCCAACGCAGCCAAAAATTAATTAATTATTTTAAAAAAAGAAAATCTGGGAAGTTACCCATACTGCCTATGTGTGAGAGAGAATTTTTTTAACCAGGACCGGAAGTCCAGATAGTATAAAAGACAGACACATTTAAACATATATAAATAAGGGAGGAGACACCAAAGTCAATGGATAGATGATACATTTGTAAAATGTATTTGCAACACAAATGCAGATAACAGTTTAAAATCTATAGAACACAAAGAATATATAGGATTCAAATTGACATGAAAACATAACTCAGTAGAATTTTGAACAAAGGCTGTAAATAGGAAATTCTTATAAACAGAAAACCATATGATAAAATCCTTAAATGCACAATTAATGAATGAATCTGAAGATAGGAAAGGAGATGGACGATGTAGAGAAATAAAAAATAAAATTAAGAGAAATGATAAGTACTGAACAAAAAATTTCCCAAAATGTTTGATATGAACCTCTGTGTCTGAAATTTTCAATGAATATAAATATATGTGTAAAGTCTTTAGACAGTAGATGAAGTTAGATCTATATCTGCTGGTACTAGGCATTTTTTATAGCTCTTTATTGGAGTATAATTGCTTCACAATACTGTATTAGTTTCTGTTTTACAACCAAGTGAATCAGCCATATGCATACGTATGTCCCCATATCTCCTCCCTCTTGAGTCTTCCTCCCACCCTCCCTATCCCACCCCTCTAGGTCATCGCAAAGCATGGAGCCAATCTCCCTGTGCTGTGCTTCTGCTTCCCACCAGCCAACTATTTTACATTCAGTAGTGTGTATATGTTGATGCTATTCTCATTTCACCCCAGCTTTGCCCTCGCACCCCATGTCTTCAAGTCCATTCTCTGTCTACCTCTTTATTCCTGCCCTGCAACTAGGTTCCTCAGTACCTTTTTTTTCCCTTTAGGATTCCATGTATATGTGTTAGCATACAGTATTTGTTTTTCTCTTTCTGACTTACTTCACTCTGTATGACAGACAACCCTCAGAATGGGAGAAAATATTTGCAAATGAAACAATAGACAAAGAATTAATCTCCAAAATATACAAACAGCTCATGGAGCTCAATATCAAAAAAACAAACAATCCAGTTAAAAAATGGGTGGAAGACCTAAATAGACACTTCACCAAGGAAGACATACATATGGCCAAGAGGCACATGAAAGGATGCTCAACATCACTAATCATTAGAGAAATGCAAATCAAAACTACAATGAGGTATCACTTCACGCCGGTCAGAATGGCCATTATCAAAAAAGCTAGAAACAATAAATGCTGGAAAGGGTGTGGTGAAAAGGGAGCCCTCCTACACTGTTGGTGGGAATGTAAATTAATACACTATGGAAAACAGTATGGAGGTTCCTTAAAAAACTAAAAATAGGCATTTTACATATATATAAGCAAGTGAAAAAAGCCCACATTGCCTAGTAATATATATACTATAATCCTATTTTGTTAAAAACAATAACAGTAGAAGTCCTATGGATGTATATATATGCATGTATAAATTTGATGAAGAAAATGGTTTCAAAGGACACACATGAAGCTAGTTACTTTGCGTGTGTTTGTGTGGGGGGGAGGGCAGGGTAGTGTAATTGAAAGTGGTGGCAGCCAGCATATGTGCTCATCTGTTCTTTTATATTGTTGTTTTCACACGTTATAAGAATGTATTACTCTGGATATTTGAAAAAATCAAATACTGAAAATATATATATTTATATTTCAGCTTCCCATGCTATATTAAAATATTAGATAAACTGTTATTTAAAAAATGGTATTCTAAATCCTTGTATAAGGTAAATATTGGGTATTAACAGAATTATTCTAAAAATTTCTGATATCACTCACGAAATATCAATACCTAATACTTGATTTTCAGCATACAAACATAAAATACTTTGCACATTAAAATTTACAAATGAAATATCTTAAGGAGGAACAAAGGAAAATCTCTTTCTCGCTGTCTGGGCATGTAACCACTCTGCCCTCACATAACCATCAGAACCCTGGGGTAAGGAGGGATGAATATAGAATTCTCAAGTATTCTTTCTTGCTGTGGAGTTTACTCCATTCAGGCTTAATATTAAGTTTCTAAACCATATTGCATACATTTTTTGGGAGGATAAAAAAAGTAGTCAAATTGCATTTTTAGAATAGTTCAGTTTCTAAGATTACTCCAAAAGTCATATGATCTTAATGATTTTATATAATTATATTAAGTGACAGCTCCAACCTAGCTAATAATCAAATTAAATCCGACTACATGTCAGGTTGTTGGATTCAAATCTCCATTTTACAAAAAGGAAACCATCAGAGGTTTTAAGTAACTTATACAAAGACACATAGGTAATAAAGAGCAAGAGGAATTTGAATCCATACCTGCCTGAAACCTAGGCTCAGCCTGTATAGTTCTTCACTTACACCAACCTGCAGTGGGAAGTCAAGAAAAAACTAGCAAAGCGACTCACAAATCCATCCATCCACGTCAAAGAACAGAACATTGAGAGGCAGGGAGTGCAAAAGGCTTACGTTGATGTTTCTGGGGGTGCATGTGGATTGGAGGTGGCGTGTTGATGCAGGTTAAGTATATAGAAGAGGTGAGAGGAAATTGACTTGGCCCAGGGAGATCTAATTGGCTTGGGAATGAGAACTGTGGGTGACTTAAAAACTGGAGTGGCCTCCAACTAGTAATTTGCAATTCATCCTACCTTTAGTTCTTGTCCAAAGGGAGGGGAAAAAAGGCCTTGAAGAACAGGAGTAGAAGGGAGAAGAAAGGAAGGGCTGGTGGGAGGTTTAGCCAAGGTTGGTTTCCTTCCTGACCTCACCCATGTTCTCCCACTCTTCCTGTCTGCACTCAAGTCGCTGCCCAGGCAGAGGCTACTAAGAAGAGCTGGGTTTCAAGAAGGCTTTGTAGGAAACTGGAGGCTTAAGATGGAGCATAAGCCCCGCGGTGACTCTTAGGGAATTTGTGGCTGGGATTCCTGGGAAGCAGTTGTCTCCTCTTGCCATCCCATTGAGTTATAGGGGCAGCCACAAGAGCCTCCTAAGTGGTAGGTGTCCTTTAAATGGTAAGTGAATGGATGGGTAACAGTATGACCATAATCTTCTTATTTGCCCTGCAGGATGTGAATGTTTGTGACTTTGAAACCGCAGAAATGTGTCTTGGGGTCTCCGAGGAGCTCCAGTTCTTTATGCCTCAGTGCAGAAAGAATTCAATGAGAGGCAAAGTGATAGATAAGAAGTGATTTATTAGAAAAGGATGCTTGTGAGATTTATAGGCAGGCCGGCACGAGAGTGCTGCCCTGAGAACTTAGTGAGCTACAGTTTTATAATCAAAGGAAAAGTGGGGAGGGAGAGAAGACCACCTCCTCCCTCATTCTTGAGTACATATCAAGCTTCTATCATCAGTTTCTCCTCCACATTGGGCGGGGTAGTTTCTTGCCTCTACATGGTCAAACTGGGACTATCATGGAATAATGGAAATGAGCAAAAAGGTGGTAACACATACTAAAATATGGTAAATCATTTCAGGTTTTAGTATAATGTCACCTTTTCCTTATATTTTTGTTTTCAGTGTGCGCAGAGAAGCAGGTCCTAGGAATTATTAACTTACTGAGCTCACCGGGCAGGATGTGGGTCCCAATTCACCTTGTTTTATTGTTTTGGGGCATGTCTCATGCTTCTGTTGCATGGTTTTGTTGATAAGCAAGCCTGCTTTCTTGAGTAATCTTTAACTTACAGTGGTCTCCCATACTTTTTTTTTTTAATTTACGATCTCTTAGTTGGTTTAACTATTTAATCGCCTACTTTGTCTCTTTACTCTGTCCCTATCAACTTCGCAATTCTTTGGTTCTCTGAACACCAACGAGGTGTCTGACAATTCAATTCTATTCCGACACTAATTACCTGGAGTTAACATCAGACTTCACAGATCTAAGGGCTCCGTCCCAAAGACTGTTCCCACTTCAGATGCGAGTTGCAAGTATCAGATCCCAGGTTACCCCCACTTATGTCGGACTTGGTTGCAAATTCAGGGGCTTCCCCCAAGAGCCTCCTCAGGTTCAACAATTCCCTAGGACAACTCACAGAACTCAGGAAATCATTTTACATACCATTACCCGTCTATTATAAAGGATGCAACTCGAGAAGAGCCCAGTGGAGGAGATGCACAGGACAGGGTATGGAGGAAGGGGCATGGAGCCCGCGTACTGCAAAATATATATATATATATATATATATATATATATATATATATATATATATATATTATCCTGGAGCTACCTGAATCTATTATGTGTGGTAAGATTCCACATTCCTTCCCACTTGTTTTTTTGTTGTTGTTGTTGTTTTTGCGGTACGCGGGCCTCTCACTGTTGTGGCCTCTCTCGTTGCGGAGCACAGGCTCCGGACGCGCAGGCCTAGCGACCATGGCTCACAGGCCCAGCCACTCCGCGGCATGTGGGATCTTCCCGGACCGGGGCACGAACCCGTGTCCCCTGCATCGGCAGGCGGACTCTCAACCACTGCGCCACCAGGGAAGCCCCCAACTTGTTTTTGTACTTCTCCAAGAATTTGGCTTTTCTGCGTTTCTTTGTTACTCAGAAAAAAATCTGTGTCTCTCTGCCTTTATTTCTCTTATCTTAAAACTCATCAAGATGTAAAGAAATTGGGTACCACATGCACTAGAGATAACCATTAATTCTTCTAAAAAGGTGGATCTTCCAGGATCATCATGTGTACAACACTGAAAATTACCCCAATGCAAGGTGTGCACATAACAATTTTTCCTTTTTTATTTTTTATGGGCAGGAGATGTGAATTTGGCTAAAGAACAGAGAAATCCTAGTTGGGGGTTAGGGTCATGGAGGGAGGTTGAGATGGAAGTGATTTTTAATTTTTGCAAGGGTTGGTGGTGAAAGTAAAGAGGGTAGAAGGCTGATGCTTCAGTGCATCATGATGGAGAGTTTTTCCATCAGTGACTGCAACCCTAGATGTTCTCCACAGGCTTGGAATAAACTAGTACCTGAGCAGTCAAGGTGGGTTGCACATGATCCCGAGTCAGCTAGTTAAACTCACTCTCCCCAAAGCTGAATCCTGGGAAGAGGCTGTCCTTTACTTCCCAGGGATCTCTAGGCTCTGTGTGGCAGAGCCAACTGGGCTCATGGTCTGCATGCTTTGACTTGAGGGTGGGAAGAGCTTTGATCAACAGAACAAGCAAAACTATAGGAAACAAGGAAGTACAAACAGATCGGATTTACCAAAGGAAAAGGGTATGCTGCAGAGGCAAGAACTCACGTAAGTCCTGAAGCAAGCACTGGTCACAATCGTTTGTTTTTACATTGCCTGTAAGGGGTGGTGACATTCCTTTACAATTCAAAGCAATGTCTTCTATGTGTCTCTGCCTTAAAAGAGATAATATCTGCTCATGGCAACCAGAAATGTAATGTGAATAAAGATTATAAGCCAGTATATTCTCAAGTATTAAAATGTGTGTGAATTAATTGTGACTGAAGATTATGAGATGAGATCTGATTTGAGTAAAATATTGGCCTCAGCAATAGCTGGGATGAGATGCAGGTTTGCTACAGTGTGTTCTTCCAATTTCACCGTCTTTGCTTCTAATTCCACATGTTCTATGGCCTTGCCTCTGAGTTACAATCCATTTAGCAGACAGTCGGGCTGTCAATTTGCTTAAGGCGTCTCAAGGTGTCTTTTTCTATATCTTTTCTCTGTCTCTATCTAGCCTTCCTTTCTTTTCCCCAAGACCTCTTTGCTTTATTAATATTTCTTCATCCACTAATAAAAAAAAACCTGGTATCACCTCTATTGAATTCCTCTCAGGCTGCTCAGTTTGGGACAATTGCATTCCTCCCAAACACTCCGTGCAAATATCTATCACTGCATTTACCATATGTTGTTATAATTTCCTATTTATATGTTTACGTCTTCTAACTACTCTGTGGCTTATTCTTCTCTGTGTAGAGAAAAATAAATGGTGTTGAAAGGCTACAGACTGAAGTAAGTCCCTTTTCTGAACAGGACTGGTTTCAGATAAATGAGCACAGGATCACGTAACTGACTCATGTTAAATCATCTAAGAGGCCAAACACAAAAGGCCATACATTGTATGACTGCATTTATACAAAATTTCCAGAATAGGCAAATCCATGGAGATAAAAAACAGGTTAGTGGTTATGAAAGGATGGGGGAAGGAAGTGGTGAGTGATTTTTTAATAAGTATGGGGTTCCATTCAGGGTGATGAAAAATCCTGTAACCAGATAGTGGTGATGGCTCCACCACATTGCAAATGCTCTTAATGCCACTGAACTGTACCCTTTAAAAGGGTTACAATGATAAATGTTACGTTTTGTATTTTACCACAATTAGAAAAATAAAATTAAAAAGTAAACAAATATCCAAAAAAAAAAAAAAAGCGGTAAGATCAATTCCCATATGTCCCTGTGTGTTTCTAAGACTTTTGATCAGAATGTCCTCACTTCCTTTGCCTCCCCAGATTCTGAATCCTTGACCTTTTAGGATGCTATGAGATGAATCCATAACCTTCAGACTCTACACTGTAGCCTTATTCTATATTGAGGTCACCATGATGGGGAAAAAAAAAAGAGAGAGAGGATTTTCATACAAAAAAAATGCAATTAAGTATTATCAGAACCAGGTAAAAGTACTTATCAGGCAAAGCAGGTACTGTTTTTCTCCCTTTATGTACAAAACTGTTTTAATTTACAAAGTACACATAGTTGTTTGCCAAAAAAAGTAATAATAAAATAGGACAAGTATATAAGGTAAAAAATAAAAATCATTTCAAAAAGTTTCCTCTGATGGAGACAAAGCTATATATAAACAAACTGCAATTTTGTTTTCCTTTTCTGGGCATGCAAACTGCATTCCCCAGACTCTCATGCAGTTGGGGAAAGACTGTGTAAGTGTGTTCTGGCCAGTGAGGTGTTAGTGGAAGTAACATAACCTTCCTCCAGGGCTGGCTATAAAATCCCATGCAGTCATCGTCATGTTCTCTTTCCTTTCAGCAATGATTTTGGAGGTGATATGTGTGAGATTAAGTGGAACCACAAGTTAGAAGAAATCCGGATCCTTATGTCACTGCTTGGAAGTTGAGATACCAAGGGAGCCAGGCAACTTGCATAAGACTGTGACATGAATGAAAGGAAACCTATATTGCTATTGTATTAAGCTTCTTGCATTCAGGGCCTACTTGTTATCTTAACGTAACCTCTCCTATTCTGACTCATTTACCTCTCAATCTTACTCAACAGAGGTAACTAACTATATATCCAAATTTTCTATCAAAGTATAGAATATTTCTATGTCATGTCTTCTTCCTATTCCTTTAAGGTAGATCCCAGATGCAGTTTAGGTGACCCATTTACTGCTAGGAAGCCGTGTTTTTTTCTTAAACCAAGGAAGGGAATCCCATTCCTCTCACTAGGCATTTGCTTAGGAATGGATATGTGATATGATTCTGCTCAAGGGAAAAATGTGAAGAATTCTAACAGAAGATTTCTTGGAAAGATGTTTCCATAGGTTATAAAAAGGTGGCTGTTCATCTTTTGTTCAACATTGTTAAAAACCTTGATTTGTGGTACCATATGTTGGCAAGTAGGGTGATTGTGAGAACAAATTTTACATGCCAAGCAGAGGAAAAAGATGGGAGTAATCACTGTTATGACATCACTGAGCAAATAAATTAACCAACACTTGAGATATACATCTCATTAAATTTTTGGCATGTGAGATAATAAAACTTTATTTTTTAGCCACTTTGAAATGTTTTTCTGTTACTTGCAGCCAAAAGCATCCTAAGACATGTTGATATTTTTCTTTCCTATGATTGTAATATTTCAAATAATATTGCAGCAAATATCTTTGTACATTTATCATTGGTTAGGTAGTTGTATTTCTGGGTCAAAGAGTATAAGCATCTAAATCTTTCACAAATAATACCGTCCTTTTCTCCAGAAATATTGCCTTCCCTTTGGCTTTTAATTTTTCCAATCTGGATATTGTCAATCTATTTAATTTTGCTAATCTTATAAGCAAAATAATACCTCATTGTTTTACTTTGGGTTTTTTTTGTCATTAATTGAGTTGAACGTGTTTTATGGGCTTAGTGACTCTTTCTAGGGCTTCTGTAAGTTGTCTATTCAAATCTTTTGACCATTTTTTTCCATTGACATTCGTATTTTTCTTATTAATAGGAACTCTTCATTAAAATAAGACTCTTAACCCTTGCATTGCAAATATTTTCTTCCAGTCTGTTGGTTATCTTTAACGTTGCTTAGAATATCTGTTCCCATATAGTAGTTTAACATCTTTATCTCATCATTTAAATCACTCTTAAATTGAACACCTTCCAATTTTTTATATCTTAAAATCCCAGGTGTTGTTCTCAGTGGTTTTTTTAAAGGACCAAGAAATTTTAAAAGTGCAAAAACTCAAATTTTAAATTACTGACAAGATATTTAGAGGGCTAGGGCACCTGAAGGAAAGGGAATATATTTTTGTTGAGTGCTTACTGTGTGCAAGGCATTTTCCTAGAGGCTTTAAATGTGATTTTTTTTTTTCGATTTTAATCCTTATGACAATCCTATAAATCGGTTTTTATTATTACTATTTCAAGAGAAGCTAGGTTAATAGCTTGCCGAAGGTCACATAGCCAATAAAGAGTAGATCTGTGTTATGGGTCAAGGTTGTATTAGTTTCTTAAAACTACCTTTAACCAAGGTGTATACTGTTGCTGAGAATTACAGATGCTGATAAACATGTAAAACAAAATTCATATTTCCCACTTCCCACTTCTCCTTATGATACTCTTTCTTTTATCCGGAGCCAAGAATGAAAAGAACAGATCCGTGTGACTCAAAGACTAGTCTTTTTTCATTGTACTATGATGCCTTCCTTTGAGCTTAGAAGAAAAGAAAGTGGGATATTTTTATTTTTTTTTAACCTGTTTGTATCAAGCACTATTCGTCTGCAAAATTGAATCAGTCACCAACATTAACAGGAAGAGCTTTCATGGTGTTTGTGGGCTAGGTCCATATGTTTTTGGAGACATTGATAAACTGGGTGATGGCTTTGTTTCATTTATCACCAGGCCTTATTTTTTAGGGACTTACCTTGCTGAATCCCTCCCTGTTGAACAGTCACTTCCTCCTGTCTCAGCTGTCGATCTTTGATGTCTAGTACTGTCTGGTATTATTTTTAAGATGAGAGTGTGGGAAGAAAAGAGGAAATGTGTCTGCATATTGCACCCACCTCTGATCCAGGAGAGCATTTCTCCTTCTAATTTTGAGATGTACTCTGCCAAGGGTTTAAGCTTCTTTGCATACTAATCCCAACCTGAACCTTGTCTGGTAGCCTTTTCTTGAATAAACATTCAGTGTAGCCAAAATAAAATAACCTTTAATTCCAAGACTAAAAGCCTTGAAAATAGGATCTGGAAAATCCCTAACCAAAGCTGCTAATCTTGAGAGCGCCACTTTAAAAAAAAAAAAAATTACCAAAGCAGGTGGGGTATCATTGAATGGACTTGAGCAAGTCACTTAAATGCCCCAGGTAATGTTTTCTCTATACTTAAAGTGGAGGAATTGAAGCAGGGTATCTCCAAGTCGCTTCTGTTGTTCAGTCTCATTCTAGAACACCAGAGCAGCCCTAGACAAAATTAGAAAGTTGCCAGAGTTGGTCTTACGCGCTTTATCTTCTCTTCACGTTCCTTTTTCTCCTTTGAGCACTCTACCCAGTAGACACATTTCTTTATCTTGCCCCATGAAGGTTTTAGAGTTTCTAATTCTGGGTTCATTTGCCCCAGTTCTCTCAAACATTATCTCTTGTTCTCAAAACTTTCGTATTTACAGTCTCCTAAGGCCTTTCTCCTTGGCATGAAAATGATATATTAACCCAGGCTAATCAGTTAATGAGTTACTACTTCTTGGTCACTTGCTTGAGTTCTAACAAGGACTTTCAATAAACAAAATATATTTATTCCAAAGAAGTGACCCCGAATTGGAAATCATAGGCACTTTGGTTGGGCCAGTGGGAAAGGTTGAGGGTGAGGGTGGACACAGGGTCTTCTCAGAAAACACTAGAAAACAACCACTTGATCTGTCTTGATGAACAGAACATAAATGCTTTATGTTCCTGACATCGTTGAAAAGACTAAATAACCGTGACATCCTTTTTCTATTTGTAAAGCTCAATATGATTTTTTTTTTTAACAAAGAGTTTATACACCTTTACGGAGGACATGAGGACCAAAGCTTCCTATTACTCCACAGAAGCCTAGAGCCCAGCCAGGTGTCAGCTGATTCCTACAACAGCTCCATTAGGGGGTAGGGCAAGGGACCTGGCAAAATCACTGTGGCCTCTCTCTTGATTTGAAGATTCTTAAGTTTTAGTCATTGCTTATGGAGACACATTCTTTTCCTGAAGACAATTTTGAGTTCTCTGTGGTCAGGGATGGGCAGTTTACTTCTTTGTATGCTCCATGGTGTCCAGCACAGGCAGGGAACATAAAATTGCTTACTGAATACTTGCTGACATATCATCTTTCTGGAGAAGAGACCAAAACAACTGTATAGTTATTACTTCATTTTTCTAGGATAAAGTGCCCTCTGAAAATATCAATAGATATCAGTATCTTTGTTTTGCAGAGAGAGGAAAACAAAAGTTTAAATGGCTTGTCTTGTGTCACAACTAGAAACTGTGACAGAGTTTGGATTAGAACTAAATTTTGACAAGTAGCTAAAGCAGAAAATACCAGATCTTCTTCTGTGGTCGCTCTGCTGGCCCTTGTGTTATCATGAGCAGACTTTGAGCAAAAGGAAAGAATAGAGGAAGCCTTTAGAATGTGGACTGCTTTCTTAGGAGAGATGGAACCAGACAGGTTCTAGATATGCTGGATGCTGGTGTTGTAGAGGAGAAATTGATAAAATGATGGGCTTTAGTGTGGTACTTAACAATGCCATCCAGTGTCTTATCTGCTTACCTAAGAAACACTTTTTATGTGTCACCATCCCAAATTTTGAAGTGAAAGAGGCAAAGTCATGCCCCAGATTTGCCACTTGCTAGTTGAGAGATCTTTGAAAAGGTACTGGGTAAAGAAAGATTCCTGAGCTATTCATGTTGCCTATGAGGCCGTACACTGTGGGGCTCCTGGCTACCACCTCTGTTCCAGCCCCATGGCCCACCTTGCCATTTCTTCACCACACCAAGCGTGTTTCTGTCTCAGGGCCTACATGTGCTGCTCCCTGTCCCTGGAATGCTCTTTCTTCAGAGAGCTGTATGACTGGTCCCTCACTTCACCTGTACTTCTGCACCTTCTCAATGGCATTGGGCTTTCCTAATAGTCTGATCCAAAGTATTGTCTCTGCCCACTTCAGACCTAGGGACACATACAGACTGAAAGTGAGGGGATGGAAAAAGATATTATATGCAGATGAAAATCAAAAGAAAGCTGGAGTAGCAATTCTCATATCAGACAAAATAGACTTTTAAATAAAGACTATTATGAGAGATAAAGAAGGACACTATGTGATGATTAAGGGCTCAATCCAAGAAGAAGATATAACAATTGTAAATATTTATGCACCCAACATAGGAGCACTTCAATACATAAGGCAAATGCTAACGGCAATAAAAGGGGAAATCGACAGTAACACAATCATAGTAGGAGACTTTAACATCCCACTTTTAACAATGGACAGATCATCCAAAATGAAAATCAATAAGGAAACACAAGCTTTAAATGACACAAACAAGATGGACTTAACTGATATTTATAGGACATTCCATCCAAAAACAACAGAATACACTTTCTTCTCAAGTGCTCGTGGAACATTCTCCAGGATAGATCATATCTTGGGTCACAAATCAAGCCTTGGTAAATTTAAGAAAATTGAAATTGTATCAGGTATCTTTTCCAACCACAGCACTATGAGACTAGATGTCAATTACAGGAAAAAAACTAAAAAATACAAACACATGGAAGCTAGACAATAATCTACTAAATAACAAGAGATCACTGAAGGGTTCAGAGGAAATAAAAAAATACCTAGAAACAAATGACATGATGACCGAAAGCCTATGGGATGCAGCAAAAGCAGTTCTAAGAGGGACGTTTATAGCAATACAATCCTACCTCAAGAAATAAGAAACATCTCAAATAAACAACCTAACCTTACACCTAAAGCAATTAGAGAAAGAACAAAAAACCCCTCAATGTTAGCAGAAGGAAAGAAATCATAAAAATCAGATCAGAAATAAGTGAAAAACAAATGAAGGACACAATAACAAAGATCAATAAAACTAAAAGCTGGTTCTTTGAGAAGATAAACAAAATTGATAAACCATTAGCCAGACTCATCAAGAAAAAAAAGGGAGAAGACTCAAATCAACAGAATTAGAAATGAAAAAGGGGAAGTAACAACTGACACAGCAGAAATACAAAGGATCATGAGAGATTTCTGCAAGCAACTATATGCCAATAAAATAGACAGCCTGGAAGAAATGGACAAATTCATAGAAAAGCACAACCTTCTGAGACTGAACCAGGAAGAAACAGAAAATATGAGCAGACCAATCACAAGCACTGAAATTGAAACTGTGATTAAATATCCTCCAACAAACAAAAGCCCAGGACCAGATGGCTTCACGGGCGAATTCTATCAGACATTTAGAGAAGAGCTAACACCTATCCTTCTCAACTCTTCCAAAATATAACAGAGGGAGGAACACTCCCAAACTCATTCTATGAGGCCACCATTACCGTGATACCAAAACCAGACAAAGATGTCACAAAGAAAGAAAACTACAGGCCAATATCACTGAGGAACATAGATGCAAAAATCCTCAACAAAATACTAGCAAACTGACTCCAACAGCACATTGAAAGGATCATACACCATGATCAAGTGGGGTTTATCCCAGGAATACAAGGATTCTTCAAGATACACAAATCAATGTGATACACCATATTAACAAATTGAAGGAGAAAAACAATATGATCATCTCAATAGATGCAGAAAAAGCTTTTTTTTTTTTTAAAATGCTTGGCTATTTATTTATTTATTTATTTTTGGCTATGTTGGGTCTTCATTGCTGTGTGAGGGCTTTCTCTAGTTGTGGCAAGTGGGGGCCACTCTTCATCACGGTACACGGGCCTCTCACTATCGCGGCCTCTCTTGTTGCGGAGCACAGGCTCCAGACACGCAGGCTCAGTAGTTGTGGCTCACGGGCCCAGCTGCTTCACGGCATGTGGAATCCTCCCAGACCAGGGCTCGAACCCGTGTCCCCTGCATTAGCCGGCAGATTCTCAACCACTGCGCCACCAGGGAAGCCCCAGAAAAAGCTTTTGACAAACATAAACACCCATTTCTGATAAAAACCCTGCAGAATGTAGGCATAGAGGGAACTTACCTCAGCATAGTAACGGCCATATATGACAAATGCATAGCCAACGTTGTTCTCAGTGGTGAAAAACTGAAACCATTTCCTCTAAGTTCAGGAACAAGACAAGGTTGCCCACTCTCACCACTATTATTCAACATAGTTTTGGAAGTTGTAGCCACGGCAATCAGAGAAGAAAAAGAAATAAAAGGAGCCCAAACCAGAAAAGAAGAAGTAAAACTGTCACTATTTACAGATGACGTGATACTATACGTAGAAAATCCTGATGATGCTGCCAGAAAACTACTAGAGCTAATCAATGAAATTGGTAAGGTAGCAGGATACAAAATTAATGCACAGAAATCTCTTGCATTCCTATACACTAACGATGAAAAATCTGAAAGAGAAATTAAGGAAACACTCCCATTTACCATTGCAACAAAAGAGTAAAATACCTAGGAATAAACCTTCCTAAGGAGACAAAAGACCTGTATGCAGAAAACTATAAGACACTGATGAAAGAAATTAAAGATGATACGAACGGATGGAGAGATAAACCATGTTCTTGGATTGGAAGAATCAACACAGTGAAAATGGCTATACTACCCAAAGCAATCTACAGATTCAGTGCAATCCCTATGAAACTACCAATGGCATTTTTCACAGAACTAGAACAAAAATTTCACGATTTGTATGGAAACACAAAAGACCTGGAATAGGGAAAGCAGTCTTGAGAAACAAAAACAGAGCTGGAGGAATCAAGCTCCCTGACTTCAAACTCTACTACAAAGCTACTGTAATCAAGACAGTATAGTACTGGCACAAAAACAGAAATATAGATCAATGGAACAGGATAGAAAGCCCAGAGATTAACCCACACACATATGGTCACACACATATGGTCACCTTATCTTTGATAAAGGAGGCAAGAATATGCAATAGAGAAAAGACAGCCTCTTCAATAAGTGGTGCTGGGAAAACTGGACAGCTACATATAAAAGAATGATGTTAGAACACCATACACAAAAATAAACTCAAAATGGATTAAAGACCTAAATGTAAGGCCAGACACTATCAAACTCTTAGAGGAAAACATAGGCAGAATACTCTATGGCATAAATCACAGCAAGATTCTTTTTGACCCACCTCCTAGAGAAATGGAAATAAAAACAGAAATAAACAAATGGGACTAATGAAACTTAAAAGCTTTTGCACAGCAAAGGAAACCATAAACAAGATGAAACGACAACCCTCAGAATGAGAGAAGATATTTGTAAATGAAGCATCTGACAAAGGATTAATCTCCAAAATATACAAGCAGCTCATGCAGCTCAATAACAAGAAAGCAAACAATCCAATCCAAAAATGGGCAGAAGACCTAAATAGACATTTCTCCAAAGAAGACATAGAGATTCTCAACTAACACATGAAAGGGTGCTCAACATCACTAATCATTAGAAAAATGCAAATCAAAACCACAATGAGGTATCACCTCACGCCAGTCAGAATGGCCATCATCTAAAAATCTACAAACAGTAAATACTGGAGAGGGTGTGGAGAAAAGGGAACCCTCTTGCACTGTTGGTGGGAATGTAAATTGATACAGCCACTATGGAGAACAGTATGGAGGTTCCTTAAAAAACTACAAATAGAACTACCATATGACCCAGCCATCCCACTACTGGGCATATACCCTGAGAAAACCATAATTCAATAAGAGTCATGTACCACAATATTCACTGCTGCTCTATTTACAATAGCCAGGACATGGAAGCAACCTAAGTGTCCATCGACAGATGAATGGATAAAGAAGATGTGGCACATATATACAATGGAATATTACTCAGCCATAAAAAGAAACAAAACTGAGTTATTTGCAGTGAGGTGGATGAACCTAGAGTCTGTCATACAGGGTGAAGTAAGTCAGAAAGAGAATAACAAATACTGTATGCTAACACATATATATGGAATCTAAAAAAAGAAAAAGGTTCTGAAGAACCTAAGGGCAGGATAGGAATAAAGACGCAGACGTAGAGAATGGACTTGAGGACAAGCGGAGTTGGAACGGTAAGCTGGGATGAAGTGAGAGAGTGACCTGGACATATATACACTACCAAATGTAAAATAGATAGCTAGTGGGAAGCAGCCACGTAGCACAGGGAGATCAGCTCGGTACTTTGTGACCACCTAGAGGGATGAGATAGGGAGAGTGGGAGGAAGACGCAAGAGAGAGGGGATATGGGGATGTTTGTATATGTATAGCTGATTCACTTTGTTATACAGCAGAAACTAACACAATATTGTCAAGCAATTATACTCCCATAAAGATGTTAAGAAATAAATAAATAAATAAAACCGTACTCCCATATGCACTATAAAAAACATCCATGACTACTCCAAATTGTAATGCATTCCCATAGAATGAAAATTCATTGTAACCAACTGAGTAGTTAATTCTCTGATTAAGGACAATTTGTCCTCCCAACTGAACAAAAACTTGCCATATGGCAGAGACACTGATATAACAAATCAAATGAATTTGTATTCTGTTAAAATACCGTTCATTTTCGGAATAAAAAAAAGAAAAATAGGGCTTCCCTGGTGGCGCAGTGGTTGAGAGTCCACCTGCCGATGCAGGGGACACGGGTTCGTACCCCGGTCCGGGAAGATCCCACATGCCGCGGAGCAGCTGGGCCCGTGAGCCATGGCTGCTGAGCCTGCTCACCCGGAGCCTGTGCTCCGCAATGGGAGAGGCCACAACAGTGAGAGGCCCGCGTACCGCAAAAAAAAAAAAAAAAAGAAAGAAAGAAAAAGAATTAACAATCAATAAAAATATTAAAGGGGAATTTACAGAAAAAAATAGCTGTTAATCATATGCAATTATGTTCAACCTTACTAGAAGATAAATGCAAATAAAATTACAGAGAAATCATTTTCACTCATCACATTAGAAAATACTTTTAAAAATTGTTGATATATGAGTTGTCAAGAGTATAGGGAATCAGCCACTTTCCTACATTGCTGGTGGGAAAGTAAATGGGTAACATCTCTAGAGAGGACAATTTATCAGTAGCTATCAGAATTACAATTGCATATATTTTTGACACAGAAATACCACATCAGCTATTTCCTCTACAAATACACTTGCACAAGTATATTCATTGCTGCCCTATTTGTAAGATCAAATGATTAAAAACGATACTGTTTCTGATTCTCCTGAGATTATTTTTCCTCTTCCATTATTGTCTTGGGCATTGTTACAATGCTTATTTTCAGGTTGGTCTTTGAATTTCTGGAACCCCCGTGGATATGTGTCTATTCTCTATTGTTTGTATTATTTTTTCTTCAGGTGGTCATGTCTCCTTATGTGCCTGTTGTTTGGTTTGGTTGGCTTTGGTGGTTGGAACTTTGCACTCATAAAATTCTTTTTAAAAATAATGTGAACCCAAGTATGTTGTTATCGTCTCCAAAGAAGATTTACTTTTGCTTCCACCGAGAGCTACTAGCAATCTTGAATCACCTCAATGCAATTTCAATTTCAAAAACTGAGAGAATGTGTCAAGTCCCTTTTGAGTCATATCACTTTGGATTAATTCTTATTCCTAAGATTCATCCCTTTGGAGTCCCAGCCCAGAGCCAAGGGATTCATTAGGGCTCCCTTTCCTTGGATGGTCTGTGACTCCTCTTAACCCTGTGAGGCTACAACTTCCTTCTCAGGCCTTCTCACAGCCCAGATAAAAAGCAGCCTCGAATGCTGGGCTCATAGTCCTGGGTTTCCACTCCTCTCAGCTTCTGACCAAGTAATTCCTCACTCTCATTTTAACCCTCTACTCTCTTCAGGCAGGTATTTTTTTCCTTTAACCTTTATCTAGCTTTTCTGGTTGTCCTAATGGGAATATGATCCATATTGTCTTGTCCATCATGACCAGGAACAAAATTCCAAAGAAACTCAGTATTCCCATCAATCAATAAATTATGGTATATTTATACAAAGAACATTATTAGAGAGGATATTCTTTAGGTGCTGATATAGAAAAATCTTTAAGATACATTGTTTTGTAAAAAAGCAAAGTACAGAACAGTGGATACAGTATGCTATATTTAAGCATAAAACACCTCTGGAAGGATTCAAAATAATATTTGGATTGTTTTCAGCTTGGGAAAGTATATGGCCAAGGCATAGAAGTGATAAGAAAATTCTTTACTGTTTATCATTTGTACATTTGAATTTTGAAACAAGTAATAAATTACCTGTTTAATATAAAAGCAAGTGAAATAATAAATGATAAAAAATGGGTAAAGCTATGTACATGAACATGTTCATCACTGCAGCATTTATAATAGCAAACAATTAAAAGCAACCTAAATGTTCAACAGTGAAAAAATGGTTATGTCAGGTGCAAATGTGGCATATTCTGTGATGATGTTAAAAACAAATATGAAAGTTATATAGAAACATGAATGTACTACTTTCCTATTACTATATAGTAAATTAACACAAACTTAGAAGTTTAAAACATCATTTATTCCCCGACAGTGCTGTAGATCAGAAGTCCCACACAGTGTAGCTAGGTTCTCTGCTCAACTTCTCACAAGGCTGAAATCAAGTTGTCAACCAGGCTAAATTCTCATCTTAGAATTCTGCCTAATTCAATGTGAAATGTATATTGTTAAAGAAGATAACAATGGCTCTTAAACAAATGCACAGATATTCGATCTTACTAGTACAAGAAATTACACTTTTCATCTGTCAGAAAAAGTTTTAAAAATTTGGTAATGCACTTGATTGTCAAGAGTGTATTTCCTACGTTACTCAAAATTACATTAAAATGTTGCATATAGCAATGCATATAAAAAGTGTATTAACAGACAGGTAAAAGTATGTGTATGTGAAAGAGATTAGAAGGGAGGGTACAAAATAGTAATAGTCACATAAAAGAATTTGTGTCACTTAATTTTTCATTAATTTTGAGATTTTTAAGTGAGGTTACTATTTTCTTGTGTCATTAAAATTATATTTGAAGAGTAAGTACAGTAACTTTTTCCACCTCTTTCCTCTTGTCTCAGTGTGGATTTCTTTGGGTTCATTTTGTTTGGGATCCGTTGAGTCTCAGGCTGGCTAGAGATTTTGATGGCCTTTCCAACCTTCATGATAGTCAAATGCCCTTTCTTTGTTCTTAGTGGTCCCCAGGCATCAAAAGCATGCCAAATCCCATCAGTGCTCCAAGACAAGTGAGACTGAAGCCAGTTCTTCAAGCAGCCTCCGAAAAAGTTATATCATTGGATGCTCTGTACAACTCTTTCCCTCCCCAAGGAGAGGCAGGGATCTGGGGTTCTTTGCCCATTTGCCCTGTGCTGAACTGGGTGGAGGGGCTATGGCAGCTGTTAGTTCAAATTGCCATATTTGTTCTCATTTGCTCCCAGACAAAAGGAGTATGCCAGGTCCTTTTAGTGCTCTAAGGCAGGCAAGACAGAAGTCAGTCCTTTCTGCTATCTCCAGAAAAGTTGGGGCATTGGCTGTATGATCTTCTTTTCCACAGGGAGAAACTGGAAGCTGGTATTTTTCCTCTCCTCACTCTGTGCTGATCTGTGGGGAGGGCTATGATAATTGCTAGCCTAAATCACCATCTCTGATCTCAACAGTCAAGAGGTAGCTAGAGTATTCCAGGTCCCATCAGCACTTGGAGACAAGCAATACAGAAGCCAGTCTTCTGGGAAGCCCTCAGAAAAGTTGGGTCATTAGATGTCAGGTTCAACTCTTTCCCTTCCCTGGGAGAGGCTACAATCCTGGGGATTTCCTCCTGATCATATAGTGCTGTTCTGGGGGTAGGGATTATAGATAGAGGGTGTCTCAAATTTCCTTATTGACCTCAATGTCCCTAGTTTCATGCTTGCCAAGGTTACAGGAGTCTTTGAACAGTTTCTGGATGTCTCACAAGGGAATCTGTCCACATGTCATGATTGAATTAGTATGTTGGGTAAATGAAGAGTCCAGAGCTTTCTATTCTGCCATCTTACTTACATCACTCAATAATATACTTTTTATTGTTTTTCTTTGTCTCAGAGATTCTTAGCATACAAATTAAGATTTATTTGATGATTGAAGTTGATGATGAATATAAAGCACTCAGGGCAGTATGGACTTCAACAGAGGTTAGCCATTTTTACTCCTACTATTTTCATTTTGTGAATAAAAGCACTGAGGCTCAAAGGGGTTAAGTGCAAAATAAGCAACAAAGTCCTCCCTCACAGATAACATTAGACAACCAAACTTCAGTAGCTGACTTGGGACAAAAGACAATAGAGACTCTAAAAATAATTTTTATGTTCCCTTAGGCTTGTGGCCATTTTTACTATTTATTGGTGTTCCCATAAAAGCAAAATAAAGATAAGGTAAAGTAAAACCTAAGTAGTTTATCAGTTAAGTTAGTGGTAGGGCTGATGAGAATTCAAAGGTTTGAGAATTATCTAATGGTATTAGTTATCTATTGCTGCATCACAAATTATCACAAATTTAGCAGCTTAAAAAAACACACATTTATCATCTCAGAGTTTCTGTGGGTCAGGAAATTCAGGCACAGCCTGGTTAAGTTGTCTGTTTCAGGGTCTTTCACAGGCTTCAGTCAAGGTATTTGTCCAGGGCTGTGGTCCATCAGAAGGCCTGAATGAGAAAGGATCCACTTCCAAGGTCACATCCCAGCCTTGTTGGCAAAATCCAGTCTGTCAAGAGCAGTCGGACTGTGGACCTCTGTTCCCAGCTGGCTGTTGGCTAGAAGTGTACCTCGGTTCCTTGCCACAGGTACTTTCCTAACATGGCAGTATGCAAATTGAGAAGGTACCAGAGAGGTTCTGCTAGCAAGATGGAAGTCATAATTTTATGCCACCTAATTTTAGAAGTGACAGCCCATGATCTTTTCCCTGTTCTCAGGGTTAGAAGAAAGTCACTAGGCAAGCCCACATTCATTGGGTAGGGACTGCAAGAGGATGTGAATACCAGGAGGCAGGGATCATTGAGAGATATCTCAGAATCTACCTGCCACACTAGTCAATTTTAAATCATACTGGTAGGAATGAAAGAGCCTAGGTAAACAGAAAGCACTCCTGTTGGGCTGTTTGATATGCTCTTAGAATCTTAATAGATTTCCCTCATGAAATTAGCTTTTACTTATGCAGATATATTCCGAGAATGTAGTATGGCTCTGAAACTTTATGGGTAACCATAAGAAGACAAAAAGAAATAAAAGTTATCTATGACTAGTTAAGTTGTTTAACAGCATAAAATCGGGAGATCCTATTTAATGTTGGTGGACCAATCTGCATAATGGATAGTGACACACTTAATCCAACATATATGTATTGAGCATACTCTTTTGCATTTAATAGGAGCTAATATCTATTTGGAAAAAAATCAAATAGAATAGATTTAAATGTGTAGATTTCAATTACCCTTGCTGGTACTCTTCATACTTTAACTTTTACCAAGAGCCATTCTGCCTCCACTTACAAATGTAATAAAAATAATTTGTTCCTTAAAGTAGAAATAAAATTGACTATAAAATATCAGACTCCATGCTGTTATTTCTCACTCCAAAAAGAGCTGTGCTTATTATAAACCGTAAAGGGCTGTCTTCTCTCTAATCTGAGGGGATGTTCCAGCCCAGCAAATGGAGACTAAAGCTATATTCAGCAGCCGCCAAGGAGTTAAGAAGCTGGGTGTGAAATTGTTAATACCAATTGTTATTTCGTTACCTGCAATGCATGGTTGGGATCATTTGAAGTAATGCCGGGAAATCCTCTACTAAAACGATCACGAGGTGGGTTGGAAGTTCATGCCTTTTGACCAGGTCCACAGCCCACATCTGCCACAGTGAATTTTAATTAGATATTATTCCAGAGAGGAGTTCCTATGCTAGTGTTAAATCTGAAAAAACATAATTCCACAATGCATTATTCATCATTCTGGCATAAATGAAAACAGAGTGGACTTAGAGTAGGAAACTACTTTTCAGCAGGGAGAGGGCTTTTACATAACCAGACTATCAGCCACAAGGTTTAGGCCCAATACTCCAAAAATATATATGATAAAGAAATAAAAACTTTATTTCTAAATTACTATTTCCGTAGTACAAATAAGGCAGTGGTTTTCCTTGAACCGTCTATAATTCCAGTGCATTGCTTTTATTTTTGGTAAGATTAGGATAATATTAACGAAACCATTGAGGGTATAGATATAGATCATCTTACCTAAAGTCTTGACTAGTTCCAGTATACAGTATATGTCTTTGTGACCAGCCTCGTGCTTTGTCTTTAAGTTTCTATTGTGCCTTTCCAGGCAAAATGTAGAGTTATAATTGACCCTGAGCCAAGAATATAATTATTCAGATATGTGGAATTTTTTCTTCTTAGAATTTATCAGAGAAATACTTTTGCCAGTGAAGATAGAAAGCCATGTATATTTTTAAGACTGTAAGAGAAAAACCAGGAGAATTTGACACTTACTGAGCATCTATTATATGCCAACATTTTTTGACATGCATTCTCTCATTGATCAGTCTTGCAAGTAAGCTTTATCCTCCCAGTTTGATAAATGAGAAAAAGGAAACTGTGGGACCATGGAAAGAAAACTAGTATTTGTTGAGCAAGTGACTAGTAACATGAGGGGCACTTCATACGTATTAATTCCTTTCAACTTTATATGCTCTTCCCCATGTTATAGTTACAGAAACTAAGGTTGGGAGATGTTAAATAATTTGCACAATATCATACAACTAGTCATCAACTGGACCTCACGTGCAGCTAATTTCTTGTATTTTCCCCAAGTGTATCACAGTATTTCGGCATAAAATCCTTTAAATGTAGCTTCTAGCAGAGGTACTGAAGAATTTAGATGGCTCCCTGCCACCTCAAGAAGGGAAGATTGCTATTTATAAAACTGTTGTGTTCCCCAGCAAGGAAGGGCATCTTGGAACATTTCCAGAAGTAAATTTATCCATAATTAAATTATTAAAAGTAAATATTGAAGTATCTTCCTTGGCTCAACTGTATGTCCCAAAATAGGACCAGTTACCGAATCTACTCTATTATACTTTCTCTTCTTTCTTTCTTCTTCTTTCTTTTTTCTAAAATTGTTGAACACTTACTGCTTCACTATAATTTCTTTTTAACTCATCTATTTCCTGCTGTAGACTAGGAGTTCCTTGAAAGCAGATACCTGGGTATATTCTAGGCCTCTAATTCCCGGCGCTTAGCAGATGCTCAATAAAAAGTGAAAGGATGACTGACTGCATACAAAGAAATTAATTAACCAACAAACATATGAAGCAACAGGGTACCAAACCAGACTCATACTTAGTTCGAGCAAACCTCAGAATACTCTGGACTATGGCCCTCACACTGAAGGTGATGTGATGCCCCGAGGCTGCCTTGAGTTGTAGATTTAGCCTGGCAGGTACTCAGCCAGGATTCAGTTTAACTGAGTGTTACCCACCTCTGTCCTACCACCATTCAAGATGCTCAGACCTTGATCTCCAATAGCTGAAAGAATAAGGTCCCTCTGATTCTGTGATTATCATATATTTCCCCCACTTGTCCTTCATTCCCCTGTTCCAAACATGCATTTTATTTTGCAAAAATATAAAATGTAGGCTTTCTTTCAGCTCACTAGAATTTCTAGAGATAATGTGTAGTGGTTAAGATCACGAATTTCAAGTCAGACTAAGTAGGTTCAAGCCAGACTACCATTTATTTATTCACATGTGACCTTCGAAAGTCTAAGTTTCAGGTTCTCATGGGTAAATGGGGACAATAGAAGTACCTACCTCAGAGAGTTATTATGGAAATTATTTTAATGATGAACCAAATGTGAGCATGGTTCCTGACACAATATTTTTTAATAATAGAATGAGGCTGAGAAAATATCTTTTCATTTGGCTATTCAGTTTATAAGGACTTAGGAATTAAAACCAAAAGACAAGCGAAATTCCCTTTATTCTCCTAAAAACAGCATGTGGGTTAGGGGTGCTGACCCTCTGCACAGTCGCAAGTCCGCATATAACTTACGGTCAGCCCTTCACATCCACGATTCCTCCATACCTGCACTTTTGCACCATAGATTCAACCAGCTGCAGACCGTGTAATGCTATAGTATATACTATTGAAAAAACCCACGTACAAGTGGACCCAGGCAGTTCAAACCTGTGTTGTTCAAGGGTCAACTTTGTTAACTGAATAGTCTAGTTGCAAGGACAAGAATATCTACGGTTTGGCCCAGCTTCAGATCTTGTGCCCATTCTGGCAATGAGGATGAGATGTTCTGGTCATTGGCCTGGGTCATATGCCCTCCTTAAGGGCTGGGATGGATGAGGGGGTAAGAAAGGGAGTACCGCCTTACCCAAACCACATGGACTGGGAGTGAAAGAGGAGATAAAGGAAAATCAAGGTGCTGCTACCAGAAACAACTTTAAAAGGACTAAACCAACCGTGGATGACCACCGTAGGATGATATTACTAACCAAGAGAAATGAAAGCATCTCTGAATGCTTGCTTGCTCCTAAGTTAAAATGTGGAGATATAAAAGAGAAATAGGCAAATTCAAGGCCTATTCTGATTTAATTGGAACCACAAGAAATTTTTGCTCAAGAGGCCACGAAGTTGAGTCTAAGCATTGCAAGTGAAATGGACATAAGTAGATATCCAAGTAGGTTAATCAGGGATTTCTTTAATAGCCAATTTGGCCAAGAGAATTTCTTTATAAAGATTCTTTCTACCCCTCTCATAAATTACTTAGATGCTTACTTTAAACTTTCCACTTTGCCTACAGAAACACAGCCTTGAAAGGCATAGCTCCCCAAATTTAAACTATTCATGTACCCGTAGGGGAATTATGCAATAAAAGACAGAAGGTATGCAAATAAAAAGATCAATTTTCCTATGCCTGTCTGTCCTGTTATATTTAAATAAAATCTCATGTATTCTTGTCTCAGGAAAGAATAAGCAAGAATAACAAAATTCAGAAAGACATAAATTGCCAATACTTCCTAATGTAGCTTTGTTCCAGACACTTTTGTAAAAGTCCTACTGATGGCAAGCTTCAAATATTACTTAAATCAGGACATTTTGTCCTAAAGTTATTTACCCATGAGTGTGTATGTGTGTTTGAGTGTATAAGTATTTATGTTTCCCTTTCTCTCTCCCCTCACATTTCTCTTCATAAGAAATTTCCTGTCTCTATAGTCATCTATCACTCAAATCGTGAAACATAGAGGAATGAACACAACACTTGGATGATGTAACTTTGTTTCTTAAGTAGAATGTCAGATATACCAGCAGTTGTTCAAAATATTCACACATACACAAAAAAATAAGTAAATGTAGAAGGTAATTATGGAGGTCACAGAAAATCTCTTTTCTTCTATCTTTAAATGAAACGTACATTTTTAGGTCATGAATCAAAATAAAATTGTGCAAAAATCTTGGGAAGACCATTAAAAAGGACATGAAATATGAAAATCTCCAGTTATAACTAATGAACACAATTAAGTAAATGGTCTTCCAGTTTCTCAATCGCTAAGCCAAGCACTATTTTCCAGGATTTAAAATGAATAAGAAAACCATAGAAACTGACACTTAGCCACACATGCAAAGAAATCTCACTTAATTCTACTGTGTTTTTAAAACATGGATATTTGAGAGGTCAGTGCATCAGATAAGTACACTGAAACATAGCTTTTATTTGTGACCACTAGAACTGAATAAACTCTGGAGGAGTACAAGACAAGAAAAGAAAACCTGGATCCATTTAGAGATGTTCCCAGTTCTGGGTTAGGCCTGTTTTCCCTGGAGGTTCTACAAATCTACAGTCAACATTAATTCCAAAATGTATCAAGTCAAACAATGTATTGTTAAATGAAAATATCACTGGATATTGTAGACTATCTTTGGAAAAATGTTTTATGAAAACACACCATAATCATTTAGCTTGGCTAAGTCCATAATTAAACAAAAATGTATCTATATCTTTCAACAAATCTTGACTCAATTTGGTAACATTAGACTCACGTTGACAGCTTTCTTCCTAGTTGTAAAAAAAAAAATACTACCACTATGAGCTTACTCTCTTACAAAAGCTTTTATCATTGGATTGTAAGTGACCAGCTTCCTTAAAACCCCATCTTATTCCTTTCTTAAAGTCTCATTTAATATAATGTATATAATATAGTATTATCTAAATATAAATGCTTAATTATACCATAATGGAATAGAATAACAATAGGGTTGAAAAAGAGTTCCCACTGAGATTTAATTCAGGGTCATGGATTAGACATTGCACTCTTAATAATTCCCCATTCACCAGTATCACATTCTCAAAGCCTATTCCTTGTAAATCTACCTCAGTTATCATCTTCTCTGAAAAGACTTCCATGACCATACCCTTTACCACTAGAAAGATAAAGCTATTAAAAAAAATACCTCCAGTATTTTGTGCAATGAGATAAAATGCCAGTGAACATGTAATCGGGTAATCGCTCTCTCGTGCATGCCACCCTGTACAAACTCTATGATTATACTTCTCACATTGTACTATAATTGTTTGGTTAATGCCAGTCTATAGAATGAAACTCTGACTTACTTTGATCTGAATCCATGTTGTATTCATTTTTTTAACATCTTTATTGGAGTATAATTGCTTTACAGTGGTGTGTTAGTTTCTGCTTTATGACAAAGTGATCAGTTATATATATACATATGTTCCCATATCTCTTCCCTCTTGCGTCTCCCTCCCTCCCACCCTCCCTATCCCACCCCTCTAGGTGGTCACAAAGCACCGAGCTGATCTCCCTGTGCTATGCGGCTGCTTCCCACTAGCTATCTATTTTACGTTTGGTAGTGTATATATGTCCATGCCACTCTCTCACTTTGTCACAGCTTACCCTACCCCCTCCCCGTATCCTCAAGTCCATTCTCTAGTAGGTCAGTGGCAGGTGCTGCCTTAACCTGGCTGTCTTTACTGAGCCAGGGCACTTGTCTCCCAGCTGCTGTGAGTCTTGGCTGCTAATGGCCCATAGGTACCTTTCTCCAGAGCATTGTCTTTGGCTAATAGGAACCCAGAAATGCCTACGAGGAGAGCCCTCATTAAATGACTGGATGATTCAAGGGTACACAGTCTCTTGACCCAAGGTTGGACAAGTCTGTAATGTTCTTCATACTCTAGAGCTCCCCTGGAGATCAGGCTGAGACTAGAAGGTAATTATGGAGGTCACAGAAAATCTCTTTTCTTTTCTCATTTTGTTTTTAAATGAAGCATGCATTTTTAGGTTATGAATTGAAAGAAAATTGTGTGACTATTCACAACA
This sequence comes from Phocoena phocoena, assembly GCF_963924675.1. Classification (NCBI taxonomy): domain Eukaryota; kingdom Metazoa; phylum Chordata; class Mammalia; order Artiodactyla; family Phocoenidae; genus Phocoena; species Phocoena phocoena. The sequence goes on from NC_089235.1 coordinate 61,339,835, forward strand.
GCCAAAACATGGAAACAACCTAAATTCCATTAACAGATGAATGGATAAAGGAAATGTGGTACATATATACAATGGAATACTACTTAGCCACAAAAAAGAATGAAATAATGCCATTTGCAGCAACATGGATGCAGCTAGAGATTATCATACTAAATGAAGCAAGTCAAAAAGAGAAAGACAAATACCATATGATATCACTTATATGTGGAATCTAAAATATGACATAAATGAACCTATCTATGAAACAGAAACAGAATCAGGGACATAGAGAATAGACTGCTGGTTGCCAAGCATGGAAGGGGGTGGAAGAGGGTTGGATTGGGAGTTTGGGATTAGCAGATGCAAACTGGCATATATAGAATGGATAAGCAACAAGGTCCTACTATATAGAACAGGGAAGTATATTCAATATTCTGTGATAATGGAAAAGAATATGAAAAAAGATATATATGTCACTTTGCTCTACAGCAGTAATTAATACAACATTGTAATTCAACTACTGTATGCTTCAGTAAAAAATAAATTAAAAAAAATTGTGCAGAAATCTGGAACACCATTAAAAAGGATATGGAATCTGAAAATCTCCAGTAATAAATAATGAACAAAATTAAATAAATGGTCTGCCAGTTTCACAATCTCTAAGCCAAGCAGCTAAGCACCCACATCTCTGCTTAGCTATTCCCATCTCCTAATCTGCTTCCCTCACTTCCTTCCAGTTTTCTCCTAGAAACACTTCATCAGTAAATCACTTGCACAAAGACCCCCATATCAGGCTGTGCTTTTAGGAAATCTCACCTAAGACATAGCTCTAAGTGCACTGATTTCTATGATAAATTGACTTTTTCTCCTATTAAACTCATAACAGAAACAGAAATGATGACATTCGGCTCTTCATATCCAGTACTTAACTCAATGTGTGATGGATAATAAATACTTGAAAAGTTTGGATATTTGAATTAATATATGAGTATATTTACCTCACTCCTAATTCTCATCTTGTACTGAATAGATAAGTCCTAGGAAAAGAAAGAGATGGCCCTAAGGATTATCATTGCCATTATCATTTAATACCAATGTTTCTCTAAGACCAAGTGAATATGAATTGTTGGTAGAAACGGTAAACTCTGAAGTAAGCAGGGATAAAGGAGCCCCTCCCCCAAATTCTATCCCTACAGTAATGCAGATAAACAGTGGGACCTCATCAACTGAATAGATTCATTAATGGTAGCTAATAACATATATCAAGACAAAATTTTCTTTTGTTTTATTTTTCAGCTTCCTCTGAGAATATTTTCCATTTCTCACTTTCATCCTACTCCCATATTAATTCAGCATTAGACTGGTAAATATCAAGCCAATTCTAGAAAATAAAGATGGGGCATTTTTCAGCTGTAGCACAGCATATCACCAGGGATTAAAACAAATGCGGTGCTCCAGTCTCTGCTGTATCCCTTGCAAATGATCCTTATTTCACTTAGGAAGTTAAGATTCCACCAAATGAATCAACAAGTCCATCTAGAAGGATAAGAACTCCCACATTAATCAAAAGCTTGTGAATATATCTAAATTAATGTGAAGGCACAGCTTCTTGATCCATGTTTCTGCTCCAGCCTGCGTCTTACTAACAAAGTAGCAGGATTTCCATGGGTAGAAAATGGAATGATACTCTCAATATTCTACTTTTAATTCCTGTTACTAACTGATCATCTCAAATTTTGGTCAAGACAGAATAAAAGTAATCGACTCTTCACAAACACATTTTGTTTGGAGGTAGCAAGAGCCTTCTGTTGAGAGAAGGCTCATTGGGTTTCTATCACTCAAACTTGTGTCAAATAGGCAAGATCCGCCCCTCAGCACAACAACCCAAAATTACTCAAATGCTGTGTCTAAGTGGATTAACTGTTCAGGAACATGTGTGTTTGCTCAGCTCCTCTGGGAACCTCCAGCCATCAGCTGCCTCTCAATTACAGAGTTATGACCCAAACATATGAGGCAGGGAGGGAGCAGGGACAGGAATTCTAGAGAAAATTTGCCTTTAATATTGAATCAGTTGCCATTAAACCCAAGTAAGGTGCTGGATATGTTAGGCGTGTTATCTCATCTACTCTTTACAATAACCGTGATGGAATTGTATTTTATCTTCATTTTACAAGTGTTAAAACTTGTTTTTTTCAGATATTAAGTAGCTTTTACAAAAGTCACATAGCTACTAAGTAGTAGAGCTAGAATCTAAACAAAGGACTTTTCTGTACCGAAGCCCATCGTCTTTTGACTACATCACTCTATGTCGGATTAGCTAGTATACACTAAGGGTCTAGTGCTGAGCTCTTAAATCTTGGCATCTCTGTGACTTGGGAACTAAAAGGGAAGTTTCTGTGGACACTCCCTTTCTTAATGACACCACTATTTATAATCCCATCACTCTTCTGTTATATTACTAACAACTGATAAAAGATTTGTTGTAAGAAGCAATTGTCTATGCTGAATAAGAGTGGGTACAGTCTTCTTTAAGGTTATCAGATGAGTTAGTCAAAGTAGATGCTTTGAGGGCATGCTAAAGCTTTGGAGTATGTCAGCAAATGAAGACATTCTTGGATTAAGCAAAATATTGGGTACCCTCAATGTTACAGACAAATGTCCATGGCACACTTAGGCATGTTCATAGCTCCATGGCTTCCCAATCCCTGGGGGAAGTTTCAAAATTATTGTCCAGTCTTCTGAGTCAGGAAGAAAGGGAATGAGGCTGGATTCTACTCTACAGGGAGGTGGAGGGGAAAATGCATTGCTATCTTCTGTTTCCTTTGTGAAGTGATGTACAGAGTTACCTACTAAGAGTGAAGGATATGAGACAAAGATGGGGAGACTTAGAGCTGTAAAGGCTAAATGGGTTTGGATTCATTATCTTGGGGAATGGGAGAAAAGACTGAAGGTGGCAAGGTTACTACAATGCAAGGTCCAAGAGGTCAGGAATTTTTCTCCCTTGTATCTCGTAAGTGTTTGCACATAGTAGGTACTCAATAAATATTTATGGAATGAGCAATCTCAGAAGAAATTCTTGCATTCTTTTGTTAAATGGCAGCATTCACAGTACAATTTTGGAAATAAATTCTATTAACAGTATTTCAATGAAATTGCTAGCATCTCACACCGTATCATCTACCTCTCGTGTTCTTCATGATGCCAACCAAAGAGTATTTGTGCAGTCGAGATCTGGACAAAATGACTGTCAAGGGTGAATGAGAGGTGTAAAGATTAGCCTGGAGATTACTTGTATATGATGGGTCCAGGTTTTGCCTTGGTGATAGAGAAGTGGTTTGTGAGTGTTGTAAGATGATTGTACGTTGACAAGTCTGAGGTCCTTTGGAAACACTGCTGCCCACAGCCTCTTCCTTACCTCTCCTGTCTACAAATGCTGGCCTGCCCTTTACTTACCACCTCTGAGCACCAGAGCTTCCCAGATGCTACATCTGAATTCTTCCTTTTCCCCTCGTTCCAGAGTTTCTTGGTGCTCCCTCTGTCTTTTCTCCTCCTCCAAGAGGAGCTCCTGACAGGACTACAGAGGATTGGCCCATCCTTCTGCCAACAGCTGCCCATCAATTTTGGTGCTCTGTTTTGCAAGAAGTTCTAAACTTCTATAGGAAGTTACAGCACTCTCTTGGCCTAGAGATGTTACATCATGATGGTTTTAGGTCTTGGGCTCTACATCCTCCTTGGTACCCCGTCTCATCAACTTTTCATGACCTCTGCTCCCTTAATTCACCAGTTCCTGTGTGTGTTCAGCTTCTATCATGTAGAAGTAGAAAGAAGCGGGGAACAGCAGTGTGGTGTATTAGTCAAGTTTAAGCTTTCAAACTGTATTTGCAAATACAGCGCTTTATAATCTCCATACAAAAGTCGAGTTTAAAGCAAAGACTTATTAAATCTGTATAAAATATACAGATGAGTAAATTATTGCTAATGGCATGACTTTCCAAGTTCCTCTTCAAAGCTGGACCAGGAAAAATTACTTTCATCCTAAACAATAAATTCATTTTTTCGACGTCCAGGATACTTCACTAATCCATTTCAGGTTTTCAGTATAATACAGATCTGTCCACATTTGTAAAACAAAGACTTAGCTGCAAGAGAAATGAGGAAGAAAGCAAGGACTACATTTCCAAGTAACATGGAAAAAACATTAAATCAGGATTCATTTTAAACAAGTTTCTGCTAGACAGTGTGGGTTGAGTGTGATTACCAGTTCTGGGAACGCATTATGAAACAAATAAAAGTTAAACATTGCACTGGAAAATTGATACAGTGAGTTGAATTCATTTATCTGTTGAACAGCAAATAAAGCTCAGTTTTGGCAAGGAGAGTTAGGGTATCTGGGGAGACGATTTTATCACAAGGATGTAGGTAAGAACAAGTTAGGTTAAGAAAAATAAGAGGTACAGAGATGGAACTTTACACAAACATTCAGAAAGTGGTGGATTTATGTTATGTCAGTTTAGCTCAAGTGGAACTGTCTCAAAATTGCCTTCTCTGCATAGTTCCTGGTTATCATGAAGTATCAGCCACATTCTTTTTGTCTTCAGAAGGTCAAAGTACGCAGTGAGGTTCCTTGCAGTCTATACACATTGTTGCTTGTTGCTCACTCAGCATCTTGGGGTAAAATCCCCTCCTATAGTTCCTGCAGCTCCTGCCAGATCCTTATTTGGTTTCTCTGGCTCCTGTGCTAGGTGCAAATTTAGCTCCATACTGAAGGGCACTAGCTTCCCCTGCAGGATACCCCACCATCAACGTTGCTCATGTAAAGACCACCATGTTGATCATGCAGGAGAATGTCACAGACCTTAGCCTGTCTTCATGGGCCCCAGTTAGCTTCCCAGGTTCCCACCCGTGCTCACTTCCCTCACTTCACATCCATCTTCCTTTTTAACTGCCCACCCTGAGGGTTTCTGCTCCACCATCAGACCTGGAAGAAATCGCCTCACCTCATGGTTTAACCATGTCCCACAACTGTGCAAGGGGCCAAGCTACCATAATAAGCCCCTTATTGAGATATTAGTGTATATTTCAGAGAGGCTGTGCTTCTCTGATCAAACCCTGACTGAAATACGGGGTGAAGTTATTTGAGTGGGGAAAAACTGGGGAACATAATTACATAAAGCATCTTTCATTTCTCAGAAGAAAGAGGATGCCTTTCACTAAGCTACTGTCGCGGCTAAGTTCTCTGTGAAGCTCAACAAAAGTTAAATCTTTTCTATTTAAGACCTCCAGCTGTGTCCTGAGGATAAAACAATTTACTAGCAAACTATTTTCTTGATGTTCAGTGTGTTCATATAACCTTATCCATGTTATTGAAGTTACTAGTCACACACTTTTAAGTCATATACAATAGCTATATATTTATGTATATATTTTGTATGTTTTTATATTTATGGATAACATTTCAAATATATTCAGTGTTTGACATTAAGTGATATCACCATTATTAGTAGCTGGTGTTCAATACTTAAGATTTTGCTTTGTATACAATTTTTGATGTGTATTTTTACCTATGACCTGATTTTTGTTCTCAAAACAATTCTGAGAAGTCAGAAAAGAGCCAGTAAGTAGTTGTGATTTGAGATATAAGGAGAGAACAAAAACCACTCTGTAACTAGATCTTGCTTTATTTGTCTCAAACTTTCAGCTGATGCCCCAGAATTATTCATTGAAAACCTGTCTTATTCATTCAATAAGTACTGAGGGCCCAATAAGGGCCAGACACAACATTAAAGATTAGGGTTAATGAATAATGCATGGAATCTATCCACAATGACGTGATATTTCTAGTACAAGAGACAACCATGTAAAGTAAAATTTCAGCATGATACAGTACTACTATAATGTGAGAATGTACAAGGAAAGCAGAGATCAACTCAGCTAGGAGAATGAGGAAAGAAGCCTTCACAAAGGAGGTGCTGCTTGAGTTAACACTTAAAGGACAAGAAAGGTTTTTTCAAGGTGAACGTCTTACAGCCAGAGTTAACAGCATATGCAGAAAGTATATGCACGCAGTAGAGTTACTCTTTTGGAATTATAATAGCTCAGTGTATTGGAATATAGAGAATGGGCAGTGAAGCTTGTGAAGAAGGCATAGCTCAGTTCAGTAAAGGCTTTGGGGGTCATGCTAAGGAATTTGGGCAATGGAAGTCATTAAAATGTTTAAACTGGGAAAGAGTATGATGAAATTTGCAGGTCTGACACTTGGAAGAAGTGGAGTGGCTTCTGGTTGCTCATCCTTAGTCTTCTAGTGCTGGGATCCTGAGCTAGCTCAGACCACCTGGACCCCACCCACTCTACCTGCGCCTCCCTTCCCGGAAGACAGGACCGTACTGATTGGCCTTCCATCTATGGGACCCTCCATCAAATGGATATATTGCTCTACCGTCTATTAGGTTCCGTATCTTACGTGCCCTGCCAGATACTTGGGGCACAGCCTGCTTCCCCTCGTCCTCCCCAAAATGTCACACATGCTAATGGTTGGGCCTCCATTATTGCCTGTGCTAGCCTGGTGGATCTTTTTCATTTCTGAATACCAGCCATTCTCCATTTGTCCCATCCCAGCCCCTCAAAGTCCAAATCATGGCATCTTGGGTTAGGCAGACATTTTCCTCCACTCACTTAGGATTCTTAGTAATCGGTTCTATCAGATAATATTAACCCTTAGTAATCAGTTCTATCAGATAATATTAACCCTTAGTAATCGGTTCTATCAGATGATATTAACGCTGGCTGATTTCATACGTATGTAAACGGGCAGCAGTTAACTTCTTATTCTGAATAGAGTACTCACCTTGTGACTTGGATCCTGGACATGACAATGAGAATAATAAAGAAATCATATCCAATTCAAGCTACATTTTATTACCCCATATATCAACTATTGTTGATTCTTTAAAGTTAAAAACCCTTTTGCTGACTACTACCTGTGACTCTAGGTTCTTCCTTAAAAGTGAATAAAGCCATAATCATATCAATGAAAAAACTACAATACTCTTCAGAATCAGAAAATATATGTGTGTTAGGCAATAAGAAAAGTAAGAGGTCACCAGAACCAACTGACAAAAATTCAGTGTCTGACAGCTGGACAGCAGAAGCTAAAACAATGATAAAAAACATTCATTTCTTGAGAATAAAACTTTTCTCATAGTGAACTAATTACAGTATCCTCAATACATCTGAAAGGTGTTATATTTTTAATATGTTAAAATGAATAAAATACAAAATAGCAAGAATCTAACACTAGACCACAAAACTTCCAAGTATCATCTAATCACCAGGGAGGAAGTATGATATTTTAATGAAAAAAAATCCCCAACGTATATTACCTGGAATTTTCATTTCAGCAATTGTCCCTTCAATATTGAGACCCTTTGTCTGTTCCAGAGGGGTAATGACAGGTAGGATTTTACCTGAAATCCCCTCAAGTTTCCAGTACTCTTGGTCGCTTCTTCCTCAAAATTCTTCCTGTCGCTTATCAGTGACACTTCCTCACAGTCTCAATGTAAGTTTGAACAAAAGGAGCCATTTCCCAATGGTTGTAAAAATGAATGAAACATGAAAGGAAATTATACTTTATACGGTAGTAAAGGCACAGAATTTTAGTGACTTTTAAGATTGATTTCCCATCTTTTACAAATGAGTTAACTGAAAATTAGAGAAGTTAAGTTGTGTTAATTAGGATCAAAAGTGAGTCCAGGGGCTTCCCTGGTGGTGCAGTGTTTGAGAGTCCGCCTGCCGATGCAGGGGACACGGGTTCGTGCCCCAGTCCGGGAAGGTCCCACGTGCCGCGGAGCGGCTGGGCCCGTGAGCCATGGCCACTGAGCCTGCGCGTCCGGAGCCTGTGCTCCGCAACGGGAGAGGCCACGGCAGTGACAGACCCGCATACCGCAAAAAAAAAAAAAAAAAAAGTGAGTCCAAATTTATGGGGGCATTAAACTTACACAATTTGGAGAGTCATCTTTTAAAAAATTAACATGACATTACAAATACAAAATTACATCCAGGACTTTGAACGTGGCTCATGAAAGTTGGGGGTTAATATTCCAAACAGAACTGAACGAGATAAAAATCCAACTTAAAAAGGCAAAAGCCAAGTAAGGGTTGAGCAGCCCAGTCTCTGGAAGTGCAGGGAAGCAGAGAGGCCTCGGGGACAACTGGAACCAGAGACATGAACTTCACCAGGATTGTTTCTGCCCCTGTTCCTTTCTGCACGTTGGCTTTATTCCCTCTCGCTGTCGACTGGCAGTCTTCAGAAGCAGGAAAACGTGGCTACTGATAGTTAAGTTATGCATCATAGAGCTTCAGCCACTTCTGAGATCCTCTCTCTGGGCCAAGCCAAATCCTAGGGAAGGACCTTAATTGGTGCAGTTGGGTCCAAGTCAGCTGTTGTCAGAGAAGAGTCATAAAAACATGGGGGCAACCACTGACACATGGTCAGCACAGGAAAGTATCTGAGCCAGTGAGAATGTGGGAAAGCAAAACACTCCATAAATGATGTACTCAACGCTGAACAGCTAGCAAGAGGTATATTAAGGATCATAATATAAAGGTCCATTTCCAGTACAATGTTTTTTCTCTAATTCGTATAGCAGATATTAAATTAAGTTTTCCTGGCTCAGAAATTTGTTTTATTGTCAGAAAATTATCCGAATACCAAAACAAAACCAAATACAAAAATAACCGTAGTTTTTTCGCTCAAAAGCCACTTAAAGTTCTTCTGAATAATCATTATATCTGTCAGTTCTCATTAGAGATTTATTAATAGAAAATACAGGACATTCGGGTAAGCCATGTATTATGTATTAACTCATACTAGAAACTCTTCTTTTTCCTTACTGCTATTCTGATTTGATTTGTTTACTTTTCTATTGCCTCTTTATCATAGATATAGGATGCATGAAAAAGTGCTAGTTGGTTGTGCCCTGAGATAAATGAAATATTATTGTACAGTGCTTTGAAATGTAAATAGCATCACTACAAGCTATCACTTATTAAAGCCACATTTTTAGAACAAATAACATCTTGCTAAACATTTCAGACCAAAAAGTACCTGTATAAGGAAGTCGCTATTGATCTGCATTTCCTAGTTAAGCTTTCTCTATCGGTTTATATTTCTTTGCCCTAAACCAAGTGCTTCAATAGTTGGAAAAATTAAAATGAGGGGAATTTTGACAAAATACATCACAATAGAAAGAAAACCCTGGCCTTTCTTTTTCCTCCCTCAACTCAGTTTTAGCAGCCTCTTTTCATTTTACTTTAATTCTTAAATTCGTAAATTCCCATTGTTCTTGATTAGCTCTGGGAATTCCTCCCCGCTTGGATATATGACACAAGTTGAAGGCATTGATGGAAAGGATTTACACAGATTTGCCTAAACTATACCACTTTACTTGAGATGAGAAAAGATGGAGCTTGGCAAATCATTAATGGATTTCAGTTTTCAGTTCTCTCCTACCAAGAAGGCTTTCTCTGGGTTAGGCTCAGCCTCATGGCCTGTTAGGGGATGACCAAGGATGCATTTGTTTCACTATGCTAGGTTAGAGCAGAAAATATCCCAATTCAGAAGTGGATTTTGGGAGTTCAAAGGTAGAAAAATAAAATGAAGGGTTGCTGACACCACACTAAAATGAATGCGTATGAACCATCTTCTAAACGAGCAAGAGAAGAAAATCTGTTAGTACTCATGTTTGATTTCCTTCACATGAATAAAATCCTGCCAAGCAGGCTCATGGCATGGGGTTCCCTACATGGAAGCACACAAGACAGGATACACGAGGAGAATGGATGACAGTGTACACATATTAAATCTTTCAATCCATCGCAACTATATAAAGTTGTATATGACTATTTTCTCATTTTACAGAAAGAGCAGTCAGGGCCAAGATGATAAAACTTGGCTATGGTCATATCTGGCAACGGGCAGGAGGGAAATTTAAACCCTGGATTCCAGGCTCTAATATCCCTGTGCTAAAACACCCAGCTCTACTGTCTCACTGCCATTTTAACCCCAGTTTTTTGATGCCATGGGCCTCTGGGTTCCATTTTTATGAATGCAGACATTTTATTCAGAATTATAACACCACTGAAAAATTTTTGTCAAGCAAGCACTCTGCAGAGTAAATATCATTAGGCCAGTTTAATTTACTATTGCAGTTTAATTTATTATTGAATTTTCTCTTCAACACAGTTAAAACATTTTAACGTTTACTTTACTGAAATTATATTCATCGGGATCATGTTTCTGTAAACCGTACACTGAACATCTGATTTATTGGTCAGTCATTTTGTCCATATCAAATGTGACCGATTATAGCTTCTACCCGTAGGACTTTTCTTTTACGGTTATTATAATGGGGCTTCAACAGACCTGCATTTAATTTACAGGAATTCAGTCAGCTTAGCCAAAAGTTAAAATATATCTAAGAGTTTCAGTGATTTCTCAAATCCACCTTCAAGGGATTTCCAAACATTAAAAGTTTTTATACATGATGAGGATAGAATTGAGAAGTGATTCCTCCAAGAAGAAATTAAGGAATTAACGTGGGGTGTGGGCAAGGAGAATGCTGGTGAGAAACAGGTTATCAACATGATCTCAAAATATCTCCCTACTGATTATAATTTACAAAAAGTACAATTTACTATGCAGTGGACAGACAAAACAATATCTTAACCAAGTGATGGAAATTAACATGAGGAATAAAGGGCAACCAGACATGATGTGCCTACACATATGATAGCCTAAGAAGCCCATGACATCACTTATTTAGCAATCACGCCACAAGAGTACATGCCCAGAATCATATTATGAGGAAATACTAGGCAACCCAAATTGAAGGACAGTTGGCAAAATAACTGGCCTGTAATCTTTAAAACTATCAAGGTCAGGAATGACTAAAAGAAAGGCTAAGGAACCACCCCAAATTAAATAAGGCCAAGAAAAATGCGACAACTAAGTTCAATACACAATCCTGGGCTAGATTCTGTACTGGAAATAAAAATTGCTTTGACTGATGTTGAGATAACTGATGAAACTGTAAACACACTGTACATTTTATAAAATCAGTGTAGCAATAAGAAATTTCCTGAATTTGATAGCTAGACTGTGGTTATGTAAAAAAACACCCTTGCACCATTGTAAAGCAATTATACTCCAATAAAGATGTTTAAAAAAAAAACAAAAACACCCTTGTTCTTGGGAAATACACACTGAAGTACTGAGTGATAAAAAATCATGATGGATGCAATCTTCTCTCAGATGGTTCAGCAAAAAGCTCTGTGTGTGTGTGTGTGTGTGTGTGTGTGTGTGTGTGTGTGTGTGTGTAGCACAGAGAATAAAAAAGCCAATGTGGCAAAATATTCAAAATTAGTAAATCTGTGTAAGGCTATATAGTTGTTCTTTGTAATTTCATAAAATTTTTCCTTAAATTGGAAATTATTTCAAAGTAAAGTTTTTCTTTTTTTTTTTAAAGAACTATTGGAAGGCTTTAGAGGAACACTGACCAAATTTGGGAAAATTGTTAAAATCTAATGTAGAAAAGAATGATAATGCTAGAGCGAGCAATTTGAAATTTTCACACAATTGTGGAAGTGTTGCAAAACATTTGAATTATTTACTTGCGGATTATGGTCCTTCTTTGGAGCTGCACGTTGCATACAGTATCCAGTTATACATCCATATTACTGCAGTGTACCAAGATCCTTTGTACTCTGTATTGATGGGCCATTTAGGGATTTTCCAGGGTAGCTTTCACTATACGTGATTTTCAACTTATTTTAGAACTTAAAACCAGTTTTTAAAACGTTACTTCAGTGTATTTCTAGAAAGTCCAGTTTTTCTAGGTCAATTTTTGCAGATCTGATTATTTAAGGATGCAGTTTACACCATGTTGGGATTTGTGTTGATTTTTATTTCTGGTCACAGTGTGATGGATAGTCTCCTTTTTCTCTTCAGATCTGTGTTTTGCCCTTTGCTACCCTCCTCTGAATCTAGGAGCTGTGTCCAGAGCTGCTGTGTCCTCTGGTTCCCAGCTGGTTGTGAAAAAGGGGTAGACGCTAGCAGGAGACTGGAAGGTGAGAGCCCAGTGACACTGGGTATTTATTCCCGGGTTTACCCCAACCTGGCCAGTGAAGCCTGCATCTCTCCACCGTAGAGGTCACAGCTCCTGTTGGGTGGCCAGTCTCTTACAGTGACGCATATGTCCTAGTTTCTAGTAATGGCCCTGTCAAATGCTGGCTGCCCCAAATGCTACCAAAATAATCTGTTGATAAAGCAAAGCTGAGTGTTTTGCTTATCATAGGAAGACATATCACTCTGATAGAGTCCTAGCAGCAACTTGCAAGAGAGAGAACAAAGTCATATATATATGAGGTTTCAAAGGTCTGGTTTAAGGTGGAATTTTCCACGTGAGGACTTGGTTAGCATGGGGCAAAACTCATGATATGATAGTTTAGGGTTGGTCGGTATATAATAAGACAAGGTTTTTCAGGTGAGTTAAATAATAAACAACTGCTTGATAAGCTTAGTTGAACTGTTATCCTGAGAAGGGGATATTTACTCAAGTTGGGATAAGCTGAGTAGTATGGTAGTAAGATGAATGGACTTTCAGGAAGCTCCTAAAACAAACAATAAAGTTATTTGAAACTTCATCTTCCTGGGCATGAGTTGCCTGAAATAGCCAAGTCATGTTAATGTAGACTGTAAGCTGTGTGGGTGTAGCTGGGTTCTGTTTTCAGCTCCCATCCTTTCAAGCCGTTCAAGGATGGTAACAGCTCCCCCCGGTCCCAGCCGCATCCAAGTGCTCCGTCATCCTGTGCTTGGGTTTCCTTCCCTGACTACACCCTTGTCGATAATCTATCAAACTTTTTTCAATTACCCCATTTGACTGTGCCATCTGTTTCTTATTGGGACCCTAACTGATAAAGACCAGTTATGACTTGGATAAACATTTGTTCATTTGTATATATTTATTAACTCAGCAGCTCTCACAGATTTGCTCTGCTGCCCATTATTAATCAATCACCTTGCTAGTCCAAGTCAGTATGATCATGGTTTGTTCACTGAAGAGGCAATGAAATGCAAACCAGAGGAAGAGATGTACCTTGTGACTGAATCTTTAACAGCACCTACAGAAGTGGTCTCACTGATCTTTTGCACCAATGCTGGTAGAAGACAGGAGACACTTAAACCACTCCAGCTAAATACTGAGAATTTAGCCTGCTCTCATGCCCTGGTTTTGAAAACTGTCCTTTCTGCTTCTGTCTGGGTCTCATCTCCATCATGATAATCTACCTAGTGATTCAAACTTCCTTTATTCTTGGCAGTCCTACCTGTCAAGAATTGGAGGCTTAACCATAAATCCTAGCCAAGTACAAAGGTGGCTACCGGATGACTGTCTTGCCTATTGCTGCTGACCTGTGAGGATTTCCAGCCCCACCTCCTCAAGTCTCTCTCTCCTCTAGCCACCTCCTGATGGGTATGTTTTGAACCCAGGGACACTGTCTAACCACACTACCTCCCCTGCTGCTAAACTCTTTGGTATGGTATCTGTCCCCTGAATATCTAACAGAAACTAAAAGAAAGGTCATGTGTTGACTCCTCCTGTATTACACTCACAAAAGCTTGAAAGAAACTAAATCTTTAAAAGAAACAAAACAAAGAATATAAATGGATGTCTAAACACATTTCCCGAATATGTACAAGCTCTCTGATCTTTCTCCCCTCTACAAAGATTACTGTCATCTTTAATATACATCCCTCCCAAACACCCACAAGTGCTCTATTGAATTATTTAGTATGATTTAGCATGCTATTTGTTCTGTGCTAGACCTGTTTGGAATGAAATGGAGAAAAGGACATAAGACAGACACAGAGGAGCACAATTAGAGGCAAATCACACTAGGTTTCATTCATCATTCTTTGCTTTCATGCGAGGAACTATTTCAGTTTAGTTATAATATGCATATTATATTTTTTTCAGAGAGGTACAAAACTCATATAATACATATTCCAGTACTTACAGAGATAAAAGTGACTCGACACAAAAGCCTGTGTCACATGCAGTTGCCCTGGCACTTTAAAGAAAGAGTGATAGTCTTTTCCTAAAGGAGTGTATAAGTAGGAAATATGAAATCTTCCTTTGGATGTCATATTGGACTCTGCTCTGAGAGAGCCAAGTACAGGCATACCTTGGAGATACTGTGGAGTCCATTCCAGACCACCACAATAAAGCGAATATCGCAATAAAGCAAGTCACACGAATTTTTTGGTTTTCCAGTACATATAAAAGTTATGTTTAACTGTAGTTTATTAAGTGTGCAATTGCGTTATGTCTAAGAGAACGATGTATATACCTTAATTAAAGAACACTTTATTGCTAAAATATGCTACCCATCATCTGTGCCTTTGGAGAGTTCTAGTAGTAAAGTCAAAGATCACTTATCACAGATCATTATAACAAATACAACAATAATAATAAAGTTTGAAATATTTCGAGAATTACTGAAGTGTGATACAGAGACACAAAGTGAGCAAATACTGTTGGAAAAAAATGACACCTAGAGACTTGCTCAATGCAGCGTTTCCACAAACCCTCAGTTTGTAAAAAAATGCAATACCTGTGAAGCTCAGTAAAGGGAAGCTCAGTAAAATGAGGTCTGCCTGTAAGTGGAAAACGAGTCATTTCAAGGAGTCACGGGCTCCTCATGTATTGCTGGGGGACAACTTTCCTGCTGAGAATATGTTTTTAATTCTTACTGAATAAATTACACACTATACAGTCTAATACAGTGAATAAAATCTTTGGCTTTCAAGTTAGAAAGCCTAGGTTTGAATTCCAGCTCCTATTCTCACTAGCTCTGGGGCCTTTTGCAAATTAATTTATTTCATTAAGCCTTGGTTACCTCAGTTAAAAATGGGGATAAAGGGGGCTTCCCTGGTGGCGCAGTGGTTGAGAGTCTGCCTGCCGATGCAGGGGACACGGGTTCGTGCCCCGGTCCGGAAGGATCCCACATGCCGCAGAGCGGCTGGGCCTATGAGCGATGGCCGCTGGGCCTGCGTGTCCGGAGTATGTGCTCCGCGACGGGAGACGCCACAACAGTGAGAGGCCCGCGTACTGAAAAAAAAAAAAAAAAAAATGGGGTTAAAGTCAGCACCTATTCATACAGTTATTATAAAAATTAAATGAAACAGTGCATTAAAACCACAAAGAATGATACCCGCATCCAGTAAGCACTTGGCACTTCTTTGTCATTCAAGTTACTGTTTTAATATTGAACTTGCACTGGGGAATGACCAGTTTTCACATTTAACCCTAGTATCTCCATTCAGATGACACTCAATAAATAACTCTTGCTAACTTCTCCCTACTCCACTAGTTGCTAATATCTAACAACCCATTAGGGATTTTCATGTGGAAGTTACACCAGTACATCATAGCTACTGTATCTGAAGTGAAGCTTATCATCTTCCACCTAAAAAGAGTTCTTCCTCCTGACGTACTGTGTTAAAGTGGAAAAATTCCCTTGTTCTCAAAGACAGCTAGAGTCATGAATTTGAGTTCTGAGGACTAATGAAATTGGAAAACAGAAGCAATGAACAGATCATTGTGCTTCTCCAGATAGATCCAGATCTACCTGGAGAGGCACAAAGATTTTATATATATATAAATATGTATATATATGTACACACATATATATATACACACATATATACATACATATATATATATAAAATCTGATCATCACTATTAGTCATCATATACAGTCATTTCTCAGTATGCATGGGGGATTGGCTTCAGTACCCTGACAGACACCAAAATTCACAGATAGTCAAGTCCCTTATATAAAATGGTGTAGTATTTGTGTATAACCTACACACATCTTCCCATATACTTTAAATCATCTCTAGATTACTTATAATACCTAATACAATGTAAATGTTATGTAAATAGTTGCCAGTGTGTGACAACTACAAGTTTTGGTTTTTGGAACTTTCTGGAATTTATATACATATATATATATATTTTTTTGCTCCGCTGTCCATTGAATCTGTGGATGCAGAACCCACAGATACAGAGTGCTCACTGTATATATCATAACTGTAATCCCTAAAAAGGGAAGAAAAAAATCAATTGAAAGTTTTTCAAAAGGACAATCCAATTTAGAAAAACAAATTGATCAATATATAAATTTAAAGCCCTGAGTAAATTTCTTGCAGGTGTCTCAGAGTTAAAAAAAAAACAAAAACTCTTTATATTTACATATTACTTTAAAGTTTACCATGACCTTTCACTTATATTAACTCTTCCAGGATAGGAAAGTCTGATTAGTATTCTTGCTTTGTGTATGATAACTCACAGAAAATACTTCATTTGTTTATTTATTTTAAAATATAGAACTGATCTTTTAGTTCATCTGTGAAAAAAATACTTTGTAAATTTAACAATATGTGGTTCTTTAGATAAATTGTGTGTAGCATAATTAAATTAGTAGGGTTTTTTTTTAACATGTTTGTTGGAGTATAATTGCTTTACAATGGTGTGTTAGTTTCTGCTGTATAACAAAGTGAATCAGCTATACGTATACATATATCCCCATATCACCTCCCTCTTGTGTCTCCCTCCCTCCCTCCATATCCCACCCCTCTAGATGGCCACAAAGCACCGAGCTGATCTCCCTGTGCTCTGCGGCTGTTTCCCACTAGCTATCTGTTTTACATTTGGTAGTGTATATATGTCCATGCCACTCACTCACTTCGTCCCAGCTTACCCTTCTCCCTCCCCATGTCCTTAAGTCCATTCTCTACCTCTGGGCTTTCTATCCTGTTCCATTGATCTATATTTCTGTATTTGTGCCAGTACCATCTGTCTTGATTACTGTAGCTTTGTAGTAGAGTCTGAAGTCAGGGCGCCTGATTCCTCCAGCTCCGTTTTTCTTTCTCAAGATTGGTTTGGCTATTCAGGGTCTTTTGTGTTTCCATACATATTGTGAAATTTTTTCTTCTAATTCTGTGAAAAATGCCATTGGTAGTTTGATAGGGATTGCATTGATTTTGTAGATTGTTTTGGATAGTATAGTTATTTTCACAATGTTGATTCTTCCAATTCAAGAACATGGTATATCTCTCCATCTGTTTGTATCATCTTTAATTTCTTTCATCAGTGTCTTATAGTTTTTTGCATACAGGTCTTTTATCTCCTTAGGTAGGTTTATTCCTAGGTATTTTATTCTTTTTGTTGCAGTGGTAAATGGGAGTGTTTCCTTAATTTCTCTTTCAGATTTTTCATCATTAGTGTATAGGAATGCAAGAGATTTCTGTTCATTAATTTTGTATCCTGCTACTTTGCCAAATTCATTGATTAGCTTTAGTATTTTTCTGATAGCATCTTCAGAATTGTGTATGTATAGTATCATGTCATCTGCAAACAGTGACAGTTTTACTTCTTTTCCAATTTGGATTCCTGTTACTTCTTTTACTTCTCTGATTGCTGTGGCTAGGACTTCCAAAACTATGTTGAATAATAGTGGTGAGTGTGGACAACCTTGTCTTTTTCCTGAACTTAGTGGAAATGGTTTCAGCTTTTCACCATTGAGGATGATGTTGGCTGTGGGTTTGTCATATATGGCCTTTATTACGTTGAGATAAATTCCCTCTATGCCTACTTTCTGGAGGGGTTTTATCATAAATGGGTCTTGAAGTTTGTCAAAAGCTTTCTCTGCATCTATTGAGATGATCATATAGTTTTTCTTGTTCAATTTGTTAATATGGTGTATCACATTGATTGATTTGCATATATTGAGGAATCCTTGCATTCCTACAATAAACCCCGCTTGATCATGGTGTATGATCCTTTTAATGTGCTGTTGGATCCTGTTTGCTAGTATTTTGCTGAGGATTTTTGCATCTATGTTCATCAGTGATATTGGCCTGTAGTTTTCTTTATTTTTATGACATCTTTGTCTGGTTTTGGTATCAGGGTGATGGTGGCCTTGTAGAATGAGTCTGGGAGTGTTCCTCCCTCTGCTATATTTTGCAAGAGTTTGAGAAGGATAGGTGTTAGCTCTTCTCTAAATGTTTGGTAGAATTCGCCTGTAAAGCCATCTGGTCCTAGACTTTTGTTTGTTGGAAGATTTTTAATCACAGTCTCAATTTCAGTGCTTGTTATTGGTCTGTTTATATTTTCTATTTCTTCCTGGTTCAGTCTTGGAAGGTTGTACTTTTCTGAGAATTTGTCCATTTCTTCCAGGTTTCCCATTTTATTGGCATATAGTTGCTTGTAGAAATCTCTCATGATCCTTTGTATTTCTGCAGTGTTAGTTGTTACTACTTTTTCATTTCTAATTCTATTGATTTGAGCCTTCTCCCATTTTTTCTTGATGAGTCTGGCTAATGGTTTACTGATTTTGTTTATCTTCTCAAAGAACCAGCTTTTAGTTTTATTGATCTTTGCTGTTGTTTGCTTCAACACCCTACTTTCACCAATGGACAGATCATCCAAAATGAAAATAAATAAGGAAACACAAGCTTTAAAAGTCATATTAGACCAGGTATACTTAATTGATATTTACAGGACATTCCATCCAAAAACAACAGAATACACTTTCTTCTCAAGTGCTCATGGAACACTCTCCAGGATAGATCATAACTTGGGTCACAAATCAAGCCTTGGTAATTTTAAGAAAATTGAAATCGTATCAAGTATCTTTTTCTGACCACAACGCTGTGAGACTAGATATCAATTACAGGGAAAAAAACTGTAAAAAATACAAACACATGGAGGCTAAATAAAACACTGCTAAATAACCAAGAGATCACTGAAGAAATCAAAGAGGAAATCAAAAACTACCTAGAAACAAACCGAGAGATCACTGAAGAAATCAAAGAGGAAATGAAAAAATACCTAGAAACAAATGACAATGAAAACACGATGACCCAATACCAGTGGGATGCAGCAAAAGCAGTTCTAAGAGGGAAGTTTATACCAATACAATCCTACCTCAAGAAACATAAAACATCTCAAATAAACAACCTAACCTTATACCTAAAGCAATTAGAGAAAGAACAAAAAAAAACCCCAAAGTTAGCAGAAGGAAAGAAATCATAAACATTGGTTCAGAAATAAATGAAAAAGAAATGAAGAAAACATAAATGGTTTTGTATCATGTATCTCATCGAGTACTATTTTTCCAAGGCTCATCGTATTGCTATATGAAAATCTGATCTGTAGCTTATATTGCCATATACTAAATTTCCTGGGGCTCATGAATCATAGTTTGCCTATTCATGCTCTAGTTGACAGACACTCAGGTTGCCTCTGATTACCTGCAAACTCTCTTACTTACTCCTATGGAGATTGTGTGAGAATTTCTTTCGATTATTCACTCAGGATCTTGGGTTATATGATATATTCATATGCAGCCAGTAATGCCAGATGGCTCCTCAGAGTGGTATCACCAGTCTGCACTCCTATCAACAGAGCCTGAGAGCTCATATTCCCCCACAATCCCTACCACTGTTTCTGTGAAAGATTTTCTATATGCTGATTCTTTGCTCTTTAATTTCTCCTACATAATGATTGGTCACATATTTTTTCAAAGTCTTCATTCTTTAGTATATCATACATATTCCTTTAAAAAATATCATACCAATCTCATATTATTGCTAAGTAGGGTTCTTAATATATTATTTGCATTTGAGAGATCGATGAGATTCTTTCAAGCATTACAATTTTGTGATTTAAAAAAACGATTTTTAAAAGATTATATCAGGAGTCTTTACTTTTTGTAGAGAGGGATTTACTTTTAAATTTCCCACATGCTACCTGTCTAAATACAACAGAGAAAGATCTAAAAATTCTAAAAAAATAACTAGGACAGGGATGAGCGGGAAGTCAAGGTAGGCACAGCTATCATTTCAGAAATATATTTACGCATTCGTTTAATAAACATCTACTAAACATATTATGTGCTGGACACAATAATGAATGTTGATGATACAGAGATGAGTAAGACAGTCACCTCCCTTAAAAACACAGGTCCAGTGGAGGAGAAAGGCATGTAAAAACAAATGAATTGCAAATATAACTACAGAAACATTAGCAAAGCACAGAGGACAGAAGTTTCTTCCATTTTATGACTCATTTTCTGGCATTAAATTAATGTGTTTATTATAATGATGACACATTTTCAGAGTCATATTAGCGGAGAAAGAGAGAAAAAAATAGAGATGAATCCATTGATTGTTGGATTCAGTCAACAAATATTTACTGAATGACTCTTTTTGTCGTTGTGCCAGGTGTCAGGGATACAAAAATGAGCAAATGTTAAATGATAACCTTCACAGGACAAAAAAATTATTGTCTGATTTTAAAATTCCCAGGAGCAGAATTTCACTATGATTCTCATATCACAGTGGTCCAGAATGTTTAACACATTCCTTAATCATCTATGTTGAATATCAGAGATTATATATGTGTATGTATGGAGTAAGCACTTTACTTTTGTAGTTGTGTCTATCTAATGCTAATTCCATCTTGTTTTATTAAGACTGAACAAAGATACACTAAGAAGAATAAATGTTTCCATAGGTAGGTGGTTCTGCTTGCATGCATAGTGACCTGGACCTCTTCAGGATATCCTTAGGCAGAGATGTAATGAATAAGGTCAGTCATCTTCAGTAATCTTATACCACTATAAAAGGCTGAGGGGTCTTCCCCGGTGGCGCAGTGGTTGAGAGTCCGCCTGCCGATGCAGGAGACACGGGTTCATGCCCCGGTACGGGAAGATCCCACAGGCCGCGGAGCGGCTGGGCCCGTGAGCCATGGCCGCTGAGTCTGCGCGTCCGGAGCCTGTGCTCCGCAACGGGAGAGACCACAACAGTGAGAGGCCCGCATACCAAAAAAAAAAAAAAAAAAAAAAAAGGCTGAGGGACTTCTTCCACGTGAGGGAGCTGGGTGCATGCAGATTTAATGGTATGTGACAGCAGAGCAGAGGTTGGTTATGAAAAGTCTAGGAAGAATTGTAAAAACTAAAGGTGATGTCAATTTTTAAATTAGATACAGTCATTTTATTTCTGAGGCAATAATAGGGTCTTTGAAGCCCAGAGTTTCTAGGGAAGAGCAATTTGGGAGCATTTTTTCTTTAAATCCCCATGAAGAAATATATTGGACACTGAGGTTGCCTCCTGTCCTCCATTCTATTCTTCCTTCATTATGCAGCAACCCAAGGTTTAGGTGGGACTGACTCCATCCCTAAATCAACTGGAATCATCCCATCCTCTTTACCATATTGATTGGTTCATTGGCAGCCAGAGAGGCCTGCCTGGATGAGCTGGACTTTGAAGACAGAGTAGCATTTTGATAAGTGGAGAGCAAAATACAGGCAATAGTGAAGAAACAGGAATATGCAAGGTTTGTTCAGGAACTGAGAGCAAACCTTTTTAACTAGAACAACATGTTATACTGTCTTTATCTCCCAGGTACACCGAGGTGATTAAACTCTGTTCTTTCATTCACTGAGCTATTACTGAATGGTGCATAGTACTGTATCAGACAGGCTTCAAAGGAAGTTGCCTTAAGATTGAGGATCTCCACTGTCAAGTTAAACACATTGATTTCAGAACTAAAAAGGCCTAGGACATAATCTAGCACAGTCCATTCATTTTCAAGTGTAGAAACTAAGGCGCAGATAGCTTAAGTGAATGGAAGCAGCAAAACATGCAGGGAAAAGTGCAAGTTGAAAAGTCATTTAAATTCTCTTACTTTAATTTCCAGCACTGGAAAAGCTGCAGGAATGGCTCAAGAAGCTGATTCAGGGAGCGAGCATATGCAAAGCACCAGACACAAAATAAATACTAAATAAATGTTCTCTTTCATTTTCTTTATTCCCTTTGTTGATAGGAGTAGAGTAATTCTAAGGCAGAATTAGGAATAACTCTACCTGGACTCCCAAGAGAGCTCCCTCCTGCACTGTACAGCAGTCCATTGTTAGAAATCCCATGGTAAGGAACCACAGAGGGCTCTACCTTTCACCAAAAAGGTGCAGCTGTCTTCACAAACTGTTACCTTGTGCATGCATCAAGCTCATTCTCTTTTCTAGACCTGTGAACAAATTGATTCCGAATTCTCACCCCTGCAAGAATGTTCCTCCTCCTTTCCATCTATCCAGATCCTCTCTTTCACTCATTTGTTCAGTTAGACAATTAGTCTGAATGGAGTCAGTGAGTCATCAAACATTTATTGAGCACTTATTATGTGGCAGCCACTGGGAGAAGATTTGAGATCACAGCACCAAAGAGAATAGCCCTGCCTTCAAGGAGTCTAGCTGGGGCACAGTCTAGTTGGAGCACAGATAAGCTCACTCCAGGAAAGTTAAGGGATAATGTTGCAGAGATATGGGCGTGATGTCTTGGGAGCATTCTTCTCTGCCTCCTATTATTTATAGAGGTGGCCACACACAATGAGCCCTATCATTGTATATACTGTGCTTCCTATCATTGTAGTGATGCCAGGATGTGGGGTAGGTATAAGATATATTTAGCCAGAAAGGACCAAGGCAATCCAACCAAGCAGAATATGTCAAGGAGATACCTCAGGGTTATCTAGAAAAGCAATGGGTCATTCCCAGGGGTAGAGGATGAAAAATTCCTTCACAATAAACTTTACAAAGAGCTTACTGCAGTGTTTCTAAGTCTTGGTTGCACGTCAGAATTATCTGGGGAGCATTTGAAAAATAGAGATGCTTGGACTTTATCCTAGACTTACGGACGCAGGAATTGGGGGATGAAACATAGGCATATGGATTTCTGAGTGACATATGGTTGGTTCTGATGATTAGTTAGCAGGGGGTTGGGAAGCACTGGTCTATTTTTTTTTTTTTTTTTTTTGTGGTACGCGGGCCTCTCACTGCTGTGGCCTCTCCCGTCGCGCAGGCTCAGCGGCCATGGCTCACGGGCCCAGCCGCTCCACGGCATGTGGGATCTTCCCGGACCGGGGCATGAACCCGTGTCCCCTGCATCAGCAGGCGGACTTTCCACCACTGCGCCACCAGGGAAGCCCAGCACTGGTCTATTTTGTACCAGATATTTGCAGAACACTGAGAATACAGACATGAATAAAACACAACCAGTTCTATTCCTGCCTTAGAAGACAAGTGTCAGTCCTAGAAAAGCTGATTGTAAGGTGGGAGTGACAGGCAAAGATACATAATCAACCAGATAAGATCTTGATAGAGATAGGCACAAAGTGACATAAGAACACAGAGATGGGAAAGTCCAACTCAGTCTTGGGAAGTGGGGGAGGCTTCCTAGAGGATGTCACATTTGTTTTTTTTTATTTTATTTTATTACTTTTTATTTTATATTGGAGCATAGTTGATTAACAATGTTCTGTTAGTTTCAGGTATACAACAAAGTGATTCAGTTATAGGTATACATGTATCTATTCTTTTTCAAATTATAGAACAGAAGCAGACACACAGACTTAGTTATGGTTACCAGGGGAGAAGGTTTGGGGTGGGGGGGAGGGATAGTTAGGGAGCTTGGGACTGACATGTACACACTGCTATATTTAAAATGGATAACCAGCAAGGACCTGCTGTATAGCACAGGGAACTCTGCTCAGTATTGTATAATAACCTAGTTGGGAAAAGAATTTGAAAAAGGATGGCAGAACACTCTATGACATAAATCACAGCAAGATCCTTTTTGACCCACCTCCTAGAGAAATGGAAATAAAAACAAGCATAAGCAAATGGGACCTTAAAAGCTTTTGTACAGCAAAAGGAAAGCATAAACAAGACAAAAAGACAACTCTCAGAACGGGAGAAAAGATTTGCAAACGAAGCAGCTGACAAAGGATTAATCTCCAAAATATACAAGCTGCTCACGCAGCTCAATATCAAAAAAACAAACAACCCAATCCAACAATGGGCAGAAGACCTAAATAGACATTTCTCCAAAGAAGACATACAGATTCTCAACTAACACATGAAAGGGTGCTCAACATCACTAATCATTAGAAAAATGCAAATCAAAACTACGATGAGGTATCACCTCACACCAGTCAGAATGGCCATCATCAAAAAATCTACAAACAATAAATCCTGGAGAGGGTGTGGAGAAAAGGGAACCCTCTTGCACTGTTGGTGAGAATGTAAATTGATACAGCCACTATGGAGAAGAGCATGGAGGTTCCTTAAAAAACTAAAAATAGAACTACCATATGACCCAGCAATCCCACTACTGGGCGTATACCCTGAGAAAACCATAATTCAAAAAGAGTCATGTAACACAATGTTCATTGCTGCGCTATTTACAATAGCCAGGACATGGAAGCAACCTAAGTGTCCATCAACAGATGAATGGATAAAGAAGATGTGGCACATATATGCAATGGAATATTACTCAGCCATAAAAAGAAACAAAACTGAGTTATTTGTGGTGAAGTGGATGGACCTAGAGTCTGTCATACAGAGTGAAGTAAGTCAGAAAGAGAAAAACAAATACCGTATGCTAACACATATATGTGGAATCTAAAAAAGAAAAAAAAGGTTCCAAAGAACCTAGGGTAGGACAGGAATAAAGACGCAGAAGCAGAGAATGGACTTGAGGACATGGGGAGGGGAAAGGGTAAGCTGGGACGAAGTGAGGGAGTGGCATGGACATATATACACTACCAAAGGTAAAATAGACAGCTAGTGGGAAGCAGCTACATAGCACAGGGACATCAGCTTCGTGCTTTTTGACCACCTAGAGGGGTGGGATAAGGAGGGTGGGAGGGAGACACAAGAGGGAGGAGATATGGGGATATATGTATATGTATTGGTGATTCACTTTGTTATAAAGCAGAAACTAACACACCACTGTAAAGCAATTATACTCCACAAAGATGTTAAAAAAAAAAAAAGGATGTCACATTTGAAGTGAAATATTGAAGTGAAACAATTTGAAGTGGAACATCTGTAAGATGTGATGGAAAAACCAGAACGAACTTCTTTGGCCAACCCAATATAAAGGATGTGTAGGTGTCTCCCAAGTGAAGGAGGTTTGGAAGGACTTCCAAAGCAGAGAAATAGGCCTCCAGCACCCACAGGGCTTAGCAGGCAGGTCAGATGATTCCTGGGAGAATCCTGAGTGCAAAGGATTAGCGCACTTAAACGTGGAACAGGGTGTGTCTGAGGTGGAGGCTGTGATGCTGATCGATTGCATCATTGATTTATAGCTGTTTCCTATGCCATTTTAATTTCTTCCAACCAGACGTTTACTGGGTGTCTTTGTACCTACGAGACAGTCATAAACAGAATTTGTAATGGAAATATACTAGAGAGGCAGCATATTCCCTCAAACTTGAAGCCAAAGAAAAGCTTCCTGAGAAAGAAGATGAGAAAGTCTCAAGAATTAAATGCAGTTGTTATAAAAAGAGAGAAGGGGGCTTCCCTGGTGGTACAGTGGTTAAGAATCCGCCTGCCGATGCAGGGGACACGGGTTCGAGCCCTGGTCCGCGAAGATCCCACATGCCGCGGAGCAGCTAAGCCAGCGAGCCACAATTACTGAGCCCGCGTGCCTAGAGCCCGTGCTCCACAACAAGAGATGCCGCTGCAATGGGAAGCCTGCGCACCGCAACGAAGAGTAGCCCCTGCTCACTGCAACTAGAGAAATCCCACATGCAGCAATGAAGACCCAACGCAGCCAAAAATAAATAAATTAAATAAATAAATTTCTTAAAAAAAGAGAGAGAGAGAAGGGCAGAGAGAGGCAGAGACATTCTGCAAGTGTAGGGTGAGGAGATGATCACCAGCTCTGCACATTCAAGGACCATCAAGTTCAGTGTGATGGTAGCAAAGCACTCGGGGAGAGATGGTAGCCGTGGAAAAGGCTGGGGAGGAAGGTGTGTGCCAAGCTGTTAACAGAATTCTTATGCTCTACTGGAGTTTAGACTGCATCTAGTTGGCAATGGGGAACGCTGGTTATTGTATGCAGGGCTGTGACGGAATTTGATTTACTTTTCTGAAAGGTCATCCTAAGCATATGCATGTTTTCTTTCTCCAACAGAACCGTAAGGATGCCTAACAGGTGTGTCTTGACTTTTCTTTGTTTTTGCTTTTGGGGATTTTTGTTTGTTTGTTTCACCAACAGTGCTTAGCAGAGTCAGGGACACGTAAAGAGGTCAAGAGTTAATGGATTCATTAATTGATTGAGAGGCACAAACTCACACTTGAGTTAATACTGTAACATGGACGCTATATCCTACGTGGTGTCTGATATTTAAAGGTCGCGGCAATTTTAAGCCGTGCTTCCTAATTTTAACATGCACACAAATCACCTGGGGATCTTGTTGAAATAGAGATTCTGATTCATCATGTCTTGGGTGGGGTCTAAGACTCTGAATTTCTAATAAGCTTCCATATGCTGCTGTTGTTGATGGTTTGGATCTCCACATTTTGAGTGGCGGGGATCTTAATATTCAGTTGCCTTATGCGTAGACAGTCTAATGGTGGAGCCATCTATGAACAGTAGAAGTTTCTACAGGGACTGTGGAAATAGAGAGGCTTCACCCTAAGAGAGTAAGACTCCTTGGCTAAGACCCCACACGTCTCCTTTGGGACTGGTTTGGAAAGCAGTGGCATGTCTACAAGGCCCCTTGGGTAGACATTGATGTTACTTGCCTTTAAGGGAATTTCTCATGCTGTTGCCAGTTTCTTCCTCGCACCTCCAAGTGTTGAGTTCCACAAGAACATCCATTAGTAACAGTGGAGTTGATAATAGAACACCAGATAAAGTCAGAGGGCTCTAAAAACAGCATGCTGTCGGCATGTAATTTGTTTAGATCTATGTAGAAGTGAGCCTTTTTCTCGGGAATTTTCAAGTTTGAAATTTGAATATGGGACAGTTCATAATTTCTTGATGTTTTCTTCTTTTTCTCTGTTCACTTTCGCATACTCATTGTCATATTAGGACAATCTGGATGTCCCTCGGGCCTCACCATCTTGTAGGCATAAAAGACAGCCACATAGGTCAGGCTGAAGTTTGCTGCCTTGGTGTCGCTCATTACTATGAACAGGTGCTTGGCCTTCATTTTTAAGGCCCCTGACCTTTCTACTGGCTCTCAGAGAAGGCCCAGGCCTCCTCCCCACTCATCCCCAGTGTTTATGTGGGTTGTTGCCTGCACTTCCATCACTCAGCAATGGACCCCAATGGCTGCTCCATCTCAGAGAGCTCCCCACGCCGCCGCCAGTCTCCTTCTGGTCCACTCCATGCTGGATGTGGCCATTGCACGCTTGGACTGAAGCCTCCGCTCCCCTTGTGAGCCTCAGCTTGGAGGTATCCAGGGTAGCAGCAAAGACAGTGTCTCTGGAGACAGAACCCCACATCTCAGATGTGTAATTTGGGCAAGTTATTTGACCACACTAAACCTCAGATTTCTTACCTGTAAAATGAGAATAACTAGAGTTCTGTAATCTCAAGATTGTTGAGAAAATAAGGTAATCCACTTAAGCTCCTAACACTTCATTCTTGGCACATAGAAAATTCTCAATACATGTTAACCATTATTCTCGCTGCTTCTCTCTTTATCATTATAATCCCTGCCTGGACAAGCTTCATTTTTATTTCACCACAGCACAGCTGAGTTGATAAGGTTTCTGTGACATGGCTGATGTCTCAGGGATAACAGAAGGGGATTAAGATTAGGGGAAGTACAACTGCTATTTAATACAAAGACTCAGACATAATACATCTTCTTCTGGGCGTATTATGCATACTTCTTCTAGGGTCCCTTCCAGGGGCTTCCTTGCATCCCTACTGGTGACAGAAGACATCCTCCCTGCACATCAAAAGAGTGTCATTGATCTTATCTAGACTCCTTTGAGTCCAGACTCAGAGATAAATTTTGCCATTCTGCGGTTCATTTTCTTTTCCACTCCCTTGAAAGGGAGCCTTTATCCTACTCAGTGTGTCACCTTACCTCTGGATGAAGACCAGTGTCTCTTTCCCTTCCCAGTCTTGCTCCAGGATTCACTCCCTTTCCTTTGTGCAGAGGATAACTGAACTCTGGACCCAATCATTACTCAGTCTCTCTCTCAGGTTCATGTGGAGATAACCTCTTATAATAATAACAACAACAACAATTAATTTTTCTCATGTTTTCCTTGCCCTTCTGCCTCTAAAAGGCTGTTTTTAAAAGATGTTTCTTATTTCACTCTGCTTCAAACTAGCTGTTGACCCCCACTCCTGGCGCTTAGGAAGCCAAATTCATATTAGCATATAAGGCTCTTTATAGGCATGGGTCCTCTTCTGAAATGCCCTCTGCTCTTTTGTTTTCTCAGAAAATGTCCATTCAGCCTTCATGGCCCAGCTTAAATCTGACTTCCTCTCTGGATTCTTTCTAGAACCTCTGACACCCCATGTCCCCAGACATCAGCCAGTCTCCCTCCTCCAGGCCCCCATGACAGTGTACATTCCTTCACCACGTTACACCATATAATACTTCACTTCCAGTTCTGCCTCCCCCTTTTTAAAGGGAGCTCTGTGAAAGCACAGTCTCTAGTCATATGAGTGGCCAGTGAATTTACCCTTACTTTATCGAGTTATTTTCCATCTACTCTTTTCTCTGATCCTTACTAAAGGTCTGTGAGATAAGTAGAGCAAGTATTACGTGATCTCTATTTTATATATGAGAAAAGGAGGTTCCCACAACTAGGTGGCTAGTCCATAGTCATCCCATCCATGTGATGGAAAAGGGAAGTAAACATAGCCTGAGTTCTTTGGACTTTAATTCCATGGCCCCTTTTCACTACTCTTTATTGCTTCCTTTTAACAGAAACTAACCCTGGTAGGAAAAGGATAAGCTCTCAAGGAAGACAAGACCTGGGCCCAGGAAGACTGAGGGGAGATGGCAACACACAGAGAAACCACAGCTGCAGAATTACGAGGACTCGAAGGTAAAGTTGTTGAGTGTGATGAGAACCCTGGGGTGGACTGTTTGTTGACTGACTTTCGGACTTGAGGGAAGATGCTCTTTGACTAAAACAAGGTGGACGGGAGTGGGAGTGGGGAGACATCACAGCCGATTACGCTTAAAATCTGGTCTCAAGCACCACCTTGCAGAGTGTCCATCATTCCTTTTCAGCCACCCTCAGGACTGCTCTAAGTGAGAAGTAATTTTATAAGAGCCTTGAACTGCTGCTGAGAGTCCTTTTTAGAGCTGAAAGCAAAACAAACAAACATGAAGCCCTACAGAGCTGAGAATAAGCTCCGGAGAGAGTGAGAGCAGTGGAAATAGTTACTGGGATGAGGAAGGAGATCGCAGTGTACCTTGTCTCAAACCCCATGAGCTTGTCTCCTCAGCCACTTGCAAGTCCTGCGGGCAGTCTGAGCTCGGTGGCAGTCAGGGCGGGGGAGCGGGTGCAGGAGAGATGCCAGGACAGGAGGGCTCAGAGCTATTTCAGACTCAAGGCCAACAGCCACAGAGACTTCGAGTTACATCACCACTACTGTCTGGACTTTAGGCCCCTTAAGCCAAATGCGGTTTCCAGAAAAAGGATCTGCCGCACATTTGGAAGCCCATCAACCAAATGTTGTCTCATCACGTTCGTGCATGAGATCTTTTCATTTGTGAAGAGCATATTATTTTGCTTAATTATGGGCTTTGAGGAGATGGCATAGAGCAGTGGAAAAAGCATGAGCTCGGAGTCAGAGACCTGGGTCTGAATCATGGCTCCGCCATCCACCAGCTGTGGGGCACTGCCTGGGGGCACCTCAGTCTCCTCATATGTGAACTGAGAACAGTCTTGTAATAATTACCCATCCTGTAGGGCAGTCGTTAGGATTAGGTGGTTAATGTGTGTCAAGAATCTTGTATTGTGCTGCTATTCAGGTATTTAATGATCAGCAGCTATGATGAAACAAGTGTCTGACTTCTAACACAATGACCTTTGGCAAATGAGATTTCATTTTCACTCCAATGTGTATGGTGGTAGGTTTTCCATATATATATATATATATATATATATATATATATATATATATATGACTTTCTTCTGCTTACTTTCTTCTGTTTATTGAAATTCTTCTGTTTATTGAAATTCCATTTCCCAGTGGAAATTGCTGTTATTCGGTGTCAAAATACCTCTCCAAATTCACATTTCCTAGGAAGTTTTCTTAAATGGAGTCTTACTGGTGCCCTCCTAATGCTTATTTTTTAGCACCTTGATAATTCATTTTTAAATACTTATAGTTTATTTTGTAATCATCTATGCCATGACTAATTATCCTTTTCTTTAAAAAAAAGGGTGCCTCCAGGGCTTCCCTGGTGGCGCAGTGGTTGAGAGTCCGCCCGCCGACGCAGGGGACACGGGTTTGTGCCCCGGTCCGGGAAGATCCCACATGCCGCGGAGCGGCTGGGCCAGTGAGCCATGGCCGCTGAGCCTGTGCATCCGGAGCCTGTGCTCCACAATGGGAGAGGCCACAGCAGTGAGAGGCCCGCATACCGCAAAAAATAAAAAAAACAGGGTGCATCCAGAAAGCAAATAAGATCAGAAGCCTTTACCTCTATCATTCAATCACTTAACTGCCTCAGACTGGGCTCTTTATCTCAAGTATGGGGATAATATTTGACCTATGTATCTTACAAAGGTTTTTTTTTCTTCCTGAAAAAAAATAACAAGTGAACTCATAAATGGGAAAGAATTTTATAAGTTATAAAAGATATGAAAATTTAATTTATGATGTGATTTTTGCTACAGACCCCTTTGCAGCAGATAGGAAACTTCTTTGTGCTGGGACCACCTGCTTGATGCGGTTGATGTTCCATGCCTGGAAGTCACCTTGAGGTTACTTAGAGCCTCTCTCTGCCACCAGATGTTAGGAGATAGAGCACCTTTTTTGAGTAATTGTCTCCTCTGACTCACATTCCTTGCAGGCCCCTTAGTGATCTGTAAGCCACCCAGGGTGAGCAAGGAATTTCCTCTCTAGAGTTGTTTAAGGACTAGCCCCAAACTTTCAACTTAGTCTGTTTTCACACCTCTTCCAATACTACCTACCTGAGTTGCCACAGAAGAAATCTGTGCAGTGGCTGGATTCAGGCTTGCTGATATGAGTACATGCTCTGGGAAGGACACAGAAACTCCAGTCCTCTAATGAGATCCTCCTTAAAGAGAGATCCTCATGTCTCCTTAAGGACCTAATTGGGACGGAAGAGCACAGTTAATAACTGGCATAAGTGTCAATAAATGATCAGGAGGTACCTTCTAGGTGTACTTCACAGTCTCCTTTTCCTTACTTTCTCTCCTTCTGGTTTTTCCTGTTTTTAAATCCCTTCTCTTATTTTCCCTTTACTAAACTCTCTCCCAATCAATAGACTCACCATGGCATTCTCAGGCATACATCGCTAGCTTCATTAGAAGTACAGTCAGCCTCGGTATAGAGGTTCTACATCCACTGATTCAACCAGCTGCGATTTCAGTCCATGGTTGGCTGAATCCACTGTTGGTTGAATCCATGGATGCAGAACCCGCAGATACGGAGGGCAGAATGAACTATGCCATCTTATATAAGGGACTCGAGTATCCTCGGACTTTGATATCTGTGGGGGTCCTGGAATCCATCCCCCGTGGATACTGAGGGACGACTGTACCCAGAGCGCAGCAGTTGTAGAAATTTAGTCCAGGTCAGAGAGTCTCATACCTTGCTGTGTATTGCAGTTACCTGGAGACCTAAAAAACACTGATGCCTGGGGCCCACCTGAATTAATATCTCTGCGGGGATAATCTCTGGGCCTAATATTTTTAAAAAGCTTCCAAAATGATTCTAACGTGCATCCAGATTACACTGGTTAAACATACTTGGAAAGCAAAGATACGACAAAGCTATACTAAAACTAAAATAAGATTTATGGCTCAAAGAGCTGCAATCATGTGGTTTGGCTACACTTGCTTGTTTCCTATCCATCAAATAACAAGTGTTTTTTGAGAACCACAGAAAGAGGGGCTGATTATGCCCAGGCAAAGCTTGTAGGTGAGTTTCAAAGATAAAGTGAATGGCCGTGAAACATTCTTAGAGCTAGTATTGGTTGGGAGCACATTCTGAGCTTGTGCTACACTGGACACTTTTCGTGCATTATATCATTCAGTGTTCTTCACAACTCTGTGGGGCATTATTCTTCTTCCCAGTTTACAAATAAAGAAACATAGATACCAAGTGATTGCTTAAATAGCTCAAGATCTGACCACTAGTTAGTAGTGGAGCCAAAAAATGTGACTACAGGTAATTTGACTGCAGTCTTGTTTTTAATCAGCCTGTAATACCTCCTCTGTACATTGACAGATAAGATGAAAATACAAAAATTCCCCAAAATTCAGTGTCTCCCAATTTTGGCTGCATATTGGAATCATTGGGGGAGTTTTGTAAAAAAAAAAAAAAAAAAAAATCCTTTGCTCAGGTAACACCTTGGACCAATTTAATCCACATTTCTCAAGAATGGGACCCAATCGTTTTTGAAGTGCCACAGGTGATGCCCGTGTGCAGACAAGATTGAACACTACTGGGTTAGAGGAAAGAGACCAATGCAGGTGAGAACCCTCAGGGAAAGCTTCATAGGGAATGGGTTACCTGAACTCAGCATGAGACAGAATAATGCCCTCCCCTGGCCAAAGATGCCTATATCCTAATCTCTGGGACATCCGAATATGTTACTTTATATGACAAAGCGGAAGTAAGGATGCAGGTGGAATTAAGGTTGTTAATCAGATGACTTTAAACTGGAGAATCAGCTTGGATTATCCAGTTGGACCCAGTGTAGTCACATGGGCCCTTAACTGTGGAAGAAGGAGGCAAAAGAAGGAGAACCAGAGAGACGACACCATAAGGACTCAGCCTACAGTTGCTAGCTTTGGAGGTGGAGAAAGGACTCAAGGAAGGCAGATGGCCTTCAGAAGCTGGGAAAGACAAGGAAACAGGTTCTGTACCAGGCATCCAGAATGAACACAGCCTTGCCAACACCTTCATTTTATCCCAGTGGAATTCTGACCTCCAGAACTGAAAGAAAATTAATTGGTACCACTGTTCACGTAATTTGTTTCAGCAGCGATACAAAGTTAATACAGTACCTTAAAAAGGAAGGGTTTAGAGAAATGAGAGTGAAAAACACCCACTTAACTGCAGATTAGATTTTCTGTGTTAAATAACCTAGGTACTGAGCACCTTACATCTCTCCCCTATACAGTGCCTCTACAATGTAGGCATCTGTACCTTGCAGTTGAGTCAGGATTCAAACCTAATCCTTCTGGACTCTGGATCAGTGCTCATTCCAGTTACCATCCTGTGTGCTTTTCCTTAAGACCATTTAGAACTCTGGTTGCTTTTCTGATCTTTCTTGAGCAAAAAGCAAGGAAGGGTGACATCACAGGGGACCTTATGGTACAGAGAAAAGGATTCTCATACAGGTTGCTCAGAGGAACAAATTACTGCTAATTACTGGGATGTTTAATGAAGATTGATCTGATAGTTTTGTGCAAGAAGGATTGAAGTAGATGAAGCTGGGGCCAGGCAGATCAGTCAGGAAATTGGACAACAACTTAGGCTCCTATGGGTTTGAATTCTGAATGGCAGTGGTAATCGTGGTAGTAGAAGTGGAGAGGAGAGGATGAACCCAGGAAACCTGGAGAAGAAAATCAACCCAAGGGAAATTAACCTACCTAAGAAGAGCAGAGAAAAGGTGAAGACAACTTCTGGTTTTTAGTGTGGCAGGCCTAAAGGGTGGTTGATGGTGCCCATGACAGAACTGAGATGCTAGGAAAGAGAACAAGTTTGGAGAGTGGGATGGGGTAGGGTGGTGGTATATAATAAAGAATTTTACTGGCCTTTGTTCCTGCGAGACTCTAAATCCTTAAACTATCCCAACTGATGAAGAGTGTCTTTTTTACGCTTATATAATTATGAATGGTAGACTCCTAGATAGTTTTAGTGTAGGGTGTGGTCATAAGATAAACCAACCATGTTGTCTAGTGTTGCAACTTTGAGTTATTTTGACTTCTGGGGTGTGGGTGTAGAAGAGGGCTAGAAATTGAGTTCAATCAATCATGCTCATGTAATAACACCCCAATAAAAACTCTGGACAGTGGACCTGCCTTGTTGGTAAACACATTATTCATGTGCTGGCAGGGTGATGCATCTGATTCCAAAGGGGAAAGCCATGGATCCTCCCAGGACCCTCCCAGATCTTGTCACTAGGAGTATCCTTTATAGTAAACTACAGTCATAAGTATAGCGCTTCCCTGGGTTCTGTGAGTTATTCTGGCAAATTATCAAACCTGAGGGGGTTGTAGGAACCCCTTCTTTGTAGCCAGTCAGAAGTATGGGTGGCCTGGGGACCCCCTGAAGCTTGTGGCTGGTGGCTGGGCAGGCTTGTGGAGGACTTTTCCCCTTAATCTATGAGGTCTGTGCTAACTCTGGCTAGTTAGTATCAGAATAGAATTTCTGCTCACCCACTCGGGGTGAAAACAGAATAGGTGGACACTAACGCGACGTTAACTATCTGTGGGCAAAAGTCAGAGTTGTGTG
Organism: Phocoena phocoena; assembly: GCF_963924675.1. NCBI lineage: Eukaryota > Metazoa > Chordata > Mammalia > Artiodactyla > Phocoenidae > Phocoena > Phocoena phocoena. Next base: position 61,374,417 of record NC_089235.1, read on the forward strand.
AAATCAGTTACCCCTCCACACTAGGACAAATGCACAGAAAGAAAATGCGGAGAACATTAAATACCACTTTTAAATGCCCACTTCTTGATGCTTAATTTACTGCTGTCTGACTTCCCCACTGCCTTTGGACCAGTGTGTTACAATGAAATATCAAGAGTTTTAAAGATAAAATGGAGTTCAAAATCTATCTCTGTTACTTCCTTGCTATGAAATAGTGGGCACATAATTTATTCTCTTTGGGCCATAGCCCTTTATCTTTAAAATGGTAATATCAAGGCCTAATGTGTAAAGCTGTTAAGAGAACGAACATAAGAAGATCTTGGCACATGACGGATACTCACTGATTGCTATTTTCTCCTGTCCTTTAAGGTGATTTCCAATTGGAATGGTTCTTTGAGAGAGATTTTGTTTTATCCAGATTCATCAAAAGGAAGTCAAAGTGATTGATGTGGCTTCACTGAACACTCAAAGAACTGTCCAACTTTGGGGGGATAGATTAACTCAGCTTCTCAGATGTCAGTGACTGTTAGACTTTTGTCTTAAAGAGGGTCTTCCCTTAATTGAAAACTTCACCGTCTCTGCTAAGAACGCGAACAGAGAACATCTCTGCAAGGTCTGCATCTGCTCCCTTCGTGGTGCCTGCGATTGCTTTCGGTGATGCATTTGTACAAACCATCTGAGCTGCGGGCGCACTGCGTCCACACTCCGCATAGCACCATTGTCATAGGCACTCCAAAGCTTCAGTGGGGCCCAGAATGAAAGCCAGGCCTGTGGAAACCTCCTTGTCTCCTTAAGTGCCTTCTCTTGACTTGCCTCTCTTCCCATTTTGGGGTGAAGTGGTTCCAACTCTGAACCAAATAACGAGCATAGTTTTCTGGAGGAATGCCCCGTTCTTTTTTCCCTTAAAATGACCACACAGGATAGCTGGGAACCATCCTTTTTATGAAGTTTTAAAAAGCACTTGTTTATATGCCATGTAATGTGTTAGAAACTTACATGGGATGTCCAGATAAGCTTCTGAGATTTTAGTCTGTGGATTATGCGGACAGAGAGGCTGAGCCCCAAAGGAATCGTGTTGTTTAGGGGAAGAGACAGGATTTTAAAATCAGGTGTGTCTCACTTTAAAGCCCTTTCCTTTACTAAAGGTTTATTAACTCACGAGGACCTGCTCCTGAGAAAGATAGCTACTTATTTCTAAGTGGAATCTGCCCTTATTTTTTAATTCCCACACCCCATCTAATTTTATTTTTTCTAGAAACTTTACTGTGAAATTCTCTATTCTTTAAATGTGGCTTAATCAACAGAGGCTATTTTCAAATAATCGGGAAAAGGTATAGTGCCAGTTATACCCAGGTGTGAGTCTGCAGGCTTTACGTTTTTTTAATACCCAGTTTCAACTTCACGGTTTGGGTTTAAACAGAAATTTATTCTGGAGACTCTAGCAAAGCCGCTTCTTTTGCCATCTCCTCTTAGTAAGCAAATCCTGGATGTGTTCCTTGCCACGAGTGCTTAATGGCAGAATGCATCACGCCACCATCCAAGGCAGATTTTTTTGAGTGGCATATTCTCCTGGCTGGAGGGGAAAATCTGATCCAGGTGCCACAAAAAGCAGATGGAACTTTCCATACAAAGCCATGACTCTTGGGTTCCTGGCTAGTGGATTTTGTTTTTCAAAAATGTGACTTTTTCCTCTCTTGCCTCTTACTGTCATCCTATTTCAGGAGTGATGTTTGTCATCTTGAGCTAAAATCCAAAGGATAGATCATTGGTAGGAAGTATAAGATTTGGGATAGCTGTGACTAGTTTGGGCAAATATTGTACCCAGTCCACGCAGCAGATAATAATAGAGGTCTAATTAAAAAAAAAAAAAATAGTGGATGTCAGGAGAAATCAGCTGGTAGGGCTGTAAGGATTTAGTGAAATAATGACATAACAAGTGGGTTAGGGAGAGTTAACGAATTGGGTTGTTGAGATTTAATGAGATGATGTCTATTAATGGGCTGAAGTGCAGGATTATGTTCCTAGCACGTTTCTAAAGGGCATTTACTGTGAGTTCCGAGGTCAGTGTAGAAGCAATGGCGAGTTGGAAGATGAATCAGGGACTTCCTGGCTTTTGTCTTTATAGAACACTGTGTTCTTATTTTATTTTATTTTTATTTTTAATTAATTTTTATTGGAGTATGGTTGCTTTACAGTGTTGCAATAGTTTCTGCTGTACAGCAAGTGAATCAGTTATATGTATACATATATCCACTCTTTTTAAAATTTTCTTCCCATTTAGGTCACCGCAGAGCACTGAGTAGAGTTCCTTGTGCTATACAGTAGGTTCGCAATAGTTATCTATTTTATACACAGTGTATATATGTCATATATATATACATATATGTATATATATGTAGTGTATATATGTCAATCCCAATCTCCCAGTTCATGCCATGCCTCCTTCCCCTCTTGATAACCATAAGTTTGTTCTCTACATCTGTGACTCTATTTCTGCTTTGCAAATAAGTTCAGCTGTACCATTTGTCTAGATTCCACATATGGCAACATGATACGATATTTGTTTTTCTCTTCCTGACTTACTTCAGTTACAAAACACTGTTTTCTAAGAACCTAAATGGACCCAAATCTGGGGATAACAGGAAAGCATGTAATAAAGGATAGCAATTATTATTATTGCTGTTGTTATTATTACCATTAGCATCAGTATCAAGAGACAGTTAGACTGTCAGTTGATAAGTGCAATGGTATTGAATAGATACATCCACAGTGTGATTAAGTGCACCCAAGGAGGGAAAGCTAGTTGTTTCCCATCTTCATTGAGAGAAGCACAAAGTTAAACAAGAGTCTTAGTAGAGTTCTGAGTCTTAGGAGCTCTGAGTTCTTCCAGGTCTGCAATTTAATGTCTCACAGCCTCATTTGGATCCTTAAGGATTAGATACAATTATTTCCAAAATTGCCCAGCAAGAATTCTAGCATCCTGCTCCTAACCCATGGAATCAAAGTCATTCTGGAAGGGTACTGGGAATGTGCATTTTGATAAATATGCTTATGATTAGGTTATGTCTGATAAACACTGGGTTAGAACAATCTAGAAAGGCCCACCTGCTCTAAAATTCCAAGTAAGAATTTCTATTAAAGAAACCATTTTTCCCGGTTTCAATTTCAGAGTGAGAGCAATTAAGTCCTGGAATTCAGTTCCATTGGCTGTGTGTGTCCATGGGTGTATGTCGTGGGGGAATCACTAAGCAAAAAGATACTTTTAAAATTATTAAATCTGAGGTCATCCCTCTCCAGGATGGTTTAGGAATGGTTGGACCAGGGCATGAGAGATGAACGGGTGACCTCACGTGGTCTCTTAGAAACCTGTGATTCCATCAGGATGACACGGGTTTTATGCATGATCTGCCCTGTTTACCTCCTCTTTTCTGAAATCAGTGAGTCATAAAAAACCAAAATTGCTATAGAAATGTCAGTTTGGAAGACGTCTTTGTTTTAGTTAGAAGGATTTTTGTGGAAAGATGACTTAAGCTTTTATGTCTCAAAAGATGAGGTGGATTTCCCTGGGAAAAGACTCAAGAAACCCAAGGAAATGGGAGATTTATTTGTATTAAATACTTGGAAAAAGACGGAATCCCAATCCATTAGTCATAACCAAATGTCCAGTGACGGTGCTCCTCCTTTGATGACTCTTTTGGAAAGATTAAGGATTCTTTAAAGTGATCTTTCTCTTCCGCTCTGGGCTCCCACCCCCAGTCTGAGTTGTCTATTTACTTCATGGCTGAACTGTTCTCATAGTCAACTCTTCTGCTTTAACTGTCTCTAGGCTATTTCTGCTCCAGTCCATTCTATACACTCCTGCCAGGACAAGCTTCTTGAAGTGCTGCCTTGCAAACTTCAATACCTTTCTTAAGACCTCCATGGCTCCTATTGTGTTTAGCTGTAAATGTTATAAAACTAAAGATTCTCAGGTGGATAGGACCTCACAGTCATCACAGTTAGCTCCTCAAACCCAAACATCTTTGGCATTTAGGGACTTCTTATTTACTCCACATGTTAGTCAGGACTCTTGTTTATGAATGACAGAAACTGGCTTGAGTGAGAAGGAAAAGTCAGTGGTTCACAAAAAGAAATAACAGGAAGAAAAAGTATGGCTGGAACCAGAGGCTTGAACATCATTAAGATCCTTTGCCTCTCTCCCCTTCTTAGTTCTCTCTGTTAGCTCCCTTTCTCTGTGGGCTCTAATGGCTTTAGGTTCACATTTTTATAGTTTTTCATTGAACAAAAAAAGAAAATTCAAGTAATTCCAAATGCACAAATCCTAAAGAAGGTATCTCATTGAATACCTTGGAATAGCAATGGGGAAGGGTTGAGGCTGGCAGAAAGAGAGGCTATTAGTATCAGCTCCCATTGGAACTACGTGTTGAGTTTGGGGTGGAATGGGAGAGAGTAGTTCCTTAAAAGGAGGAGGTGCTTACCAGACTAAAAGGAAGAGTTTTGGGTAAATCAAGCAATTTTATCTATAACTATGTGGGTTGAAATAAACTTCTACAAGCTTAGTTAATAGTACTCTTTGAATTTTTATATAAACTGCATGAGTCTAGACAATGTTTCTTCAACATGTTACGTACATTTTTAGCCTCTGTGACTTTTCCAATACAATTTCTTTTTTTTTTTTAACATCTTTATTGGGGTATAATTGCTTTACAATGCTGTGTTAGTTTCTGCTTTATAACAAAGTGAATCAGTTATACATATACATATGTTCCCATATCTCTTCCCTCTTGCGTCTCCCTCCCTCCCACACTCTCTATCCCACCCCTCCAGGCGGTCACAAAGCACCGAGCTGATCTCCCTGTGCTATGCGGCTGCTTCCCACTAGCTATCTACCTTACGTTTGGTAGTGTATATATGTCCATACCTCTCTCTCGCTTTGTCACAGCTCACCCTTCCCCCTCCCCATATCCTCAAGTCCGTCCTCTAGTAGGTCTGTGTCTTTATTCCTGTCTTACCCCTAGGTTCTTCATGACATTTTTTTTTTCTTAAATTCCATATATATGTGTCAGCATATGGTATTTGTCTTTCTTTTTCTGACTTACTTCACTCTGTATGACAGACTCTAGGTCTATCCACCTCATTACAAATAGCTCAATTTCGTTTCTTTTTATGGCTGAGTAATATTCCATTGTATCTATGTGCCACATCTTCTTTATCCATTCATCCGATGATGGGCACTTAGGTTGTTTCCACCTCCGGGCTCCAATACAATTTCTTATGTCTAAAATATCCTACATGTTCTCTCTGCCTAGGTGTGTCTACAAGACCTAATTGAACTTACTGCTTCTTGGCCTTTCCTGAGCTTAAAAGATGACATTTGATGACTGTGCCATGTTTATACAAATCAATTGGCACTAAGTATATCCTGTTTGATGTTAGCAATTGCTCTTTCACATGTATATCCTGTCTTCCCAAATGGAGTATAACCATCCTCAGAATAGATGTATTTAAACTCAGTTACAGAGATGATTGCTGCTGGCTATTATTATTGTTAAATCCCTATTTTATGGTTTACTAGATTTGAAGAGAGAGAGAAATTTGGCAAACAACAACAAGAAAGTCAAAGAATTAGAATATAGTTGTATTCGATATCAACAGTCATAAATATAATAATTGAAGTGATAACAGCCACTGTTGTGAACTTTGATCAAGGGAAAAAGAATAGTAAAAGTTTATCAGAGAGTTTGGCTATCAATTTAGGAAAATCTTCAGAGGTGCTAAGTATTTTGAAAAGAGCTACTTCCAGAGCTATCTCTGCATTGGTAAAGGAGTATAGAGTTCTCTGTTTTTCAAGTCCTTTCTTTCACACTCATCTCTACACCTGAGCATAAATACCTTTGTGTTTGACAGGGATGGTTTCACAATTAGCAAATTAAAATAACCTAAGACTACACTCTTGAGAGCAATGATGGTTTGCCACTGTGTCTCTTGTTTAAAACTGGGTATAAAGTACATTGTATTGAATACTCTAATTTGGCACTCAAATATTTTTTCAATAAATTAACAAATTAGATTTTCATCATATGAATAAAATACTGAAGATAGTCTATTGAATAAGATGCTTAGTAAAATAGGTAGAATAAGAAAGCATGGATATATAAATTAAAACTTCATAGAATATTTTTCATCACAGGTCTAGAATAAGGATTTCAAAATTGTTTCTTGGTCTGAATCCTTTTTTTCCATAATACTAATTCATTAAAAATACTTAACAACTTGTGTAGGTCTCTGGACGGACCAGAAGAGATAGTGGGTCTGAACTCATGTGGATAGTTTTAACTCCCATCCAATCTTTCACATCAAGTCTTTAAACAACAAAATTGACTAAGTTTTGGCTTCCTCCTGGGAAGAACGTGCAGAGCTGGAGGATGTAGAGAGCTGGAATGAGTGATGTTCTCAAACTTCTGACAAAAAAGAACAGAACTAAATTCAAATCCATGACTTTTAAAAAACCCATTAGATGTACACCACCAATAGTGAACTCCAAGGTAAATGATGGACTTTAGGTGATACTGATGTGTCAGTGTAGGTTCAATTGTAACAAACCTACTACTCTGTTCTGCTCTGGTGGGGGGACGTTGATAATGAGGGAGGCCATGCATGTGTGTGGGCAGGGAATAAATGGGAAATCTCTGCACCTTCCTCAATTTTCTGTGAACCTAAAACTGTTCTTATACAATAATCTTAATTTAAAACAGGCAAACACTCATTGGAGACCTGAGGTCACACAACAAATAACAGACCCGAAATCTAAGAAGAGCTAGTGATTCCAGGGAGAGAGGACATACAAATATGTGTTTACCTGGAGTAGATGTAACTGGACACTAGTAAGAAGAGCTCTTAGTAGTTGGAGAATTGATGAAGGCTGTGTGTGGGCTGGTGGAACAGTGTGAGACTCCTGGGTGCTGCAGAAACTGGGGGAGTCTGCACCATTTTGTTGGTTTGCAACCTCAGGAGTTTCCTGGGTGAAATCTGAAATTGGCCCCCATACATGGAAGGCAAGGAGAGACCAAAGAAAGAGGAAGAAAGATCACTCCAAATTGGTAGGTGGCAGGTTTAAGAAGCAAGGGAACTCATATACAAGTCTTGTCTTGGGTGACTGCAAGATGAGTAGAGCTCTGGTCCCACCCACAAGAATCTTAAAAGCTTATGCAGAGGACTTAACAGGATTTAGTCACATATTCAGTCCAGATGGTCTCAATGACACGTTGCCTTTTTAAGCCTGAGTCCTTGAAAACAGTCCCACTCTGAGAATGGTGGGCAGAGCGTATGTTCCAAGGACAGGCTGAGTGAGAAGCCTCTGATTGCCCAGGTCCAGCTCTTAGGTCAACTGGGGGTCACATCCTTTGGGCCATGTCCTCTAACACTTTTGCAGGCTCTTTCTCCATGAACCCCACTGAGCATTCTCAGAATAGATCAGAAAGAACTGTAAGATCTTGGAGGGAGGGGCAGTAGCCCTACAGGGAGAACAAGACACCTCACCCAAAAGAACAAAAGCATTAATCTGGGGAAAGGGTAGAACTGCTGGCTTTAGGATATCAGGAAGCACTCCTTGCAGCTGAGGAAAGGGAACAGGAGGGGGGATAAATCTATTCTGGGGAGAAAGCGCAGAATTAAGTGCTGAACCCAGAACTGCAGCCAGGGGAGGGGCAGGAAAACTGAGAACGCCACACACCCCAGGGACACAGGCGTGCTCAAGGGCATTAATCAGAACGGCGGTGACTGCACTTCTCACCCCCCGACCATGAAGCTGAGAAACTCCAAATGACAACAGCAAAATACCGCTGGGTGAGGGTTGGGAGAGGAATGAGACTGTGCAAAGAGAACCAGTGTGAGGCACAACTCAACATCAACCACCTGAGAAACAAGCATCTGTAGGGATTGGAAACCTGTGATGCACTGCGTATAGCCGTAGCAGCAACGGCAGCAACAAGTCACAAAACTAGTCCAGTCGCTAACTGGATTAATGGAAAGGCTTCCTTTACAATTCTAGCAGAAGGAAAGGCATGCCCATATCCAGGTATAAAAACTATTTACCTCAGCTCCAATGACCTACCCAATATATTTGGCTGTAACAAAAAATCATGAGACAGACAAACAAGCAAGAAAAATATTAGCACATTCTCAAGTGACAGAGTAATCATCAGAAAAGACAAAGTCAGTGGTTAAGACAGTATGAAACAGGATAGTACTGGCACAGAAACAGACACGCAAACCAAAGGAGCAAAGCAGAGAGCCCAGAAATGAATTAACACTTACGTGGTCAATAAATTCAGAGGCAAGAATATACAGTGGGGAAAAGACAGCCACTTCAATGCATGGTGTTGGGAAAACTTGACAACTGCATGCAAAAGGATGAAACTGGACTATTTTCTCACACCATAGACAAAAATAAACTCAAAATGGGTTAAAGACTTAAATGTGAGACCTGAAACCACAACACTCCTAGAAGAAAACATAGGCAGTATGACCTTTGACATCAGTCTTAGCAATATTTGGGGGGATATGTATCCTCAGGCAAGGGAAACAAAAGCAAGAATAAACAAATGGGACTATGTCAAACTACAAAGTTTTTTTGCACAGCAAAAGAAACTATCAACAAAGGAAAAGGTCACCTACTGAATGGGAGAAGATGTTTGCAAATGATGTATCCGTTAGGGGGTAAATATCCCAAATATGCAAAGGACTCACACAACTCAAAGTAAAGAAAAACAAACAATCCAATTAAAAAATGGACAGAGGACCTGAATAGACATTTTCCCAAATAAGACATACAGATGCCCAACAGACACATGAAAAGATGCTCAACATCAATAATCATCAGGGAGCGCTTCCCTGGTGGCGCAGTGGTTGAGAGTCTGCCTGCCGATGCAGGGGACGCGAGTTCGTGCCCCGGTCCGGGAAGATCCCACATGCCGTGGAGCGGCTGGGCCCGTGAGCCATGGCCGCTGAGCCTGCGCATCCGGAGCCTGTGCTCCGCAATGGGAGAGGCCACAACAGTGAGAGGCCCGTGTTCCGCAAAAAATAAAAATAAAAAATAATCATCAGGGAAATGCAAATCAAAACCTCAATGAGGTATCACTTCACAGCAGTCTAGCATCAACATATATACACTACTGAATGTAAAATAGTTGGCTGGTGGGAAGCAGCAACATAGCACGGGGAGATCAGCTCCGTGCTTTGCAATGACCTAGCGGGGTGGGATAGGGAGGGTGGGAGGGAGGCTTAAGAGGGAGGGGATATGGGAATATATGTATGCATATGGCTGATTCACTTTGTTGTACAACAGAAACTAACACAGTATTGTGAAGCAATTATACTCCAATAAAGATCTATTAAAATAAAAAAATAGTTGATCTAAGGAAAAAAAACCAAAAAACAACAAGTGTTGAGGATGTGGAGAAAAGGGAATCCTTGTGCACTGCTGGTGGGAATGCAAGTTGGTGCAGCCATTATGCAAAGAAGTTTGCCGGTGCCTCAAAAAATTAAAAGTAGGACTACCGTACAATTCAGCAATCCCACTTCTGGATATTTTTCTGAAGAAAACAAAAACACTAAGTTGAAAAGGTACATGTACCCATATGTTTATTGCAGCAGTGTTTACAATAGCCAAGATATGGAAGCAACCTAACTGCTATCAGTAGATGAATGGATCAAGGGGATGCGGTATATATACAGTTGAATATTATTCAGCTATAAAGAAGAATGAAATCATACCATTTGTGACAACATGGGTGGACCTAGAGGATAATATTCTAAGTGAAATAAGACAGAGAAAGACAAATGGCATATGATTTCACTTATATATGTTATCTAAAAAACAAAACAAATGAGCAAACATAAAAAAACAAAAGCAGAGTCAGTCAGATACAGGGAACAAACGGGTGGTTGCCAGAGGGAGGAGGATTTGGGGAAGTATGGGGATGAATGGAATAGGTGAGGGGGATTAAGGGGTACAAATTTCCAGTTACAAAATGAATGAGTCACAGGGATGAAATGTACAGCATGGGGGATATAATCACTAATAATGTAATATCTTTGTATGGTGATAGGTGGTAACTAGACTTATCGTGGTGGTCATTTTGTAATGTATAGAAATATCAACTCATTATGTTGTACACCTGGAGCTAATATCATGTTGTAGGTCAACTATACTTCAAAACAAACTCAGAAATTCATAGGAAATGAGTTGTGGCTACCAGACACCAGGGTGGGGGTGGGTAGAGGGAGGGGGAATTGGACGAATGTGGTCAAAAGGTGCAAACTTGCAGTTATAAAATAAATAAGTACTAGGGATGTCATGTACAACATGATTAACATAATTAACACTGCCATATATTACACATGAAAGTTGTTAAGAGTAACTCCTAAGAGTTCTCATCGCAAGAAAAACTATCTTTTTCCTTTATTTTGTATCTATATGAGATGATGCATGTTCACTAAAGGTATTGTGATAATCATTTCATGATGTATAAGTCAAATCATTATGCTTTGCACCCTAAACTTATACAGTGCTGTGTGTTGATTGTATCTCAAGAAAACTAGAAGCAAAAAAAGACTGTGTGGTACTGGTGAAAAGATAGACTTACAGATAAATGGAACAGAATAGAGAGTCCAGAAATATACCCACAGAAATATAATCAACTGATTTTTGACAAAGACGCAAAGGCAATTAAAGAAGCAATGCTCGTCTTTTCAACCAATCCTATGGGAACAAGTGGATGACCATATGTAAAAAAAATAAAAAACCAAAAGAGGACTTCAATACATATCTCACATCTTATGTAAAAATTCACTCAGTTATCAAGGTTAATATCAACAGTACTTAGTCATGCTGATGTCATCTGCACCTGGTATGATGTGAGAAGGGCCATTACCTATGTGATATTCTCTCTCCAAATCCATAACATCATCTGTTCACGAGAAAACAGACAGACTGAAATTGAGGCATATTTTACAAAATAGCTCACTAGGGATGTTATATATTGGCTTTTCAATGATTCTGTTAAGTCTAAAACTATTTCACAATTAAAAGTTTTGAAAAAGAGAAACTGACATGAATTTACATATTCTATTTCCCTTGGAGGGGAAGCTTGAGGCAGACTGAACCCAAAGGAGCAGCAGGTAAGCCAATCAAACTAACATTTGAAGGATTTATATCTGATACCGTTAACTACCAAACTTTTCTTAAACTTAGCTGATATATGAGGCCATTTCATTTTCTGTGCACAAGAACTTTGGTGGAAGACCTGGAACTTCTGAAGGGAACATGATGGCTGTTAGTTAACCCCTGTCCTCCGACTTAACGACTTCAGCACTTAATTTCCACAGTATTTTCCACTCCCCGTATTGCAGCCTTGGGACTGATTCTCCAGGTTTGTGCCTCTTGACTTTACCTCTGCGTTTTATTTCCCCAGATTTATGAGTTCGTGTGACATTTACCTGGATCTACCCTTCTGTCAAAGCGGCCATAATGATCTGGTTTCACAAAGGTAAGGTTGATCTGTGTTACATTCTAAATCACAGAAAAGTGAGAGAAAAGAGAAACACACACTGTGAAAGGATGGGGTGTAATGGACCCTGTTCCCAGTCATATCCTGTTCTCGGGAACTGCAGCTGATGAAGAGAGACCCTCACTAGCCATGTATTGAATATTTACACCAGTCCTCACCTAGGACAACCAGAGCCTCTCTGCTAGGAATTTGACATTTTGAACTAAAAGATACAGAAATATAAGACTAGGAGAAAGTGTAGGAACTTCTGCCATCAAGGAGCCCAGCGTTATCTTAATTCTACCGTTTCTGAGGCTTGGATACAACCTGTATTATTACCTGTAGCTGTTCTGGCAAATTACCACAAACTGGGTGGTTTAAAAGAACGGATATTAATTCTCTCATAGTCCTGGAGGGCAGGTCCAAAATCAAGATATCAGTAGGGCTGCACTCCCTACAGAGGCTCTAGGGGAGAATCTCTCTGTTCCTTTCTTCCCTAGCTTGTGGCTTATTGGCTTGTAACCACATCACTCCCATCTGTGCCTCTGTCTGCACATCGTCTTCTCTTCTGTCTTTCCCCTCTATGTGTCTCTTATAAACACACTTGCCACTGGATTTAGGGCCCACCTGGATAATCCAGGATGATTTTATCGTCTCAAGAGTCTTAATTACACATGCGAAGAAAGAGCCTTTTTCTAAATTAAGTAACGTTCACAGGTTCTGGAGATTATGACATAAACATATTTTGGGCAGGGGCACCACTCAACCAAATACACATGCTTCCAATTAACTTTTCCTTAAGTAGTGCCAGTTTCTATTACTTGAAACCCAAAGAACTTAGGTAGTTTGGTCTCTTGATGCTAGTGGCAGTAATTATAAGTTGTTTGTGCCATCTCTACACTAAGCTTGACTTCAGAAGTTCTCCAACTTTAGTGTAGTAAAAATTACTTTGGAACTTGTTAAAAATGCAGGTTTCTGCCCTCCGTTCCAGAGTTTCTCAATAAATTGGTCCAGGAATCTTCATTTTTAACAATTCCCAGATGGTCCTGATGATAAAAGAAAGGGAAAATTGTGAAAGCTCAGACCCATTCATGTCCCATTCACATACAAGCAAGAGGAAAAGCGATGAAAAATAATTTGAAAACTTTAATGATATTGTTTATATAGTAAAAACATAAAATCTTTTAAATAAGGTACATTCAGTTTCTCAGAGCATCTAATATTCAGATAATTTATATTTCATACACTTTCCAACATTAAACAATTGACTAAATAATGCATTTTCTATAAAATGATAATTCAGTTTACACAGGTAAAAGTATATTACAAAAATACTCTACACAGGAAGAATGGCAGTACCTATTAGGAAATGTTACAAATATTCTGTTAAAAAATATATTTTATCTCTTTCATTTGTCATAATAATAAACAGAATATATATTTTTTTCTTTCTAAAATTAAGTCTTACACAGTTTCCCTTCAGGATGGTAATATGTACAAACCTTATATCTGAATGGATATAAATAGCAAATACTATAATAGTGTTACAGATATATTAGTAACTTTTACAGAAAAAAATGGCTTTCTAATAAAAGCCTCTAGTACAGCTGAATTCTCAAAGCTATTTAAGTTAGACATTCTCATGTTTAGTAAGGCACAATGGAGTCTAGTTTCTTATTTCCAGTTGAATTACTGCAAGCAGTAACAAGAAAAAATATAGTCAGTAGATATTGGACCAAATCTGTTAGTTGGATAAATTATTTGGGATTGATTAAACTTTGGGGGGAGATGTGAGTTCTTTCTCCACACCATAGTTTCTTTTCAGGCCCTGTGGCCAAATCTAGTCCTTGGTGATGAGAAAGAAATCATTGTACCCTCCTCAAGCGCCTGAGAAACAGTTTACTCATTTATTGGGTCTGGTCCATGGTGAGGAAACAGCTCAATGACCATTTCCGGTTATAAGCAGCTTATCTTTAATGATTGGACCTGGTTCCCTATCATTTCTAAAAATAGCTTCTGATATAATCTGTACATGGTGAAGCTGTGAAGGAACCTGATGGTCTTCTTCAGACTCTGAGTGACAGTTTTGGGGAAGTGGTATGTCTTCAAGTGCTTTAGGGCATGCATCAGGCCCTTGCGGGTGTCTTGGTCATCATTTTTTATTCGCCAGAGGCTGAGAAGCTTCAGGATTTGATCACTTGATTTGCACGTCTTCATTGTTTTCTCAATGTCTTCTGTCGTCACTTTCTTCCCCGGCAAGCTTTCCATCAGCCTTAGAAGCTGCTCGAAGGTGAGGTTCATGTGCCCTACGTGCCTCTGCACGCTCTTTTCACAGAGTTCGATATCTGCATAAAGCAAAAGGCCAGAGACGTTCACGTAATCCACCCAAAGCCGCCGTAAAACTTCCCTGAGGCAAAAGGAGGTTCCCCAGAATTTCATAACTTTAAGGATAACCTCCTCCTTTCCTTTTGGGAGGGCTTAAGTAATGCTGGTTATTTCTGAGAATTGAGTTAAATAGTATCTTGTGTTACACTAGGATAATATGCTTCCTATATTCTAGGCATCCAACACAGCTTTGTGAAAAGCCCAAATTTGGAAAATAACAGTGGGAAACTACAGACACACCGTTTTCTAAGAAAATTTGGAGAAATTAAAAGTGTAACCTTTTAGGAAAAACACAAAGTTAGCTATTTTATAATACAAACTTTCATTAACTGATACCCAATATATGTGCTATTTGAAGAATTAGGTCCTTCAAACGGTCTTTAATAAATAGCACCAGGAGATCGTCAGCACAAAGGAGGAGCCGTGAAAACCCAATAATATGAGGCCAAAGAACAGTAGGATACACATGGCCTGGAGAATATTTCAGTAATGAGCTAGGACATAAACATAAGAGGCAATAAATAATGTTTCTATTGATGACATGAGTCATTTATTATCTGTGGGCCCGAAGGCAAGTCTGTTCATCTTTCTGGGCTGAAATGTCCTCATTTATAAAATAGGAAATTGGGTCCCTTCCAATTCTAACAGTCTCTGATTCTCTCCTTCCCTCTCTTTTTGCTTCAGGGCTAATTATACTTTCAAAGAATACATTTTGTTTGCCAAAAACAGGAGACAAGTTTACTCTTTGCACAAGTGAAACCATTCAACTATTAAAGCTGTTAGTCGCCTAAAATCTGTTGCCTCAGTTTCAGATGTTTGAGGCTTTAAGGTTGTGTAGGACTCCTCAGTCATTTAACTACATGTGAAGAGCAGAATGGATTTCTCCTTGACACTGTCTGCATTATGAAAACGCTCCCTCATTTTTTCTGCCATGTCCTCCCAATGCTAATTAAAGTCAGAACTTTTTCTACTGTGTATCCTAAAGCTTATAGTCCACACTGGATGAAACTTACTTCCTTTTCCCCTCCGATTGTGTCCCATCATAACACACAAACACACACACACACACACACACACACACAGTTTCTAAAGGAGATTCTCCAAGAAACTCAAACACTTTACAGACCTTATCTCATTAATCCTCACAACACATGCTATTAAAATGGTAATCTTAAAATAGGCTGTGTTCAGATGCAGAGAACAAACGTATGGACACCAAGGGGGGAAAGTGGCAGGTGGTGGTGGTGGGATGAATTGGGAGATTGGCATTGACATGTATACACTAATATGTATAAAATAGATCAATAAGTAAATAAATTTTTTAAAATAAAAGTAAAATAAAATAGGCTGTGTTGTGAGGATTA
Source organism: Phocoena phocoena (assembly GCF_963924675.1). Lineage (NCBI taxonomy): Eukaryota > Metazoa > Chordata > Mammalia > Artiodactyla > Phocoenidae > Phocoena > Phocoena phocoena. Next base: position 61,389,715 of record NC_089235.1, read on the forward strand.
ATGAGAGGATACCTGTAAGACGCTTAGAGGCTCTCTGGAGAGAATTACCACGTAAATCCAACATAGTTTCCTGGTAGAAATGCAAAGTAAGATCTAAAGTGGTTAAAGAACTTCTAGATAGGCCAGAAGGGATGCTCCTAAAACTGCTAAGGGGATCCAGAGTCAGATTTCCTGAGGTCTAGTCCCACATTTGAAATGTATTATCTCTCCCTTTAGAGAGACACTTGAAAAAGAAATTGGGGAGTAGAGGAGGTGAGAACCAAACCTCACATGACTGCTCTAGGAATAGCATATCCACTATCACTTGATGAATACGTTTTCAGTCCAACAGTAATTCCCAAAGGGAAACATCATCCACACAACTAAACAGGTACATAGTCCTGTTTCTGTTGTAGGACCGACAGGCGTTCTGATTTCTGATCGAGTTGTTTAATTTCAGGTTCCCATACCTTGGATGATCTTCTTGACCATATCTTGGTCTTTGTTTTGATGCTTCCATAACTTCAGCAGCTGGAAAGTCTGTTCTCGTGAGCTGTGTCGTCGTTTTATCCGATCTATGCTCTCTGCGTTCACTTTGGTGCCAGGCAAATTGTCTACCAGGACACTGAGCCAGTTCGGGGTAAGCTTTGTAGGAACAGCAAACCTAAAGAATGACTCCTCACACAGGGTCATGTCTAAAGGAAGGTGGGAGAACCAAGAAGATTTACTCAATAATTGGATTCTTGGATGTCTAAGGGACAAAAATAATAATAATAATAGTAATAATAAAAACCAACACAGTTGAGTTTTCCAGGATATTGCATGCTAAAATGAGAAGTTTGAATAAAATCAATCTTCTGTTGCCTGGTCTTAGTGGCAGATCACCAATCCAACTGGGTTCATGTCCTTTCTAATGTTCTTTTAGAGCATTTTGTGGGGGGAGAGTTTAACAAACGTCTAATAAGAATGTATTACTGCTATAAATAACTTACAGCAAAAATTCTATATATATAGATAGCATAATGTGTACATATATGTTAATATATACATGAACATATTTTAATGTAACTGTGAAATATTTTGTTAAAGCTTTAGCTGGTGTCTACAGGTTACTTCAAGATCAGTGTCAAATCACTGTCTTTAAGGGAGCTTGAAAAGTAATCTGAAATAGTGTATTATTTTCTGCACAGACACATAGTTTACCTTTGGGAACAAGGATGGATACAGATGTATAAGCGTACATTAAGTGGGAAAATAATCAAACACAAAAACATGTCATTTAGAAAAGAAGTGCAATGGCCTGAGTGTCTGGGTAGGGTTGGTATATCCCAGGGATTAATAGTTTGTTTTTGGATTCATTAGGTCTGGGTTTGAATCCTGACTCTGCCATTCAAGTTCATACATTAACTTGAACAAACTTTACAGTATTTTTATAAAGATTGAAGCCCATATAGCAAAAGTGTCTGGCATATAGTAAGTGCTCAAAGAATGATAGAAATAAAAGTATAAATGAATTAAAGAGGATGTTAGAGGTCACTCTTCTTCTATCCCTTCCCTCGTTCCATTATTTAATAAGAAAGCAGAAAAGCTGAATGACTTATCTAAGATTTTTACAACACAGTGAAAGAATGTTGGAACTGGGTTTGAATCTTCAATCTCCCAACCCACATTCCTATGTTTTATATACTTCTATGTCACACAAAAAGATGTTTGGGGAGAGTCAAGCTGATTAAATGCTAAAAGGTCAATCCTCCTTGGTGTGACGAGTCCTTGGTAGAAGGTCTGAGGTTAGTGTGGTGGTAGGAGTGACAAGGTGAGGACAGTAACCTAATTAGTACCATTACCAACATGAGGTACATTCAGGTAACTTGAGCTTGGAGCTACTGACCTTTCCTGAATAAAGAGTTTAAGACAAGTACAGGAACTTAGAACTTCCATGCAACAGATGCAGTAATACCATAGGTAACAAAGCCAATATTGCATTTCTAATTTGTCATCTATGTATGTCACTATGCTTCTTTGTTGCCAATTTATACTTTGGCTAATAATACAGATATTCTTAAAAGTGATAAAAATGCATAGCTTAAAAAATTCTGCAATTTGGACTCTGATCATCGAACCTTAAACAAAATCTTTACACCACCCCGTTCTCCGTGGGTAACATTTGATTCAAGTGTGAAAGTCAGGGTTTGGAGCATGATTGTGAGAAGATGGGGACTTTTTGAAAGATTTTGAGTTGTGGCTTTAGCGATGAGGCACAGGGAATAGTCTTAGTTGGTTAAAATTCAAGAAGGGGAAAATACAAGTTTGACTAAGAAGGGCTGGAGGGTCTTGTATTCAACTCAGAGGTGGTACAAAGACTGATATTTTGAAACATAATTACCTATTCCACACTTGTGAGTCGGTTCACCGTTTCCAGAACATACATTGTCATGTGTTGCATTTCCTTTCTTAGTTAGAAGGAGCCCAAGTGCACTGCAGTTTGTGTGCTTTCTACAGGGTGCTTTAGATGACGTCTCATTGGAGAAGAACCCATCTGGACAACTTTCGCAAACTGTATTTCGCTCCGGGGTTCCTACAGAAAATACCAAGCCATTTAGCACATTCTTCTCAAATACTTTCGCAGCAGATACCATCTTTTTTTTTTTTTACATCTTTATTGGAGTATAATTGCTTTACAGTGGTGTGTTAGTTTCTGCTTTATAACAAAGTGAATCAGTTATACATATGCATATGTTCCCATATCTCTTCCCTCTTGCCTCTCCCTCCCTCCCACCCTCCCTATCCCACCCCTTCAGGCGGTCACAAAGCACCGAGCTGATCTCCCTGTGCTATGCGGCTGCTTCCCACTAGCTATCTATTTTACGTTTGGTAGTGTATATATGTCCATGCCTCTCTCTCACTTTGTCACAGCTTACCCTTCCCCCTCCCCATATCCTCAAGTCCATTCTCTAGTAGGTCTGTGTCTTTATTCCTGTCTTACCCCTAGGTTCTTCAATGACATTTTTTTTTTCTTAAATTCCATATGTTTGGATAAGCCTTTTCACTTGGTTTTTACTGCTACTATTATATTGCACAAAACTTGAGGCATTTTCATTTTTCACTTCATTAGACAGAACAAAACTTCTAGAGTTAGCCCCTTAGGCAGTCTCCCCTACTTGTAATACAAACACAAATGTGTTTTGTTGTTACCTACAAGCACAAAATTGGGGAGGAAAGAAAAGAAGGGTATGATGTTCAATTAGTCCTGCCTGTGCTAAACTGTCAGTAAGATCTTTTTGTCAACCATAATCTCCACACAATTATTCCTGGGAAATCATGAAGGTAACTGCTGTGTAACTGCTGTAATATCATTCTTTGAAATCAGTACCCATGGAATGCTGCATCGTTAAATTCCAATCAGTTCCTACTGAAGTTCCTTCTTTGCTGAATCCTAATCGTGAAGCAACTCATAAGTATGCTAACCTTGAGAAGTAAAACTTTACAACATTATAATAAACTTTTGAAGGTGGCAATAAAGTTGACCATAGACTCAAAAGCGTAAACCTACAATTACATAGTAAATGGAAGATGATATACCATTTGCTTAAACTGTTGAGTCTGAAAAGAGCACAGTCGTTAAAATTCAGGGAAGGGTGACTGTAAGGGCATTTTATTTCATGGTGGAGAGACACTTGACAAATTTGGGTAAATCATTGGCAGGAAAACTTGAACCAGTCAACAACTAAAGATGCTATTAAAAATAAATATCTTCAAACCCTTGACTCTATGCCTGGGTAGATCATACATTACAGTGTACTTGCATATGAAAATACCTCCATCTAGTGTAAGCTAGTTGAACAGATTTAGACTTTAATATTCAAATGTAGCTTTTACAGGCCAATTCTGGCTGACACAAGATACCAAATACTAAAGGGACAAAGGAAAGCTACAGAAAGTTAATAAATTTCATTTATTAAAATTTTCAACCTCCCATCTCATTGTATCCTTTTCCAAAACCAGAAAAAAAGAGTACAATGGATCGGTTTTAGTTTCAACTCTGGCTTCTTTCTTTTCTAAAGGGATTGATGATGCATTGGCCAATAAAAATGACAGACGGTTGGCAGAAAAAAAAGAGAAGGGGGAACCATGCATGAAACCTTCACATGTTAAATGCCATTTGCAGGGTTGCAGTGACATCATCTTAGGAACCACTTTACAAAGAGGTCTATTTTTTTAAGTACTTTCTTGCTACACTCCTCTCCTTAAATGGGATCCAACTTGATACCAAATTATCCAATATCGTAAGCAGAGGTATTTGGACAGAGATTCCATGGTATTATTTCATTGCTACTATTCTGGGGATAAATGGTCTTGGACATCTGGATCCAAGTCTCCCTTTGCCAACTGCACAAAGAAGAATCTTGTCATTCTTCACATACATGTTGATGGCTTGGATGTTCTCATGTGTCCCAATGAGAAAATCATAGGTACAAGACATTCTTTCAGGTAATTTAGCCTTTAAAGTTCTCTACCAAGAGGAATCCAAGAGTTATAGAAGGAAAGTTTTTTTAATGTATTTGGAGGCTTTATGTAATGACCTTTCTGAAAACGACTCGCCTCTTTTATGACTGATAGAACTTCTTATAAAAAGATGTATCCATCTAAGTAAATGATTTTGCCTTATTAATATCAACAGAAACATACAAAGTACACTCTGGCAGGCAAAATGTGAAATAGAATGGCGAGAGGAGTTGTGCTTTTCAGTGGAGAATTCACCATGCTAGCCATAAGCAATTACATAAGAATTACAGGACTAACAGGATGAAGTACAGTTGATCCTTGAACAGTGGTGGGTTAGGGGCACCAACAGTCGGCACAGTCGAAAATCCCATTATAACTTTATAGTCAGCCCTCTGTAGCGGGGTTCTGCATTCACAGATTCAAGCAACTGTGATCATGTCGTACTGTAGTATTTACTATTGAAAGAAAATGTGCATACAAGTCGACCTGCGTAGTTCAAACCCATGTTTTCAAGGGTCAGTGTAAAATATGGAGAGGAGAAGACAATCTGGCTTCAAAACAACAACCACGGGCTTCCCTGGTGGCGCAGTGGTTGGGAGTCCGCCTGCCGATGCAGGGGACACGGGTTCGTGCCCCAGTCCAGGAAGATCCCACATGCCACGGAGCGGCTGGGCCCGTGAGCCTTGGCCGCTGAGCCTGCGCGTCCGGAGCCTGTGCTCCACAACGGGAGAGGCCACAACAGTGAGAGGCCCGCGTACCGCAAAAAAAAAAAAAACGAAGAATGATTATTAAATACGTTTTAGAATAATACTACAGAATCTTGTCTTTGGACTGGAAACCTCATATCTTCCATGAGGAACTCCTTTGTAGGTTTCTAGGGAGGGAGCAGTAAGTAAATGAATAAACGCAGTCTTCTGGCTGCCTGCTTACTTCGTTCTACAAACAAATTTTCATGCTTATGTGAGAAAAATCCTTACTACTTCCATTATTTTTCAAAACTTTCTAGTTTCCAAGCTGCATAGCCCCTGCTTAATTAATTTCCCTACATATATAAATTACTGAATTGAATTCAATGGATCTGTTTCTGTTGGATGGGCTTCCCCCTCTACATCTTGGCTTAGCTTTTGAGTCCCAAAGTATCATCCAATAAAAGCTAAGAAGTGTCACCAATTTCTTCCTCAGATACTCATACTAGAGGCATTTTAAGGAACTGTCATGCAATTTGCACCTTCTGTGATTAATTTTATAAAATTCACAACTTAGGCAACTTAGTAGTTCAATTTTTTTTTTTTTTTTGTGGTACGCAGGCCTCTCACTGTTGTGGCCTCTCCCATTGCGGAGCACAGGCTCCGGACGCGCAGGCTCAGCCGCCACGTCTTACGGGCCCAGCTGCTCCGCAGCATGTGGGATCTTCCCAGACCAGGGCACGAACCCGTGTCCCCTGCATCGGCAGGCGGGCCCTCAACCACTGCGCCACCAGGGAAGCCCAGTAGTTCAATATTTGAATATGTTTCCTTTGTAGGCCTTTAAACCTAAAATGTTTATAATCATTTAGAATCTATATTACAACTTCTTAAAGTCAAAATAGTTACAAATAATTAGCATCCTCAAAACCAATGACTGTCAACCAGGGGTGATTTTGCCATCCAGGGGACATTTGGCAATGTCTGGGACATTTTTGGTTGTCACAACTGGGGGAGGAGTGCTATTAGCATCTAGTGGCTAAAGACCAGGGATACTGCTAAACATTCTACAATGTACCAGACAGCTGCCCACAAAAAGAATTATCCAGCCCCCAAACGTTAGTAGAGCTGAGGTTGAGAAACACTGCTTCAGACTGTGTCATTGGAATCTATACGGATTACTGCTTCCTCCAGAAAAGTAGGTGAATACTCTTACTTTTCCCAGGCCAGGAGAGCATGCAGACTATACCGAAGCTTCGTGAATGTAGCAAAAAAACAAAAAAAAGTGGGTTACAACTTTAGAAAGTTCAGTGTACACTGGCCTTAACCTATGCTATTCAAAATGCAAAAAGAGAAAGTACTTTGTTTGTAGACAAGTACTTACTCTTGGCTTGACAGTCTGCTTTGTCTAAGGCAAAGGATAAGCTCATTGAAGAGATGCTGCTACCATCTTTATCCTCCCAGACACTCAACTGCCATGCCAAAGGAAGAACTAGCTTCATTTTTAATAATGAACTGCATTTCCCCTAGCCATTCTCATTTCTTACATAATTAATTATAACTACTCATTGTTAGCACGCCAGAGCCTCATTAATATCAGCATAATTACTCTCTTGGTATCAGTTAACATTTTTAATATTTGTCAGGAAGCACTGCAGTTTGAAGCTCTCCATGCTGAAGTGAAACACAGAGGCATAGCTCAGCTATAAACAGTGCAACTCGGAGTGTGTCCCTTTAAGAAACAGCAGTCAATCATGCATCTCATTAGGGAGTGATTTGCTGCATTTGAGATTTGTAACTAAATTGCCCCTTAGTGGCAAAGTGTTCCTCTGAGGAATGGTTCTTTGGCAGCCATCCAGACACATAGTACATACCTAGCAGGTTCCATTACCTTTGCAATTTGCTGTCCTGTAATGTCACCAGGACAAACATGTCCCCTTAACCTTTCCCTACTGCCTGACTTTGTGTGATGCTAATGAATTCCGCGGCACGTTGGAAGCGGATGCATACCAGCGTGTAGCACTCCAAATCCAGAGGGACAGCTCTTATGTTTCAAGCAGAACTCCAGCTCCAGGTAGCGCCCCTCCTCGCATTGGCACACGCGGTTATGGGTGCGATTGCACTCCTGCTTGACGTACTGCAGTTCCTTGCACACTGGGCTGCAGTACAGACACTCGTCGCTGGTGTGCCAGCTGTCTGTGTAGTAGTGGTCAGGACAAGGGGCACACAGGGTCTTCCGCCTCGCTGTGCAGTGCTGTTTTAGGGAGGTGCCCGGAGGACATTTATCACACATCAGCTGACGAGAGGTTTCAGGGTCATAATGAAGGTACTTTGGAGGAAAGGTTTCCTGGGTGGTCCATTTAATGGAGATGTCCAGGAACTAGAAGAAGAAAGGGAAATCGTGGCATGTTAGCATGGAAATGGGGTGGTTCTTCTGTGCAAAAGCATCATTAACCTCAAAGAGTCCTTTAATACCTGAAGCCTCATGCCCTTCCTGCCTACTGAGCTACAACCACAGAAAGTGAGTTCAGAAGCATAATTCTTGCCTCTAAGTAGCTTAATCTCAAAGACCAAGATGGCAATAGCAGCAAAACATATTAAGTAAATGTAGCTCATAGATGGCTGGAGTGGAAAGCTCATCAGAATAGAAATGATTACACTTAGATGCACCGCTAAATAACCCATGTGCCCTGAGTGACACTTTACCTCCCTGGGCTTCAGGGTTATCACTAGATTAGTGAGTTGGGTGAACTAGTGGTTCTCAGAACAGCTATACCAGAATCACCTAGACACCTTGATAACATGTAGATTCCTGACATTTATATCCCTAAACATTCTGATTCCACAGATGTGAAGTTGTGGCTGGGGACTGAAAAATCTACTGCTGTGATTCCCATGTGTGGAGCCCATACTCAATAAATATAATTTATTCACTTGACGATAGTTGTATCCCAGGCTCTGTTCTGGGCAATTGGGATACAGTAGTGAATAAAATAGTCAATAAACTCTGTCTATGGAGTTTACCATCCAACTGGGGGAGTAAGAAAATAAATAACAAATTACACATAAATTATACAATAGAAAATAAGTGTTGTAAAAAATGATCAAGTAAAAAAATTGGAAATATGGAGGGGAAGGTAGAGAGATAACAGACTTTAAATGTGGTGGTCACAGTAGCATATTTAGGACGAGATGATATTTTTCTTTTAGTTTCCCGTTCTAAGATGTAATGATTCCAAACATATGGTAAAGTAAGCAGTTGGTGATTACAGTCACTCTGATCATTCATTCACTCATGCAACAGATATGTACTGCACGCCTACCAGAAATATACCAGAAATACGCTGGTGAGTGAGATGTGATCTTGGGACTTCCCTGGAGGCGCAGTGGTTAAGAATCCGCCTGCCAAAGCAGGAGACATGGGTTTGATCCCTGGTCCGGGAAGATCCCACGTGCCACAGAGAAATTAAGCCCGTGAGCCACAACTACTGAGCCCACACGCCCCAACTACTGAAGCCCGTGGGCCTAGAGCCCGTGCTCCACAACAAGAGAAGCCACTGCGATGAGAAGCCCGCACACCGCAACGAAGATCCAATGCAGCCAAAAAGAAAAAATAAATGATAAAAGATATGATCTTTGTCTCTGTGCAGCTGGTAATCTACTGGAAGATTCCTAGAATTTTAAGACATATTTCCTCCATAACATCATATGGTGCAGTCTTGAATCTCACAGGTGAATGATGTCTAGAAAATGAAATGACCACCTCTCTTAAGGTTAATTGGGAAAAACTTCAGGGAGTAGGCAGGGTTTCAGAAGTTTCCGTCCATAATGGCCGAAGAGCTGTGTGCGTAGGAGAAAGAAGATTTTGCAGGCAAGAGTACTGCTTGGGAAGGCAGCGCCACATGGGCATTCTGTCTTGTAGTCTAGATCTCAGAAGGTCTTCAAGGGAACACTGAAGTAGTTCTTCACACTAATTAGAAGAAAAAGTGTTGTTTGTGTGTAGGGGTGGTTTGTTTGGGTTTTATTGTTTGTTTCTGGTACAGGGATCAACACCGACTGTTCTCGGGCTTTGGGAAGGTGGCAGGCCAAACAATAATTTTTTCCAAACTCTCTTCTTTGCAGAACTCAGGAAATCTCACAAAAACCCATTGACCTGGAAAAAGTGTGCCAAGCTAGGGAAACAGGACTCCCTTTTGAAAGAGGAATAACAAAGGTAAAGAAAGGCCTTTTTCATACGCATTTGGGCATTTTAATAAGTAATTCTATTCACTTCTTATTGGGACATGACAAGGGTCAGGGATGTCTGGACCTAATATGAGCTGATAAACCAGATTGAAAGAATAAAAGATCTCACCTAGGGCCATGGACTTTTTAACTGAGAGCAATTTTCAGAGTGCTGTGATGTAAGGGACTCCTAACCAACAATAAGTAAAATAGAGTGCAAAACCAGGGCTGCTTCGGTAGTATTTTCAGGACGCTCTCATGACCCGAGGGTTTTGGGGTAAAGTATGTTCTTGAATTTCCCTGGGGTTTTCTATTGGCTCAGATAAACTGGGTCAACATTAGGAGAAAGAAGTGGACCGATAACGAGTGAAAGCTCTGTGGTTTGGTCTGGATTTGTCAGAAATAGATGGAATCTGTTCGTTCAACACATATCTATTGAACATCTACCGTGTACCAGGCATTGTAGAAGATCTTAGCATATGGTGGCACACGAAACAAAGATGCTCTTCAAACTGCCCACAGTCTAGTGAGGAGGCAGAGAACATAGAAGGAAAGAATAAATAACTACAAATAACGATCAATGTTTGGAAGGAAATGAAGCAAGATGAACTGACTTTGTTGCTTCTGGGTCATTCGAATCATATTGTGCTATATTTTTCAGGGCCCCTGTGTGGGCTTGGCTCAAATATTTCTAAAATATTCAACGCTAGGGAATGAAGTTTTCCTGATGCAACTCACAAAGCCACAGGAAAGCAATGAAAAATGTTTTTTTTCTCTTGATGTTCACTTCAATTTCCTGAAAAGCCGCTTTTGAGGGTTCTCTTCTTTCAAGAAGCTCAGCTCAGAGGTCCATAGGGATGTGCCTTTGTCCTGCTTGCTGCTGCTGGTAGGGCTAGCAGTCCTGAGACTTCCCCCCACCTGACTTCCCATCACGCCCCCTTCCTCACACCAACATGGCTCATTTACTCATCAGCGGACCCTTTCCTCTCTTACCAAGAAGTGACAAGGATGAGATGGGAAAACCCCACAGATGGTGCTCACTACAAGCAGCCCCACAAATACAAGACCTGACCAAGAATACTGATGCAATTTGTATTTTTCTAGGCAATTGGACATGACATGGTTGGTTTCCTGAAACCATGCTTAGGAAATTAGTTGCCATCTCTTCAAAATACAGGGAAGCTTAGGTGAAACGAATCCACAGAGAAAAAATAAATAAATCAGGTTGACTTAAGGATTAGAGAGCAGTTATAATGGTGAAGGTCATTTCTCCTCGGCTACCGCATGGAATGATCGTATATATTTTTTTAAAAATCAGAAAGCCGTTAGGAACTGCAGACTTGTTTTCAGCAAGTTCCATTGGGCCTCTGTGTTTTATTTGAAAATTTTCCACTTTGGTAAAATGACAGAACTCTGTGTGGCCCATATTGGATACTGAGTCTCCCTATCTGGTTAGCCCCAATTCCTGCACCGAATTTCTGGAACCAGTTACTGGTCAGAGGATGGGCAAAGTTAATAAAGCTCTTCATCTCAGTCCTCTCTCTCACTTTCTTCTGCCTTTCCTAGAAAAGCAATGAGGAAGAAGCCAAAGGAGGACAGACCATCTTAACACTGGCTCTATCTCCTTTGCCAGCTGATAATATTTAAAGTCTAAGAAGAGTTCAAAAATAAATGTTTCTGTGCAGTGCATGACATAACCACTGATGAATATCTGCAGAGGCTGGGACACGTACATAGGTGTCTATGCAGAAGCATAAAGTGCTGCCTGTAAAAGAGGCCAGTCTGCTTTGGGTTGTGCTTGATTTTTAAAGAAAAATTAAATGGAATTTTCTCTCCATTTTTTCTTTCTTCCTCTCCCCATTCCCTACCCATCCGTCCTCTGGTGTAGACCCCTAATCCTTGAAGGGAATCCAGAAGTCCTCTAATCTAGTGCCTCCCACCAGTCCAGGAATCCTTCCTGAAGTCCCCCATGTCTCTTTTCTTGAAAGGACAGTTCAGGCTCCATCTACAGTAGCTTTGTCCCTCTCTTCACCTTCCATTTTTCTTTCATGTTGGACTGTGTTAAAGAATGTTCTCTTTCAAACCCAACCATCTTTCCTCATCTGTCAAATACTAGCAGGTGATGGTAGTGGGTGAAGGTGATGGGTGGGCTGAATTAGTTGTTCTCTGAAGCATTTTCTGGCTCTACCATTTTTCTTTCTATCACTGTAATACTGACAGAGTTTAAGTAGCCAAGGAACTTGGAAACAAATGTTGTGCTCTAACCCCCCTCCTACTTCTTGTTCCACTCTTTTATTTGTAAAACCCCTTTTGACAATACTTTGCTCTACTGTGCTTTGATTTTTTTGTGCTTCACAGCACAATATATGTGTTTTTTACAACTGAACATTTGTGGCAACCCTGTGTTGAGCATCCATTGGTGCCATTTTTCCAGCAGCACTTGCTCACTTTGTGTCTCTGTGTCACATTTTGGTAATGCTTGCAATGTTTCAAACTTTTTCATGACCATTCTATTTGCTGTGGTAACGTGTGATCAGTGATCTTTTTCTTTTTCCCCTGGCCGTGCCACGTGGCATGTGAGATTGTAGTTCCCCAACCAGGGATGGAACTCGTGCCCCTGCAGTGCAAGCACAGAGTCTTAACTACTGGACTGCCAGGGACTTCCCTGTGATCAGTGATCTTTCATGTTATTATTGCAAAAAGATTATGACCTACCGAAGGCTCAGATGACAGCATTGTTTGACGATAAAGTACTTTTTAATTAGGGTATATACATTGTTTTGTAGACATAATGCCATTGCACACTTAACAGGCTACAGTATAGTGTAAACATAACTTTTATATGCACTGGGAAACCAAAAGATTCATGTGATGTGCTTTATTGTGATATTCCTTTGATTGTGGTGGTCTGGAATCGAATCCACGATATCTCCAAGCTATGCCTATACTGCAGAACTCTCTTATCAACCTCCAGTTTTCAGATTCACCCATGCCTTCCATTCCCTCTGTAAAACCAAGGGCTGCCCCAGCTCGCCGGATTCTTAGCCATGCCTTCTCCTTGAGCATTCCAACTCCCATTTGCTCTCTTAAAAAAGTCAGCGGTATGTTTGCTGCTGACTCTGTTGATGCTCGTTGTATGTATGTGTCTATATATGCTGTAGTTGTAACTATAGTTGGGAGACTCAAATATTATGTAAACCAGTAAACATGGGTGTGAAAAAATTATTTTTCTATGAAAAGTAAATTGAACGCTTGGGGGATGACTTGATAAAGTTGAGGCATGGAAAAACAAAACAACAACAACAAAGCCCTGCCACAGAATCTGAGGTAGCTGAGACAACTGCAGAAACAAAATGGGGAAGACATCCAGAAGGATTATATAATCAATTTATTTCAAAAATGTCTTTAAGTTCCAAAACTGAAATGGATGGGCAATACATTTTAGATAAGGGTTTTGTAAGAAAGACAGCATGGGACTCCAGGTAGCCAACACAGATTCTAAGAAAGGCCTTGACTATATCTCAAAATACAGGTGAATGAATGTTTATTTAAATGTTTTAAGTCAAAATAAAATATTTAAGATATAGGTATGTAATTTTTATTATTAAATGCTTTAACTGATCTTTCAATTAATCACATAACTCTTAGTCCCAAACATAAAATTTCTAACAAAATTCCCCATATTTAGGAGTTATATGGTAGTGGAAAGAAAAATGGGCAATATGAAGGTAGAATTCTGTTTTGTCTATTCCATTCCAACAAACACACATTAAATCTCTGTGCCAGGTGGTGAACTAAAAAGTAATCTTTATAACACATTGGTTGGTACCTACTTTATGATGTTTTACCATTATCGTCATTAAGTCTCTACAAGCTACAAAATGAGTCTTAGAATGACCAACCATCCCAGGTCACAGTGATTGGTAGAGGCAGAATTAAAACCCAGAGCATGTGCCATAGAATACTATTGTTTGGCCATATCCCTTAACATTTACTAAATGCTCTAACTTATGCTGTAGCCTTCATGCATAGTCCAAAAGTAAGCCCTAAAATGCTAACTTTCCATTCAGATTCGAGAGCATAGCATTAGGAGATCACGAAAGTGAGGAGATCAACCAAAGCCTTTCCAAAGTCTAGATGAACTGATGATTTTTCTTTCTTTGTGCTAAGACTAGCTCTTGTCCAAAGTTACTGAGATGGAAATTTCTTAGATGACAAGTGATTTCACTACAGCAGGCTACCAGTATGTGCTTCTCCTTAAAGGATACAAGAATACACTTCCTCCAGCAAATTTATTTTTGCATGATGCAATGCAGCCAGTCGCATACCACTGGGCTTGCTCTCTCTGGTATACAGAACCATGAGTGACCCGGTGGGTTTCCGTTTATGGAAAATTCATTAAAAGGAGCCCACACAAAGCTTGAAATAACTACTTGGTTTGGGAGTTCCTTTTGTGATCCCTCGTCATGATCTTTGCCACAGAAAACTATTTGAGGACTCTCCAGAGTTAGCTAAACTTCTGGTCAGTTTGGAAACCATAGTATTTTACAGTTCATCTTAGCCAAGAAAGGAAACATTCAGGATATATATCATGGTGAGTTTCCTAAAGATCTCTTGTAGTATAAACTATAAAGCTTATTTTTTAAAAAAAAAAAACACCTCTTTTCCTATGAAGGTTAGTTTACTTGACTTTCTATAGTCTTATAGTGTAGTAACTTCTCTCCTATTTCCTGCATTCCTTAAATAATTTATTTATTCATTCATTCAGTGAACACTTATTGAAACAATTACTATGCTCTGGAAATATTGCTAAACAATGGGGTTGAATAAGTTAATGTTCCTGTTTGCTAGAACATTCATCCAAAAGCCTAGGCTGATGTAAAATACTCATAAATCACTGCAAAACAATTGGAGGTAAAACAGGCGAAAAAGAGGATCAAGAAAAGGCTCAATAGAGAAACAGGTCAGAAATGAGGAGAAGCTGAAGTTAGACAGTGGTAAGGAGGAGAGGAAGGGATAGGTATGATATATTAGCTGATTGCATGGGGAGGGAGGTACTAGAAATAGCAAATAGAGAACATGCCCATGAATTCTGACTACTAGCTATGTGGTGTTGCCATTAATTACCAACAGCAGGAGGAGGAAACAGTTATGGAGGAAGACAATGAATTTAGTTTTGGATCTTCCAACTGTGAGACTCAAGTGATGATGTCGAGTAGACACTTAACTACGTGTATTGGGTATTCAGGATAGAAACGCAGCTAAAGACACAGATTTCAGGGTTATGAACACGTAAATGGCTCTAGAAACAGAGAATAGGATGGCATTACCCAAGGATATTGTACAGAAGCAAAAAAAGATTAAAATGTTTACCTTTGGAATCTATAGACATTTGCAAGATGGGATGAAAAAGAGGGAAAAAAAAGTAGGGATATCACAGAAAGTTTCAAGAAGAATGCTAAATGGGTAATGTATAAGAATATCTAAAAAGCGTACAGCTTTTAGATCCATTAGATTGATGTGAATTTACAGGAGCACTTTTAGCTGGAAACCTGCATGCCAGGGTTCCAAGCTCAGTTCGACCACCAGCTTAATAACCCTTGGCCATTATCTTACCTCTAAAATGAAAATAATCCTTATTTTATCTATCCCTATACAATTGTTTTAAAATTAGTAAAGGGACACAAATAAACTTGGTAAAGAATAAGATTCCAGACAAGAATGAGTCATTATTACATATGCTAATTACATAGGAGGTGGGAAATGGGGGACATTTTGAATCAGTCTCATTTTTGAAGTTTCTTGTTCAGTAGGGAGTAACGCATCTAAAATATGCCGTAAGTCGATTATCTATCCTATTCTTAATCATCTCCAGAAAAAGCATCTCTGACTTGTTTTTAAAATCAGTTTCAGTATCTTCCCAACTTGTATCACTCGCTTGGTCTAAGTAAAATATTTCCAGGCAGTTCCACAGATTTGCTTAGAGGGCTCAGATAGAAAAGGATTTGTTTCCCTACACCTTAAATGATTAGCATGGTGTCTTATACATAGCACGTATTCAATATATCTATTTTAATTTTATTCAATTCAATAGATATTGAGTACCTACTGTGTGTAATTAGGATTACTGGTGATTCTACAGACACAGATAAATAGCCTCCATGTAAAGGATAAATTTTCAAGGACAAGGACAAAATCTGCAGCTTTCTCATCTGTAAAATGATAGTGATGACAGAATTTGCTTAAAGGAAGATTTTTTTTAAGCATCTTTCATTTCGCTTGGCATTTTGCATGTACTGTTCCATTTGTATTTAGCTTCTATTTGAAAGGTAAGTGTGTAAAAAAGCAGGTAGCTCATTTGAGAGGTTTATCTCCTGCTGCCAGTTCCCCACCTGAGGGTCTACCACTGCTTAATAATTTCCACAATAGCCAGGATTAGGTCTCTCGGTCAGGATGTAGAGCAAATGCATTAAAATCTGTTCATCTACTAGGAACTGATTTGCTGCCAACAGCTTTTGCTAGGTAAACAGGAGAAAGAAAACACAAGCAATTATGATTTATTAGATGAATCACTGGGCCAAATTTTACACTCTTTTGCTTCCCTTGGGGCTGAAGAACTGTCTCCAGGTAAAACAACTTTAAATGAGTTTTTTTCGGTTCCCTTCAAGAAGTTTCCTCTAGTTGTTTGGAGGCTTTTTCAATTAATTAGCAGTACCTTGTTTATGTTTGGAATCAACCAGAATTGTCAGAACAGAGTTGCTTATGAGGCTTGTGCTGCTTCAGAGGAGTTTATAGATAATTAACATTTGATAGACTAACAAATAAATGAGAGAATCTCTAAGACAAAAGAACTTGTAATGCAGGTAAACACTTCAGACTTCCCGAGGGAGATGTGTAGAAATCTCCCACATTTTGGATCTCAGATCTTAATATCTCTTCTCTTGGACTTCTATTAATCACCAGATTTGAGATATAACATCAATTCTGAAAATTTCAACTCAACAACAGGGCTGGTTGCAATTTTCCTTATAATTATGTCCATTCAGGCCCACTTGACAAGCACAAGGGTGATATCACTAGTTCAGTTTTCCAGCTACAGTCCCTGGCATTTTGAGCTCAGAATGGGCAATACGTTTTAGTATGTTGATTTTTTTCTTTTTTTTTGCGGTACGCGGCCCTCTCACTGCCGTGGCCTCTCCTGTTGTGGAGCACAGGCTCCGGACGCACAGGCTCAGCGGCCATGGCTCACGGGCCCAGCCGCTCCACGGCATGTGGGATCTTCCTGGACTGGGGCACGAACCCGTGTCCCCTGCATCGGCAGACGGATTCTCAACCACTGTGCCACCAGGGAAGCCCTAGTATGTTGATATTTTTGAACATCAATTTTTAAATTCCATTTTATATCTACCTTTCCTCAAAGATAATACATTGCTCACATCATCCTATGAGTCAATCTGGTTGCTAATGATCTAGATTGAAGCCCAATCAATATATGGTCAAGGGTAGCTGGTGAGAGAAAGTTAGAAAAAAACAGCCATGGTGGTTATGAAATGGAATAGAAACTAGAAATGGAAATGGAATAAAACAGGATGTGATTTAAACATGTAGACGTTTATCTTGTGCCTACAACATGCAAAACATCACACTGGCAGCCCTGGGTGATATGCTGAATAATAATAACATAGTATATTATAACATCATTACATAATAGGCTCTATACTGAGCCCTTTCTTCACATGCTATTGTCATCCATCCCCTCCAACCTCTGAGGTGATAGTATTAACCCCATTTTATAGATGAAGAAACAGTCTCAGAGAAGTTGAGTGACTTGTCAAAAGTCACAGAGCTAGTACACATCTGAGCTGGGATTCAAATCCAATCTTGTCTGAACCTAAGCCTTTAACAATTGACTATTCCCCCTGGCAACCTGCAGTATTACTAACGAGATAGGCATATAAATGATCACCTATGACACAATGTAAAATTCAGTAAGATCTATATTTTGTCTATCCGTCCATACATCCATCCATGCCATCCCATCCCCTATCTATCTGTCTATCTATCTATCATCACTTATCCCTATGAATAAATTCTTCTCTGTCTTCTGTCCTGGAATGCAGTAGTTCACACAGCCTCTCTGGAAGATGGTCTTGTGAGACTGAGCAGTTAGTTGCACTTTATACTAAGCAGCGGCTTCTCAGTGATGCACCCCCTTGAAGTTGCCTTCCTTTTTTGCTTACTCTTCTTTCACCCGCTCTTGCTTCCCTGGGATTGCACTTTTCTAATAAGGAGCTAAAATATAAAGCGTTTGCCTCATGCTCTATACCCTAATGGGTCTGGACTTAGAATTCAAGTCCAGAAAGGAGGCCAGGACATTTAATTTCAACAGAACAAACAAAGACAAAAACATGGTGACCCCCTCCAGCTGAAGGAGGAGCTGAAAAAAGGATGAAAAGATACATTGCAATCACTTTGACCAAGGATATGACTCTGAGCCGCATCCCAGGACATTCTTAACCCCGGCAGAGAAGAGAACTCTGGTTGAAGGAACCCAGAAGCTTTGCTCTGCCTTATGGGTATTTTTCACTGGACTCAGCAGCTAGATGTAAGCTCCTACAGGACAGAAAATACTTCTCAGCCAGGTCACCTTAGGGAAAATTACTTAACTTCTCTGAACCTCAGTTTCCTGGCCTGTAAAATAGATACCAGTCTCCACATTCGAGGATTTTTGTGAAAATAAAGGTTGTTAGCATTGCCGTCTGTCCAGGACCTAGGATGATATAGAAATTAATACCTGGAACATGGTTGGTTTGCAGTGAAAGAGGGAAAGAGAAAAAAATGTTGGGGGTCATATATAGACAATTAAGTGCTCTAATGTGGAAGTGACTTCTATCATTTACACTCACAAGTCATTGCCAGAACTATTCACACCCCTACCCCCTTCCTCCCCAGAGAAAACTAAGAACTGCCATCTTACCATGTTTCTGAAAGGGAGGAGAATGGAAAATGTTTACAAACGGCACTAACGGCTACATCACTGTGCAGCGACCATCACTCACACTTCCTCGTTGACCTTTATTTTAGCACAATCTAGTTGATTTTTTCCCTTTTACTGGATGTTAGGAGAGACAGGAAGCAGTGTGGGAGCAGAGGGATGTGTCTAACAGCCCATGTAGAGTTCCAGTGCAGTATTTAATGGTCATGCCAACCCACCCATTATCATGCTTATTTCACCTGAACGTTTGACACTTATTCCAAAGAGCAGTATGCAGTTGTCAGGTACTTCCTTGTGAATACAAACTGAAAACTCTGCTCAAAAGGTGTCTAAGGAGATTGCTGGTGACCATAATTATACCGCTTTAGTAAGTCCTGAGGGAATGTCTTGGACCTGGCTTCTAGCTATATGGGATATGAAAATACACACATTAATGGCTTCTGTGCTAGCTGAAGACAAAAAAGGACTTGTTTCAGAATGAAAAAATAGTTTTTAGTTTAAAAGAATAATCTGTGATCCTAAAGCCCAGATCTAGTCTTGCTACTTAAAAGCAGGCGACATTTCAAAAGCTGCTTCCTCTCGTGATCTCATTGATTTAAACAGAATTTCTTATAAATGAAACCAGTTGGGCAGAAGAAACTTTGACAATTGCAACAAAATAGATTTTTTTAAAAAATTTCTTTGGTATACTTTTTGCATAGATAACTAAGTCCATTTGATCTTCGTATGTCTGGAATATTAGCAGGTATATAGTAAAAAATTTTGATTCATTTTTTAATGACAAAGACTTAAAACCAAAGCAGACCTTCCACACATCACCTGGTCCAACACCCCTATTTTAGAGATGAACAAAGTAAGACTCAGAGAAGTGAAGTCACTGACTGGACCTCAGAATCTAAGGCAAAACTGAGAAATAAGATCCCTTGCTTCTTGTCTGCTGTTGTAGAGCTCTTACTGTCATTACACCCCACAAATGAATTCCTAAATTACTTTTGTTGGTGTTGGTGTTGGTGGTGATGCCAACTGATGGTGGAGGGGGGCTTTCTAAAGAATAAGGTCTTGATATCCATATTTTCTAAGAATAAGATAGTTTTTTTGAACAAGAAAGTACCATTACCTGGCAAGGGAGGTTTGGGGATCAAAGACCAGAGAAGAAAACTGAATTTACTGAAGGTGGTCACAAAGCTTAGATGAATTACTGTCTTGTTTTAAATCTAAATTCATCTTGACACAGATTTTCCTACTTTAAAGTTGATTATTTAAGAGGCTCTTACAGAAAATGCTTCCAAGTTGCAGACTAAATTGTAGTGAAAATCCTAAGGCTCCTCTTTTTAGTTTTAAAGAAGATGCTTCAAGGAAATTAAACAATGTTTTCACAGTATTAAAACTATAATACTAAAGAGATTGATTTTCTTAAAATCCCAATAAGAAAGTAATAAATCAGGGCTTTTTGGAGCACACTACTTTTTTAGAAGTATGACCTTCAGAAATGACCTTTCATTTCCTCCTGCATCCTCTATCCATTTATGGTGTGGCTGATTCAGGTGCTTCTGAGAAATTAGGGTGAAAAAAAAAAACCTACCCAAGCACCTGGAAAGTTATGTCACCTTGTAGTTGAGAGAAACCATTTTACTGTGTCTGCAGACTGTTCTGGCCTTTGGAACATTCATTTAGCAAGGCCAGGTAAATGTGAGAGGGAGTGGGTACCACACAGCTTCTTACCTAATGTGTTGTAACACTATTCTTATCCCTACAACTGTCTAAAAGAATTCTTTTTTTAGACTTTCTATGCTAGCTACCCCAAAATAAATATTCTGTGGTAGTGAGTTCCAAAAACTAATTACATGTCACATAAAAATACCGTGTGTATTTCAAGTTGGCTATACCTCACTCTTTCTTCTTGCATAGATAGTTTACAGATGTCGCTAGGATTTCTGATTGACTAGTTCCTGCTCTTGTGGGTTGCTAAGTTTTATTTTGATTTTTGTTTTCTTTTCTAAACATGGCTGCTATTACTGTTCATATTTGCATTTTGTTTACCTGACTGTCAATATCAGAAATGTACTCTGGAGCTGCTTCCTCCTTTCCTCTCTTGCCCTGTGAAATATCCTTCCCTATGGCTTAAAAACAAACAAACAGAAAAAACACACAAACAAAAAACCCATTCTATGCTCGTGACCCAGATTTTCTTATCTCAAGTCCAGGCTTCCCCTGTGCTCTGAACTTTTTTGAATCCAAATGCCTATTTGACATCTCCATTGGGATATTTTACGAATGTATCAAATTGATCAAACCAAGAATGAACACTTGATGGGAAGGTCAAAAAGGGGATTCAGCTGAGGTTAGGTAGCACCTGCAAGGGTATACATATAAATCTGGTTCATTTTTGTTGCTCTCTTAAGAATGGACCTCCACGACAGTATTGGTATGTATCTTCATAGTAGAAATGGACAAAAGAATATTTAAAATACTGGTCAGGTGGGTAGGGTGTTATATTTATATTTTGAAAGAGATCAAAGCTAACATTAAAATGTTAGATCTCCGACAGTAAGCTACATTCTGTTGGGATCTCCATGGAAATTGCTGGTAGGTTATACACACACCCCAGCAAATCTCACCGTAGCTCCTTTGACTCAGCAAACACACATTTAGCATCAGGCACTGTGCAGACCTGGGGGCTATAAATATGAATCAGATGAAAATTTACGTTTGCAAAGGGCTCATATTTTGTTTACCACAGGTGTAGTACTATCCCCTAGAAGTTCTGGAAATTCGTGGGTGATTTCTGTTGTCACAGTTTCTATGTGCTGCTAAATGTCCCCAATGATCAAGAATAATCCCATGTCCCACATACTTTCAAATGTCCTATTGACTGATATAAGTGATCTAAGTTAAAAAAAAAAAACAAAAACCCATTTATCATTATATGAGCCTGGATTTGAACTCCATTTTATATATTTATATACACACACACACATATATATACACATATGTAAAATATATAAATATATATACACAAACACATATACATATGTATATACATATAAAGTGGTTTTCGCATGATTTTTTATACATATTGAATTTTCTAGGAATTTAACAACATAAAATTTGATAGAGGGCTGTACTTTGTTTTGTTTAAAACTTTAGCGAGATTTGTTCTCCATTCAAAAAATCACAGCACCAAAGCCAGGACTGATCATGGTTTTGAACCCCAATGTGACACATGTGCTCCCGTCTTTGTTCCTCCTAGTCTGTTCATGGCAATTCTATGTAAAGATGCTAATATAACATTACTTCACTAAGTCTTCTAGTGAAGCTTATTTTATTATAAATTACTTTCTTTTTATTTCTCCTTTATAGTATAATTATGCCAGTATATTGATTTTTTAGAATTCTGTATGTAGGTAAAATATAGGCGCTCTAAATTTCATTTCAGGAGAGCAAGGGAGTTGTTACAAAGGGTTTGTTTTTTTCTTTGCGGTACGCGGGCCTCTCACTGCTGTGGCCTCTCCCGTTGCGGAGCACAGGCTCCGGACTCGCAGGCTCAGTGGCCATGGCTCACGAGCCCAGCCGCTCCGCGGCATGTGGGATCCTCCCGGACCGGGGCACGAACCCGTGTCCCCTGCATCGGCAGGCGGACTCTCAACCACTGTGCCACCAGGGAAGCCCACAAAGGGTTTCTTTAATAAGTGCATGGAAAAAGTCTGATCTGATGGAGAGCTACTGCTCTACAGGGTAAGACACTCAAATACACAGATAATGTTGGCATCTCTGCTCCATGGTAACAACATCAGGGGTAGCCAAGCATCATTAGGTAAGGCGTTGTATAATGCAAACATAATTTTTTACAAAATTACTCTTTCTCTGAAATATACTTTCCAGTCCTCTTTTTGGGGGCCACAAAGGAGAAACTCAGGCTAAAGGAAATACTGCTGGTCAACGAGATGCAAAAGGAAATAATGCTTTTCACAGAAAGCTTTCACAAAAAGGGAACATGCAGGCAGGGGGGCTGAGAGTTGCTTAGAGCAAAACCCAGCTGGCAAGTTAGTGGATAGTAGAGCAAGAATATTTGAGTGTGTGCTTAGCGCCCCTTTGATAGACACCGCCATAGCTCTCCTTCTAGAACTAAGTGGATAAAACATCTGGCACAGAAAGCCTTCTTCCCTGACCAGTGGAATTTGACAACTGTGGTTTTAACCTAAGAAGTAAAATTAAAGACCAGATTGAAATTAGGAATTGTGCTGACGGTTCATGGGTGATCGAGGCCAGAAAGGTTGCTAGGGACAGAGGTTCAGGACTGTTGTGGACTGAGTATATGTTAGATTATCCCCAAAACTTCAGAGTTATCATTCTCTTAAACAAACAAACAAAAAGGCTAGACAGATATACTCAACCACTGGAGGAAGGGAAGGAAACCAAAACAAACAACAGCAAAAGGAGGACGGACACATCAGGCAGTTGTCCAGAGAAAAAACATTTACTACCCCCCAGTGCTTCACCCCGCCCCCCAACCCCAAGCCCTAGTGTCTCACATTAATTCAGAGCTTAGCTTTGAGAAGGCCAGTGGATGGTTCTAGAGCTCCATGTTGGGACGTTTCAGCCACCAGTTAAAATCTAGCCCTAGACCAGGACGTTCCTGGTCTAGGGAGGCTCCTTGAGCAACCATGAAAGAAATGACTTGGTGATGTGACCACCTCATCTCGCAGAGTAGGTCTCTAATTAGCTACATCAGTGAGCATTCCAGAAAGCCCATGACTATGGCATTAGTCCTAATGACCACACCCCCTCAGTGCTTGCTTACAGGCATATCCTCCGCTCTCACAAAAAGAATCTAGAATTGGGGGCTTCCCTGGTGGCGCAGTGGTTGAGAGTCCGCCTGCCGATGCAGGCGACACGGGTTCGTGCCCCGGTCCGGGAAGATCCCACATGCCACGGAGCTGCTGGGCCCGTGAGCCATGGCCGCTGAGCCTGCGCGTCCGGAGCCTGTGCTCCGCAGCGGGAGAGGCCACAACAGTGAAAGGCCCGTGTACCGAAAAAAAAAAAAGAATCTAGAATTGTACTTTGCCTCACGATTTTACCTTCTTCCACTTCTTAGATTCAGGATGCCTTGATTTTATCTCCAACAGTGAAACATTCTATTGCTCCTTCAAGGTTATAGTTGGTGGCCATCTCTCCCTCCCATGAGCTTCGTCAGCACTTTGTGTACGTAACTCACTTGGGTCTAGAGCGCCCTACAGTTATCTGTGGGCATAAGGCTAGAAGCTAGTGTTAATATGGAACAGGAACTTTATGGGGTTATCTTGCATGTGTGCATATTATTATCTCTATTTTATAGAAAACTAAAACTCAAGAGACATCTAAATTGCCACACGATCTTTCATCAAGTAAGCAGTGGTCCTGGTATTTGAATTTTGATCCAAAATAACCAAGTTCGTAACCACTGCACAGCAACTTTCTTTATGAGGTCCTGGAAGGCAGGATCTTTTATGTTCCCAAGTCACCTAGTGCTTCTCCTTTTGTTATTCTTCTTATGCATCCAATATCTGCTTTTCCCATTAGGCTGTGTGGTCCATGAGGACAGAAATCGTGTCCATGTTTTCCATTCTGTCCCTAGTGCCTAGTGGCACGCCTGGTACAAAGGACTAAATAGCTGTAATGCTTCCAGTTCTTAGAACTACATCTTGGTGTTTACAGAAGGGC
This sequence comes from Phocoena phocoena, assembly GCF_963924675.1. Classification (NCBI taxonomy): domain Eukaryota; kingdom Metazoa; phylum Chordata; class Mammalia; order Artiodactyla; family Phocoenidae; genus Phocoena; species Phocoena phocoena. The sequence goes on from NC_089235.1 coordinate 61,413,799, forward strand.
ATTTGGACTCTTCATGTGTAAGTACAAAGTATCTTTTTTCAATTATTTATAAAATAAAGTCAATCTCAGAAACTACAGAAAGGGAAAAGGAAATCATTCCTATTTAAAGTATTTACTGTGTTCAAGACAATAAAAGGTTTCTCTTTTGATAATGCTGTATCATTGACCATTAGTAGCTGTATTATCTAAATATATATCTTCAACCATATACAGACCAGATATCAAAACATTTGTCTACTTATTATTTTGAAACACTTATTATTAAGTATATATATTATTTAATGGAAATTCTAAAATTTAAGTTACTGATAATATGTTTATTATGAATTAAATCTTTGAGAGCATATAAAAAGCTAGGAAGAATAAAAGGGTACCCATTTTAATAGCAGAATTATTTATACTAGCCAAAAACTAGAATGATTAAGTCAATTGTGGTGTAGCCACGCAATGGAATACTACACAGCAGTGAAAACGGATGCGCTTTTGTACATCCAACACTGGAGACGATCTCACAGTAGAACCTTAACTGAAAGCAAACAGATACAAAAAAGTACATAAAGTTCATTTATATAAAGTTCAAATATAAGCAAAACTCATCTCTGGCATTAGAAGTCAGAATATTGATTCCTCTAGCCACAGCCATAGTGGTGACAGGGAGAAAGCCCAGGAAGCTTCTAGGGTGCTGGTAATGTGGTGTTCTTTGATCTGGGTGCTGGCTCACAAGTGTTCACTTTGAGAAATTCAGACACTTAAGATTTGTGCAATTCTCTATGTGTGTCCTGTTTTAATAAAGCTTCACTTTTTAAAAAGTTCTCCATACTATCCATATTGGTGGAGTTATTTTATATAATATACATATATACATACACACATACACATATAGGTATTATCTGTAGTGGTACATAAGATTAGCATACTTAAGTGTGGACTCCTGTTAATCTACCTTTTCTTTAGTGACTTTGCTATTTATTTACTTATTTATGGTTGTGTGTCCCAGGAAGCAATTGGAAGACTTCCTAGCCTTCCATTCACTCTTTGTGGGTTGGACATTGATATTCATGCAGTTACTGCAACAACTTCCAAAACACATATGTGGCTTAAATATGGATTTTCCTATCCTTTCATGAATGTCTGATTCATGTCTCACTGCATTCCACACTCTAGTGACATAAAGGAAATAAGCCATTGGTCATAGAATAATCTACATACAAATCTTATTAATTTGATTGGTCAAAATCCAAATTAAAAACAAAAAAAGAAGCTAAAAGTTACAGAGATTCCTTCTTTTCCAAATTGTATGTGTAAAATAACTTTTAGCTCTATTTAGTGCTGAACTTCAATTATTTACTATATTTTAGAGACTAATTAACATTATCTCACATTACATTGAAATTGAGAACTGAAATATCCCATTTTGATAATAAATAGTTAGTAAAATGTTAAACTGCTCAGTAAAGAATGTGTGTGCATGTGTGATCTTTTCTCTGGTGCCACTTATTCAAAATTTCCTATAGCATTTGCTTAAGTGGGGAATGAGCCTAATGATGTATCATATATTCACTGCATCCAAACTTTATTCTAATTGCGATAGTTTTAAGAAAATTGACATCTCCCAACTTATCTTGATTCTAAGAGACCACTTTATTGCTAATGATAATAATAATGATGATGATGCCCAAGTTAACTAAGCAAAGATGGTATGAACCATCTGAGATGAAGAGAGACAATAAATAGAATGGATAAAAAATCATTCAAATAAAAACGGTCCAGAGCTCGTCTCTTCTCCATAAACCCAGCAGGAACTTCCCAGTGTAAAGGGACACCCTAGGAGAAGCACAAGCAGCTTGAAAGAGGTCTCCTGTTCCAACCTGACCCCAAATCTCTCCTGGGAGAGGAAGCAAGTCGAGCTTTTTCCCCATCAATCCTCGGGGAGGTCGAGAGACCGGGAGGCGAGAAGCCTCCCCAGGCGCCCGGGACACCGGTGCCCGCGTCCCCGGACCAGGGACTTACCACGAGCGCGCAGCACAGCAACTTGTTCATTGTGGTCCCCGGGAAACCTCAGGCGCTCAGAGGCGGCGGCTGCGGGGTGAGCGCTCCGGTGCGTCTCTGCAGCCCGTGCACTCATCAAGTTATATATAGTGTCCCGGCAACAGGAAGTATCGGCTTCGCTTTGATCATTCGTTCCCTATCTGGACCAAAGTTTGCACCTTTCTTTTTTAGGAACCTTGGGCGGGAGTGGGGCTGGGGTCCGGGATTAACGCTTTCAGAGCCAGGGCGGAAAGAAACGGCACGGTGGGGGGTGGGGGGGCGGTGGGCGGTACTGGGACGGGGATGTCTGGCCCCTGGGAGGCGGAAAAAAAAAAAAAAAAAAAAAAAGCCACCGGGCTGCGGAACAAGGCGGCTGCTGTCTACGCGCGGCTCTGAGGTTTCCTGACCCCTTCCCGCCAGCGGCCGGCCTCCTGGCAGCCGCGGCCGGCGGTGGGAGGGCTGGGCGCACGCTGGGTAGCTGCTGTGCTGGGCTTCTCCACCCCGAGCGTCAGATTCAGCCAAGATCCGGGCGCAGCCTGCAGTGCGTCCCAGACACCGTATTCCACTCTTGTCTGATCCCCTTCTCAGCGGTTTCTGAGCCCTCCAATAACAAGCCTTCTTATTCACGCACCGCACTGTCTCAGAGCACTGCTTTGGGAGTTTGCAGTCATTAATCTCCAAGGTTGCATAGACATGTAGAAGAAACTCCTCTAACTTGTCTGGTCCTAAAGCCCATGCTTTTTCCTCTTCACCGTTTGTCGCCTGGGGAAGTTAGAGCCAGAGATAATCAGCCCAGGAAAACTTCCTGCCTAGGGCAGGAAACACCTTGCAAGCTGTGGGATACGTTCGCAGCTGTTTTCTTCATCAACACCATCATCATCAAAGGGTCATTGGTACCTTCTTGTCCTACCTACTGAACTTCTGGAGTTGCCTCTTCGAGGTCTTTCCACCGCCCCCAAGCTGTTGGCGGAAGTCTGGTGCTTTTCCTGAAGTGTTCTTGTCTCCCCCATCCACTCCCACCAGCAGCTTATCTGAAAGTTGGACCTGATGACGTCTAAAGTGTAGACCCATTTTGAGGGCTTGCAGTTTACTGATTTGCTCTCAGGTTGCTACCAGAACTCTTTGCTTGCGGATGCTGAAAAACCATTGCAGAGCCAGTCTCCCCAGCAGGGCCAAGTGTTCAGTTCTGTCTCCTGAGAAGGTCAGTTTCTGCTTTTCACCAGAGTTCGAGGAGAGGAAGGTGAAGAGAATCAGAAGAGTGGCCCCAGGGGCAAGTGTTACCAGCAGGGGTCAGAGTATCTGCCCTTTCAAACCCACATCTTTCCACCAGGAGGTCCAAGTGGATCCATACACAAGAGTGGAAAATATTTAGAGGGAAAGAATTCAGCTCTTCTGCTCTGACTGTGAATTCCAGAAGACAGAAGGTCCTCTTCAGCTTTCTCTCTCCAGAGCATGGTGGTTTCTTAAGTGAACTAGTGAAAGAATGAAGTGAAAGAATGAAGGTCAGGGAGTGGGGACAAAGTGGTATGACTCTAGACCTGCCCCTCAGCTTTTTTTTTTTTTTAAAGATAGATTTTATTCATTTTCTAAAATTTTATTTATTTTTATTTTTGGTTGCGTTGGGTCTTTGTTGCTGCACAGGGACTTTCTCTAGTTGCGGCGAACGGGGGCTACTCTTCATTGCGGTGCGCAGGCTTCTCATTGCGGTGGCTTCTCTTGTGGAGCACGGGCTCTAGGCGTGTGGGCTCAGCAGTTGTGACTTGCAGACTCTAGAGCGCAGGCTCGGTAGTTGTGACGCACAGGCTTAGTTGCTCCAAGGCATCTGGGATCTTCCCGGACCAGGCCTCGAACCTGTGTCCCCTGCATTGGCAGGCAGAGTCTTAACCAGTGTGCCACCAGGGAAGCCCTGCCCCTCAGCTTTTGAACTTCAGTTTGACACCTACAATCTGAGCTACTAGCACCTAGACTGACCATGGGACTCAAGTAAATTTGAGTGTTAGTAGTTAAGCGCTATATAAATGGCAGTATTACTGTCTTTCTCAGGATAATGTTTGTCTGGGATACTGTCTGAAGGCATTTTCCTTGAACTGTCATATAACGTTAATGTGCAGGAGTCAAGCCTTGGGGAAAACTGATCAAGGATTGAATCCCGCAGTGTTAACCCTGGGAAAGTTTTATGACTGCCTAAGCCTCAGTTTGCTCATCTGTAAGATAAAAATAGTACTGCTATTACAGAAATGTGGGAAGGAGCAAATGAAAGCATCTTAAAAAGTATTCCATAAATGAGATTAATCACTAATTGTGAGCGCTAAATAAAGGAATGCATGTGAGATAACTCAGCACGGTGCCTGGGCCATAGGAAATATTTACTAAATTACAGCGTTGATTATTCTCGGGGAGTAAGTAAGATACCAGGCTTTACAGCCAGACTGACTCCTATACTTGAACCCCAGACCTACTACATCCTGCTTCTATGACCCCGGGCAAGTTTTAACTAACTCATTTGTGTTTCTGTTTGGTGTCTTAATCAGTATAGTGAGGATAAAAATCATAGCGCCCCCCGAGGATTCTGAGGGTTATTGTGAGGATTAAATTGGATAAAACATGTAAATCAGTCAACATAGCGTTTAGCACGTAGTAAGTGCTCACTAACTCTAGCTATGGTTATCATTCTTATCCGAGGTGCTCGTAGAGACATTTATAGAAGTACAAGGTAAGTCGGGACTACGAGCTCTTGAGGGCAGGAATCATATGTTTTCCTATGATATTCCTTGAAGCTTTTAGCTCAGCGTCTGGCCTCCCTGTAACTATTTGATAAATAATAGTAATAGTGGTGGTGGTGGTGTGTGTATGTGTGTGTGTGTGTGTGTGTGTGTGAGAGAGAGAGAGAGAGAGTGGGAGGGAGTGTAATTCACTGTCATCTTGAGAAAAGCCGGGGCACCATTTGTCTAGAGTCACAAAATAGTCTGTGTATTGACTGTGCATGTCGGGGCCTGACCGTGGGCTGTTTATTAATCACCCACTGCCAGGAAACAGACACTCTGAGTTATCCGTCACGTCGTTTGTTATATTCTTGGAGCAATCTGGCCAGTCCCCCTGGCTCTTCCCATGTGACCCACTACAGTGAGTAGCAGGCCCTGAACACTCAGAAGCTGGAGTTCACCTTAAGCCTGGATTGGAAGGGACCCGGGCATTCGGGACTGAATCCAAGTGGAAATGTCTGAACATTCACTTGGCAGACAGACTACACCCATCTTCCTGTGACAGATCCTTCACTGGCAGGGGCCATTGAACAGAGTGGCCCGTAAATTTAACCTTCTGTTTCTGGGCACCAGAGACGTGTGATGTTGACTTTCTAGGTCATCTAATCAGATGACCCTCATCTTCTCTTCCTTGAACTCTTGAGTTTGACCCCATGTTGAACACATTTTCACTGCACATGTTTCTGATGGCCCTTGCTTCGATTTCAGCCATTTGTATGGCTTAAAGAAATCGTGCCTGAATATTGGGAAGCCCAGGAGGAAAACACTCCCACTCTTCAGCACAGCAGCAAAGCACCTGATACAGGAGGCCATTTATAATCATCATTATAACAGAAATGCCTGAAACGCAGGACAGGGATTGATTTAGGTCCTTTGGGAGACCAGGCACACAGTGGGCTCTGAAGTGACTGATTGAATGTCTAGAACATATTACACCTGAGCTCCCACACCTGAAAACTAGAAATACAAGTTCTGAGGTTACGTAGAGGAAAGATTATTAACTAGAAGAACAAGAACATATTCCTTGTTATTTAATTGTTAGTAAATCTTTTTCTGATCTTGTAGGAGAAGGAACAGAAAGAAAAGAGGAGAAATATGCAGTTAGCCTATTGATTTTCTTTTATTAATGTTTGCCCGTTTCTTCATTAGCAAACACAATTTTAACTATTAATATTCTACACAAAGCTATTTGACTTTCAAGGTGTTATAGACTCTGTACAAAAATGGACATGTACTTGCTTTAAAAATAACGTGCAGAAACGCAAGCACTTTCTGCTTGAGTAAGTCACCCATTGTTTAAGGATCTGGAAGTGTTGCCAGGGGTCAGTAAGGGCTAGTTATGGTTTCCCACTCAAGCGTAGTGTGACTTCAACATTGTCAGTCATTCGTTAAAATAACGCTTTCGTTGAAAGCTGGTATTAATCAAACAATCACACAAATATAAATACATGGAAAGAAATAAGTTACAGTTGGAGCAACTGAGCCAGTATGATTTTAAGCCACATCTCGTGTATATTAACCAGTAGTGAGAAGATAGCCCTTGGGCAGGAAGGACAGGGTGTCAGCAGACCTCGAGGTGAGAGGAAGAGAGTTGTAATTTCCAGCAACTAGGAGAAGCCCAGTAAGGCTGGTACACGGAGAGTAAGGTGCTGCCTGGGCTGGAAGAGGCTGCAGAGACGAGTGGACAGTGGTGAGGCTGCAAAGTGTAATTGATTCTAGTCTTTCTCCAAAAAACCATAGCAAGCGCTGGAGGGTTTAAGCACAGGAGTGACATGATCATTATAGCTTCTGTGGGATAGAAATTCTCTGACCTTCATCCTGTCAGCCTCAGGGTCATAGGTCCAAACGTAGTCATACAAGAGAAAGCCCTCTTAAACTAAAAATCACAGCATAAATCGAAAAGTATTTTTATTAGCTTAACTAAGTTTAAGCTTTTTTAAATGCCTGCATATGGTAAAAATTCAAATAGTATTAACACATATACAGTGGAGGGTAAATTTCCATTTCGCTTCAGACCTCCACTGCCCATTTACAGAAGCTTCTACTATTAATGATCTTTGTATGATTGTTCAGATCATATACAAATACATGTTTATGGATAGATATCCTGTTGTTTCGTGCAGAAAGGAGCATCCACTACAGTGTTCCAAAGGTTGCTTCTCCCCTTGACCCTGTTTCTGTTCCATACCAGCACTGTGTCTGAGGGCTTCAAAAGAGTGAACTTAATACATGATGGAACTGGTTACACAGGTTATAGAATCGCTGAGAAGTCAAACAGAGGATGATGAGGCAACCAAGACGTGAGCAACAGCGTGAAGCTATTACCTCCCTACCGTGGTGGGTCAAAGGGAAGAGTTGGGGGCTTGTCTCACCAGAAGGAAGCCGGAGCCGCAGTGGCTCTGTCCAGTGGGATCTGAGCTCTATGGAGACAGAGTTGCAGTCGAAATACTGCCCCTCAAATATCCTTCAAGAGCTTTCCATTGGCCAAGCACAGGCAGGTACCTGCAGACATGGGATGCAGCATGAGCTGGTGGGCTCTCCCGTGATACAGAGAAGAACAGGGGGATGATTTGTGAGGGTAAACTGACCAAGGATGGGCACAGACATATATACAAATGTCCCATTCTTTTTCACTGTAGTACAATACTCTAGCGTATGACTATATCGTAATTTACTTAACTAGTGCTCTACTGATGGACAATTCAGCTGCTTCCAGTATTTTTCTATTACAAACCACGCAGCAGTGAGTATTATTGTGTGTCCATCTTTGCACATTTCGGTGAGTGGACTTTTTAAGGATAAACTCTTTGAAATGTAATCGGGACCTTTGTCCCAATTTTTTGGTATACGTATTTTACATTTTGTGTATGAATTTTACATTTTGATAGGTATTGGCAGACTGTCTCCCAAATACCTTACTATTCTTAGTATTAATCTTACCACTTTGTGTGTGTGTGCGGGAGGGATAACTTTACAATAAGTGAATACTACTCCCTGTAACGCATGTCACATAGCATTGGAAGGAGCACTTCATTCTTTAAGCGGGAAGGCTGGTCTTTCAAGCTCTATAAAGAAAGCTGCCTCATTTATGATTCAGGGCTTAGCAACTTCTGTCAGCCCACCAGGAGAAGTGGAGGGTGGGAAATTTGTCTTAGCTTGTCTTAGTATATCAAAATACCATAGATTGGCTGGCTTAAAGTCCAATGGTCCCCGAACTTTTTGGCAACAGGGACCAGTTTCGTGGAAGACAATTTTTCCATGGACGGGATGGGGCAGGTGGTGCAGGCGGGAACACGAGCAGTGGGGAGCGATGGGGAGTGGTGGGGAGCGATGGGGAGCGGTGGGGAGCGATGGGGAGCGGTGGGGAGCTGTGGGGAGCGGATGGGAGCAATGGGGAGCGATGGGGAGTGGCAGATGAAGCTTCGCTCACTCGCCCACCGCTCACCTCCTGCTGTGCGGCCCGGTTCCTAACGGGCCGCAGACTGGTTGGTACCCGCCTGCAGCCCGGGGGTTGGGGACCCCTGGCTTAAACAGCAGACATGTATTTTCTCAGAGTTTTGGAGGCCAGAAGTTTGATATTGGGGTATCAGCTTCTGATGAGTCCTCTTTTTCTGGCTTGTAGGTGGCCAGTATCTCGCCGTGTGCTAGCATGACCTCTTCTTTGTGTGTGTTCAGAGAGAGAGACCTCTCTCTTCCTCTTCTTAGCAGTTCTATAGAACACCACCGTTATGACCTCATTTAACCTTATTTACCTCCTAAGTGCCCTATCTCCAAATATAGTTTGCATCGGGGGTTAGGACTTCAACAAAGGAATTTGGGGGAACACAATTCAATCCATAGCAGCATAGTTCTGTTCCCCTCTGTTAGGATTTATAGTCCCATGATTAATTTTCAAGGGAATTTAGACTTTCGCAATACTTGCTAGAGTACACACTAAATATTGTGAATACAGAACTGTAAAGTCACACTTTTTCTCTCCCTCAAATTTCTTTTTTCCTCCTTTTCTGGATTCTCTTTTCCCCCTTCAGTCTAAGAAAATAACCTCCACAGTTCAGATAGTTTCACTTTATGATTATATTTCCTTCCAAAATGCATCACCCATTCTCAGATTCTGGTTTCTCTGACTGTCTGAGGTTGGCAAGCTACTAGCAGGGGGAAAGTCTTGTACATTCTTTGATAAAGGTTCTTAATAGTAGAGCTCAATTACGATACCCTGCCTGCTTGAACAGAGGAGAACATATATCAAGCCTTTCCACGCATGCAAAACCCATCACAATTTTCTGTTTGAAATTTCTGTCAGGACAGTGCCAAATTCATGTTAATTCTGGGTGGGGAAGTTTGGAAAAGGAAAAAAAAAAAATCTCAATAGACCGAAACATGGTGTCTGTCATTCCTCTGCAGCCAGAAGAAGAAACTTAACTCCTTGCTTATAAACACTTTGACCTTGTCTGCCAATAGCTCCAGTCACTTCAGCCGGGGTTTTCTGAAACTTAGATACCCATCTAGTGTCTACTCAGTCCCAGGAAATGGGTTCCTTAATTAAACAGGGATGCATATCCCAAACAACCTCTCACCTGAAGGCTTCTGAACAAATATATCTGATATCTGCGTATCAGAAGAGTGTTAGAAAATACTGCCTGCCTACTCAGAGTTTCCTCTTCAAAAGTCCTTCAGAAAATTTGGTCATCTCTAGTGTCAATTCAAAGATTCTCCCCCTCCCCCCAACCCTTGTGCAATTTGTCTGCACCTGGCTAATGAAAATATGATAGATAAGAATTCTTAGAACCATTTTCTTAGTGGTCATTAGGTGCTTCTACCTGGGAAAGTCCCCTCCTTTAACTGAAACAAACCTTTAGAAAAAAAAGTTTTGATGTGATAATTTTCAGAAAAACTAGCCTGCGAGAGAGAATTGCTTCCTGAAACAAGAGTTTGCCTAGAAAAGACTTAGCCTAAAGGAGCATCTGTAGGTGAATATTAAGCTTCAGAGGGAGATGAGGTTATTTAATATTCACCTGAAGGGGCACTATTAACATAACCAGTTTCAGTACACAAAAAGTACTTTATCAACAAATAAATGATAAAGTACTTAGTACCTAGTAGGTGCCAGACACTGCACCCCCGATATAGACAGAAATAGTTACCACACTTCAGAAGCTTTCAGTCAGGTTGAGGAGAGAGAGTAATGAAATAAATCAGGAAATAAACACTTTGGTTGGTGATAAGCCAGTTTCAGAGAGTGATAAGAGGGTTGAAGTCCATAATTCAAGTTAGTGTAATGGTGCGTGCCTAGAAAGGGGCTACTTTAGCTGTTTCTTTTTTTATAGATTTTTAAAAATATTTATTTATTTGGTTGTGCCGGGTCTTAGTTGCGGCTCGCAGGCTCCTCAGTTGCGGCATGTGGGCTCCTTGGTTATGGCATGCAAACTCTTAGTTGTGGCATGCAAGTGGGATCTAGTTCCCTGACCAGGGATCGAACCCGGGCCCCCTGTGTCAGGGGAACAGAGTCTTATCCACTGCGCCACCAAGGAAGTTCCTAGCTGAGTTTCTTAGGGAAAGGCTCTCTAAAGAAGCAACTTCTGATCAGACAATGGAATGATGAGGGCATTGCATATTCTGGGAGGTGGAACCAAAGCCCTCCAGGTAGAGCAAAGAGCAAGTGTGGTAACGCGGGTGAGAAATGTCAGTGGGCTAAAGCTAAGGGAATGAGAGGGAGATTTAAACCATATGATGTGCTCAGAGAGGTGGGCAGGGCAGTGTCCAGTGGCGTAGCAACAATGCCTCCATCAGGCAAACAAGTATTCCTAGAATCAGAGGTAGAATACAGGACAGTTCAGGGATCAAATCTAGGGCATTGATACTAAAAATATTTTATTTCTAAATATTTTGTTGTTTTTGATGTTATTGTAAAGGGGATTTCTTTCTTAGTTTCTCTTTCAGATAGTTCATTGTTAGTATATAGAAATGCACCTGATTTTGTGAGCTGATTTTATATCCTGAAACTTTACTGAATTTATTAGTTCTAACAGCTATTTGCTGGCGTCTTTAGGGTTTTCTGTATATAAGATCATGCCATCTGCAAACGGATCGTTTTACTTCTTCCTTTCCAATTTGAATGCCTTTTATGTGTTTATTTATTTACTTTGGGCTAACTGTTGTGTCTAGGACTTCCAGTACTATGTTAAATAGAAGTGGTGAGAGTGGACATCCTTGTCTTGTTTCTGATCTTAGAGAAAATGCTTTTAACCTTTCACTATTAAGCATAACAACGGATATCAAAGAAATACAAATGATCGTAAGAGGCTACTATGAACAATTGTATGCTAACACACTGAAAAACCTTGAAGAAATGGAAAACTTCTTAGAAACATACAACCCATCAAGACTAAAATCAGGAAGAAATAGAAAATCTGAACATACCAATTACCAGTAAGGAGATTAAATCAGTAATCAAAAATCTCCCAACAAATAAAAGCCCAGGACTAGACGGCTTCACAGGTTAATTCTACAAAATATTTAAAGAAAAATGTTACCAGTCCTTCTCAAACACTTCCAAAAAATTGAAGAGAAGGGAACACTTTGAAACTCATTTTATGAGGCTAGCATTACCCTGCTATCAAAGCCAGGCAACATTACAAGAAAAGAAAATTACAGGTCAATATCCCTGATGCGTACAGATGCAAAAATCCTCAACAAAATGCTAGCGAACCAAATTCAATGGCACATTAAAAGGACTCAACATGACTAAGTGGGATTTATCCCTGGGATGGAAGGATTGTTCAACATATGCAAATCAATAAATGTGACACAGGGCATGAACAGAATGAGAGATAAAAATTATATGATCACTTCAATAGAGGCAGAAAAAACGTTTGACAAAAATTCAACATCCTTTCATAATAAGAGCTCTCAGCATATTAGGTATAGAAAGAATGTACCTCAACATGACAAACGTCACATACGACAAGCCTAGAGCTAACATACTCGCTGATCCTAAAAATAAAGGACAGAGAATTGGCTATATTCTGTATTCCTACAGGGCGTAGAGGATGTTAAAATATTTTAGCCAGATGTTCCTCCACGTATTTTTTCATTACTACACCCAAAGGAGAAATTTTTAAGTCAATTTAACTTGAGAGAAATTAAATACTAAGGCATAAGATGTTTTCAGGTAGGGCTGTGCTTTGGAAGAACGTGAAACCCTCGCAATATTTCAAGCTTTTTTTATCCCTCCCCAACCAAACAAATTTTGCCCGCTTGCGGAATATATGTCTCCCACTGAGAATGCATGCTTTAGCCAATCCCGTGACTTAAACACCTATGATTTCACCCATGGGAGCCCATCTTACCACGATTATGCTAAGGAAGGAAGTCTTTGGTATTGCTGGAAGATGGACAGCGCTGAATTCCTGGCATGTGGACCTTCTGTTGAAATGCTAATTCACCCTCTGGAAAGTGGGAATCCTGGTTAAATCAACTGTCTACATGTATAGGGTAGATTAACATGACTACTGTGTATATAACATCACACTGCGCCAAAACATTGGAAAGTAAATTTCAGACATACTAACAGGCACTCAGAGCAAGGGAGTGGCTGAGAAAAGAGTTGTGTACAGGGAATAGTTTAGACTGTGATGGAAGAGAAAGGACGGGATCTGGCTCTGGAGGAATGTAAACAATGTGTAAATGAAAAGCAGTTTCATTTACAAATTCTGTCACTACAGTTCCTCCTCTAGTACGTGAAATGGCCTTTGAAGGTTCGTATTTCTGTAGGTACCACGTGGCAGTCAATAAGAATTATGTAGTCGATAGAACCTGAGAACAGTCAAGGTCACCTTTTGGGTCCTGGTAGGAAGGACATTATCTGTGTTATGATTTTTTCTCTTAACAGACATGTCGCTTCTGCTGGGGGGAGTTCCAGTAGAGGCACAGACATACTTACACTTCTAAACCAGACCATCTGAAAGGATTTTGCACAGTGGGACCAAAAGCTGGTCCTAGGCATCATGACTTAGTGGTCCTAACCCCAGTCACTGTGCAGTAGGACAAAGCCTCTTTGCAGGAGAAAGCCTCATGACTGGGGCTTTCAGGTTCATAAGATCTGTGGGTCTTCTGGCCAAAAAAAAAACATATGTAAGTTCACATAAATTTTGTATTCACTTTCAGAAGGTTCATGACCTATGACTCCAGTAGGGAAACTGATTTGGAATATGATGAAACATTTTGTGGCACCATTTTAAAGAGATGTTTGTACCTTGGTTAGTAATAATATTGTTGTATCATCATTTGTCATGTTTCAATATTTATATTTCCTGGGTTCTCGTCTAGGTTACCCATCCTGAATTTTCAGTGTTACATAAATGAGGGTTGTTTTCTCCTCACTAGTACATCATTGTACCGAGTCTATAAACGGGCTCACCCTTTGACACTGTGTACTCCCAGCACAGCTCAGATCTCAGGGCAGCAGGTGTGGGATGTGTGATTGAGTCATTCAAGGATCTCAAAGAAATATTTGTTAGAGGGAGCAGCAAACAGTGACTGATTCAGTAGCTCCTTGGGTTCCAAACATCCTGGTACTTACCACAGTTTACATTTGAAGGAAGCTCTGCTGCTTCTTTAGTGGTTGTTAGATGTTGGGGAGATGAATAGAACACAAAAGCAGAAGTCCCAAGGGGCAGGCACAGTGGGAAGTGTGGAAGAGGGGGTTTTTGTGGCCTTCCTTTCAAACTCAAGTAAGGTAAGGTTTAGGTAGCTTCGAATAAAGATCAGTTTAGTAGCAAAAGTAGTCAAGACATTTGGGGCGCTTTTACATGAAACGCAATAGAGCGGAGTGTAGCTCCGGTTCTGAGGCTGGACTCTGCATCTGAATCTTTGCTGCCTTGCTCTGTGTCCTTACATTTCTCTGGGTCTTAGTTTCTCCATCTATACGGTGGAGAAGCTAATAACAGTATTCATTTCTTAAGATTGTTCTGAGTATTAAACGGGAATATACATGTGAGACACCTAGAACAATGCCTGGCAGGCAGTAAGCTGTCCGCAAACATCAGCACTTCTCTGTAATCAAATTCACCAAGGTATAACTTTAGAATGATTGTACCTGTGCTGTGCGGACACGGCTGTCTAGGCCATCGTAAGGAGAGATTTTATAGTTTCAAAGACTGTTCATGCTACAGTTACTACCTATTTAAAAGTATAATCTAGATTTTTTTTTTTTTTTCGGTACGCGGGCCTCTCACTGTTGTGGCCTCTCCCGTTGTGGAGCACAGGCTCCGGACGCGCAGGCTCAGCGGCCATGGCTCACGGGCCCAGCCGCTCCGCTGCCTGTGGGATCTTCCCGGACCGGGGCACGAACCCGTGTCCGCTGCATCGGCAGGCGGACTCTCAACCACTGCGCCACCAGGGAAGCCCTAAACTAGATATTTAAAGCAGAAAATCTCCCCCAGCAACCATGGCAGTCAAATCAGCTGAGGCATACGCATCCAGGAGTGCCTGCGAAGTGTTCAATCCTGTGCAAGCACTGAGGAAACCTATGGAAAGTGGATGTCCAGGTGTCTTCCTTGCCTTCTGGGAGTTTATCACCTGGTCTCTTAATCAGAGCTTGGCTTACACTACTACACACGCTTTAAAAAATTACAGCAAAGAAGTGGTACGGGAGGTCAGAAGGCATAATGATACGAATATGGTATGAAGTCTTTAGGAGTTGAGGGGGTAGGAAGGATACATTTGAAATGGGATTGATGGTGTGTGTGGGGATGGGGCGGGAGGCTACCTGAAAAGGCTTCCTGAAAGAAAAGAGCTTTGAAAAATAAGCAGGCTTTTTAAAAATTATGATTTATTTATTTATTTATTTAGGCTGCGCTGGGCCTTAGTTGTGGCATGCGGGCTTAGTTGCGGCATGCATGCGGGATCTAGTTCCCCAACGAGGGATCAAATCTGGGGCCCCTGCATTGGGAGCGTGGAGTCCCACCCACTGGGCCACCAGGGAGGTCCTGAAAAATGAGCAAGCTTTTAAGAGGCAGATATGAGAAAGAAATGGATTCCAGGCAGGAAAAACTAGGCTCCTGGAGGCCCAGACGTGGGCAGGGGTGGGGTGTGTTGGTGGTGGTGATGGAAGAATGGGTAGTGCAGGGTGCATGGTCCCAGCAGAGGGAAGGTGAGAGGCGCAGGTGCGAGAGGACCTTGTCTTTGCGCTAAAGCAGCAGAGAAGGAAGGGGCTGAGGAAGTGTGGATGACTTTGAGTGCCAGGTGCTACTGTTGTTTTATGGGCAATGGAGGCTCACAGGGTTTTTGAGCATGATCAAAACTGTGCTTAAGAGATCATTTGTAAACCCCTTTATTCTTTTTTTTTTCCCCTCTTTTTTTTTTCACTTTATTCTTTTTGAAGTGCTTTTTCCATACCTTATTTCACTGAGTCCTTAAAGCAAGGCAGTGCAAAATGTGAAGGAGCCATTCTTTGCCTCATTTTTGCCTCGTATTTTTCTAGCCACACCATATACATTGCCAATAAAGCAGAAAGATCAAAAGATTATCCTGTTTGCTCCCAGAGAAGGATTAGGAGGAAGGGGATGGGAAAATATGCACCCCCTGTGAACCACTCTGCAAAGCTACCTGTCTGGAAACAAAATCTGCTTTCCATTCCAAACTGCATCAGAAGTTTAAATAAGAATGATATTCTTATTCCTAAAGTATATCTATATTGTCATGCTAACTTTAAATATACCCTCTTATTTTATCATTTAAGCCATAAGACACAATCCAACATTTGTACAGTTCTGTTTTAAATTTTTGTTTGTTTATTTATTTATTTATGGCCCCGAGACTTGTGGGATCTTCAATCCCCGACCAGGGATTGAACCTAGCCCTCGGCAGTGAGAGCAAGGAGTCCTAACCACTGGACCGCCAGGGAACTCCCTGTACAGTTCTTTTAAATCAACAGGATATCATGAGATCATTTAATCATTTAATCTTTGACCAATAACGGACAGGTAGATAAGTTAAATATTTCTATTAGAAAATTAGAAAAATTAGGAAAGTAGCACTCAGAGAGAACCAGAGACCAGTCCCAGGTGGCAAAGTTAGCAAGAAATAGACTTGAAATTAAAGCAAGAGCTTGAACTCTGGATTCGCAACTTCCATGCTCCATTATATTTTGCTAACTGTTTCTGCTTAACTGAATTCAAGCTATTATCCATCATTTGACGGTAAGCTTCTATAAGTTAAAGGGTATTTTCAGCTCTCATCAGAACTGTTCCTTGTCTGATTATTTGAGGCCTGTGGGCAGGTACCAAGATGGAAGATTATAAGTGGCTCGTCTGATACGGGAGCTGGCTCTGTCTGCACGATGCAAAAACTGGTGAACAGCATTATAAGACCCTGCCATGGCTGACTTGACTATGAGACATGTTGCACTGTGTTGATTTTTTTGGTCTGCATTCCTCTCCTCCCTTCTTCCACTCCCTTCACTCCCGGGCTGGAGGAGCAGAGAGAGCCTAACACGGGCGCTCTACCTTTTCTGGCTGGCTCTCCATCTGCGTCAACGTGGTGTTGGCTTTGGCGCCTCGGCGGTTGGACTCGAGACCATTTTTGGGCAGCTGGGATGATTCCTTTCTAATGGTTTCTTGACCTGCGAAACCAGGAAAAGATTATTTTTGCATAGAAAGACCTCAAAATTTCAATGGGGAGTTTGGTTTTGGACATTTTTTAATGCCCTGCTTAGTTCTCAAGTAATGAAAAAAGCTAAAGCATTTTCAGAGAAGTGACTTTGCAGGTTGGCATGTCAGTTCATGGGCCTACAGCTGATCTCATGCTCTCCGAGGCACACCTGTCTGAAGGAAGCAGGCAGATCAATCCCCCCCCCCCTGCTGTTTTGCATTACCTAAAGGCAGCCCTCCCGCAGAGCAGTGGTGGATGTAAATTCTGGCACCCATGAAAAAGTGTTGAGAAACATCTGCAGTCTCTTTAAAACCTTATAAAGTTAACAGCTTTCCATGGAGAGGGACTGCTGGAACAGCACATGCAAATCAAACTGGATGAGTAACCACCTATGGTAGAGATTAACTAGTGTGATGGAGAAAGCCCAAGATGAGGACTAACCTGCTTATTCCATGGGATGTTCCCTGTGCTCCAAGGAGCGGTAATCGTCTCTGAATCTATTGCCAGTTAACACTTGAAAGAAGTTTTGTTGAGTGAATAGATGGATGCCTAATGTATCTATCACCAGGGCTTTTTTTTTTTTTTTTTTTTGCGGTACGTGGACCTCTCACTGTTGTGGCCTCTCCCGTTGCGGAGCACAGGCTCCATACGCGCAGGCTCAGCGGCCATGGCTTACGGGCCCAGCTGCTCCGCGGCATGTGGGATCTTCCCGGACCCGGGCACGAACCCGTGTCCCCTGCATCGGCAGACAGACTCTCAACCACTGCGCCACTAGGGAAGCCCCACCAGGGCTTTTATAAAAACTTTTCCTTTACCTGGAAGGCCCTTTCCCCAACAAAAATATATTTGGTCTCACATTCAGTCAACAAGTATTATAAGAACCTTCTAGGTTCCAAGCATTGTATTATGGATATGATGGATATAAATAAGTCAGGGTTCACATGTTCAAGGAATTTGTAATTTAGTAGGGAAGACAGACAAGTGACAAGTTGAAACAGAAGGTGCACGAGATGAGCACAGAGTCTATGGGAGGTCATGGGGGCGGGAGGGGTGGGAGGTGGGGAAGCCTAGAACTGGCAAATCAAGACAAGGGTCCAACAGTTAAAATAAACAAACAGGATATCAACTAGAATTCACCTGAGGCGTTGCTGAGTAAAATGATAAAGGTAATAAAAACTACCATTATTTATTGAGTCTCCATTAAGTTCAGGGTCTTTTTACATACATTATCTGAAATGTCATATTTTATAGTACCCATTTTCCAAATTAGGAAACTGAGACTCAAGAACTTGCTCAAGCCCACACAACAAATGATTGCCAGGGCTGGGGTCAGGATATATCTGCCACCAAAGTTACTACATACCTTGTAAATACAAGGTTAGTTCTTGATTAATATATCAGTTCTTTATGACTACCCACTTCTCTGATATTCCACTATCCCTCCAGACCTAATTCCAACCTAATTCATTCATCAATTCAAGGAACTCTCTGAGGTTATGATGCATCGAAAAATACCAATGGCATGGCAAAGTTCGTGACGTCTTTTTCTTTGTTCACACATAGAAGTAACAATACATCTTCAAGTTGGTGGCATCTGAAATTCCTTAAATATGCAGTATTGTGCTTATGTTATATTGCTTAATTTCTGTCTTCCCCAAATAGACTATAAGTTCCAAGAGGGCAGGGCTTTTGCCTTTCTTCTTCATTTTTGTACCCCCATCATCTGGAATGTTGCTGAATAAGTTAATGACTGATTAGATACTGAGTGTCTACTAATTATCAGTGACTCTGTGAAGTGCTGGATGTAGAGTCAGGAACAAAATAGACCTGGCCTTTGCTCTTCTGGAGAAGATGCCAATTAAACAAACAAGTGAACACATAAGCACATAAATAAATGTGCAGTGTTATGTGGTAAATTGAGAGAAGTGAAAATGTCGCAGGTGCTGTGGAGAAAATAAATGGGATGTTCTCCAAATTTAGACTGGAAAGTCAGGGATGCCCACTACAAGCTGATATCAAAAGGTGAAGGCAACAAGTCCAAGAATCCATAGTACTGTGCTACCTGACATGTGTAATAGCTAATGTTCACCATCCATCCGGGTCCAAAACATTGTCTCCCCTCTTGCAACAAAATGTGATGCTTATTGTATCTGCATGCGTTTTTAGTTATGTTTTTGAAGATATCCTTTCTGTCCACCTAGATTACAAATGCATTCATACCTCTGGTGGAATAGAAAGAACACTGGATTAGGAGATTTTGGTAGTAGTTCTAGCTTTGCCCCTATTTTACAAATTGGGAAGATTATTTAAACTTTCCAGTCCTCAATATCCTTAGCTATAAAATTAGGAGGTTATAGTAAATAATCTCTAAGGTGTCATTGAGCTTTAACATTGAAATTCTATAATTATCAGCTTATTTTAACAAGCAGTTATTGAGGATCTACTATGTGCTAAACTTTGTGCAGAAAGACACAATCCCTTCATTCAAAGTGCTTATGATCTTGAAGAGGAGACGGAAACGTTGATGGCTTCAACATAGAGCAACAAAGAATTTCCTCTGCTTCTGAACTTTCAGCTACTGTCCTTGTCCTTCCTAGGTTGTGAGCAGAGATTCTCCCTCTTAGTAAAGACATTTAACTCTGCCTGCCGCCAACAGATGGGGCAAGTGATCACATCAACTAGACCCTGTTGCATTGGACTTGAGAGCTAGTGAATGAGAGGGAGCTTTGAGGATCTAAGTTTTGTAAGAAAATAAGCATCTGTATGTCAGGGTAACATGGGAATTGAAAGTAAGGGTCATTTTGTTCCACCTGGATGGGGATGGGGATGAGGTTGCTATGGGGTGGGCCAAAGATGCTATTGAGGGAAATTTCATAGGGCATTGATGTCTCAGTTGAATTTTGAAGGAAGAAGAATTAAGCAGATATATTAGTTGGGATACCTTCAACTGCAAAATACAGACTAGCCATTTGAAGATGGATTTGATAAGAAATGCAATCATTATTCCGCGTAATATAAATTGCAGGGGCAGGAAAATTCCAAGTTTGGTGCCATGGCTCAAAATGTCATTGAGAACTCCATCTCTTTCTTGCTTCTTGGCTTGGTCCTCCTCAGAATATTGCTTTCTGGTCTTCAGCTTTTTCCTTCATGATTGCAAGATGGCTGCCTAATCCCTCAGCACTTTTCTTAAACAATTGTATCTTAAAAAGTTGAAAGGGGATAACTTTTCTCAAAATCCTTTTAATCAAAGAGAAGAACCATGTTCTTTTGCCCTGTTTCCCCTGTTTCTTACCCCAGTCTCAGCAGACTTCCCTTCAGGTCACAGTGGCCATGGCTGGTGCTGTAAACACAAGGGAGGCTGGGAAAGCATATACCTGGCATTTTCAGTCTCCATGTTGCATGGCAGATTCTGTCTGCTGGGAGGAAGTGTGCGTGTGAAGGGGGAGTGGGGAAGCGGGAAATGGTGTGGTTGCTGGGTAAGCCTCTAACTATGTCTTCCAAACAGGAAAGGAAGGAGTGGGGAGTTATTAATGGACCTCATACTCAGACCTGGGCACCGCCCTTTGCTTTCTGAATTGTAGGCATTCAATTGATATTTGCTGATGGTGGGATCATTGTCATGGAAATGGAAAATCAGTGTCAAGTCAGGTAACTGAGTAGTAAAATCAGTTATTCTTTCCAGGCCATGACTGGATGAAAAAATTTTTAATTTTGTCACTTGAATGGGTGACTGTTGATATTCCTACTGGGTGGCTGAATTAAATACTAATTCAACATCAGGAGAGGTAGTGGTGGTGTTTTTTTAAAAACCATGTCTAATTTGGCAACAGTTTTATAATCTAAAAGGAAATCAGGGAAAAATATGAGTTCAGTGGAAAAAGACTAGATCCTAGGAAATGAAAATTTACTGAAAACACCATGTGTGGGGCTCTAATGAAAAAAAACAGAGTGCAAGATGGCCCCAGGGCTATGGAAAAAATTTAGTATGTCCTAATGATGTACTTAGTGTCTGTTGATTACACATGGAAACTCACAAGAAAAAGAAGCAGAAGAGGACACCAAAGTAGTGCATTTAAAAAAAAATCAACTATATATACAAGCAGACATTAACATTTTTTTAAAAAAACTTCCTTTGCCTTTCTCACAAGTACAAACAAAACAGAAAGCCAGAAGGTTGTCTTCTGATTTTAACAACAGCAACAAGAATATTAAATAGAGAATGAAAGAAGACGCAAGTCATTGTGTTGGTAGGGTGTGGGTTGTTTTAAATAATTCATATGAAGTAATGCAGGAAGACTGCAAAATTAGTATGAGCGTGTCACAACACACCGATCCTTCGAAATAACTTCTCGCCGTGTCTTTTTAAGACTGCTAAACCCTTTTGCAAAATTGTGAGAGCTTGTCTGGAGAACAGAAAGCATTAGAGGTGAATAAAAGTTATGGGTTTATTTCCCATTGCTCTTTGTTTGAAGAGATTGCTCCATTTTTAAATGACTGGGACTATTTAGCTCCAACCATAATGTATTTCCAGTGGGTTTTTTTTTTCTTTTATCTAGGGTTTTATTCTTTTGCTCCGTTCCACCCTACTTTTCTTCTCATGAATGTGAAGACATGTAATAACTCAGGAAAAGGGGCTACAAAGGACCATGGGTGGTTGATTATTTCCAGTTTCATGGTGAAATGTTTCCAGTTTCATGGTGTTTACTATGAGGTGTCAAGCCAGGTACCACATTTCTGCTGTTAAGTTTTCTTTCCATCTAGACTAGATTCACAAGCTTTTTTTTTTTTTTTTTTTTTTTGCAGTATGCAGGCCTGTCATTGTTGTGGCCTCTCCCGTTGCAGAGCACAGGCTCCGGACGCGCAGGCCCAGCGGCCATGGCTCACGGGCCCAGCCGCTCTGCGGCATGTGGGATCTTCCCAGACCGGGGCACGAATCCATGTCCCCTGCATCGGCAGGCGGACTCTCAACCACAGCGCCACCGGGGAAGCCCCTTTTTTTTTTTTTTTATGTGGATTCACAAGCTTTTTGAAGTTGTTATATGCTTTTGTTGACCAATTTTCTAACACCACTTGGAGTTCGTAGATTCGTCCAGGTCCTCGATTCGTAGATTCGTCCAGGGCGATGCAATTTCTGCCCTCCTTTCAGTATCTAATAAGACCTGATGCAGTGTTCTTCCTCAGGAGTCCATGTTAGAGTTATGCAGGGATCTTTTACCTACACACAGGCATCTACTTGCCTTAGTGCGCCAAATCAGAAGCTCTGCGGTTGGGCCTGGCAAAAACATACCTGAAAACACTTCTTTGAGTTATTCTGATGTACAGGTCTAGTTCAAACCATTAGACTGTTGGAAATAATAGGTTTACTCTCAGAAAAAGAGAGCAAAAAGAAAAGAGATGGAAAGAAAAGAAACAGAGAGAAAACAAAGGCTGCATAGACAGCCCTTGCATCTGACTACTGTGACAGCTAACCTGTATGGGAAAACTGGGAATTAGCAGAGTGTAATGGTTAAGAGACCAACTCCTTGGATTCAAATTTCTGCTCTGTTGTGTGACCTGCATCAAATTATTTAACCACTCTGAGCCTCAGTTTACTCATATTACAATGAGTATAATAATAATGCTTGTAGTAATTTGGGGATTTAATTATGTATTACGTATAAGATTAAAAACATATAAAGTATTTACTGATACACCGACATAAAGTAGTTGTTCAAACAATGTCAACTGTTAGTATCTCAGGCTGCTCAGAGGCTCAGATGTGAAGTCAAATAATATCTTTGATAAAAAAATGAAAACATGAGTGATTGTAAATAAAGGCATGTTGTTTAATAGATACAACATTTTAAAGCCTGAGATCCATAGTGGGATTTTGTTTTAGGTCCTAGGTATTATAAATTTGGGGTCCATATTTAATATAAATAATTATATTAGCATTCAGAATGCCAGAGTCCCTCTTAATTGTATTAGTAAAAGCCTAAGGTATCATAAAATTACATGTAGAAATTACTGGCTTGGTTTATTAAGGATGGTATTATTTCTGGTAGGTCATGAATATTATGGGCTGCACTGTCCAACAAGAGGATTAAGAATGCATTTATGCATCAGCAAGAAGGCAGGAGAAGAAAATGGCAATTCTTAAAATTGTTTGATAGAGATATTTCTGAACAAGCATTCAATAGTCGTCATAGATAAAGTTAGATATTTGTCTTAGTTCTCTATATTTATTCTGTACTTTAGAGGTTTTTTCTTTTTAATTACAAATGGAAGCACTGAAAAGGTTATTATGAGAGAGGCAAAAGGATCAAAGTTGGTAGAAGGAATTGTGACAACATAAGCAGAGATTGGAGTGATGGAGCCATAAGCCAAGTAATGCCAGCAGCATCTAGAGTCTGGTAGAAACAAGGAACTGATTCTCCCCTGGAGTCTCCAAAATAAACCAACCCTGATGATACATTGATTTGATTTTATTTTTTAAAATTTTATTGGATTATCGTTGATTTACAATGTTGTGTTAGTTTCAGGGGTACAGCAAAGTGATTCAGTTATACATATACCTATATTCATTCTTTTTCAGACTATTTTCTCATATAGTTTATCACAGAAATTAAGTAGAGTTCTGTGTGCTATACAGTAGGTCCTTGTTGGTTATCTATCTTATGTATAGTTGTGTGTGTTTGTTAATCCCAAGCTCCTGATTTATCCCTCCCCAACCACATTTCCCCTTGAGTAACCATAATTTTGTATTCGATACCTGAAAATCTGTTTCTGTTTTGTAAATAAGTTCATTTGTATCATTTTTTAAAAATTAGATTCCACATGTGAGTGATATCATATGATATTTGTCTTTCTCTGTCTGACTTACTTCACTTGGTATGATAATCTCTAGGCCCATCCATGTTGGCATTATTTCAATTTTTTTATGACTGAGTAATATTCCATTGTGTATATGTACTGCGTCTTCTTTATCCATTCCTCTGTCAATGGACATTTAGTTTGCTTCCATCAAAAGTCTACAAACAATAGATGCTGGAGAAGGTGTGGAGAAAAGGGAACCCTCCTACACTGTTGTTGGGAATGTAAGTTGGTACAGCCACTATGGAGAACAGTATGGAGGTTCCTTAAAAAACTAAAAATAGGACTCCCATATGATCCAGCAATCCCACTCCTAAGCATATATCCAGAAAAAACCATAATTTAAAAAGACACATGCACCCCAATGTTCATTGCAGCACAGTTCACAATAGCCAAGACATGGACACAACCTGGTGATACATTGATTTTAGCCCTGTAAGACTCATTTTGAACTTGTGACCTCCAAAACCATATGATAATAAATTTGTGGGGTTTTTAAGCTACTAATTTGTGGTAATGTGTTACAGCAATGATAGGCAACTAATACAGACTTCATAGAATCATCAAATTTTATTTTATTTTTTTGATTGAGTGATATGAGGCTCAGAGACCTTGGCCATTCATTTATTCACTCATTCAACAAAAATTTATTGAGCTGCTAACATCTGCCAGGCACGGTGAGCAATAGACATACATGATCCATGCAATGCCTTTCTGAACCCTTCTCCCAGGACCCTGGGCATCAGAATCTGGAGTGGAGAGACCCCCCAGAGGAAAGATGTTTGGAGCTGATGAATACTGATGGCGGTAGGCCTGATCCCCAGAGATGCACTGTTTCCATTCCTTCCAGGGCCTTGGTAGTTTGCTTTTCTTTTGATTTTTTGAACTGCCCAGGACTTAACAAATTCCTTCATTTACACAAGTTGGCTAGAGTGAGTTTCTGTGGCTGTTACGCCAACCCTAATAAATTATCTAAATAAATAGTCAGCTGATAGTGACCTCTGATCATGTCAAAGGTCTGTGACGGTGTTTTAGACCAACAATTTATTTTTAACAAGCTCATTTGATTCCACAGAAATAGTCTTCAGGTCATCAGCCCACTGATGTTTCATCCCCAACAAGCTAAGTCCGCATCTTAATCTCAGCATCTGGGAAACATTTTTCTCTGTCTACGTGGAAAGAAAAATGTGAACCACAGACTGAATTTGCAGTTCTCTGATGTCTGAGCTGCTCCAGTGTGTTATGGAAAGAATAAATATGAATTTCATAATAATTCCATGAATATTATCTACCACCAGCAAATAAGAAAATTGCCATTGCTGGATAACTTCTAAAATACTAGCCATGGAAGGGATGATGGCTGATGTTTAATGTCTTAAATAAGTAGCTATCATCCTCCTCAAGGAACAGCAAGTTCTTCCAATAAAGAGAAAGGATAAGTCAGAGAGCAGAGGTACTGCCTACAGGGACTCAGACTATAAGGTTAAGCTTAATGATTTCAAGCACAGACCCTTGAAGAATCTGGTCCTAGACACCCTGAGAATTAACTGTGTCTCCCCTTACAGAGCTTGCCAGACTCCAGTGATAGCAAGAGTCAACAGATTGGTTAAGTGATCACACTTGAAGCCAGGCTTCACCATTTGATTTTCTTGATCAACTCATTAACCTTGTTAAACCTCAAGATCCTTGTGTAGCACTGAGTCACTTTCTACAGCAGAGATGAGCACAGCATACTAAATCAGCTACACCTCAACAAAAAAAGTGGGACCAATAATAGCATCTTTGTTCTAGATGAATTATAAGGTTTATATGAAATAATATGTGGATGAAAGTCATAGAGATGTTCACAAATAGTCTGGTTCTCTTCTCTTCTGGGTTAAGACTGAACTTTCTCACCCCTTGTGGAGTGAGGGTGATGACCAAGTGACTCATTTGGCCAATGACATATAAGCAAAACTGACACATGGCATTTCTGGGAGGAGCCCTTTAAGAGCCAGGATTAGATTCACTGGCTCGTTGTCTTCTTCAGCAACGTCAGAGTTCAACATGGTGACTTCTGCATCCTGTGGGGTCCTAGCCTGAAGGTGATATGGTGCTCATCCACCAGAGGACCTGAAATAACTTTTGTTGTTTTAAGCCACTGATATATTTTGGAGCTGTTTGTATCTACCAAACAAACTAGACTGCTTGGAATCCCATGTAAAGCACTTAACACACAGTAACTTGTCAGGTTGGACGAGAGGTGGGGTCATGGGGGTAATTCATTTACTCATTTAACAAATGTTTACTATCACATCTAGATGCTATGCAGGGTGGATATCATGGTGAAGGAGGAGACAGAGTCCTTGCCTTCATGGAGTTCACAATTATTCTGAGGCTGCTACCCTTCCAAAACTGAGAAAAACAATCAGAAAAGTTTCACAGCCCTGCTGGAGAGAAAAAACCGTGAAGTTGGGCTGGTCAAAACTCTTCATACAAAGACAGAAGGGCAAAGAATAGTTATCCCTACCCAAGAACCAAAGATTGGTTGGGAACAGTGGATGTAACCTGGTTGATACTGGTTCTGGGCATGCCTGAAGGTGTGATTCCTGCCTGGCTGTGGCACCATTATCAATGCTTCTGCGCTGAGTTCCCTGACCCAACATGTCATGACTGCACCCAACAAAATGGCCCTCTTTCATGGAACCCATGCCCTGTTCACTCCACTCACATGAACTCACACTCTGCCTAGCCTCCACCATCCCACTAGACCAAAATAAAATTGAATGTTTCCCAGCCTGATTTACCATACATACACTCTGGCTGTATTAGACCCACCTGAACTATAGCCTTTAGGGTAGGTTTCAGAAGAAGCTGAGAAGCAACAAATCAAAAGGCTATTTACTTTCCTCCCTTTCTGGAAACGAATGGCATTTGGTCAAGCATGGTGGTGATCCTCACTGGGTTCCTGGCAGCGGACCTGAGCTCTGTGATGTGGACGCCTGGTCCCACCAAGGTGGGAAGGCAGAGGTCCCTGTTGCAGTTCTGCCTGCTCCCACATGAGAAGGAGTGTTGGCAGTTCAGCACTTTGAAGGTCAAGGAAGAACACCCTTTCATATTGAATCTAACAGTCAGCACCTTGGGCTCAGCAGAGATGCCCCAGTTCTGGCCACTACCTAGCAGAGTGTTCTTCTGGGCATCTCACAGAGAGAGGGAGAGGAAGGACTCTAAGGTAGCTGTTGATGAGCTTCTTCTTTATGCCCAGGAGTGGTTTGAAATGAAACATACAGTTTTTCTGTGTTGTTGGAGTAGCTTAATCAGAATTGATGACGTCAGGAATAAAAACATCGTCTTGAGATTCATGTTGCTTCATTAGGAATCTTGGCCCTGCCGCTTACAAGTTGTGTGATCTTGAGTAAATTGTTTGGTCTCTCTGAACCCGTTTTCTTACCTGTAAAATGGTAATATTAACATCTTATAGGTGGTGTTCAAAGAATTAAATAATATGTGTTAAGCAGTGTCTGGGGCATAGTGGACTCTTATTATGTGTTCATGCCTTTTCCTTTTTCCTTCTAAAGCAGGTATGACTAAGTACTTCTTTTTGCTCTTCTATCTGTGGGAGAAAGCATTATGCATCTTTGAGGGTTACAATGCCCTTTCCATTGCATCCATCATATATTTCTTTATCCTCCCAATAATGTTATGTGTAAGAACTATAATGATGCTCATTTTATAGATAAAGAAAGTGGAGTGCAAAGAGATTAAGCAACTTGATCAATGATCACAAAGATAGTACTTGTCACAGGTATGACTTGCACTCGAGTATTAGACCCAAAACTCCTTCTCTTTATAGTCCTTGATTTTTCTTTGAGATTTGCATGGAGTCTGACTTTGTTGTGGCCAAAGATTAAGCCATGTTTAGCACTATCTCTGTCTGCTGGTCTTTACATTTCCATTGTTATCCGAAACAACTTGATATAAGATCAACCTTGGGCATGTTGAGCCTTCATCGGGGAAGGGGCAGTTGCGTAAGTGTTAGGTTGAGTGTGTAGGACTGGAACACCACATTTTCATCTCCGTAGGATCTCAGACTGGCAATCAGAAAGGGAAAGAAGGTGTGCCTGCTATCTTTTCATCCCTTCCCCCAAGCCCCACCCCCATCCTGGGGATGCTGATCTTCACGGACTACATCCCTCTTTGCAGGGTCACCTGGGAATGGTTGGGTTTCTCTACCAAAGATGATAGCTTGTCTCAAGCTATCATTCTCTTCTCCTGAGTTTCATTAATCATGCCATCTCCTCATTTTCGAGGGCCTATGAGGGTCAAGTTCTCAGGGTACTGCACAGCAGTGTAAATAATGCCTTATCAAACCTTCCTAAATTTAGCCCAATATTCTGATGGGACCCTGAGTGACAATAAGTAATTCCAAATGGTACCAGGAAAATGTACCCTAGGTAGATGAGGGCTGTCACTAATCGGTTTCCTTATCCATCACCAAACCAAAGTCCTCAGTCACACAGTGTCCTTTTGGGACTCTTTTCCTCTTTCAAGGATACCATCGGTAGTAACTTTAATTTGGTTTTCCCAGTATAGAAAGTGTTGGGCTATGGTGATGTCACCATAGTAAGTACACCTGTTTCGGTACCTGGAGCCTTCTTTCCCTAGATACATCTATGACCTGCCTTTCACTTAATTCAATGTCATTTTGCTCCAACGTCATTTTTTTAGAGAGGTCTTTCTGGATCATGCCATCTAAAACAGCAATTCCTTCATTGCTGTCTGCCTCCTTACTCTTCTTTATTTTTATTTTCAATATTGTTTTTTAACCACATAAAATATTATTATATAGCACATTTAATTGTCTGTTTTTCACCACTAAAATTAAAGCTCCATGGAGCAAAGACTGTCTATTTTGTTAGTGCAATATACATAAAATGACCTACTTGGTTAAATAAAGGGGAAGTTTGTTAGGACAAATGCAAGCTCTACAGAAAGAAGAAAAAAGAGAATGCAGATTTCCGCTAATAACTATTCTGTCATCATCGAGAAAAGCAGACCAAAGTACCATGTTCTGATCACTGCCGAGAGGTGTATCTTCCTTTAATTAAGATGAGAATTCCTTTAAGGACGTTTAGTTCCCTTTACTGCTCTCTCATCAAGCACCTTTCTATCACTAAGTCAGTTTTCTAATTGCCTTTTTCCTAGTAAAGACTGTGAATGAAGGGCTATGTGGCACAAGCATTCTGATCACTAGAGTTGTTCATTCCCACTGTTCTCGGTATCTCCCTTAGTAATCAGTAAAGTTACGTTCCTGTTTATAAGGAAGCATCAGAGCTAAAACTTAGGTAAACTCACTAAACCAGGTTTATGAACCTGGAAAGCCAAGGTCTCAACTCTCCACTGTGATTTCCCTCCAATGGGTAGCAGCCGTGATGAAACACATCTGGAAAGGTTATCCAACCTTTACCCATGGCTCTCATCTGCTATCCAGGGAGGCATACAAATTTTGAGACTGGTTAGTTTCAAGTTCATATGGGCTTAGATGCAGCAATAGTGGATCTTCATAATTAACCTAAATGAGCTTAAGGTTTATAGTGTGTTACTGGTAGAAAAGGGAGGCATTGCTGTAGCACTGACCGCACAGTTTACTTTTAATGGACAGATTTTCATTTAGTGAACTGCAGCAAAACAAAACAAAAATGCTGCAGACATTTATCTCTCAGTAGCTACCTAATAAAGCTTAAACTGGCCAACTTCCATGCCCTTCAGGGTTCCAGAAATACAAACAGGAAGTTAACATTTCCATAGCAATAACAATTCTGTAATAAAAGCTGAGGAGAAACAATAAAACAGAAGGTCAGGATAAAAGCAATTTACATTTTATTAACATCCTAACACTACATCAAAATAAATTTTAAATATCAAAATAGAGTCAGAGTAAAATTAGAGTAACATTTGTGATCAAATGACTTTTTTTTTCATTTTTAGGCATGGTTTCCGTCTGGTCTTGTAGCAAGGCGCGAACTCATATAGCATCTCTAAATTCCCTCAACTTGTAAGTTCTGCTGTGTCATTCTATGGATAATTTTGACCAAGCAAGGCTCTCTATTTCAGGTATAAATGTTCTTTTCAAAGAAAAGATGATTCTCATATGATTCATTGTGTTGATCATTTGCTTACATTCACTCCATTATTGTGAGAAGCCATGCACAATAATGCGTGTAATGAAAACAGTGATTTTGGGGCTTCCCTGGTGGCGCAGTGGTTGAGAGTCCGCCTGCCGATGCAGGGGACACGGGTTCATGCCCCGGTCCGGGAAGATCTCACATGCCGCGGAGCGGCTGGGCCCGTGAGCCATGGCCACTGAGCCTGTGCGTCCGGAGCCTGTGCTCCGCAACAGGAGAGGCCACAACAGTGAGAGGCCCGTGTACCACAAAAAAAAACAACAACAAAAAAAAAACAGTGATTTTAAGCAAGTCAGATGGATTCTTCAAATATCCCTAGTAAGCCAAGAGGATGACAGATTATCCTTTGGGAATGGGCATAGCCTGGAACTGGTAAATGTTCCTTGATTTCCCTGTGCTTGGACCTTTCCTTTCTAAACTATTAAACATTCTTTTCCTCTAACTATAGAAGATGGAGGTGGTTTTCTAAGACAGTGAGAAGATACTTTAACATTATGTAGAGGAAGGATGAACTGAATGTCAAGGAGACAGAAAAGGGACATTCTTAGGTTGAGATGAGTAACCAGGAGATAATAAACCAGTGTAAAGGACAGAAGAGAGGGAAGAGGGGATTTAGGTCCATAAACTATGAATTTGTTATTGCAACCTTGAGCTGTGCAAGCTTCCATGGCCTTCTGTCCTTGTAAGATAATGGGCTTATAAAGAAGATAAAATTGCTAACAATTGGGACACTGATACAGAAAATTAGAATAACTTTCATGGTGATAGACTCTATTTTTCATAAATTATCTTTCATTGTTTAAGGAATACATATTCAGTTTCTTTAAATGGTGTAAATGCCTTAACAGTAGTTTCTAAGCCTTCCACTCCTTTAAAAATGTGTTGAGCATCAAGTAAGACCCAAGTAAATTCTCATCCAAAAATGACTTTTTACCCTTTTATTTTCTCACGTTTCCTCCTGTTACTGAAATGTGATTTTGACGTGGGACATTGACACTGATTTTGAATTAGTTGCAACCATGTACACTGCAGTTTACCCAGAATCCATAGAAAAATATCTCTTTATAAATCTACATCCTAGCCCTAGAATGTCCCCCCTTAATTGGGTTGACAAGTGTGTTTTAATATACTACAGTCCTGATGAGATAGAAGCATGATCTCCTCAATTTAAGTAAATGCAAGCCTGATAGCCAATGAAAGAGTAAGATGACTCCCTTTTGCCTCTAGCTGTGATAAATTTATGTATTCATACTTAAAAAAGACAAATTACTTTTCTTAACATAATCCTAAGGGGATTAATACTAGCAAATATTATGCCAATCTCAAAGTCCTGTAATTTTAGTGTACTGAGCACTTACAGGAAATTGTGTAAGAAATTGTTTAAATGGAATACTGCCCTCTTATGGTTACACAGATCCTTCTAGAGCCAAACAAAAATCATAGTCTTTAGTTAGGGCAGTTAATAGAGGGATTTAATTAGTGGAGAGATCCAAAAAATGTAACACAGACTTTGATTTTACACGCTACAAAATGGAGTTGTATGGAGGCAACTCATTCTAGGTTTATATATCTAGGTTTCACAGAGGCAAGGATAGAACCCAGTTCATTGCTTTTTCCATTCTAATGCATATTTGAATAGAATTATAAGTTCTGGTTTCATAATGCAGATATTTCAAGGGAAATTACAAAACATCAATTTTAGCAAAGGATTTTGTTAATAAGATTCATTGTACTACATCAATATGATGTCAAAACTTTCCAAACGTTAGAGGACTTCAGCGTCATATCAAATCAGAAAATTTGGAAAGTTTTCAAATATCAAACTAAAAAACTTCCAGTTTTCAGGACATTGTATTTATATTCTCCAAAAATCATTCTTATTTATCATCTGAGGAGTCACAGAACAAGTTGAATACATATATCTAACACGTGGCAGTCTGTCAAACACTGGATAAAAAAATTTTTTTTCCTAAAAACTTTCATATCTTCCAAGATAACCATTTGCATTTTTATTTGTTCCCAGGCTGTTGTTTTTATTTGAATCAGCTTTATTGAGGTATAATTTACATACAATAGAATGTATACATTTTAGTGTACAGTTGAATGAGTTTTGATAAATGCCTGTGCTCATGTAGCCATCATCAGAATCAAGATATAGAACATATACATAGATATATAGAACATATATATCACCCAAGAAAGCTTCATTGTCCTTGATCTCAGTCGATCTCCCCATTCTGGCCCCAGGCAAACATTTCTGTCTTTTCTGTCTACTCTGTAAAGAATAGATTTGATCTATACAGACCTTCATATATAAGAAGTTATAAAGTAGATACTCTTCCATGTTTGGTTTCTTTCTTTCAGCATAATGGTTTGAGATTCATCATTGTTGTTTTGTACATCAGTAGTTTGCTCCTGTTTATGGCTGAGTTGCGTTCCATAGTATGGATGTACCACAATATTCATCTTCTCACTAGCTATTGGATATTTGGTTTGTTTCTAGTTTGGGGATTTTTATTAAAAAATACTGCTGTGAAAGTTCATGTAAAAGTCATAGTGTGGCCAGATGTTTTTATTTCTCATAGGTAAATACCTAGAAGTGCAGTTGTTGGCTCATATGATAAGTGTATTTTAACTTCAAGACACCACTAAACTGTCATCCAAAGTGGCTGTATGATTCTACATTTCCACCAGAAATGTATGAGAGTTCCAGTTGCTTCAAATTCTTGTCACAGCTTGATGGCATCAGTATTTGTGTGTGTGTGTGTGAATTTTAGAATTTTATTTATTTTTTTATACAGCAGGTTCTTATTAGTTATCCGTTTTATACATATTAGTGTATACATGTCAATGCCAATCTCCCAATTCATCCCACCACCACCACCCCTGCCACTTTCCCCCCTTGGTGTCCATACGTTTGTTCTCTACATCTGTGTCTATTTCTGCCCTGCAGACTGGTTCATCTGTACCATTTTAATAGGTTCCACATATATGCGTTAATATACGATATTTGTATTTCTCTTTCTGGCTTACTTCACTTGGTGTGACAGTCTCTAGATCTATCCACGTCTCTACAAATGACCCAATTTTGTTGCTTTTTATGGCTGAGTAATATTCCGTTGTATATATGCACCACAACTTCTTTATCCATTCGTCTGTCGATGGGCATTTAGGTTGCTTCCATGTCCTGGCTATTGTAAATAGTGCTGCAATGAGCATTGGGGTGCATGTGTCTTTTTGAATTATGATTTTCTCTGAGTATATGCCCAGTAGTGGGATTGCTGGGTCATATGGTAATTCTATTTTTAGTTTCTTAAGGAACCTCCATACTGTTCTGCATAGTGAGTGTATCAATTTACATTCCCATCAACAGTGCAAAAGGGTTTCCTTTTCTCCACACCCTCTCCAGCATTTGTTGCTTGTAGATTTTCTGATGCTGACCATTCTGACTGGTGTGAGGTGATACCTCATTGTAGTTTTGATTTGCATTTCTCTAATAATTAGTGATGTTGGGGGCTTTTCATGTGCTTCTTGGCCACCTGTATGTCTTCTTTGGAGAAATGTCTATTTAGGTCTTCTGCCCATTTTTGGATTGGGTTGTATGTTTTTTTAATATTGAGCTGCATGAGCTGTTTATATATTTTGGGGATTAATCCTTTGTCTGCTGATTCATTTGCAAATATTTTCTCCCATTCTGAAGGCTGTCTTTTCGTCTTGTTTGTAATTTCCTTTGCTTTGCAAAAGGTTTTAAGTTTCATTACGTCCCATGTGTTTATTTTTGTTTTTATTTCCATTACTCTATGAAGTGGATCAAAAAAGATCTTGCTGTGATTTATGTCAAAGAGTGTTCTTCCTATGTTTTCTTCTAAGAGTTTTAGAGTGTCCAGTCTTACATTTTAGGTCTCTAATCCATTTTGAGTTTATTTTTTTGTATGGTGTTAGGGAGTGTTCTAATTTCATTCTTTCATATGAAGCTGTCCAGTTTTCCCAGCACCACTTATTGAAGAGGCTGTCTTTTCTCCATTGTATATCCTTGCCTCCTTTGTCATAGATTAGTTGACCATAGGTGTGTGGGTTTATCTATGGGCTTTCTATCCTGTGCCATTGATCTATATTTCTGTTTTTGTGCCAGTACCATATTGTCTTCATTACTGTAGCTTTGTAAATTGTCTGAAGTCAGGGAGTCTGATTCCTCCAACTCCGTTTTTTCCTCTCAAGATTGCTTTGGCTATTCGGGCTCTTTTGTGTTTCCATACAAATTTTAAGATTTTTTCTTCTAGTTCTGTAAAAAATGCCATTGGTAATTTGATAGGGATTGCAGTGAATCTGTAGATTGCTTTGGGTAGTATAGTCATTTTCAGTCCGTTGATTCTTCCAATCCAACAATATGGTATATCTCTCCATCTGTTTGTATCATGTTTAATTTCTTTCATCAGTGTCTTATAGTTTTCTGCGTACAGGTCTGTTGTCTCCCTAGGTAGGTTTATACCTAGGTATTTTATTCTTTTTCTTGCAATGGTAAATGGGAGTGTTTTCTTAATTTCTCTTTCAGATGTTTCATCATTAGTGTATAGGAATGCAAGAGATTTCTGTGCATTGATTTTGTATCCTGCTACTTTACCAGATTGATTGATTAGCTCTAGTAGTTTTCTGGTGGCATCTTTAGGATTCTCTATGTATAGTTTCATGTCATCTGCAAACAGTGACAGTTTTACATCTTCTTTTCCAATGTGTATTCCTTTTCTTTTTCCTCTCTGATTGCCGTGGCTAGGACTTCCAAAACTATGTTGAATAACAGTGGCGAGAGTGGACATCCTTATGTTGTTCCTGATCTTAGACGAAATGGTTTCAGTTTTTCACCATTGACAATGATGTTTGCTGTGGGTTTGTCATATATGGCCTTTATTATGTTGAGGTAGGTTCCCTCTATGCCCACTTTCTGGAGAGTTTTTATCATAAATGGGTGTTGAATTTTGTCAAAAGCTTTTTCTGTATCTATTGAGATGACTATATGGTTTTTATTCTTCAATTTGTTAATATGGTGTATCACATTGATTGATTTGCATATATTGAAGAATCCTTGCCTCCCTGGGATAAATGCCTCTTGATTATGGTGTATGATCCTTTTAATGTGCTGTTGGATTCTGTTTGCTAGTATTTTGTTGAGGATTTTTGCACCTATATTCATCAGTGATATTGGCCTGTAGTTTTCTTTCTTTGTGGCATCTTTGTCTGGTTTTGGTATCAGGGTGATGGTGGCCTCGTAGAATGAGTTTGGGAGTGTTCCTCCCTCTGTTATATTTTGGAAGAGTTTGAGAAGGATAGGTGTTAGCTCGTCTCTAAATGTTTGATAGAATTCGCCTGTGAAGCCATCTGGTCCTGGACTTTGGTTTGCTGGAAGACTTTTAATCACAGTCTCAATTTCAGTGCTTGTGATTGGTCTGTTTATATTTTCTATTTCTTCCTGGTTCAGTCTCAGAGGGTTGTGCTTTTCTAAGAATTTGTCCATTTCTTCCAGGTTGTCCGTTTTATTGGCATATAGTTGCTTGTAGTAATCTCTCATGATCTTTTGTATTTCTGCAGTATCAGCTGTTATATCTCCTTTTTCATTTCTAATTCTATTGATGTGAGTCTTCTCCCTTTTTTTCTTGATGAGTCTGGCTAATGGTTTATCAATTTTGTTTATCTTCTCAAAGAACCAGCTTTTAGTTTTATTGATCTTTGCTATTGTTTTCTTTGTTTCTATTTCATTTATTTCTGCTCTGCTCTTTATGATTTCTTTCCTTCTACTAACTTTGCATTTTGTTTGTTGGTAAGGTTAGATTGTTTATTTGAGATTTCTCTTGTTTCTTGAGGTAGGCTTGTATTGCCATAAACTTCCCTCTTAGAACTGCTTTTATGTCATCCCATAGGTTTTGGATCATCGTGTTTTTGTTGTCATTTGTCTCTAGGTATTTTTTGATTTCCTCTTTGATTTCTTTAGTGATCTCTTGGTTATTTAGTAATATACTGTTTAGCCTCCATGTGTTTGTGCTTTTTACATTTTTTCCCCTGTAATTGATTTCTAATTTCATAGCATTGTGGCCAGAAAAGATGCTTGATATGATTTCAATTTCCGTAAATTTACTGAGGCTTGATTTGTGACCCAAGATGTGATCTATCCTGGAGAATGTTCTGTGGGCACTTGAGAAGAAAGTGTAATCTGCTGTTTTTTGGATGGAATGTCCTATAAATATCAATTAAATCTATCTGGTCTATTGTGTCATTTAAAGCTTGTGTTTCCTTATTAATTATCTGTCTGGATGATCTGTCCATTGGTGTAAGTGAGGTGTTAAAGTCCCCCACTATTATTGTGTTACTGTCGATTTCCTGTTTTATAGCTGTTAGCAGCTGCCTTATGTATTGAGGTGCTCCTATGTTGGTTGCATATGTATTTATAATTGTTATATCTTCTTCTTGGATTGATCCCTTGATCATTATTTCATGTCCTTCTTTGTCTCTTGTAATTGTCTTTATTTCAAAGTCTATTTTGTCTGATAGGAGGATTGCTACTCCAGCTTTCTTTTGATTTCCATTTGCATGGAATATCTTTTTCCATCCCCTCACTTTCAGTCTGTATGTGTCCCTAGGTCTGAAGTGGGTCTCTTGTAGACAGCATATATATGGGTCTTGTTTTTGTATCCATTCAGAGAGCCTGTGTCTTTTGCTTGGAGCATTTAATCCATTCACGTTTAAGGTAATTATCGATATGTATGCTCCTATTACCATTTTCTTAATTGTTTTGGGTTTGTTTTTGTAGGTCCTTTTCTTCTCTTGTGTTTCCCATTTAGAGACGTTCCTTTAGCATTCGTTGTAGAGCTGGTTTGGTGGTGCTGAATTCTCTTAGCTTTTGCTTGTCTGTAAAGCTTTTGATTTCTCCATCGAATCTGAATGAGATCCTTGCCAGGTAGAGTAATCTTGGTTGTAGGATCTTCCCTTTCATCACTTTAAATATATCATGCCACTCCCTTCTGGCTTGTAGAGTTTCTGCTGAGAAATCAGCTGTTAACCTTATGTGAGTTCCCTTATATATTATTTGTCATTTTTCCCTTGTTACTTTCAATAATTTTTCTTTGTCTTTAATTTTTGTCTATTTGATTACTGTGTGTCTCGGTGTGTTTCTCCTCGGGTTTATCCTGCCTGGGACTCTCTGCACTTCCTGTACTTAGGTGGCTCTTTCCTTTCCCATGTTAGGGAAGTTTTCGTCTATAATCTCTTCAAATATTTTCTTGGGTACTTTCTCTCTCTCTTCTCCTTCTGGGACCCCTATAATGCGAATGTTATTGAGTTTAATGTTGTTCCAGAGGTCTCTTAGGCTGTCTTCATTTGTTTTCATTATTTTTTCTTTATTCTGTTCCGCAGCAGTGAATTCCACCATTCTGTCTTCCAGGTCTCTTATCCGTTCTTCTGCCTCAGTTATTCTGCTATTGATTGCTTCTAGTGTATTTTTCATTTCAGTTATTGTATTGTTCATCTCTGTTTGTTTGTTCTTTAATTCTTCTAGGTGTTTGTTCTTTAATTCTCCTAGGTCTTTGTTAAACGTTTCTTCCATCTTCTTGATCCTTGCCTCCATTCTTTTTCCGAGGTCCTGGATCATCTTCACTATCATTATTCTGAATTCTTTTTCTGGAAGGTTGCCTATCTCTACTTCATACAGTTGTTTTCCTGGGGTTTTATCTTGCTCCTTCATCTGGTACATAGCCCTCTGCATTTTCATCTTGTCTATCTTTCTGTGAATGTGGTTTTTGTTCCACAGACTGCGGGATTGTAGTTCTTCTTGCTTCTGTTGTCTGCCCTCTGGTGGATGAGGCTATCTAAGAAGCTTGTGCAAGTTTCCTGATGGGAGGGACTGGTGTTGGGTAGAGCTGAGTGTTGCTCTGGTGGGCAGAGTTCAGTAAAACTTTAATTCACTTGTCTGCTGATGGGTGGGGCTGCGTTCCCTCCCTGTTGGTTGTTTGGCCTGAGGTAACCCAACACTGGAGCCTACCCGGCTCTTTGGTGGGGCTAATGTCGGACTCTGGGAGGGCTCACACCAAGGAGTACTTCCCAGAACTTCTGCTGCCAGTGTCCTTGTCCTCACGGTGAGCCACAGCCACCCCCTGCCTCTGCAGGAGACCCTTCAACACTATCAGGTAGGTCTGGTTCAGTCTCCTATGGGGTCACTGCTCCTTCCCCTGGGTCCTGATGCACACACTACTTTGTGTGTGCCCTCCAAGAGTGGAGTCTCTGTTTCCCCCAGTCCTGTCAATGTCCTGCAGTCAAATCCCACTAGCTTTCAAAGTCTGATTCTCTAGGAATTCCTTCTCCCATTGCCAGACCCCCAGGTTGGGAAGCCTGACGTGGGGCTCAGAACCTTCACTCCAGTGGGTGGACTTCTGTGGTGTAAGTGTTCTCCAGTTTGTGAGTCACCCACCCAGCATTTATGGGATTTGATTTTATTGTGATTGCGCCCCTCCTATCATCTCATTTTGCCTTCTGCTTTGTCTTTGGATGTGGGGTATCTTTTTTGGTGAGGTCCAGTGTCTTCCTGTCGATGATTGTTCAGCAGTTACTTGTGATTCCGGTGCGCTCACAAGAGGAAGTGAGCGCACATCCTTCTACTCCGCCATCTTGAACCGATGTCGGCATCAGCATTTTTAAATTTAGTTGTTCTAGTGGTTAATAGGACATCTCATTTCAGTAGGTGTTTTAATTTGCATTTATCTCATGGCTAATGATTTTAAACCTCTTTTCATGTGCCTATTAACCACTCAGATACCTTTTTTTAAATGATGTGTCTGGCCAAATCTTTTGGCCATTTAAAAAAAATTGGATTTGCAACCTGTATTTGAGTTTTAAGTGTTCTTTTTATATTCTAGATGCCAATCTTTTGTCAGCTACATGTAACATACCTGTAGTTGGAATATCAGAAGGAGAAGAAAAAGAGAATGGAGCAAAAGAGATATCTGGAGTAATAATGCTCAAGAGCTTTCCAAAATTAGTGACAGACATCAAACCACAGATCCAGACAGGTTAGGATACCAAACAGGATAA
The DNA here is from genome assembly GCF_963924675.1 of Phocoena phocoena. Classification (NCBI taxonomy): domain Eukaryota; kingdom Metazoa; phylum Chordata; class Mammalia; order Artiodactyla; family Phocoenidae; genus Phocoena; species Phocoena phocoena. The sequence continues at coordinate 61,452,326 of NC_089235.1, forward strand.
ACTCCAGAAAAACCTCATTCATGGGCATAATACATTCAAACTGCAGAACACCAAGGACAAAGAAAATCTTGGAAGAATGAATAAAATCATAATCTTGAAAATTCTCAGATTGTGTCAGTGTGGTAGCAGCATGTGATGAAAGGATAAAGTTAAGCAAAAATTTTCTTTTTTATTGGTAAGCTATATATACAGATTAGATCTGTGTAGTAATAAATTTCATATACTCTATATATACAGGTGTACCTCAGAGATATTGCCTAGGGATTCAGGCCACCGCAATAAAGTGAATATGGCAATAAGTCCCATGAATCTTTTGGTTTCCCAGTGCATATGAAAGTTATGTTTACACTATACTGTAGTTAAGTATGTAATAGCATTACGTCTAAAAAATAACTGTACCTACCTTAATTTAACAATAATGAAATAATACTGTTGAAAAAATATTGCCGATAGACTTGCTCAATGCAAGGTTGCCACAAACCTTCAATTCATTAAAAAAAAAGCAATATCTGTGAAGCACAATAAAGCAAAGTGTAATAAAGGAGATATGCCTGTACATACGGTAAAACTGTAAAGATAGCAACTTGGGAGTTTGAAAGAGGGCGTATAACTTCCAAAACACTAGAGGAAAAGTGATAGATTAAAAAAGAAACACGTATCAGCAAACTTACATCTATACTGAAGAATTTGAGATTATTAAAAAGAACAAGATAGATTTATATCCACTGAGATCAAAATCTCATCTGATATTGTTTAACAAAAAACATATATATATTTATATATATACATATATATGTAAATGCACAAAAAAGCTGAGAAGAATATACTTCCAGGAAGGGGAAGGGAACTGAAGTGGGGGAGGGGGGAAAACATTTTTCTTTCCCATATTGTGTGTGTGTATATATGTATATATACACATATACACACACACACACATATATTTGTGTAGAGTGTATGTAATTTGGAAAATGATTTTTTAAAACTACCAGCCTCTCGGAGTAGATCCTGTCTCAGTATTGAAGAATGGAGGATGGGTCTACATTTCTCATTTTTCACTGTAAATGGAAGGGCAAAATTAACATGGAGGACTATGTAAAAACACAAATTATTTCTCTCCACAAAACCTCCAAATGTCATGTTAGGAGACAGAGCTTCAAAGGGAAATAATTTGCTCCTGGAACACAATTTTTCATTTAAACACAACCTTCATTTTGAAGAGAAGACAAATAGACACAATATAGCCCTGCTGGCCTTATGCCCACTCATGTCCCATAAGTGCCGTATAAAACCATGAAAGGAACCACATCAAGGCAGATTAGACCACTGAGAACTTCAAGGAAATCACATCAGCCACGCACGATTAATCTGTGGACTTTTGTTAGAAAAAGCAAGCTGAGTGGCCCAGAGCTAATGGGAGCAGTCATCAAATTAGAAGTCATCTTTTGAAATGGCATGAGGAAGCAGGAATTTTGAAAAAGTCTGGAAGGGCCATCAATTTCATAGACTTGGGGCTTTCTTTCTTTTAGGGAATAGAAAAGAAGCATAATGCTGTTCAGTGTGCTTAAAGGCATTATTATCCTCACGAATTGTACAACCTTTTATTCTTTCCTTTCAGCCCAAGGAAGAATTGTTTAATTAGTTTGTTTTTATCTTTATACATCTTTTACATATTACATATTTACACATTTATATATTTTTCAGCATTTAAAATATTTCTGGAACACCACATATATCATTTATAACCTGAAAGTCAGTGTTGTATACTATGTTAGGAAATTGGGCTGTAAAGCCACACTGCCTGGGAAAGCATCCCACCTGTGACACTTACTGTCCAAGTGACATTCATCAAATATTTACCTCCCTGTGTCTTGAACTTGAGAATTGTGAACTAGAACATGTTTCATCGCCATTGTAAGGACTGAGTGAGGTACGATAAGCAAATTAACATCAGTGAAGAATAGCTCTTAAAATCCTCATATCAGCCCCATGAGGTAGATCCTCATTCCACAGACAAGGACACTCAGACCTGGAGAGGGAAAGTAACTGGTCCAAGATTTTTACAAAGGGTAGGTGGAAATGATGGAGACAGAATGCAAGTCCAGTGGAGTCTGGCTACAAAACCCCTGCTCTAAGCACTCATTAAAGTAGATTATTTTGTAACTTTTTCATATCACAGTCTTTTGCCTTTATACTTAGATATAAACTCTAGTAACTCAGGAGTAACTGTACCTTCTACTTGTAGGTTTTCCCGTGTGACCCAGATCAGTGTCCTGAAAATATATGGCAAAAAGTTGCTGAAAAAGAGGAAATTGACATTTATAAAGCACTTAAGAAATGTCTGCCGAGAACTATGGCCAGATACTGAGATAAATTACATTTATATTTAATCTTTACAACAGTCTCGAGGCAGGTGTTAATATCTCTGTTTTACAGATGTTTTACAGATGTTGCCAAGAGGATAAGTTTTTCTTTCCTCAGACTATGTATTCTCTTTGTGGAACGCACACAGTAAATGAGAGCAGGACCTTAAAGCCAAATCAAACTTGGTACGAAGCTTGGTTCTGCTACTTACTGAAGTGTGTGATTTTGAATTATTAAACTTCTCTGAGATTCATCTGTAAAATGCAGACTACATATAACCTCTATCATTGGATAATTGTATTAAATAAGGCAGTACATTTAAAGCCCTCTGTAACGTCACAGTAAGCAGTTAATAAATGTTAGTTATTATTATTACTATTGTTATTACTGTTAATATGAGTTTTAGTAGAGTCAGCTCAAGTAAAAGGACCTTTATTAAACTTTAACCTGACTGTCAGTGTCTGTTTTAAAATGAGAAATGTCCTCTCTAAAATGGGAAAGCTTTGGAGGTCAATTACACGGGTAATTGAATCAGATTAAATGACTCTGGGGGATAGTACCTGTCCAAAATAATCATTGTTTCAGTAAAACAGTTGGTACGACTATTTTAAATGAAACAGTGAAAATATTACTTCCTGACAGGAGTGTTGCCTGTAGGTTTATAGGAACAGGCAGCCTGTGATGTGTCGGTAGAAATCTGTATAGAACAAGCTTTTCCTCTGAAGCTGAAGGATCTGACCTCAAAAGAAACTATGCAGCCAAACCTATTGAGATTTTATCATCATTTGTTGATTGCACTTCAGAAGTTCAAAATCCCTTGGGGAAGAAAACTTCACACATAATATTTTTATTTTAGAAACTATGATAAACTATGTTTTATCCAGAATGATCAGTAAATTGAGAGTGCTAGTTACAATCAAATAATATTTGTCATATATCCTAAATTAAAAGCTAGAATATTCATATCAAACATTATACTGTCAATGGGAAACAGCATTAAACTTTCGGTGAGTAATATGCTTTCTTTGGTTATTCTGAAACTGCTTTAGAATCTTAGCGTGTCCCCGTGTTATCATTATGAACCTTAATTGTTTTGATAACATAAATTTCAGTATAAAGAAGATTTTCTCACAGAGAGCAGTTCCAAGATGAGATGGGTAATGCTGGAATTTTGTGGATTCTCTTTGCAGGGAGATTCAAACAAATGCTGCAGCATTGCTTGCCCGGAAGGTTACAAAAGACATGTTAGCACAAGATGAGGATTTTGTCCAGTCCCAGATCAAAGTGTCTCAGAGTTGATTTCTTCTGAGGCCTTCCTCTTTGGTTAGTAGGTGGCCATCATTTTCTTGTGTCTTCACACGGTCTTCCTGCTGTGTATCTGTGCCCTAATCTCCTCTTTTCAAAAGGACAACAGTCGTATTGAATTAGGGCCCACCCTAATGACCTCATTTAACCTTAAATACCTCTTTAAAGACCCTGTCTCCACATACAGCCACACTCTGAGGCACTGGGAGTGAGGATTTTAACATATGAATTTGGGGGATACACAGTTCAGTCCCTAACACTGGTTTTGCAGGAGAATCACTTGGGGCCCAGGTTAAAGATTCAGAATAGCTCAGCTCTTCTATTGAAGATTCAGTCACCAGGTCAAGGGAATTACATTTTTAACAAGTGTCTAATAGTTAGGAATTGTTTTTTTGCAAGTGGCATAAGGTGTATCTCAAGCTGGCTCAACCAAAGTAGAGAATTTCTTAGCTTGTACAACTGAATATTTCAAGAATAAGGTTTCAGGGCAACCTTGATCAAGAATCTAAACGATACTACAGTATAAACGATGTTATAACAGCCTCTTTCTACATTTCTTCCATCTGTTTTCTCAATGTTACCTCCATTTTTTGGTCCCCTTGTGGTTGGAAGATGGCTTGACGCAGCCCCTATGTCTTCAGAGGTTCATATTTAGTCGAGTTGAGGGGAAATCTGGTTAACTTTTTACCCGTAAAGTGGCAAAATGAATGTCAGTTTACAGAACTGTATCCTAAGAGGCAAAATAGAGGAAGGATAAAAATGGGTGGATTTCTGTGCTTTTGGGTAAAGTTGTCAAGTGACCTAATACAAAAGATACAAAGTATACAATTATACAAAGCATAATTCAAAGTTTAGTAATAGCTTAATAATACTGATAGTGTTAACTTCGTGCTTTTTTGTGTCAGCCTCTTTGCTGAGTGCATCACATGGACATGTGTATTCACATTAGGTGTAGTTATTATCGCCATTATACAGACAGCGAAACTGAGTCTCTCAGAGGGTACAGTTGCCCAAGGTGGCAGACTGGGTGAAGGAGACAGAGCTGGGATTCATGTCTCAGCTCTTCGGTTTTCAAGTTCTTGCTTCCAAGTGTCACATTTTGCTGCCTCATTAACATGCCAGCTTTGGGAGTGAGCACTCTGTCTTTCTTCTAGAATTAATTAATTAATTACATTTTTCCTTGTAACTTTTTTTTCCCTTCCGTTTTACTGAGATGCCACTGACAGACAGCACTGTGTAAGCTGAAGGTATACAGCATAATGACTTGACCTGCTTGTACTGCAAAATGATTACCACCAGAAGTTTCAACATCCATCAGCTCATATAGACACACACAAAAATTTTTTCTTTGTGAAGAGAACTTTTAGAATTGATTCTCTTAGCAGCTTTCAAATATACCATCCAGCAGTGTGAGCTTGAGTCGGCACATTATACGTTATATCCCAGAGTTAGCTCTCTTTAGCAAAGCGGCACTACCTAAAATTTTAAAAGTTTTGATATGACAGTAATGTTGGTGATGAAAGGAAAACATATTCCTTATCATAATTAATCTACATGTACTAGAAAGGCTACTTGTTGGACTTTTGCTTGCGAAGTTGTCTTCCAGACTCAATATATGACGGTCATTGTATCTCTTAGCCCTGGCCATGGGAATCTTCATAAGGTGACAACTTCTTAATTCAATTCAATATAGGCAAGAGGAAAAAGAGAGTCCCAAAATGCTTCTTTACTCCCTGCTGAAGCTATGAGTCTCACCTGATGACTAGGTCACTTGACAACCTTACCAACTTGCAGACTGCAAAGCATGACCAGTTACAAAACCAGCATTCAGAGTGTGTTGTCCTTATTCAGCTAAGTACATTTATTTAACTACTGGACAGTAGCAAAGGTGTTGGTAGGTCTTCCCCTGGAATTTGGGCAGAATGCCTTTGTCCTATTGCTGAGAAAATGCATGTAAATGCCTGAACCACTTTAGTGGTCTTTCCCAAAAATAGCTTGGCCTTTTGACTCACCCAGGCTGCCAGTAAACTGTTTTTTTTTTTCCCCTCTCCACAGATATGCTAAATCTAGTAACATCACGTCAGTCAGTGCATTCCAAATTGGAGGCAGCACTGAATTTGTTTTAGTTTGGGAATCCTTATTATTGGTTCATAGGTTGTATCAGAGAACATTGGGACAGGAAGGGTCTGGCATATACTCAATATTCAACCCATCCTCTTAGATTTATAGATAAGGAAATCGAAGCCCCAGAAGGTTAAGTGATCCACACAAGCACACATTGCTGGTAAGTGGCAGACCCAAAATAACTCTGGGCTGCTGATGCGTGAAGCAGCCTGTTTTCTGCCAGTCTCAGCAGGAGATTTCATGGGTGGGATATGCCAGGTCCCCCTGGCATTTTACAAAAGCATTTTAGTAGAGTGATGGCAAGGTATGAGTCTTGGCTGTCCCTGTATCTACAGAATTTTTATTTCGCCATGTGTTGCTTTAGCAAGAAGGAATTTGAGAATCAAATAATACAAAACCCAGAAAAGCAAATAGATGTTTTGATGCTCAAACTTGGCCAGGGTTGGCTTTCTTAACAGGGCCTTCAGGAGAAGTTAATTAGCATTAGCAAGCTTCTCTGAGTCTTGCACTGCACCGGAGTCATTCCTGCGGCTAAGGTGTCTAAGGCCTCACACCTCCCTAGGTGGCCCGAGTCTACTGCTTTGCACGGGAAAAGGATCCCAGCAGTCTGCCCTTCACCTGGGAAAACTGGACCGCTACATGTAAAAGTATGAAATTAGAACACTGCCTAACACCATACACAAAAATAAACTCAAAATAGATTAAAGACCTAAATGTAAGGCCAGACACTATCAAACTCTTAGAGGAAAACATAGGCAGAACACTCTATGATATAAATCACAGCAAGATTCTTTTTGACCCATCTCCTAGAGAAATGGAAATAAAAATAAACAAATGGGACCTAATGAGCTTAAAACCTTTTGCACAGCAAAGGAAACCATAAAGATGAAAAGACAGCCCTAAGAATGGGAGAAAATATTTGTAAATGAAGCAACTGACAAAGGATTCATCTCCAAAATTTACAAGCAGCTCATGCAGCTCAATAACAAGAAAACAAACAACCCAATCCAAAAATGGGCAGAAGACCTAAATTGACATTTCTCCAAAGAAGATATACAGGCTGCCAACAAACACATGAAAGAATGCTCAACATCATTTATCATTAGAGAAATGCAAATCAAAACTACAATGAGATATCATCTCACACCAGTCAGAATGGCCATCATCAAGAAATCTAGAAACAATAAATGCTGGAGAGGGTGTGGAGAAGAGGGAACCCTCTTGCACTGTTGGTGGGAATGTAAATTGCTACAGCCACTATGGAGAACAGTATGGAGGTTCCTTAAAAAACTACAACTATAACTACCATACGACCCAACAATCCCACTACTGGGCATATACCCTGAGAAAACTATAATTCAAAAAGAGTCATGTACCACAATGTTCATTGCAGCTCTATTTACAATAGCCATGACATGGAAGCAACCTAAGTGTCCATCAACAGATGAATGGATAAAGAAGATGTGGCACATATATACAGTGGAATATTACTCAGCCATAAAAAGAAACGAAATTGAGTTATTTGTAGTGAGGGGGATGGACCTAGAGTCTGTCATACAGAGTGAAGTAAGTCAGAAAGAGAAAAGCAAATACCGTATGCTAACACATATATATGGAATCTAAGAAAAAAAAAGGTCATGAAGAACCTAGGGGCAAGACGGGAATAAAGAGACAGACCTACTAGGGAATGGACTTGAGGATATGGGGAGGGGGAAGGGTAGGCTGTGACGAGGTGAGAGAGTGGCTTGGACATATATACACTACCAAGCGTAAAGTGGATAGCTAGTGGGAAGCAGCCGCATAGCACAGGGAGATCAGCTAGGTGCTTTGTGACCGCCTAGAGGGGTGCGATAGGGAGGGTGGGAGGGAGGGAGACGCAGGAGGGAAGAGATATGGGAACATGTGTATATGTATAACTGATTCACTTTGTTATAAAGCAGAAACTACCACACCATTGTAAAGCAATTATACTCCAATAAAGATGTTAATAAAGAAAACAAAAAATACCCCTCTGTGTTTCTCCTTATGTTTTTACAGCTGGGCAAAAGTGCCATTTTCATACAGATCTTTTCTTTTCTCTCTCTGATCTTTCTATCATTTGCTTGGATTTCAGGATAGGTTTTTGTTGTGTTTTGTTTTTAACTGAAAAGGATATAAATCATTTCTATTTTAATTCAATTTGATAGACCTCTCTGTAATGTGAAGATGGAATTTGCAGTTAAAAAATGAAATTTGGTCACACTAAAGAAGGCAAGTATGCCTTTGCTGAGTAGCTATTAAATTTCTCTTTAAACAAATATTCAGAATATAATAAATCCCAGATAGTAACTGTTTCAGTTTAAAAAGGAGTAAATCAGGGATGGATCATGGAGCAGTGTTTATTGTGTGTGCCAGTTTTGCAGGTGAGGAAACTGAGCCTCAGAAAATAAATAAGGAACTTGGGTAAGGTGCAAAGCTGGGAAGTAAGAAATAAGGCTTTAGACCTAGATTTAGATATGAGGCTCACAGGATGACTTGCTCTTTCCATCTGGCTGGACAATCAGTCTCTATAATCACTTTACTGTCAAACGTTTGACTTCTGGAATAGGAAAATTAAAATCTGGTGTGAAGTGTTTTCATATTCATTATGTCCTTTGCTCTTTCTAAAGCCTTGAAAGGAAACTAGATGTCACGTTCCCCATTCAAAAAAAAAAAAAGATACCTGACCTTTTTGTTTTTTGCATTAGCAAGATGGTGGAATAGAAAAACCCTGGCCTCACATTCTCTTATGAGCACACCCAAATCACAATTGTCTGCAGAATCTATGAAAAAGACTGGAAGCTACCAGAAAAGATCGGAACCACAATGATATGGGGTCTCCCACCATCCCTATATTGAGGTATAATTGACAGATAAAATTGTACAATATTGAAAAATAAAATAAGATACCTGAGCTTCAGAGAAGTTAGTTGACTTACGCAAAGTTGACTGCCCAGAAGCAGCTAATGTGGGACTCACATCAAGTTCTTGTACGTCTAAAATAAAGTGACTAGTGAAAAGGATTTAGTATTTGGAGACCCAGGCTCAAGTTCTAACTATTCATTCCACTTACTTGAAGTGTATCCTGGACAGATTACTTAAATCTGTGATCAGTTTCTAGCCATTCACTAAACGGGACTAAAGATAACACCCTGTGACTGGATTGTTATGAAATAAATATAAAATGCCTTTTAAGAATAAAAAGTAATTTATAAGTGCTATGAGTAAAACAATTTTTAAATGTTATAACTTTTACAGTTTAAGAGTTAGAACTTTAAAACAATTTAAAAAGTTAATTGATCCATTTATGATGTGAATGTGGAAATTCTCTTTCGCTAATAAAGGTTGCTTACTCTTTTATCAATTTGATCCTCACAAAAAGATACTCATTTAAGTATTTTGGCCATTTTCTCTTCTAACTTGATGACTTATAGTAGGAACCCTCAGCCTCTTTTACTTCCAGGATATCTGTGTAAGTTGTAATTATGGAAATACATCTTAAGCAGATTTCTAGATTCTGAAAATGAATACAGCTCACCTTCTAGTCCTTTTTCTTCTGTCCTTTCTAATAATTTAGGGGCTAATTGAAGGAGAAAAACCCTGATGTGGATGAGTAAAAGATGACAGTTTTGAAAGAATAAAAGAGGTAGATTTTCAAAGGAGTCTCTGCATCTGATACATGAGATTATGTTCATTTATCAGCAAAAATCTTGCTGAGGAAATCAAAGCAATACCGGTCTAAGAGGTCATTTCTTCTTCAAACTAAACATAATCAAAATTTTATTAAGCATTTACTTTTAAAATGACATTTCAGTGGGCTGAGGATTATAAATATTCTAATACCTTTCATTCAGTTTTTCCTGCACTGAAATTTACAATTAATTTTTAAAAACAAGATGAATGCATTCTAAACAATTACAGAACAAAAGAAGAGTGCACATTTGATTTTAATTACTCTCTACTGCACTTTGTAATAAAATGCCCGGTTAGAGATGGCCTTCCCTCTTCCTGCAGGGTGACATCTTTAACCAAAAGGAACCAGTAGTTACTGAGGGGACTGCAGTGGGAACAAATACTTTTTAAGCGCGAATAATGTGTAAGGCACTTTAATCCTCGTGATGATGCTGTGAATTAGTTATTAGGATCCTCATTTTCAGATGAGAAAACAAAGTATTTATGCTTCAAATGCCATAGCAAGGTGATGATGACCGAGCTCTGAGTGATTCCGAGCCTGCTTCTTAAAGAAATCTCTTTTCTTTAGGCTCTGCTTTTGCCATAGCCCTTTCTCCTTCGTTGGTTATGCTTTATAACTGGTGAGTGTTTGTGCGTCTTGCCTTATGGAAACTCTCAAGTGCTAATGTACCAGGTTTCATGGTCTGTAAAGTTATATACAGTAGACTAAAGCACAGATAGGTGCAGCTGCTCAGTCAAGGGGTATTAAGGAAACCTTTTAAATGGCGATAAAATAGACGTACTGGTGTTAACAAGTGAAAAACAACCCATTCTATTTCATATAATACAACCAGTTCATCACAACCTCTACCAAGGCAGCGTAATTGAGGACTCATACTGGAGTGTTCAGTAGACTAGCAATCAAGAACTACCTTCCAGGAATGAATTTACCAATTATAAACCATGGGAGTCCATTAACCTCAGTACTTTCAATTATAAAATAAAAATTATATTCTTCCTGACACCTCATAAGGTTGATTTAAAGATAAAATGAGACATTGTATGTAAAAAGTATTTGTATCCCTATAAAACTGTAAGAATTTAGAAGGAATAAGTTTGCCTTTTACTTATAGCGTATTCCCCAAAGGGAGTAAATATTCTTATTATTCCCAGTGTGGATAGACAAACTCTATGTAACACCTACCCTAAGCTTCTATTCAGTTGACTCCATTCTTATGTAAAATAGAAGGAATGGATTGCCTTTGGACGTGTGTGGTAGAGCGATGAAACCATCACCTTGACCAGATAAAATGATTAATCATTTAAATACTGTGCTGGGAAAGCTCATGAATAGAAGTTCTTGAAATGCCAAGTGATTCTGATAACCTTGTGCGTCTGATCTTGGGATGAAAATTTAAGAACTTGGATTTGCTTGACTTAATTGTGTTTTTCCAAATAATGGCCCATCCCCTGTATAACTAATATTTATTTTTGTGTTCACATTTATTGAGTGCTTTCTGTTTCCCAGGCACTATGCTAAGTGCTTCCGGTACATTATCATTTAATTTTCATAAGAACTCCAGACATTTAGTAATGTTACCAATTGAAGCATAAACTCATTAAGTAATTTTCCCAAGGTTACGCAGTAAGATATATACAAGATACATGCAAGATTATCAAAATAGTTGCACTATTGCCATTATTTACTTATCAAGATTAATTGAAGTCCTTTTATGAGGGAAATTGGTGTTTAGATGGCATTTAAAGCCATAAGAATGGTTAAAATCACCTCAGGATGTGTGTTCCTAGAGGACTGAGCCCTAGGAGTTTCCTATACTTATAGGTCTGAAAAAGAGAAGGAGCCAGCAAAGGAAATTGAGGAAGAGTGTCCTTCAAGAAGGTAGAAAAAAAAAAACTATATAAATATGGTCTCATAGCCTAGAAAGTGAAATTAAGAGATAGTAGTCAGATTTGTCGAATCCTTCTGAGATGTTGAGAAAAGTGAGAACCGAAACTTTGCCATGGACTTTGGGAAGACATAAGATGTTGATAACCCTGGTATAAATAACTTCAGTTAATGATTGTTCAATTACAGTCAGGTTAGCAAAGAATAGAATGTGAGGGAGTGGAAGCAATGAGTACAGAGTTCTTTCAAGTGGAAAGGGAACAGAAATCAACATGATAACTGGAAAGAATTATGGGGTCTTTTAAAAGATTGGGGTTGACATATATACACGAATATGTATAAAATAGATAATAAGAACCTGCTGCATAAAAAAATAAATAAAATTTAAAAAAAAGATGAGTACTAAGGCACATCTGTGGGCAAATAGGAATGATCCTGTGGTGAGGAGGAAAATGAGGCTGCAGTAAAGAAAGAGAATAGTCCTGGTCTCCAGAGCATCAGTGAAGGGGAAGGCCTTACATGAGAGCAGGAGAGCTGGTTCATTAAGACAGGAAGAAGGGCAGAGTGTACAGAGCCACATGGAAGGAAGTGCCTCTCATCAGAGAGAAGAAGATGAAGTTGTTCTTTTCTGATTATTTTTGGGGGAATTATTGCACAGTGTTTTCAACTGAGAATGAGACAAGAGGAAAGGGTGGCTATCTGAAAAGGGTGGTAGAGTGGAGAATGGGGAACTCATTTTCCTGGAGAAGTGTGGTAGGATTATCAGACATTACAGAGGGCATAAATTAAAATGAGGCCAATCAACCTGCTTCTGTGCTTTCTTCCAGCATCATATAGCCTCCTAGGTGCAAGCGCAGAGCAAGTGGATAGCTGAGTTAACCAGGCTTGAGTTTCACCAGGCAAAAAGGGCAGGGTAAGATAGAGGGAAGGGAAAGAGAATTGAGAGCATTTGCAAGGAAGTGACTGCATTTCTGAACATGGGATCTAAGCAGGAAAGGGAGCAAAATAAAGAAAAGGGTGATGGATATTTTTAAAAGAAGCAGTAGGGGAAAGTAATGGAGATCTGGTTGAGATTATGGAATTGCTTCGTTGGGTATATATTTTTTTCTTTTTTTTTAAGTTTGTATCGGGGTATAGTTGATTTACAATGTTGTGTTAGTTTCAGGTGTACAGCAAAGTGATTCAGTTATACATATACCTATATCCACTCTGTTTTTAGAGTCTTTTCCCATATAGGCCATTACAGAGTATTGAGTAGAGTTCCCTGTGCTAGGTCCTTACTAGTGATCTATTTGATATGTAGTAGTGTGTATATGTCAATCCCAATCTCCCAATTTATCCCTCCCCCCCTTACCCCCGATAACCATAAGTTTGTTTTCTACATCTGTGACTCTACTTCTGCTTTGCAAATAAGTTCATCTGTACCATTTTTTAAATTCCACATATAAGCAATATCATGTGATATTTGCCTTTCTCTGTCTGACTTACTCCACTCAGTATGGCAATCTCTGGGTCCATCCATGTTGCTGCAGTTATTTTGGGGGGAATTATTAAAACATCACTAGCCTGCTATTTCTTGAAACATATCACAATAATACAACTTAAACATTTCCCAATGAAATATCTAAAAGCATTTGGTTATTAAAAGATATGTTTCATATTACCAGAAGAAACTTTTTAAATTTTAAATTCTCTGAGTAAACAAATTACTTTTCCATTAAGATATTAAATATTTTTTTTAAAAAGATATTAAATATTATTTGTACTTAAAAGGAATTGAACAGCCATGGGTAGGGGCTGACACTCATCTGCTAAACATATTTAACCAATCACTTAATGGACTAGAATAAATAAGATCGTGTAGACCAAATTTTCTGGGTGATGGCATTTTATTTACAATGCTTGCATGTTCTATTCCAGTAACCAAATGCCTTCAAGTCTCTCCAATTTCTTATCTGGTTAATTACATTGTTCCACAAAGGAATCTCATTAAAAGGTGGGTGGAGTTTATCCAGGTTAGCTAGAAAAGGAATCAAATAGTATTTGGGGAAAGCTTTGTTGAAATATTTGACCAAAAGGTACTACCTGGCTAGTGTAGGAAAGTAAAGCCAGAAATAGATAAATGCTTTTAGATTGGAGAGAGAGAGGAAACTGAGGAACTGGAAACTTTAATGATGTTGAAGAAAATATTTTATTGGAATTAGAGAATAGGAAGTTGTAGTTGGAGAAGCAATTCAAAGAAAGGGATTTGAATCAGCTCTGAGAAATTGTCTCATGAGGATGAAAATCCAGACGAGTGGCATAAATCCCTGAAGACAGCTTCAAACATCATTCAAAACCCTGGACTTTTTTTTTTTTTTTTTGGTGTGTTTTTCCAGAATCATGATTTAATTAAGGGAGCATATCCATTGTAGAGAATATATTGATTGTAAATGTGACCCCTCATTACAGCCTTAAAATTTTTGAAACACCAAAGCACAAAGATGTCAATTATATATACAAACTACAGGTACAAAACAAGTACATATATTTTCCATGCTCCAAAATTGAGTACATACTGTATTGTCAGTAGGGAAGGCAAAGCCCTGTCCTTTTGAAATCCTCTATGCCTGGCTTTAATTCCCTATTCTTCCATTTTGTAACTGAGTAACTTCAGATAAGTTAGAGTAGGAAAGTTCTTTATGTAATCATATTTGATTTAATTTTCTCTTCATTGACCTAGTTCCAATTGAATTTACACTTTGCAAAGACAAATATTCTCACTGAATATAATTACTACTTTTAGTGACATATGTATAGGCAAACATTCAGGAAAAAAACCTCTTTGTGTGACCAGTTACAATGGAAAGAAGAAGTCTAAGTACCAGATTGTGTTTTTCAACTGCTTTTTGTAAATCTTCTAAGTCAGATGACTTTGAAAGTGTACTTAATCAGAAAGCTGTGTTTCAATGTGATGTGAAGATTCAAAGTCAGGGACCACATAAATGGAAATAGTGTGCCGAATAAATTACACTCTAGTTTACTGGTTCTAGTTTATTGGTTTTAAGGCTCCTCTGAAATCCTTGGTTGGGCCCCAAATGGTACAATTGTTTCCAAAAAGTAAGAAGTATTTCTCTTTTTGATAGAGTCTTAAAAGGAGAATACTTTCTGATATCATTGTCACAAAATGATTTCAGCATAAACAGAATGAGTCTGTTATTTGCATCCCTGAGTATAGGATGAATTAGCTGGATGTCCTTTCTTATAGGAGGATGCTTGGAAAGCAAGGTGGTATCACTTAGAGGGATCTGCATTTTTATCTTCTCTCTTCCAGTTTGATCTTTGTTGTGCCACTTAACCCATATCCTTATCTATAAAATTGGCATAATATTACCTAGCAAGTTGCCCAGATTCTCTACCTTTTTCACATCATGGCACACATAATAATTGTAATATTGCCTAGCACAATAAGATGAATGGTGATGAGGTCAGAGGATACTAACCTGGGGTTTCCCAACTATGGTAAGCTGTCCAGCCTCCTTGAAGAGATCAACATATTAGCATATTTATAACTAGGACGACCATATAATTTATCATGTAGATATGGACACTTCTGAGAGCAAAACTGGACACATTAATAATAACATTTGGGTTGGTACACTAGGCAGAAGCTGAAATTTAACTGAGCCAACCAGAACATGTTCAACCAAACTATAACCACATCCACAGTAAGTGGCATACTTTTAGGGAAGTTCTAGACTCAAACAATGCCTGATATATTAAGCACTCAAAAGTGGTTAGCTGTTACTGTTATTTACAGGGAAACTAAGTGCAAAGAACTTTTCTGACACTTGGGGAAATAATTTCTTCCAAATGAGATACTAGTCCAGCAATAATGCCCACTATCTATTCTAGCTCCTCCAACTATGCAATCAAGGAAAACAACAACGATCCTAGGAATCCTGTATCACCTTTTCTAGTATCACAGACTGAAGTTGCTTCAGTTTCAATCTTCTCCCTTTTCCCTCACAGCTGCCAGGAATTATCCTTGAGAGATCCCCATGAATGAGTGGCAATCTCTCTGAGACTGATATTTTTTTCTAAGTATACCACCTTTATGCTATTCATTCCCACCCTACCCAGCCCAGGTCTCACTCTTGAACTCCATGCTGATATTCCCAATTATCTTTTGAATGTATACATCCAAATTTCCAAACCATTCTGCAAACTCTACATATCCAAAGTGAACTCTGTGCAGCCAGTGCTTCACTGACACCAGTCAGCTTTTCCCTAGTCTATGTTTCTAATTTGTGTATGGCACTGTTAAGTCTCAAATTACTCATCTGGGAGTAATCATAGGTTCCGCTCTCTCCTATACCCTTCTTGCTCAACACAAACCCAGCCCATTGACTCTTCCTCCAAACAGCTTTCAAGTGAGCATTTCCTGTATATTCTTACTGCCCCGATTTTTATTATCATCATATCTCATCTCCTTATGGAAAACAGTCTTATTTGTTGGTCTTTATATCACTTGTACCAGCATCTTTCATACTGCTTACAAACGTCATCATTC
The DNA here is from genome assembly GCF_963924675.1 of Phocoena phocoena. NCBI lineage: Eukaryota > Metazoa > Chordata > Mammalia > Artiodactyla > Phocoenidae > Phocoena > Phocoena phocoena. The sequence goes on from NC_089235.1 coordinate 61,468,264, forward strand.
TAACAGGCAGGGGTGAGCATATTTTTTCCATGCTCAAAATCCTTCAATTTTATCTGCTAACGAATGAAACCCAAAATAATTTTCATCACATAGAAGTATCCTTGGGATCAGGTCTCTAAGTGTCAAACCTAATTTTGCTCAATCCTTTTTGCATTAGACTGCCTCAGATACTTCTTTTATACCATGTCAAATCTTCTCAACTTCACCTCTTATATCAGTCATGGTCATGTTATTATGAACAGTTCCGTATAGAACTTGACTAGTTTCACCAAGGTACGTTTCAAAATGCCTCACTTTGTCCTCAAGCCACATAGTTCTTCCTTCCCTAGGGCGTATCTGAGGAAGCTTCTTAGTATCACACTTGTGTAGCTCAACAGTGGATGTTTACACGCATGGAGCCACCTTGACATGTGGGCAATAGAGGCCCGGACCAATGGTTCAGAGACATATTTTATAAATCTCTACTGCATTATGCAGGTTTGAACACCTGTCACCTGTACCAATGGCCAACTCAACAATTCATATTTATATATTTTCTCTTCTTTTTTACTCCCTCTTTCCATACTTTTTGGCCCAAGAGATTACTTCCCAAATAAATTACCTTTATGTAAGCCTTTGACTGAGGTTCTGTTTTCAAAGAAATATGAAAAACTGTAATTACTAGAAGTGTTTGTATAAAACGGACTCCTGTGATGGGATTTAAAGCTGGATTACTCATAGATAAGAAAGAACTAAAACTCTGAATACTTGTAGGAAGTGGGTGATGATAATCTTTGGCATGCAAAGAAAATATTCCATATATATGTGTTAGCATATGGTATTTGTCTTTCTCTTTCTGACTTACTTCACTCTGTATGACAGACTCTAGGTCCATCCACCTCACTACAAATAACTCAATTTCGTTTCTTTTTTTGGCTGAGTAATATTCCATTGTATATATGTGCCACATCTTCTTAATCCATTCATCCGATGATGGACACTTAGGTTGCTTCCACGTCCTGGCTATTGTAAATAGAGCTGCAATGAACATTTTGGTACATGAAGGGGACATAAACATTCAGCCCATAACAGATAGTATAGGAGTGAGAGAATGAATTAAAATCATGTGCCTCAGGACCAGTTACAGCAGCAGGAACTGGAGCTAGTTCCACTAGTGTACTTCTAATAACTGACTACTATTTTGAATGGGATTTTATGATGGATTGGACTAATGGAAGGCCAAAGTGGACCTGAGTAGTATAAGAGGTAGATGGTGCTGGAAGAGGATGATATTAGATATCTCTTGTGCACAACTTCAAACCCTCTTAGAGCAGTTATGAGACACATAAGTCTCCAACCCTCAGGCTCAAGCAACATGTTGCTTGTATCAGTGGCCAATTAGACAATGCAACCTTAAACTGGCTTATCTTCCTTTTCTGTTTCACTTTCCCTTGTCCATCACTTTTGCTTTGGGGGATCACTTTCTAAACACAGTATTTTCACTCAAGAATTTGTCTCGGGGGAACTCTTGCTAAGACATCTACTTTAAATAGTATTCCCAAAATAAGTACAGTACTTAGCAAAGGGACTGATGCATGATATGGACCCAGTAGATATTTATGTAATGAATACTGGTCTCTGGACATGCCGTGCTCTTTCTGGATCTTTGCTCAGGAATTTATTTCTAACCCAAGCACCTCCATCAGATTTATCACCTGTAAAACTCCTGCTCATTTTTCAAATGTCAGCTCATTTGCAACTCTACAATGTAAACTCTCTGAGTCCCTGTAGGAAACATAATGCAATTTGGTGACCAAACGATTTGGTTTCTGGAAATACTGAAAGCGTACATTTCCCAGTCAGCACTGCATGTAGCTAGGACCATGTGGCTGAGTTCTCGCTAGGGAAATGTGAGCAGAGGCGATCAAAGAGATTTACGGCCCTAGCCATAAAATCTTATGCATGATTTTCCATTTTCTGTTTCTGACTATGCAGTTGTAAGTGAAGGATCAAAGATGACAAAACTATAAGTTGGAAGCAACCTGGCTCCTGGTTTATCACTTGGAAGGGAGTTGCCTAGAACTATCACCAAACCACATTAAACTTTACTTGAGTGAAACGTAAATTTGTGTCAAGCCCCTAAGATGTCAGTCTTTATTTCTACTTAAGTATAGCCTACTGCGCCATAACTAGTATATTCCAGGCAGACATAAAGAGTTTCTCTGTGTTCCTACTGGACTCTGATGTGTCTGTATTAAATAAGTAAATATCAGTTCTAATAATCTCATTTCATTTCCACTCATTTGACTGTAACCTTTTTGGATTCCCTAATGCTGGTACTACATTACATAGTTACTGATTGGATGCATGGAGAAGGGCGTGTAGATTTACCTTGTAGGGTTCTAGGAGAAAAGTATTTGGAAATTATTTGGAGATATATTTTGATTGACTAGGAAAAAAAAGTTACTAAAAATTTTAGCCTTGGAACAATGGGCTAAAAGGGCTGCTTTTAGAGGTGATGAGAAATTTATCACTGAGAGATTGACTTGGCCTGGAGTTTAGACCAATTGTCCAACCTGTTCAACTTACTAGTGAATTAATTAAGTCCAGGGAAGTTAAAGGACTTGCCCAAAGCATGTTCTCAACAGAACTGGAAGTAAAATTGAATCTCTTATCTCTGATACCAGTACACTATTACATTAATATTCAGAGTCTGAGCAACCAGAACATCAAATATGCAATAGATCTGAGTTCAAATCCTGACAATTTAATAATTACGTGTTTTTAGATTAATTACTTAATCTGTCTCAGGAAAGTTTTCTCATTTATAAAAATGGGATATGATATCTTCATAGATTTTCATGAGATTGTGTTAAATACTGAACCTGGTACAAATTTGCAATTATTATTGTCATATTTATTATAATTTTAATCATTACAAAAATATTATTCAAGTCTATTATTTACTTCACTGGTATGATATTAAGTAAATTTCAGCTACATTATATGTCAGAGAATTTTTGGTAGCTAAATTGAGAATGTGGATCCTATGGGAAAATGCAGTTCAAGGCCCAAACCAATGAATTCTAAGAGAATTATGGAGCACAATAATTTTTTCAAACTGGGAACTCTCTGGGAAGATATTTTTATAAATGTGACTCCAGTCAATTGCAAACAGTGAGTGGAAGAGGTATGGGAAAGAGTGAATCTGGAAACTCACTGTGGAGCCAGAATGCCATTCCCCTTCTTAGCTTCCTAGTTTCCATTTTACTCTGAATTAGTATTCTTCATGATTCCCATGAAAATGAGTAATCTAGTAAATGTAAAATTATAGGGTCAGGGAAGGGCTAAATTGACTGAATCATTATCAAAAGAGTAATTTTTGTGTCATTGGGATTCAACTTGTGCTTAAGTTTTGGGTCTATGATAGCTCAGAGGTTTGCAGTTGTTCAGGGAGGTGTTCCTAGAGAGTAGCCGTGGGATGGTCACTCCAGGAACCTGGCTGCTTGGGACGCTGGTGTGTGTCTCATGGGAGGCATTAAGACGCGTGTGTGATGATCTAGACTCTGACACACCTAGATAATAAATCCTGGCTGTGTCTCTTTATATCTTTGTGATCCTGAGAAAGTTAATTCAACCTTCTAAGGCTCAGTTTCCTCATGTATAAAATAGACATGATGATACCTGCCCCCATCAAATTGTGATGATTAAATATACGGCACCTAACAGGTACTCAAAAACAATTCCCTCCCTCCCTCCCTCCCTCCCTCCTTCCTTCCTTTCCCTCCTTGCTTCCTTATTAAGCAAGAGTGAAAAGACATAGTCTCAATTAGTAAATCTAATTAGCAAATTCATTGAGCACTAACTTGGAATTCCTGAATACAAACACACACACTGTCCCATTTTCCTCCTTTGGGGCAGTGCCTTTCATACCCTGATATCTGCTGCTGTCAACACTGACCCATAAAATTCACCTTTGAGATTCATTTCAATAAAGCCCCACAGACACAGACAGGTGAGTGAGGGAGGAAGGGACCACTGGCTCAGAACCTGCTATGCAAATCCCTTCCCCTTAAGAACAGATTTTGTGGGAAGTTAGAATAAAGCCTATAGAAGTGACAGATTCAGGGGGCACAGCACAAGTGGGGATGTGGCTTTTATTTCCATTCTGTTCCTTTGGGAAGCTGGGTAAATCACCTTTGATCTGCTTATCTGTGGATTAAGGATTAAACTTACTTCAAGACTGAAGGCTGTGATTTGACTCTTGATGGTTGTAAAGCAGTTTAACAACTGACTCAGAAGTGAAGCGAAGAAAGCTTAGCTTTTTAATGCTGTCTTTATTAAAGTTAATAAAAAAAAACTTACCCTAGGGCACATAGTATGTGCTAGGAAGTTATCTAATCCTCACAATTACTGTATGATATGGGCATACTATCATTCTACCTTTTACAAATGAAGAAACTGAGGCATAAAGAATCTAAGTAACATGTCTGAGGATGCATTACTAGGGAGCGGTAGAGTTGGAATCTGAATCCAAGAAATAGGTCTCCAGAGACTTTGAGCTTAACCATTATGCTCTACTAGAGAGTTTGGCAAGTGGGTTTAGCAACTCAATTAAAAGGCAACGCATCACAAGAAAATGTGTTGCATTTTTTGAGAAATTTTTATCGCATATTGAACCTCTAGTAAAGTCTTACTGGGCATGGCAGAGAGTAAAAGTTGCCAATTATTTCTCAAGGTGTTGGCCTTAGAAAAAGAAAAGACTTTTCTTCATTTTATAGTTACATATTTCTCTTCTACCTATATAAATTCCATAGAAGAGAGGTCTTTTACATGAGGTATGAGAATCCCATGGGTGTGCACAGGGCAATCCATTGAGGTACAAAAAGAAATACTAGAGCATTTATTTTATCTCATTTGTTCCACTGTTAGTGACTTTTAATAAGCAATATATTATTTATTATAGTAGTTCTATGTAATTTATAAATTCATATTATACTCATATTGGAGATTAATCCTCAATAATATCTTTTCTGATAAAGAAGAATGTTACAACAAAGTTGGAGCCCCTAGAATTTAGGAAAGTAACCTTTAATGCTTTACTACAGTGAATCAGTTTACACTTTCACAGGATAATTTAAGCTGCCTTCTAAAGAATCACTGGATTTATGGGCAATAACAAAGCTACCAATATTTCTGAGGGATTCACCATAGCACAAAATTTTGAGATTTCTACCATAGAATCCAATGCATAATAAACTCTCAAAGGATATAGAAGGAAGGGAAGGAGGGAGGAAGGGAGGGAGGAAAGGAGGAAGGAAGGAAAGAGAAAGGGAGGGAAGAAGGAGAAAGAGAGGGAAAGGTGACTTCTTTACACAGTATTTTATCTTTAAGATTACAGATTTTGTAAACACTCTTGATCTTTTCCCCAGCTAGGAAACTCTCTTGATAAGAAACACAGACTATCCTTGGGTTCATCCTATTGCAGTGCTCATCTTAAACAGAACAAATCTGAGATTTGTTGAGAGTTGAGGCAAGCAGTCGCACACTGCTGAGGATATGGCACTTAGCAGACACGCAACAAATTTCTATTTAATGAATAAAAGTATGTCTCCTATTTGTTGTGTGCTAACTACGTAATGGGCACTGTTGCAAGCTTTACACATATTATTTCCTTTGAGCCTCACAGCATCATTAGGAATCAGGTTCTATTAACCTCACTTTACAGATGAGAAAATAGAGACCAGAGAGAGTAAGTAATTTGCCCAAGGTCACACAGCTAGTGGCAGATGCAAGATTCACACCGACATAATCTGGCTTCCAAACCCTTGCTCTGAAACCACTACATTACTACACAGGACCTCTCCCATCTCTTCCCTCTTTCACATTTTTAAACTTCTTTTCCCTTTTAAGGATACCTTTGAGTTTCATTTTAATATACTTATCCTGGATTTTGCAAGGTGGGGAGGAGGGGTAACGCCATGGGATAATTCCCAAAATACTACGGAAAAATTAGTTAAAACCAATACCACGAGTATAATGAGGGACATTATCATGATCACCCACATCTTGTGTTGGTTTAACACTTCAGTTTTCAAAGTACTCTTATATATAATACTTTTATATTTAACATTTAACAATTTCAGAATAATTTCCCATTTCTGACAATGAAGGAATTTTTTTTTTTTTTTTTTTTTTTTTTTGCGTTACGCGGGTCTCTCACCGTTGTGGCCTCTCCCGTTGCGGAGCACAGGCTCCGGACGCACAGGCTCAGCAGCCATGGCTCGCGGGGCCAGCCACTCCACGGCATGTGGGATCTTCCCGGACCTGGGCACGAACCCGTATCCCCTGCATCGGCAGGCGGACTCTCAACCACTGTGCCACCAGGGAAGCCCCAATGAAGGAATTTTTGATGTAAGGTTTAGCCACAGTCACAAAGCTAGGGCATGAATATGGATCATCTGACACTTGGTCTTGTGCCCTTTAAATAATTGATCCAACTGATACCCTTTGACAATGGGCAGTTTGGATGGATAACTGCCCTCAAAACTATACTAATAACAATTCCTTGCATTTGTAGAGAGCCAGATTAGCAAGTAGGGTCCATACTAGCTTTGACTTATTGGTGGTGATCAGCTGTGTTGAGAAGGATTCTGAGGCTGAAACTCAGCTCTGTCAAAATGAGTGCAGTGATTGATTTGTTGTGGCTTTCACAGGTTCATAGGCAGTGATTGAGGGAAAACTTACAGCATATTCACTGAACCTCTTACTGAGATTTATGCTTTGGAATTTGCTCTCTTATTTATTGCTTCTTCCAGATAGAGTTATCCCTTTGATGATTCTATAACACTATAGTCATACTTCTGTGATTTTATATTAATAACTGTATAAATATCTAATGATACTTTTCTCATTCTCACTCTTGAAATCAGAGACCTTGTGTATCTGGGCATTTCTTCAGCCCGACACAAATCCTGGCAGATAGTAGGCCTCAATAAAGTTACTGAAAAATTTACGGCTGAAAATAATTTTGTGAGATGAGTATTATTAGCTATCTCTTTGAGATGGCTGAGAATTCTGTGAAAGCCATCTTGAGTTGATACAGAGTTAAGGAACTATTCCTCTGGACTGACTCTTAAGATGTAAGTGACTTACGTCATGACCACTGGGACTTCTCAAAGCCATTAGTATTCTAGGAGAGGACAGAAGAGTTCTGAAATTGCTCCCTCTAACTGACCTACTGTACTTTGTTTGGAATTAAACTGCCTGTGTTTCCTGCAAACTTCATCAGTTCCCCACAAACATGAAAAGAAATTGTTTCTACTGAGCCATCTTGCTAGGAGACCTTTACTAAAATTGTCCTGGAGAAGAAATTATTCTTCACCCCTGGGGTCACTTGGTAGCTAAAACAGACTTCTCCTTTTGCTTTTAATCTGTTCTACTTCACTGCCTCCTTTTTTGTGTGTTCTTGAAGGTATTGCCTTATTTACTTTGATGGTTTCTCAACTAATTGAATACAGCAGTGAGTTCTTTCTTCCTGGACTCTTTTGGATGTTTCTACTTCCCTAAGGGGACGGGTCCCCACCAGACAGCTTGACTTTGAGATACATGGTTATTGAAACTACCTTAAAAGTTGTTATTTATGAGGCTGTTAAAAGTTTGCACATTTGGCTGAAACAGAGAACGGCTGGAGTGATACCAGCCTTGGCTTGTGGTGGTAGTATTCCTAATTTATAGAAAGGGAGAATCATCTCTAAAAACAAAAGAATGGATATATCCTGTGGCTTGATATTTAGGTCTCTGTGTATTGTGATCAAAAGGGTCCTAATATGATTTAGAAAAAAAAAAACAACTAAGGAATTACTTGCATATGAAGATAAAGAGCACAAGCTAAGTCCAAATCAGGTAGAAACATTACTGAGGAGAAAGAAGTAATTGTCTTAGAACCGAATCCTTCCTTCTGACACAGAGATGACTTGTTTCTGGCCCCATAGTTACCAAATATTTTCTGATTCTTTAATACATGTGCCCATGTGTATATACATACGCACAACCCACAGAAGAGTAGAATCTTCCATAACTGGCCATAATAATATATATTTTGCCACTCTGCTTCCTCCATCCTCCGTCCTCATCTACTTAATCCATTTTATGAAACACTTTCAAAAACATTTTCTTCAAGATAAGGATTTTATTTGACAAGTTATAAAATTCTAAGAAAAGATTCTCACTGCCTTCTCCTTCTGCACACTGACTGGTACCCAATGAATCCCCAGGGCTCAGGATTTTCCAAGAGTCTATGTTTAGTATGCAGCGTGTGTAATGAATCATAGTGTCCACCTGTAAGTGTCATAAACAGATGGTATAAATATGCTTGCATATTGTGACTCAAAACACATCTCCAGTTTTAGCTGGAGTTCAAACAATATTCGCAGTTCCAAGAAACCTGCGGCTTGCAACTTCCGGGTCAGTGGGAGGAGAATGCTGGAAAAGGGAAAGCAAGTTCCCTGTCAGTACAGGCTGTCAGTGCAGTGAGGGGAGATAGTCAAATGGGGGAGGAGTGACAGGAAAACCTGTTTTCCATTTGCTCTTGAAGCCATTCATTTTAAGGATTCCCAGGAAATTGGTCTTTGGATCCTATGGGAATGGGTGGCATCACTCATGCTCCTCCCTCGTCCTGGAAGGTCTTTCTCTCCTTTCCACCCACTCCTGTTTTTTGTTTTGTTTTTGTTTTTGTTTTTCCTCCCCTGTTTGTCTCTACTCTCACTCATCAGGTCTCAGCTTCAAAGCTTTTTCCTGAGGGAAGGGAGGTCTTCCCAGCCCAAGGACATGCTCAGATGACACACAGGAGGGGTATCCTCTAGGGCAGGGACTGTGCTGCCTCCTACATTGATGAGTGCCTGACACTGGGCACAGACAGTGCTTGGCAATTTTTTTTAACTTTTTATTTTGTATTGGAGTATAGTTGATTAACAATGTTGTTTAGTTTCAGGTGTACAACAAAGTGATTCAGTTATACATATACATGTATCTATTCTTTTTCAAATTCTTTTCCCAATTAGGTTGTTACATAATATCGAGCAGAGTTCCCTGTGCTGTACAGTAGGTCCTTGTTGGTTTTCCATTTTAAATGTAGCAGTGTGTACACGCTGATCCCAAACTCCCTAACTATCCCTGCCTCCCACCCTTCCCCCCAGGTAACCATAAGTTCGTTCTCTAAGTGCTTGACATTTAATACATTGTGTTCATTTGAAGGCCTAACCCAAGAAACAAGCAGTTAATAAAGATTTGCAGCCCAGTTAAAATTTCAGTATGATGTTATCTGGCTTCTTAAAGAGTGATAAGAATTGACTTTTGAAAAAAGTCAAAAAAAGAAAGGAAGAAACAAAGAAAGAAAAAGGAAACTGATTCATCATTAACACTGTGAGGTTTCATTCATTTCTCAGCATGTCTCCCTCACAATACCGAAATCAAGTATCCTGTCCTCTTCAAAGTCTTGTCCGACCTCCTCAGACAGGCAGTAGTCCTCTCTTCCATGATCACACAGAGCTCATTCATAGCCTGGCTTCTTTACCTCCTTTTATCCTGCCCTAGTAGGTCACTAGCTACTTAAGGTTGTGAACTGGGTCTTTGCTTCTTCTGCCTCATTCTACCTTTCCTAGGACCTAGCACATTGCTTAGTATAGAGTAAGCACTCACATTTGCTGAAATGATTAAATGTTGGTGCAAAAAATAGAACATCTATTCATTTAACCAACATTCAATAACTATTTATTGAGAACCCAACTGTTTACCAGGAACTGTTTTTGGTGTTTGGAATACATCAATTAGAAATTCCCTATTCAAATAAACATTTTAGAAGTTTTTAACTTTTCCAAAAGCTAGAGTAATTGTTTCCAGGTTGTTTTGTAACTGTGTTTACCTAAGAGATGCACACAGATGCCTAATACAGGTTGCTAAATACTAGGTGTTAAATTCCAAGGTTCTGATCAACAGTTAAGCTTACTAGTATCTCTGCAGTTATGGATGAACCTAGTACCCTGAAGCTGTGTGTTCAGTAAAGGCAATACAAAAAGGTAGCTGAGTTAGCAAATGATTTCTGTCTACCAGTTTACCATGGGCACAAGTATAATGGTGAAGATTCTTTTTAGTTTTTCATTATAAGCATCCTAAAATGGCCTGAAGGTTAAAAGCCTAGCAATCTTGAATCAGTTCCAAAAATTGTACTTAATTAAATTCTGTTTTTTTAAAAGTGCCTAGTCCTTCTTGAGAAACTAAGCTTCTCTTTAGTATGCTTCAATCAAATTCACCTAGAAATATATTGTTTCTGTGTGTTTGTTTTAAACTAGAATCATTAAAAATGCACAAAAATTTCATGCTGTGCAATCTTTATCTTTTCTAATGATGCTACTTCAGTTGTAGAGTGTTTAAACAAGTAGAACTTGCTCATTACCAGTCATTTTGACATTGTGGATGATATATGGAATATAACAATTCATGTCAATTATTATCCATTGGCATACTTCATTTCTGAGCCAGTAAGCACAGATTTTAGGAGCAAACCTTCAGTGTTAATTGGAAAATCAATAAACTTCTGATGGAATGAATTTTGTACTCTCTATTTCCTTAATTTTACAAGCTGCCTCAATTTAAATCCATGGTGTTAGCCCCATTAATATTATTTTGGGGAAGGCAGATGGTGACATTTTATTCTTCTATTCTGTCAAGGGGACATGTATTACATTATTTCCAGATTTATACTAACAGGGCTTAAACTTTCTTAAAGGGCTTCACAGCACTGCAGACTTCATAAACAGGTCCTCTTATTTGTCATAGAACTTTAGTCCCTGCAGATGAAGCACAGCAACAATTATATCTAAGATAGGGACACTCTATAAGGAGTTTAGGGGCAGAGAATGAGGGGCAGAGAATGAATGTCCTCTGCAGTCAAAGCATAGGGGCTGGCAGGAATTACTCCTGCGGGAGCCGGTAGAGGCTGAAGGCTTCCCTCTGGAGGGAAGTGGAATAGGCAGGGTTTCATCCTGGCTGAATCTGCATCTCAGGTCAAGGCCCTTAAAAATCCTATAAACTTATTAACCACCATCACCATGTGTTCCTGGAAAGACCCATCCTTAACAAGACTGTGAAATAACAGTTATTTTATGGTCCAGTTTCTCTTTCCAGATCCATCAACTGCAACATCGTGGAAATATTACTAGAGTTAAATTTTGACCCCAATTTTGAGCCTGGCTCTGTCATTTATCAGTGACAAGACTTGGGGATATCAATACACCTCCGTGAGACAATATGTTCCTCTGTACCATGCAGCCAACAGCACGTAATCCACAGGTTTGCTGCAAAGATTACATAGGTTGACGTATGTAAAACAGCTTAGTCAACTGATCTATATTCTTGACCATCATTACCCATAATGCTGGCTTTGGGACAAAAATCGGCAAGGCCGTCTCATGGTTTGGTATTGCTCCCTCCGGCAATCGTCTTGCTCAAATGCCAAGATTCCTCTCACCTCTCTCCCAGCAACATCCAAATAGAATATCTCGATGTCTCAGAGTAAAATGAAAGCTGTTAACTGTCAGATGGTGATGGAATTGTCAAAAGTAAATTAGATCAGCCTCATAAATTGTTCTGTTTGTTCTGTGACAATTTAAGCACTGACCAGTTTTTTTTAAGGAGAGCAAATGAAAAACAAAGAAACTATCCGCATCCCCTTCCAGACAGGCAGGGCCCTCCCACAGTCAAGCATTTGTGCCCCTTAAACCTTTTATTTCTCATCTAAGTCTGTGCTGGATAAAACAGCAAAGATATAAAAATCTAGGTGAAATGTTAGCGTTATATAAAAACGATTTCAGCACTAAGCAGAAGAAATGGCTTGAGGTGGGGAAGAGGTAGAAGAAGAGTTCATCATTCATGCAGCATAATGACATTGGGAAAAGCAGCCCATTTTTTTCACATCCCACATCCGATCTCTAAGGAAATCCTTTAGGCTCTTCTTTCAAAATAGATCTAGGGACTTCCCTGGTGGCGCAGTGGTTAAGAATCCGCCTGCCAATACAAGGGACACGGGTTTGAGCCCTGGTCTGGGAAGATCCCACATGCCGCGGAGCAACTAAGCCAGTGCGCCACAACTACTGAGCCTGCGATCTAGAGCCCTCGAGCCACAATTACTGAAGCCTGCGCACATAGAGCCCGTGCTCCGCAACAAGAGAAGCCACCGTACTGAGAAGCCCGCGCACCGCAACGAAGAGTAGCCCCTGCTCGCTGCAACTAGAGAAAGCCCGCGCAGCAACGGAGACCCAGCACAGCCAAAACTAAATAAATGAATGAATAGATTTATTTTAAAAAAAGATCTAGAAAGTGACAAAGTGAGAACTTCTTACCACCTCCTCTTCTTCCACCCTTGTATGAACTACAGTCACCTATTGCCTGGATCGTTGCAGTAGCCTTCTAACCAGTCCTCCCCAGACTATTCTCAACTCAGCAGTCAGAGTAATCTTTCTAAAATGTAAGGAGGGTCGTGACGTTCTTCTGTTAAAAAATCCTCCAGCGACTTACATCTCACTGAGTAAATGCCAAAATCCTGAAAATGCCAGGAGACCCTCCTTCTGTCTTTCTGGCATTGCCCCTTATTAGTCTCCCCTTGCTCACTCTGGATTCCTTGATCTTCCTCCTATTCAACAGGCACCTCCTGCTTGAGGACCTTTGCATTGGCCACCTGATCCATTAGCGGCAGCTACCGTCATCCGTGCTCGTCCCTCAGACACCCACCTGGTTGTACGTGCACCTGCTTCAAACCTTTCCCTAAATATTGCTGTCTGAATAAAGCTCACCCAACTACCCTATTTAAAACCACAAGCCACTTCCCTCTTCCCAATATTGCTGACTCCGCTGTGTTTTTTCTGTAGCACTAATCACCATGTAGTATGCCATGTATTTTACTTACTTACTCTGTTTATTATTTATTGCCTGTCTTCCATCCATTTCCCCCAATATAAATTCCAAGAATGCAAGGATTTATATTTATTTGTTTCATTTATGTATCCCATTTGTAGAATGAATAAATGGATGATATTCCTGACCAGATATTTTTGAGGTTGGTATTTTTAAAGGAAACTTCCGAGAGAAGCAGAGAGCTTGGTAGAGAGTACTTTTTAAATGTGGGATAAAAGTGACTGAGTTGTGGAAGGAGAAATGGTGCAATAGAATTTAATGAACAGAACTAAAACTGAGATTACTTATGTTCCAGAGAATGGTTTAAAATCCCCAGTTTCTAAACACGTTAAGTATTCAGCTTAGTTCTCCCTTTGTGATTTCTATGAAAATTGGAAAATATTCTGGTTTTAAATTTTAGTGATGTTGAAAGAATGGATAACGTTTAGTGAAATAGAACGATGATGTTGTTTCTGTTAGAATGTATATCTCAATCATTACATCTTTCAGCAAAAGAAGCACCCCATTCTGTATTTATCTTTCAGTCAATTTATTTGATGTAAAGGCAACCTGTCAAAGCTGCAATTACAAACCCTCATTTGAAATCAGAGAAATAGCTTTGTAAGAGGCAGAAGCAGTATTTTTTGTTGCTGTTTTTGTTTTTAGAGAGGCTGTGACAGTCCTGTACTCCAGCTGCTTTTGTCCAGAGCTAGACACTGCAGGTCAAAACCTCACACGGACACATATTCCTTCTGGGAGGTCTTGTCAGAAACATGCTAATGTGATAAGGGCTGGGAGGTGAAGAGTATACAGCACAGTTTAGATTTTAAATTTGTTTTGTTGTGAGAAAAAACTGTGACTTTTTCAGGCTTCCACTTCAAGAAAGTGTTTTAAACTTTGTGTTTCCATGCCTCTGGTTAGGTAGGGGGCAAGTAGCATTTGACAAAAGACAAAGTTGACGGTTACCTAGCATTTATTTCTTACCCATTCCTAGAATATTCTTTGGGACCTTTGGTCTCACTTTTTATTAAGAAAGGCTTCAAGAGTTGGGAAAGGTGGAAGTGGAACAAATTAGGAAAAAACATACGTGCAGGCTCAGTGGCCATGGCTCACGGGCCTAGCCGCTCCGCGGCACATGGGATCCTCCCGGACAGGGGCACGAACCCGCGTCCCCTGCATCGGCAGGTGGACTCTCAACCACTGCGCCACCAGGGAAGCCCAGGAAAAAACCATTTTTTATTATTTTTAGAGTTTTCCCAGAGATTGGGGGAGATGACATTTTACTCGTGGTCTTTAATAGTGGGACCCCTTGTAGGGCCTCGATTATGTGTGTGACCTCAAATGGGAATGGCCACATGGATGGTCTTGGGATGCTGGGTGCTGACTCTTAAGGCTCAGCCCTTCAGGTAGAATTGCCTCCTCCCCCCCAACACACAAAACACATGTGGACACACAAACACACATACACACACGCATACACAAATGTGCACACAGACACATCTATAATGAGGTGCCACCACCTGCTTTTAAGGGTAGTTAGCAGAGTGGCCCTCATTGAATATCCTAGATGGCACGAAACCTCTACTGTTCTTGTATTACACTGAGGAGGAAGTGTCATATTGAAGCTTGGTTACATTTTCTTACTTTTTTCAGAAACATGGAGGGTCAGAACAGGCCATCTGATTTACTAAAAGAGAATAATGTGAAATTTCTTGCTTCCAAGTTTTATAGAATAAAAGTTATACTTGTTTAAATGGTTCAAAAGGGAACCCGAGGGAGGTTTTATAATTTATCAAGTTCTCACACTAGTCTTTTTTAAGCTACAAGAGATCTGGGCAAGACCATTGACATGTCATCTCTCAACCCAGTCACAGTGAGTTACAGTGAGCTGGGAGTTGACATGGTTTATTATAACTAACAAAAAGACCCCACTTTCTATAAGATATTCATACAATTGAGGTAGCACGTATTTGCATCTGCATAGCACCATACTTCAGAGCTCAGTCTCCAGCTCAACTCTACAGTGTCTGTTCCTTCCAGAATGTGGAAATTGACTGTGAGGTCATGCATTTTATCTTTGCTTTCCAAAGCTAAATGGAAAGAAAGTGATACTGAAATATCTAGCAATTCAATCCACTGAGTGGAAAATCTGAAATATTCCAGTCCAACATTTGTTTTCAAATTTACCAGAGATTATTTTTTAAAGTTTTAGCTGCTCTTGTCTCCCTTACATAACGCTTGGTACCACACTCTGCTGAGAGTAAACAAGCACAAACACCAGCATTTCAAACATGGGTTCTGTGCGCTGTGGGTTTGTGGGAAATACTTTCTGTGGTTAATTCCTCTGGGCCACCCACCCCTGTGGCCTTGGGTCAGGAACTTCTTACCTGAAACAGTTCCTGGTGTACTTCATAGTGTAATGGAGGGGCAAGACGTTAGGGGAAACTTGGGCTTCCAAAAAATCGACAGTACGGACACCAAGCACAAAGTGACGAAGCACTCGGCTTGACCACATCACAGTGTGGGGTTTGAGGATTCACTTCTGGGAACCTCCAGTTCTTGAAAAAGGAGAAGATGTGGTGCAAATGAGTGTTCACAGAAGCTCAGATGTTTGCTTAAAATTTATGACAAACCGTATTACTCCAGGCTTCTTGAGCTTATGCAGCAGACATAGACCCAACTCAACCTTAACGCATGAGCAATGTTAGAAAGCACCAAGACTCTATCCTGGCTCCTTTGAAAGCCACGTTCCTTGACATCACAGTTTACGATCACTCCTCATCTTTACATTCTCTCATCATCATCCCATTCGGTCTGTAACACAGCAGTATAATTTATGCTTACATTATGTCACGTCAACAGAACTCACTTGGATTGCTCAAACCATCCCATTGCCAGAGCCATTGGACGTTTATTAGTCCTTATCCCATTTAATCTTCCTTCAGTACTTGGTGTAGTTGACTAGTTCCTGTTTGTCGAAACGTCCTCCTCCCTTGATTTTGACGGTACCTGGTTCAACACCTTCTCAATTATCTTCTTTTCAAGTATAATTTTATTGAATGACTGTTCTGCGTTATGAACTAGTACAAAAAGTAGAAGTCATGATGGGTTGAGAATCATTTTTGCAGTCCTGGGCATTGCCCTAGGGTCTTTGACTTTGCAGAGCTATATAGAAAAGTGTTTAAAACCACGGCTATTATAACCAATCTGTCTGAGTTCAAATGCTAGCTCTTTCATTTGGTGGCTGTTCAGAAGGGATTCCTCAGAGAGCAGACTCTGAGATGAAGATAGGTGTGTAGGATGTTAATTAAGGAGTGCTCTTGAGATCAACACTGTGGGGATTAAGGAGGGAAGCAGGATTGGGCAAAAAAAGAAGTAGAGCTATGTGGATTCTCATCAAAGCCAAACTTGTGTGAAGCTGGAATGGGCTTTCAGAGTTAAGTGAAGCTGGAGAGGGCCTTTGTAACCCTGTATCTATCAATCGTTGGTTGCAGGCTGCCCCTAGGAAGGGTATCATGACTGGGCAATGTGGCTGTCTTCCCTTACTGGGGCTAGGAGCTGAGGACAGTCAGGTAGCAACACTGCCAGCCATTAGAGGCATATGTCCTGATCCTAAAGGGAGTCTGGGCAGAGCTTCACAGTTTGCATTACCATAGCTCTATATCCTTGGGGAAATTATTTAAATTCTCTGTGCCTCACTTTCTATAGCCATGGAATGGGAATAATGATAGTACCTACCACATGGGTTTGTTGTGATGGCTTAAAATGATATCTGACACATAGTAAGTGCCTGGTAAAATCAGTTATTATCTTAATTCCATAGCCACT
Source organism: Phocoena phocoena (assembly GCF_963924675.1). Lineage (NCBI taxonomy): Eukaryota > Metazoa > Chordata > Mammalia > Artiodactyla > Phocoenidae > Phocoena > Phocoena phocoena. The sequence continues at coordinate 61,485,019 of NC_089235.1, forward strand.
CAAGACAGCTGCAGAAATAACCTTGCGCTACAGGGCTAAATTCAACAGATTGCCAAACCGTAAGCATGCCCACATTCAATCCATGCATTCTATCGATTCTTTGTTTTAAATATCTTTCTTACTCGTGACCTCTTCTCCAGCCCCAACCTTGCTGCTTCTCTGGGTCAGATCCTTAGTTGCTGTTGTCGAGACTAATGTGTTTGCCTCCAATCTTTCTTCTTCCCAAATAACCCTTTATAGATAGCTAACGATCTTTTCTACAAATTCAAACCCAACCATCATTTTCCTGCTTAAAATCCCATTTCCAGTAAGGCAGAGTACAAGTTTCTTAGCATATGGACAACCACATCATCTATTGCCACTCCCTTATATGTAGCTAATTTTCCAGGAACAGCTAATTTACTCTTTTTTTGTTGTTGAAGTATAGTTGATTTACAGTATTGTGCTAATTACTTTGAAGTCATCAATCTCTTGCATAGCTCTGGGACCTTAACCGATTGTTTTGTGAGTTTAACTTCTCTCCACAGCTAAAATATCTTCTCTTCTATGAAGCTTTCTCCAACTCATATATGTGAGTGTAGAAATACACACAGACTTTCCTTTCTCTGCCGGTGGAAAGATTACTTTCTCTCTCCTCTATGTTACCCTGCCTTCTCTATTCAGCCTGGATTAGAGTCCTGAACACGTTGTCTCATAATGTCTTACGGTGAGCCCTGAGATTGGACAGTCCTAGATTTAAATCCTAACTCAGGCTTTATTAGTTAAGTGACCTTGGACCAATTACACCCTTGATTTTCTCAGCTTACCTTGGAAGTTCCCTGTCAAGATTAAATGAGAAAATGTGTACAAAATGCGCTAAGCATGTACTCAGTATTAACAGATACGAGTATTATTGTGGTTGCCTGCGTGTCTCCTCCATTTAGTTATGAGCTCCCAAGAGGAGCTTTATCGTATACGTCTTGGTTTCCTTGACATCCAGGAGAGTGTCTGGCACATTAAATGACTAATTGCTGGATACATGGTTAAGGAAAGGTTTGATGCATATCATATAGCATACTGATATTGCATAGTAGTGTAAAGGACAGACTTTTGGAAAAAGTGAAATGTCAAGTGTATGACACAGAAACTTAAGGAGCTGTTATCTCTATTTTAAGATGAGAATGCTTCATAATCTTCTTTTTGAGAAAGTGAAAGATACTTCAAACGTTAATTCATATGTGGTCGTGTCATCTCAGGTAGAGAAACATTATTTTCCTTCCGCTGACAGGAATAACAATCACAATGGCTAACTAATGGTAGTGTGGTATGTACTTATTCATTCATTCATTCAAAACTTATCTGAATGTTAACCATACTAGGTACAAGCAATTAAAAGATGAACAAAGACAAATCTCTGAGCCTCAATTTCTATCACTAAGAGAGAGGTAATAATGGTAGTTACCTCATTGTGGTTGTTGGGAGAATCAAATAAGTCAATACGTGTAATGAGCTTAGAGTCAGTCTTGGAACATAAGCAGTACTTATTATCATATTGTTGTTTTGGAAGTTTTTAAGAAACTGTAGTGCTTTCCATCAACAAATTACCATAAAGCTCTGAACTTGTGAATGCATGCCTGTGGGACTAACCATATTTCATATCAAAGATAACGACTACCCTACCCCTCACCTACAATTTGGAGTTATTGTGTGAAAAAGTATTTATAATTATTCATCCTGTATTTTCTATGAAGATTTCAAAATTCCACTGATGACTCTGGGATGGAGGGACGGAAGTTGTGAGAGAGCATCACATCGTGTTGGGTTCTAATCACCCCAGATGGAAACCATATTTAAAGGTCCAATGTATTCTTTGGAAGGAAAGACGTAGGGTGGTGCCAGTGTTACATCATATTCCAGACCAGATTAAAGGTTTCTGGAGTTGTGGCTGTGCACACCCTGTTTTATGGTTGTGAGAATCCACTCCGCAACCAAGGGTACACGGAGCTTCCTCCAACATTCCAGCTCTGAAATATGTAGACCAAATGAAATATCACGTGGCAGTCACTGATTATCAATCGCGAGTCTAGATGGTTCTCATTCATTAAAACAAATCATTTGAGTACTCACTCCCTGCCAGGTATTAGGATAGACATGAGGGTACCAATAAGAAGAAAACACTTACCCTCTAGCCAGGAAAGTTCCAATTAGTGGAGGAAAGAGACAAGTAAAAAATTCCAAAACGGTACAGTAATAGAGGCATATAAAATTCACAGTAATGAGACCTGGGAAGTGAGAACAGGGCGCTGTTAGATACAGAGGAGGCCGATTTCAGGGAGGTATAACCTGAGCTGAGTTTTGAAGGATACATAAAAGTTAATCATCAAACAAGATAGTGTAATGAGAAGAGCATTTTAATCAGAAGAAAGAGTTAAGGCCAGAAATCTTGGTGTGTTTGGGAAACTACAAGTATTTCAACGTGTTCTGGACATACAATTTGATGTGGAAATTGTTGGGAATTGAGGCTGAAGAGGGCTTTTTGTCTTGTATGTCTTGTCGAGGAATTTAGGCCTTATTCTGTGGACAGTTGGGGCCCCTGAATGATTTTGATTGACAAAACAGAAACACAATCTTATTTTTTTGCTTTAGATGTTACCTCTGGCGGCAGTGTGGAAAATGGGGAGGGGGGAGTAATCGGAGATTCTTGCATAATTAAAGTCATAAATGATGAGAGTCAACATTTATGTCATTATGATGAAAATGGAGAGAAGGGCTGGATTACACACAGATTACAGTGATAAAATTTGTAGGATTAGCTTGAAGTCACTGATTAGCTTGAAGCGTTGGATGAAAAAGTAGAAAAGTAGTTGAAAAAGATCACTGTATTTCTGACATAAGCATATCAGTTGGTGAATAGTGACGCTGATGACTGTCATGGGACATGTAGTTGAAAGAGATGGTAAATTAGATGAAGGGCCAGACCATACAGAGGGCCTCCCCATTTCCCTGTGTCTTACTGAAAACACTTATCCTCTTATTCAGAGTTCTTTCTCTTGATCACGTTAGAAGTTAATCCAGAAGAAGGGTAAATAGGAGGAAGAATTACGTATTATGTATATACTATGCTACACTTGACCTTAATTCAACTTACAATGACAATTGAGCGTTCATAGAGGGTAAATGTAATTTTAAAATTTATTTATCTATTTATTTATGGCTGTGTTGGGTCTTCGTTTCTGTGCGAGGGCTTTCTCTAGTTGTGGCAAGCGGGGGCCACTCTTCATCGCGGTGCGCGGACCTCTCACTATCGCAGCCTCTCTTGTTGCGGAGCACAGGCTCCAGACGCACAGGCTCAGTAATTGTGGCTCACGGGCCCAGTTGCTCCGCGGCACATGGGATCTTCCCAGAACAGGGCTCGTACCCGTGTCCCCTGCATAGGCAGGCAGATTCTCAACCTCTGCGCCACCAAGGAAGCTCTAAATGTAATTTTTAAAGCCCATATATATGACATCTTAGGAATAAGACTTTGATTTGGAAAACACTGTATTAATAATGATGATGATGATGATGGTGATAACATATTAACTTGGCACTTACTGTGTATCAAGCACAGCATTAACCTGCAAGTACCATTAATCTTCCCATTTTACAGATGGGGAAATTTGAGACTTAGAGAGTTTGGTCACCCACTGTTAAGAAGTTAACGAGGATTCAAAGTGAAGTCCTCCCATGTTGTGGAATGAGCAGAGGGTTGGAAATTCAGAAATTTGGTTCAGACTCCTAGTTTAGCTATCTATTGGCAAGGCAACCATCATGTCACCCTTCGTCTGTAAAATATGCGTTGAGGGATGGGTTGCTAGGGTAGGGAGGAATTGGAAAAGTTGACATTTTTGAAGGCTCTGTAGCCCCCTTCAACCTTTGCATTCTGTGGTTTTGACTGTATAACGGAGTATTCACTCTGATAGTGACTCTGAGCTCAAAGGGCTATGGTGACTGAGCCACACAATCTACTGAGAGGACAGGCACATCACCAAAAGGAAGGCATGCCATTGTCCAGTCAGTGTGGCTGTTGGTTTAGTTCATGCATTTCTTCAAGCTCTTCTCCAAGATCCTCATGGCTATGGATTTTTTTGTTTGTTTGTTTGTTTTTTGCGGTACGCGGGCCTCTCACTGTTGTGGCCCGTCCTGCCGTGGAGCACAGGCTCCGGACGCGCAGGCTCAGCGGCCATGGCTCACGGGCCTAGCCACTCCGCGGCATGTGAGATCTTCCTGGACCGGGGCACGAACCCGCGTCCCCTGCATCGGCAGGCGGACTCTCAACCACTGCGCCACCAGGGAAGCCCATGGCTATGGTTTTGTACTCATCCTAAGTATTGCCCTTTTCTTAATAGAGAAAGTAATAAGAGCGGTTTCTCTGGAAAAGGAAAACCTTGTTCTTCAATAAAAAAGGTCTTCTTGGCCATTGTCTGTGTTTTAAAACAATTCAGAAAGGGACTTTTTGTGATGTGTTCTCTTGAATTTTGTCATCTCTCTTTCACCTTGTAGTTCTGCTGCCCAAATATGGTAGACTAGAAGCCCTTCTAAGTAGAGATTTGGAGAGTCTGAATATTTCCAGGAAAACCCACAGAAGGGTCTTTTCAGGCTGCAGATGGGGACAGAAAAATATCAGGGGGTAAAAATCTCAGAAATGTCTAACTCTGGTTTTTTACATTGGGATATTACCTGCTGGTTCATTTTGGCTGCAGGGGAGTTATTGGGGCTTTGGGGTAATTCACTCTCTTTAGAGATAAAATAGTGGCCACTTTGGTCATTTAAAGCTCTGTGATGTTAGTCCCACTCTTGGGCTTTAGAAGAAAAGACATGTATATTGAAGACAAACACCGGCTCTGCCATTTATTAGCTGTGTGGAGCCCAGATACTATTCCTGAACTTCCATTTCTCATCTGTAAAATAGGAATCGAATCTTTATTTCAAAGTTTATCTTGCAGTTGAAATGCAGTAATACATGGAATAAGCTTAGTCCAGTGCCTGCCTGTAGTTCAACAGATGAGAACTAATCACATCATTCAAAAATAGCAAAGACTAATACTTCGAGTTAGCAGAAGTAATACAAATAACATAGTTTTCCCTGTTCACTGAGCAAGACCACCTGCGAAATGTTTTCTTCCACCTTTTTGCCTGTTTAGCCTCTTTATAGCATATGAGTAACAATCACAATAGATGCTGTGTCAATAAGCAAGAAGAATGGCAAATATTTAATGCAGTACGCTTGTGTGCATGGAAGTTTCTATCAGAAATTACAATGCTTATGATCTGAATTCTTCTAAAAGGAAATTTAAGCTCAGAATGCTTTGTATGTGCATTAGCCATTATTTGGTACTTTCGGGAATATCCGCTATCTATGGTTGGTTGTGATTATTTGTGAAAAGCAGAAACAGGAAGAAGAGATATGAAACTGTGCTGGATTAAAAAGAGTGCCTGAGGCATGGACAGAATATTAATATCGTTTGCACAAAAATGGGCTGACCCAGTTGAGCTCAGATATCAAACCTATCTGTATACAGGAGGATGTTAACTTTCAGTGAAAAACCTTGGATAGATGCCAGTAAATTCCGGGAAAAGGAAATAATATTATACAGATTTCTTCTCTGCGATCTTTGATGTCCACAGAGAAACCCTTTCTGAAAAGACAACTATTTTCTTCTTTGGCTCATCTTTGAGAATTGCTGCAGCTAGGTCATTTTGTACCCAAAGACCACCACGAAGTTCAGAGAGGGTGGGAGGGGCCTTCCCATTTAATCCTTGGTCAGCCATTTGCATTTTCCAAAAGTTGGTTGACAATTACAAGGTTTGGGGGCTTTCAGTTATAATTGCATTGCAAAAATAATAAGAGGAAACAGGCAGAGGTTATGTTCACAGGCCCCCGGTGGCTGTCAAGGACATGTGGTTCAGCCTTTGAAGTCAGTTTCAGTAGATTTTCATGTGATATAAGCGGAGTGAAATGCTCCCATTTCAGGTTTCACAAGTGATATTGTTTAATATCCTGATATTGTTTCTTGTACATTTGTTTTAGGGAGTTATTTCCTCTGGCTATTATTTCAGAACTCCTCTATTAAGCTAAGCAAAACAGGGGGTTGAAATTACATCTCTATTTCTATTTTTATGTTATTTAAAAAAATTAATTGAAGCACATGTTATTTTTTTAAAAAAAAGTAAAACAGACACAGAAAGCTAAAAGAATGTGAAGTAACAATCTCCCTTCCCTAGTCTCTCGTCATATCCCTTTCAAAATCTCTTTTTTTTAATATGTCCAAAAAATACGAAAACAAAAACAAATTTTATGTGTAGACCCAGTCATATAGCAGACCCACTATATTGTATATTTTACCCAAATAGGTATATAAAATACTGTTGAGTACTTTGATTTCTCACTTAACATATCTTGGAGACTTTTCAATATTATTGCATACAGATCTATTGTATTCTTTTTAACATCTGCACATCATCCTGTTGTTTGGATATACCATAATGTATACAACCAGTGATTTCTGTATCTTGTTACTATAAATAACACTGTAATGAACAGGATAAATTCCTTACCTGGTATTTCTGGGTCAGAAGATAAGTGCATTTAAAATTTTGACATATATATGAATTACGTTCCTACTAAGAGTATGTGCGAGTGCTTATTTTAGGCAGGTATTCTATTGTCGCTATCTGAGTGTTGTCCTCTACACCAGGTTGAAGGTGTGGTGTCAATCGATGTAAGCAGAATAAGTAAATAAAGGATAGAAACTTGGGTACAACAAAGGTGTTAGTCAGGGTCCCAAAGGGGATCAGAAGACACACTCAAATTGAAATAATTTAAGGATGAGTCATTTACAAAGAGACTATTTACAATGATGCAAGCAGATAGAGGGGAAACCCATGGAATCATGCAATAATCTGCAGGTGGTAAATAGCAGCTGAGCTGTTACCACCTCTGAGCCATAATGGAGAGAGGAAGGAGAAGATATTGGACCTCAGGGGGAGTCACGTGGAGAAGTTCACCTTCAGAGGAGCAGTAGCCTTACATTGAAGGTCAGGGTATCATGAGAGTTCCCATCCCTGCAGTGTCACGGGGGCTTCCCATTGACTTAGCCAAGCAGAAGCCAAAATATATTCCCCTTCAATGGGGTCCATATGGGTCAACTTCACACAGCAAATAGGGCAGTTGAAAAGGGTGAAGAGTAGATCTGAAGGGGAAAAAAAATTCACATCACCCCAACACAAAGATGATTTCTATCATTATCGATTTCCAGAATCACCCATGCCAAACCAGATAAGGACCCATACAACCTTTATACCTATCTAGGAGAAAAGTCTGTATTTTTTTCTGGTAAAGTGTATCTTTTCCATTATCTAATTATTTTATTTTGTGAGTTGTCTGAGGGGAGGGACCATATCTAACTTATTCATCACACTTTTAGCAGAACCCAGAACAGTGCCCGAGACAGATGAAGCACTTAATAACTAGTTGTTGGATAAAGAAATGCCAGAAAAAATTTCTTGTTTCTGAATTTGACATTTTATAATGTTACTTAAGCCAAGTTCTTCATTATTAATGAATTATTCACTGCTGGTTGTGGGAGATTATCTTCTGGAGGATGGCTGGGCTCTAGTGCTTTCGTGAGACCCCAGCCCTAGAGGTGAAATCATACTTAACTTGGTTCTTCCCAGGTGTATGGGATTTTACTCATATACAAAGCATAGTTGATGGGAATAATTACAGACATATAAATGGCATTCGAGGTGATGGGATGTTTCCATTCCTGCTCTCTCCAAAATGGTTTTTTTTTTTCCCTTCAGGTTTATTGAGATTAAACTGACAAATAAAATTGTATGTATTTAAAGTGTACAATGTGACGATTTGATGCGTCATTACCACAAATTAATTAACACTTAATTCATCACCTCCCATGGTTACTATAATTACCACGCTCTACATTAGATCCTCAGTCCCCAAAGTTTTCTGAATCCTAAATTAATCATCTCAAGCATCTATACACACACAGTATGAACTTCCTTGGTAGAAACTTCTCTTCTTTGGCCCATGTACACCTAGATTATTATTCTTGGAAGCCTTCTCTGGTTGATACTCATTCCATAAAAGCAATGATCACATTGAATTGTATTTTCTTCTCTCAAGTGACTGTATTAAATACAAAATTTTGTTGTCTAGCTGTCTGAAGGTTTGGGCCCTGTCTTTTTCATCATGAAATCCACAACATGAATCTCGGCACTTAACAGAAGCTCCATAAATAGAAGCTGAATTTCTTCAGGAGTTCAACATTCTTCTTCCCTTTTCTAGGCTCTTCTGGACATATCCCTAGACTTTGGAGATGCAGCAAGAAAGCTGATTCTCACTCTCTTCTGCTGCTGAATAGAGAACCTGAAAACGAACACGGTAATGTAGAATAAACTTGGGTTTTAATATGAGACCAAGCGGGGCTCACATCTCAGTTTTGCCGTTTCTAGCTTGATAACCTTGAGTATTATTCAACTTCTCTAAAGTTGCTGAGTGAATGTAATAGGATTACGTACACAGTAAATTCACTGACATGATAAAATACCAGCTTTCCTTCTTCTATCACCTTCTTTCCCCTTAAGAGTATCAAAAATTGTGCTCTGGTTAAAGTCAAAGGATGGGGCAGTGGACTTAAATGGGGGATTTAAGAAGCTTCTTGTAATTTTAGAAAACGGGCATGGCATAATGGGAATCAACATTCTTCCATTAAACTTCCCTTGCCAGGAGATGTGAAGACTTAATCTTAGTACTACTACTTAGTACTACTAAATGAACAACTGAACAAAATACCACAGGGGTTTATGTACATTCACTCCCCCTTTTTCTATGCAACCTGGTATTTAGACTTGTTTTAAGAACGTATTTCAATGAATGGATGTTGGTGTCGAAATGGTAACGTTATACCCTCATTCTCATTCATTCCTGAATCTTGTGATCCACCTTTGTGAATCTTTAGATCAATCATGGATATCTTATTCTTGAGCTAACCTGTCCACACGACTTAATAAACTCACCTGAATTGTTTCCCAACCTTACCAGACCCTGCCCCTTAAATGCTGCTCTCCCTCTCTTGCTTATCTCCAGCCACATTAGCTTTCTTTGAGTTCTTTGCAATTTTGCACGACCATCTAAGTATTATAAATAAAAGTACAATACATATAAAATTATAATATACATTCAACTTATATAGAAAATTACAATATACATAAAATTAAATATACACAAGAGTAGCTGTCTTACTAATAGCATTAAATTATATCACCCAAATTCTGTTTCTGAAGGCTCGGGATTCACAGTCTGTGGCACGTATAGCATTGTCCCTTTGCCCCTGCTGACGTCAGCAGCCCCCTCTCCCACCATGCTGTCTCTTAAGCCTTTATGCCAGTCAGGCAGAACCTTCTCTTGGTTTCACCAAGGCCTTCTTTTTTATTCTGGAACACGCTCTTACTTCTGTTTATATCTATTGTGCCCCACCTCAACGCCCAATTCCACTTACATCCCCAGGGTCAGTTGCCTCTGCTCACCCTTCAGTTTTCAACTTGAAACAGTCGCTTCTACAGAAGGCTTTCCTGACCCCTCTTAGGGTCACACCCCCTGCTAGGTCATCCATAGCACACTGCCCTTCTCTGGATAGCACTTCCCCTATGTCAATGTTAAAGCTGATTTAAATTTCTTTTTTTAATTTAATTTTTATTTTATACTGGAGTACAGTTGATTTACAATGTTGTGCTGGTTTCAGGTGTACAGCAAAGTGATTCAGTTATACATATACATGTGATTTAACTTTCTGACTCTTTCTCCAGTCTATAAGACCTAAGAGGAGAGAACCTATGGCTGTCTTATTTCTTGTTATATATCCAGTGTCTGGCATAGTGCATGATCCATAGAAGATGCTAAGTAAATAATTACCAATTAAAATTCTAAGCTAAAGACGTAAGGGTATTTGGTTTAGAATGATATTAGTTTCCTTCTGCTGCTATAACAAATTGCCATAAATTTAATAGTTTAAGATGATGTAAATTTATTATCTCACAGTTCTGGAGGTCAGAAGCCCCAAAATGGGTCTTACCACACTAAAATCAAGGTGTTGGTGGAGTTATTTAACTTTGGACACTCTGAGGGAGATTTTGTTTTCTTGCCTTTTCCACCTCCTAGAAGCTTTGGCTTGTGGCCCTTTCCTCCATCTTCAAATCCAGCAACACTGGACCAAGTTCTCTCATGCTGCCATTTCTTTACCTCTCTCTTCTTCCTCTCTCTTCTACTTTTAATGACCCTTGCGATTACATTTGAACTATCCAGATAATCCAAGATGAAGTCTTTATTTTAAGTTCAGCTGATTAGTAACCTAAACTCCATCTGCCACCTTCATTCCCCTTTGCCGTGTAACCTAAAGTATTCATAGATTCTAAAAGATTAGAGCGTGGGCATCTTTGGGGGCCGACATTCTGCCTATCGTAAGAATGGTACTATTTTATTCACCTTCGTATCTTTAAAATGAGAGGTGAGGTTAGTGGACCTCAAAGGAATTATCTATCTCTGGCCCAAGCAGTAGAGATAATATTAAATTATTAAATGGATGTATTCTACTCCTTTCTTCCTGTAAATTATGTTTGGCTATAACAACTCCAAGTCATGAGACATAAAACACCAGAAAGAAGAAAGTAGATGCCAACCAACCAACAATGGCATCATTAGTTGGGCTTGACTCTTAAATGAGTTATTATTTTGTTTTTCTTTTGGGGGGGCCTAGCATGGCTATAGTCTTAAAAGCAGACATTCTTTTTTTTTTTTTTTAAACATCTTTACTGGAGTATAATTGCTCTACAATGGTGTGTTAGTTTCTGCTTTATAACAAGTGAATCAGCTATACATATACATATATCCCCATATCTCCTCCCTCTTGAGTCTCCCTCCCACCCTCCCTATCCCACCCCTCCAGGCGGTCACAAAGCACCAAGCTGATCTCCCTGTGCTATGAGGCTGCTTCCCACTAGCTATCTACCTTACGTTTGGTAGTGTATATATGTCCATGCCTCTCTCTCGCTTTGTCACAGCTTACCCTTCCCGCTCCCCATATCCTCAAGTCCGCTCTCTAGTAGGTCTGTGTCTTTATTCCTGTCTTACCCCTAGGTTCTTCATGACATTATTTTTTCTTACATCCCATATATATGTGTTAGCATACGGTATTTGTCTTTCTCTAAAAGCAGACATCCTTTAAAGAGAAAAAGTTGTTCTCAATTCTTTAATATCTCATTGGCACATCAAGGTGGAAGGTTGAAAATTGTGCTTTATTCTAAACCATTTGAAATGAAATTCAGGATATGATGTAAGGGATGTAGTTATCACAAAGAGAAGAGCAAAAGCCCATCCCTCCCAGTCCAGTGGCATGTAGGGAGAAAGAGGAAAGTCAATGGGAAACATGTAGTAAAACAGGTATTCTGTGACTTTCTGCTTTGTTTAAATCCATAACGAGAATACCCATACAGATGTGAGATTTACTAGTCAAGTCCTTAGTGGCAAGATGTATATTCAAGGCTTTGAGCAAAGAAAATGTGATGAAAGGACCACTTACAGAGAGGTGTGGGCAGGATTAAAGGAACCAGTAATAGATGGAGAAGCAGCAAGAACTATCAACAGAGGCGGAGGACCAGAAGGGGGAGATGGGTTTGGGGATCCACAAGAGTAAGAGTTTTAACTGTACGCAAGAGGGTCATTCAACAGGAGTTGTGGCCATTGATAGAAGAAAGAGCCACTGTCAAACTATGCCCCTGCAGGGGGGAGTGTGGAGGGAACACCTCCACTTTTCTCTCTCCCCACCTCCTGATCTCCGCTCTCTAATTTGGCAAATTCAAACCTGGAAGCCATAAGGCAAGTGAGACTGTGATCTGGTCTATAAAGGACAGTCCCCCAGGAAAAAATAACAGGAGCAAATGGAGAATAACTCACATAGAATAGAACTAACATCTGAACATATGGGGTTATGCCTGGGCATAGCCTGGGTGAAACTTCACCTTTAGTTTGGCACCATGACAAAGGGGTACACAAATCCTTGTCTAAGAGTGGACTTCTGGGGAGCTTAGCCCCAAACACGGATGGAGCTGGGTTTCAAACCTATTTGCCTTCCTCCAAAACCCATGTTATTATCTACCACCACCTAATGCTGGCTCTTGTCAGATCCTCAGGAGAGAACCTGCTGAAGCAGCATTTCTTTTTTCCAGTTTGATCTCCAAATGATGGAGTACCATTTAATTCTTGCAGGAGAATCTGAAGGTTTTTTTTTTTTTTAATTGCATTTCCTCCATACATCAGTTCAGTAGAAAAACACTATAGGAATGCAGTTTCAATATTTTTATGAAATGGATCCAAGACTAAAAGAATACCACCTAACAGAATTACTGAGTGCTAATGAGTTTGAAATCTTAATTTTCCTAAACTGTATTAACTGGGTTCAAATTTTTACCTTGCCCCTTACTGTATTATGACTCTGGAAAACTGTTTGAATTGATGGTACCTCATTTTCTGTACCTGTGAGATTGAGGTAAAATAAGATCGTTTTTAGGATTAAATATTTTAATACAGCTAAAGTCCTTACAAGAGTGGTTGGTATATATTAAACAAGACTCGGTAAATGTTATTATTACATGTCTTAACAACAACACCTTCTGCTTTTATTCAAGAAACTTTTAGTGAGCAACCACTCTATGGGAAGACCTATAAGAAATGGTCTCTGTACTTAACATCAGAATTTGGCAGGAAAAACAGACTGTCAATATAAGGTTGTTCATGACAAGACAGAGGGAGTCATAGAGGTCTGGGTTATATTAACTACCATCATTTATTTATTAGTGTTGTCACAAATTCACACTGGCCAGACATTGGTTGAGATAGGCAAGAAGGAAAAACCAAATTTTGTTAAATGTTACCTGTAGCATTTATGATTAATAAGGCAGTTGTTCCTTATTTATGATTGATTAATTATGCTTTTGAATTTTTGTTTCTCTAAGGTTTTATCTTACTTTTTAAAAAGTCTTTCAAGAAATAACTCTGGTTTTATGGACTTTTCACTAGGGCAGCAGCCCAAAGACACAGGTTCATTTGCTGGCACTACAAATTACTAGCTTTGTGTTGCTGGACCATCCTCTCTGAGCATCCTCATCTATAAAATGAACCTAACATCCACCCTTTCTGCTGCCCTAGTAGAACATTATGAGGACCAATAAGCTAAATGGATGTGCTAGTAAGAGTGTTAAAAACATAAGACTTTGTGCAAATGTAGAGAAGGAAGTTGTCAACCCATGATATACCCTGAGATAAGACTATAGTTGTTCAGGACACAGGGTTTGGATTTCAGATATACTTGGGTTTGAATCCTGGCTTTGCCACTTATCAGCTGTGCAAACTTGGTTGAGTAAAGGATCTTTTTGAACCTCATTTTATGTAATGGATCATTGTGAGGATTGGTTGAGGTTGTATGTAGAAAATGCTTAGCACATCGTTAAGCTCATGGCTCAATAAGATGTTTTTTTTTAACTGTTCCTTATACTGAAGCTTGGGTAGGAACGTATTGTAGTAATCAAATGAAGAAGCAATCTTGCACCTAAAATTTACAACCAAGAGTCATAGCAGAAGAGAGAAACCACCCATATTTGTATTTGTCTCCCTGGCTCAGCAAGATGACTTAAGGAAGTTTTGAAATGTTAGAATTCAGACAAGCATTATGGAAAGACAAAACACTGTCCCAAATTGTGCCTGTAGTATATGCAGAAAGTAGATAAGGCTTATCACTTATAATTTAAATGGGGGATTTATTAAACCAGATAAGGATCTAGAATTTCTGATAAATTCTGTTTCTGCTTCTTATCCAACCACTTTTATGCTTTTAATCATTAACACCTCTGAAGTTACACGGGGCATGTAACACTTTTATCACCCAGACTTTCCTCTCAAAAGACACATAAAAGATTGCAAGGACTTGCAGACACCAGAAACAATAGCAGGAAGCCAGAGAATTTGCCTAAAAATTGAAGGTGAGTCAAATAGGAAAAGTCTTCGTAACCAGGAGCAACCAGACAGCGTCTAATGTGACTTTGCCACATAAAAGACTCTGTTATAACAAAAAAACCCACCAGTACCCTAAGCTGTAGAGTTTTGCCAAAAACACACATGAAAAAACATTTCCTGTCTGTACTGAACTACCAAGTTGCTGTGACATTATGTGTCTGGGTGTGACTTTCAATATAGGTAAACAATTTTGCTTTTTTTTTCAAAGATAACATTACCAACAGTGTATTCCAGACTCAAATTCTGGTTGTTTTCTTATTCAATGTTTATTGAAACTTCATATTCTTTTCATAACTGACCTCTATTTTTATATATGTATATAGACATATATATATGTGTGTATACACACACACACACACACACATACACACACACATTAAATGGAAATCTGGGGGGCAAAGAAATCCTAGACCATTAGGGCTAGAAGAAAACTTAATAGTGACTTAGCCCAACTCTGTCTTTTAATAGATGCAAATACTAAATCCAAGAAAGGACAATGATTTTTTTGTCTCACAGAAGTAGGACTCAGACCCCCAGATGTTCTTCTTTGTATTTTTTTCTACCTTTCCACTATATAATGCTGCCTTTCAAAGTAAGAAAACAAAAACAAACCTTAAAAAAAAATACTGCACAATAGAACAAATACCTGTACAGGGGAATTTTTACTATTGTGGATATTGGAAACACTAAAGCTAGGGAGATCCCATATCCTAGTTTGCCAAGAGTAGTTCGGTGTGCACCTGTTGTCCTGTTGTAATAATCAGTACTACCCCATTTGCTCTCACAATTGTGTGATTTGGAAGATAATTTATACGGTCACCTTAATGAAAGCACAAGTTTCTTGTTGAAGGTAAAGAGCCACATTTTACTTGCAAAGAATCTGAAGGTCCATTCTAAAACTTGGCCTCCCATAAGGAAATCCACACAACCTATTACAAGAGCTTGGGATTAAAAAGGTGGTGTGGGTGGGAGATGCTGTGTACTTGAAAATGATCAAGGTCACACACCATGGCCATAGTAGAGCTAACCGTTGCCACAAAGACCCAAGCACGTATGTGTGGCTTTGCAAGATGTCTTCAATGAGAATTTTCGTTCCGCTTTTATTTTTGTTTGTTTTTAACAAACAACATGAAAGTACATGAAAGAGTAGTCAGGCTATGCTGTGACTGTAAAAACTCAGCTGGGAGTTGAAACCCAAATTCATGTCTCAGCAAAGTGTGACTTGAGGCTGGTCGCTCTAAATCTCTGGATCTTATTATCTATAAGATAAAAGGATTGAATGAGACTATCTCTGTTTCTTTCCAGCTCCAGTTTTAGACTCCCATGGATTTGTTAATTAACTTCCATGATTTTATCCTTTCCCAGGAAAATGTATTACCCTTACCCACACCCTCACCTCCACCATCACCAATTTGTCCCAAGCTCTCAATGAAATGTCCTCAGAAATTTCAGAAAGCGGGATAAATGAGAACCACAAAGAATTTCTCCTCCTGGAATTTGCCTTAGACTTTCATACAACTTAACGCAACGTAACAACATAAGGTTGAAACAATGAGAGCCCATCTCTCCATCCCAGGGTCCTGACTGGGACAGATGTCACTTGCATGTCTCATGTTTTTATTTTATTAGCTCAGTGGCAAACTAAGCCTCTGCCTGTACGTGTGGAATGGATAAAATATGCCATGGCCAATCGGCTCAACTCTGCTTTTACCCCCAATTGGTTCAGACCACAGCCCAGCAACTCATGATGACGATAGACAAAACTGAAACGATGGGATTAGATATGCTATAACCTCATTTGATGGCATGAATAGACCTAGCCTCATTTTTTCCAGACTCTGTTGCTGAGTTTTAATGAGAAGTCCAAAAGGTCAATTACTTTTTGACTGACTGTATGAAGAGAAAATTGATAGCTGGGGAAAGTTGATTGTATTATTCACCCTGCATACACAGCAAATTGGTTTTCTATTTATGGAGAATGTTTTTAATTAGTGCTTGAATTGTGCATTAAAATTGGGCAACTATAAATAGTTAACAGCTGTGATATTTTATACCTTAAAATTCAAAACTTTTTTCCCCCCTCATTTGATGAATTCTAACCCATAGCTCTCTGTTTACATGTTTGCTATTTTGGTTCTGTGTAATTCTAGAAATAACTAGTTTCAGACAGTTATGGTTTAGTGAACGCAGGGAATTGCTTTTGCTAAAATTATTGTTGCTTGTTTCTAAAACTCCTACAGAATAAATCTACGGTCTTCAGAAAAGCAGAAGTTATTTCCAATGACACACACTATTTGCTGAAAATTTACGGTAGATTGACTCATGCATCTTTGCATTGCACTTAAATTAAAATACTATAGCTTTGGTTGAAGGGTAGATGTGTCAGTGGCCTCTCTGCGGCTTAACGGTTTGTTTTGATAGGACAGAGAAAGTTTACCTAATTATAGGAGGCTCATTATTGGTTCTGAAGGAGGAAAAAAGTCATCTCAACATTGATTTCTTCTGGAAATGAATCATGCAGTTGTATAACTTTTAGCACCACTGTCTGTCTCCATCTATGATCTTTTTTTTTCTTTTAGTTAATGTGAAGTTTGTCATTTCAAATAATGTCTGATGTCTGGCCCCAGACTATTTGTAGATTTATCCTAGCCAACATGTGTCACTCATCTTTGTTTAGAATCTGCAGCCTTCATCCTAGCAACCTCTTTTTATTTTATCCTTGCTTTTGCTTCCTTGGTGGCTCTGTACAGATTATAATGGGCTCTCTCAGAAAAAGTATGATTAACGGTGCGTATCATAAGTCCATAGATGTAAAGTAAATTGGAATTCTTGACATGAATTTATCATTCAGGTAAATATTGGCTGCATCTTATTTCAACAGTTGCTTTGCCCATATTTTATAGTGGCCGACCCGTCCTTTTAACGGTGCCACTTAAAGAAACAACAGACAGTTCAAACTATTCACTCAACACACCCAATCTCTAAGCTGAAGCTGGAGATGTCAGAATTCTCCAAATATGAGAAAAAGATGCCTTGATTTTCAAACAATTATAATTTTAAAATTAGACTTTCATGACTTTTATGTGGTATTTGCTTTGTTTACCTGCTTACTGAACACACAAATAAAAAATGGATTCCAGCATGTTGTTGCCTATTTAGGAATCAATTTCTTTTCATTTAACCCTGATCCTGAGCCATTGACTGTCTTCCTATGGCCTTATGGGTTAGTCAATGACTTCACCACACATTGAACCATAGAATTTTCTACCTCACCTTTAGCTTGTGTATGAAGTAACCCACATGAACTTGCATGTCAAGAATTCAGCTAAGAACATGATGAGGTCTTGGGAAGAGCATTCCCTTAGGAAACTCCTAAATGCTGATTTAGCTCTCCTAAGTAATCTGGCTCTCCTACTTTGGACTCTATTCCAAAATGGTTTTTTTTTGGGGGGGGGAATATATACCAACATGTATTAATGGGTGCTTTCGCAAAAGAGACAGTACGTCATTATCACAAAGGAGCAGCCACTTTCAAATAAGAGTATATGGATTAGTGTACAAGGTAAACATTTTGGGTACATCCGAGCCTTGGTGAAACTGGTTTACCACTTTGGCTCTGTTGCCACATGGGTAGTGGATCAGGCAGCCAGAAAAGCATGGACTCATTTCAGCTGTGGAAGTTCAGGGCGTGACTCCAAGCCAGAAGCGTGGCCATGGCCAGCTGTCTCAAGCCTCTGTGTGTACTCAGTAACCGAGAGTACGTTACAGCATATGCTGTGTCAGATCCAGCCATTAGCCTTCCAGATCAAGTTAGGGGAGTCTTTCTTGCATGTGGTGCACTAGCAAGAAAGCTTCAGTTGAATTATAGGGATCAGCAAGCAGAAAGGTAGAGAGACTAAAGCTCAAAATACAATTTGGACTTTCACTTGCCAGCTCTTAATAGTAGCGTATCTACTTTTGTCTCCTTATAAAACTAACATATACATAATATGTAGATGCAGGTTTTTCAACACTCCACACATCAGCTGGAATGGAGAAGTTTCCTCTCTGAAAAATATGCAATAAAGGATATATTTACTCTTTTAAACATAAACCCCCAAGTGGTGTTGTTTTCTTTCTGTACTAAGCCTCTCCAGTTTTCTACATTTTTTTCTATAGGAATGTGATTACGTAGTATAAAGAAAAACAAAAAACTAATAGGAGAAAACAAATGACTTTGAGAGTCCAATGTCAAAGGTGTCATGCCAATTACTGTAAAAATTCAATTAATAAAAACACAGCTCTCAGCAATCATGAAAATAAGTAGAAAGTCTGAATTGCCCTCCTTTATGTAAAAAACAAAAAATGTCAGAAAAACAAGCTTATCTCGTAGATGTTAGGAAAGTATGATTTTCAAGGTAAATTCTAGAGTTTGAACGAATTAAATCTATCTCCTTACATAAACCCATCTACTATAGAATGAGTCATCATTCCACATGGTAGCTCCAAATTCTTGATGCTCAATCATCAAAGAAAGAGATGATTTTTTTAACGTCCTTATTTACTAAGCCACAAGAATAGCATAATAGAATTTTTAAAGTTTGGTTTCTTTTTTTTTTTAATTGGCTTTTTAACAAAGAGGAATTCTCAAGTTCAAAGACTAAGTTGTATTCATTGTACTGCCTCCAGTGCTTAGGCAAGTACATGGCACAGAGTTGGTACTCATAAATTCTTGATGAATCAAAGGAATTTTAACACCAATTGTAGGAGCTGTATAATTGCCCTGAAGAAGAAACAAAAAGTCATCTCAGCATTGATTGCATCTGGAAAAGAACCACGCTATAACTTCTATCACTACTGTGTCTCCATCAATGATCCGAGAATTCAATTATCTAAAAATTCAGTTTCCCCCATTTTTCAGGAATACATTGTCGGTATGGTTGAATTAGCTTTTGCTAGGAGAGACAGACTGGCTTTCAGGCTGAAGTTGCGACCCTGAAGCTGATTGCCTGTACCCATGGTCCAGATGGTCATTACTAGCCGTGAAACCTTGGGCAAGCCACTTCACTTCTAAATACCTGTTTCCTAGTAAGAATAGTGCCTACCTACTCGGCTTTTTGTGAGAATCTAGTTCATAGATGTAAAACACTTGTAAAATGAATGTTCCCTAGCACTTCATAAGTCTTACTATTTTATTTTTAATGAGATTCATAAAAGGAAAGCATTATATCTCAAATGTCTTATCACTTATATTTTCTAAGAATTTCTAGAGTAACCAGAGAATAACTGATTTGCTTTTTAATATATTCCTGGCTGTCAAAAAAAAAAAATAAGTAAGAAAGTTCATTTGGCCTCTAAAGTTTTGGTTTAAATATAAACCCACGATTATCTCTTGAAATCATCTTATGGCAGCCTTAAAGTGATACGATTTATTCAGAAGTTAGTAAAGAGATTTTCTATCCAAGAGATGCTTATAAATCATTAGCCAGCAGAGGCTGCAAGAAACATTATATACGCATTTAGAGTCTGATTAAATATCTGGTTGGCTATTTTTTCTGAGGAAAAAATTTTTCTATTTTTTGGCTTGGTAATTTATTTTACTTTAATAAAGCCAGTACTTTTTAAGACAATGAAAAATTCAATAAAATGACTATGATTCTAAGACCCACGTGAAAAATATTCTTTTTTTTTTTTGGAGATAAAAATTCCGATAAATCATTTCACATCTAGGTCACTGATACCAAGCAGTTCTCTGCCACTATGGAAGCATGTCTGAGTGGTTCCGTCCTGAGATTACTGACTTGTTTATAGAAAGGGAACAACAGGACCAAAGTTATATTCTTGCTGCCTCTGTTGGTCAGGTAGCCGTGATCTTTCCATCACTCTTACACTGCTCCTTATTCAGTAAAGCAAATTAATTTTTCACACATCTAGATATTCTAAGAGTCTCACCACCAACAAGAAAGGTTAAAGTATCAATAAATACTTGGATTAAGGGTGAAATAGAGAAAAGTGAAAGCTATTTGCTT
The DNA here is from genome assembly GCF_963924675.1 of Phocoena phocoena. Taxonomy (NCBI): domain Eukaryota; kingdom Metazoa; phylum Chordata; class Mammalia; order Artiodactyla; family Phocoenidae; genus Phocoena; species Phocoena phocoena. Next base: position 61,505,131 of record NC_089235.1, read on the forward strand.
TTTAAAAATGAATAAATCCTTACTTCAATCCTTTTCCCAAAGCTAAGTGCTTAAGAGAAACATACGTGTCTTTCAGAGCTATGGACTGAAACCAGTTTCCAAGTTGGAGGGATAAGAGCTGCGAAATTCAAAAAAATGCTTTCATTTACTTATGGATAATAAGAGTCTGTAACAAAATCTAAAACGTAATTAATCAATTATAAAAATTCAAATAGAAATACACTGTAAGAGCACGAATTATAAGTCATGTACCCATTTGTTGCTCTTTCCAGATTACTATTTTAGGTGGCTCTTGGATTACTGAAACGTTTTCCTTTTTAGTGATGCAGTGAGAAAAGCATCAAGATAGCAAATCAGAAGATCTGAATTCAAATCCCTGTTATTTCCCATCCATCTGGCAGAAGGCAAGTCTCTTGACCTTCCTGAGCCTTAGTTAATATACCGATAAAATCAGAATTTTATGAGGATAATAGAGATCATGAACCTAATGAAAATGTTATCAGTGTTTTAAAACAGCAACAAAAGTATCTGACTCAGGAAGTCTGGGCCTTGATCACAAACAAGAGTGCCTGGCACAGAGATGGAGTGAAATATATGTTCATTTGAATGTTCATCAATGCATGAATAAACAGATGAATGTATAGTAGATAAAAGACTGTGACATTTATTTCCCAGCCTGAGCAGAAAAATAATAATAATAATAATAGAAGCAGGAACATCACCCTCATTTGAGATAGTGATTATACTATTTAAGTTGTCAGTTTCTCTAATGCATAAGATGCACATTGCTCAATATATGGCAAGCTACAAAGGTAAAGATTCTGAATCCAGGGGCAGAGGGTGGAGATGCTTAGGCTCAGCCCAAGTATAGCTTTTGGAGCTTGAATCCTACCTCTGCACCTCAACTGCTGTGTGATATTAAGCAAGTCACTTAAATACTCTGTGCCTCAGTTTTGTCACACGTCAAACAGGAAAGATAACAGTTTTATTACAGTGTATTAAGCATCAAAAGAGATAGCTGAAGTGTAGCACTTGGTACTCCCCCAAAATAAACACATTTCTGGGGTAACTTCATCAGGGAGAACTGATAGAAAATACACCAAGATGGCAACATTGCTATAATTATTTCCACCTACAACATTATCAAAATTATCGAAGTTTCTCATTCTTAGGCAAAGTTATTTGGCTTGGTTTTAGCCAACATGGTCCCAGGAACATTCCACAGTTTCAGCTAGAACTTGCAAAATACATGCATTTTTAAATAGGAGGTCAGATGCTAGACAAATTATGGAAGTAGTAGCAACACCAAGTCTGTGCATATACTGATCTCTTGTAAAGATCATGTTAATGTCACTTAGGTATAACTCTGAGAGCTACTTACTAGTCTTCTCTGCCAGGTAAGTATTTTAAGTTAAAAAAACAAGTCTTTCCATTATCCAAGGCATTGTCTCATTTAATTTCTAAAGCTCCGAGGCTATCACTACTGACCTTAATTTCTAAGATCTGGACTTTAGTTCTGGTTGTGACACTTATTAGTTAGACAAATTTATTATGTCACTTAAAGTCTCTGAGTTTCTGTTTCCTCATGGAGTTAATGAGATTCTCAGATTAATATAATACCTGTGGAACGAATTACAAATAGCAAACCAAGCCAGTGCTGTCTCCCAAGGTCAGTTGATGATGTCGTTTTCGTGCCCATTCCATTTTCAGAGGAGAGAAAACTAAGTATTTTTACATTTTAATTTAATTGAAAGAAATGTTGCTGGTGACGGTATGTTATCTTAAAGAAAAAAGGGTGTTTTATCTTAGAGGTTATTGGGCAAATTTAGTGGAAGGCACACAGTGAGAAAGCAAAATTATCTGCAAAACGCCACAAAAAAAGATTTTGGAGCAATCTTGGCAACCCAAGAAGGAGGAAGAGTGAGGTTACATGAAACCAAGAAGAGAGGATTGGAGGTAAAGTCCTAGAGAAAAATGTTGAGAAGGAAAGGCCTGAGAGAAGATGGCAAAGGGGAAATTCCTAGTGTATTATTGGCTAGGGAATTTTGAAGAAGAGGAATGCCGAATACTCAATTTTAAGTTGTTTGATCTGCTCTTGAAATAATCATCCTCTGTCCTCAGCACTTCGGTAGAAAGACACCGCATATAACTAACTGTCTTGCACCGGTGATGCTTCAGGGTCAGGAAATAAAGTTCCCTTGTGTGATGGATTGCACACACTTGAACTTACAAAATGGGATTTAGTCTTCCCTTCAGTCTTAATTTAGGTGATCAAGTTGAAATAATTTACCTTAAGGCTACAACTTGTGAATGTGGTTATTCATCAGGGAAATTCTCCCATAGCAACAGATTGCCAACAGGTCATGTAACCAATGTTTGTATTCTAAAATACATGTATGAAACATATTCATAGAGGAAGCATGTGACAGACAAGGAGCCACTTAACAGAGACACCATGGACCTGGGGTTGAAGAATAGAACACAAAACCAAGATTGAGTTGAGCTCAATGGTGTGGCCAAGATATCCTAAAACATTAACCCTGTACATATCCCCATGGTGCCCCAGAACACACACAGCATTACTTCTAGGAGTCCCTAAATTCTGGCTTCCGTTTTCCGTGATGTATTCTTGCCTCTGAAATTAATGTGTTTAAAAAATATTTTTTAGCAACTAAATGCTCATTTTTAAGCAAAATTGTTCCCCCGTGTTGTATCCATTGTGACATGTCCTTGTAAGCTTTTGGATCCTTTGAGAGAAAGAGAAATAGGAGTAAGAGACTTCAGTATCTATGCCTGTTAAGAAGGAGGAGTTTTGGAGTCGTTTATCAGAACTTAGAAAATATATTTGCTTGACATTAAGTTTAGATCTTCTCAGAAGTATTTCATGAAAAGATGTGCTGAAAATTATATATAAAGTACGCAGCCAAATTTCATAATATGAAATCTCTGAAATATAAACAGACCATTAAAAAACGAACATGTCATTTATTAGGCACACGCTTCCCAGCAGAGCTGAAATAAATATTTATCTCTATAATGCAGGAAATATTTTCCCAGAAGTGGGTTATATTCTGTGTTTCATCAGCTCAACAAATGCCCGATGATCTCTTTTAACTTCTCTGTGTTGAATGTCAACCAAATACATCAGGTCAAAAGTCAACCACACACTCTTCAATCTTTATGGAGACCTTGTTGCTAAGGATTCTCGGAAGCAAGGGGTAAAAGAAGTGGTCAACAGCAATTGCTCTGAAGATCGTTCATTCCTGACCTCCGTATACAGTGAGGAGAGAGGCAAAGATGCCCTTTAGTAATTCAACCTGTACCTGTTTAGTGCCTATCTCCAGGGAACTCAGGTACCACGAAAATTTGTTTGACCCATTCCATAAGCAGAGCATGGATCTGGTCTCCACACTTGCAAAAATAGAGAACTAAGATGTAGCAGAAGTAAATAGTCTTCCCCAAGGCAAAAATCTGTAATGGTATTGAAAGTTGGGCCCAGGCTTCTTAAATGTCGAGTCACCGCTATTGTTTAGCATAGTTTCTATTAAAAATATTCAGTTTAGTCATCTTTTTTTCCTAGAGAGCATAAAGCAATTTAAAAGAGATCATGTATTTGAGCTGACTACAAAGAATAAAGATGCCTTGTCAAAAAGGAAAAAAAAGTGCATAAAGTATTAATTTCCCTTTCACACTGCCGAAAGCATTAAAGAATCTCTCAGTTATAAAATGTGAACTTTCTTCCTCTATATGGATTTGGCAAGTTACCAAACTCTATTGACTCTTCCTTTATAATACATTGGCTATCTTTTCGTCTCACTTTCTATTCTTTCAAGATCTCATCCACTCTGATGGCTTTAATTACAACCTATATGTGGATGACTCTCTGATCTGTACCTCTGGCTGAGATTTTGTTGGGGCCATCAGATACCTCCCCTTGAATATTTCAGAAGGATGTTGAACTCAACGTACCCAAAATTTAATTTATCATCTTTTCTCTGAAATTTGCATTTCTTTTCTCAGTAAATGGCATCACATCCAATTGTTCAAGCCAGGAACCTGGGAATTTCCCTGACCCCTTCCTCTCCCTGACCCTCCATTTCCAAGCAATCAGTAAGTCTTGTTACTTCCACATTCTTTTTTTAATCCATTTGCTTCACTTGATACTCACCCTTGCTTCCAAAGCCCTGATTTACCTAATTGAACTATCTGATCTTTCAGCCTCCCTTGCTGCTAGCATAATTCTAGCCAATGAGATGTAAATGGATTTCACCCCATAAGTTTTCCAGGATGGTTCTTTGAAAAGATGACTAACTAGCTGTCCCGTTGTCTCGGCGCTTGGTCTACAATTTTTCCCTTCATCCTGCGTAGAATGTAGGTACAATGTTTGAAGTTATAGCAGCCCTTTTGTGGCTATGAGGAGAAAAGCCACATGTAAAATATGGTGAAGGCAGAAAACAGAAGTCTTGGTGCCTGATGACAACATAGTACTACTGTGTTAGGATTCTCTGCCTTCAGATTTCTTATTATTTGAAAAAACAAACCAATAAACCACAAAATCCATCTCTTATCTCACCGAGCAAGTTACTTGCTGCGTTTCTATTACATGAAGCCAAGAAGGCTTACCTCTGACACACCTCTCATATTCTGATTTTCAGATCCAGCAGCAGCATTCCCTTTTTTTTTTTTTGGCCACACCCACATTGCTTACGGGATCTTAGTTCCCTGACCCGGGATTGAACCCATGTTCCCTGCAGTGGAAGCGCTGTCTTAACCACTGGACCGTCAGGGAAGTCCCAACAGTCACTTTCTTAAAATCTTTCATGCGCTCCCACTGCCCGTGGTATCTTTTTCAAACTCCTAAGAAGCACCTACAATGTCCTTCAGATCTACTCCTTACCTTCAGCTGAGCCTTATCTGCCCCATCAAGTTCCAAACGCTAGCCTCAGTGAACTACTTTCAGTGCCCCACACATATCATTCTATCTCTCAACCAAGACTTTGCATATGGTACTCCTTCTATGCAGAATGTCTTCCTTTTATAACTTCTCAACTTTATTTGGCTAATTCCAATATTTGGCTAACTTTATTTGGCTAATTCCAATAGTTTTCCAAAACCTGCAAAACCCCTAAAGGAAACCTTTCCTAATCCGCCAAGCCTAAATCAGGTTCCTCTCATCTAGGTCTCCATGACAACTGGATGCCCGGTATTTATCCCTATCAGAATGGGAAAAAGATTTAAAAAGTAATGGCAACTGTTTTTAAACTTCTCTCTCTTCCCCAAAAGACAATAAATTCCTTAAGAAAAAGACTGTGTCTTAAGGACTATTGTAACTCCAGATACTGTACTGCAGTATCTGATAAATCATTCATAGTTGTTGAATGAGTAGATGAATGAATGCATTTACATCACACATATCTATCATTCGAACTCAAACCCCTCTCATTATGTGCCCATGTAATTATTCATTCTAATTCATCCACTATTAGTCAAGAAATTGCTGTGTATAATTAAACACGGAACAAAAATAATGAAAGTCAGGAGCTTGCCTTGAGCCACATTTTAACCAGAAGAAGGTATTGATCCCTGAGTACGTAAATGGGGATACCCGTGCTCTTTAGTGTAATTAAGCTTATACTTAGATGTATTTAAATAATAGAATTTAGTAATTTATATATATTAATATCTTTTCTTTTCTCTGGTTATTTTTTTTTTCATTGATTGCTTTGATTGAAAAAGCCTCACATAAAGACACTCTTTAGGTGCACTGAATCAGTACATACTGACCTGGAAACAATCTTAAGATTGATGACTTACTGAATCTATAAGAACTGATTTCCAAAGTGGAGGCAAAACCAAATTTTTCTAATTGATGATTTCCAGGCTTACAAACACTTCTTGAGAATTAAAACATTCCAAGAGTTTGGAATGTAATGTTGATGTTATTTTTTTTTAACAGTTTTATGAAGGTATAAATTATATACCATACAATTAACCAATTGTAAGTGAAGAGCTGGAATTTTTAGTGTATTTATATAGCTGTGCAGCCATCACTGTAAAACAAATTTATAACACAGCTATCACTTCCCGGAGTGCCACTGTGCCCATATGAAATCAATTCCTGCTTCTTCCCCCAGCCTCAGGCAACTACTCATCTGCTTTCTATCTTGAGAGTCTTGCCTATCCTAGAAATTTCATATAAAAGGAATAATATAATACTTAGTCATTTTTGTCTGGTTTCCTCTACTTTGAATAATTTGGAGAGAAGCCATCATCTATATTGTTCCGTGTATCAGTAGTTTGTTCCTTATAGTATTGATCCATTGTGTGGACACACTACTTGATGGACAAAATCCATCCACTGCTTGATGGACATTTGTGTTGTTTCCAGTTTTTGACTACTACGAATAATACTGTTATGAAAATTCATGTACAAGAATTTGTGTGGACATGCGTTGTAATTTCTCTTGGATAGCTCTCAAAGAGTTGAATTGATGGCTTATATTTTAAGTTTATATTTAACCTTTAAAGGAAGTGCCAAACTGTTTTCCAAAGTGACTGTTTACATCCTTACCAATAAAGAAAGAGGGAGCCAGTTTATCACATCCTAGCCAACACTTAGTACTATCACTTTTAAAAAATTATTATGGCTAGTGTAATCTGTGTATAATGGTATCTCATTGGAATTTAATGAGTAATGGCATTGGGCTTCTTTCCATACATATATTAGCTATTTGTTGTCTTTGTAGAAATGTCTGTTCAGTTATTTAGCTCATGTTTTTTTATTTAGTCAGTTGCATTTTATTACTCAGTTTTTTACAAGTCCTTTATGGAATATATGATTTGCAAATATTTTCTTCCAATCTGTGACTTGTCTATTTATTCTTAATGAGGTGTATGTGTGCTTAAGTACAAATGTTTTAAATTTGGAAGTAGTATAATTTATCAATTTCTTTTATGGACCGTGGTTTTGGTGTAATATCTAAGAAATTTTTGCCTAACTCAAGGTCACAAAGTTCTTCTTCTATGTTTTCTTCTGTAAGTTTTATAGTTTTGTCTCTTATATTTCAGTTTTTTATCCATTTTGAGTTAATTTTTGAGTACGGTGTGAGATGTGGTTCTAAGTTCATTTCTTTTCATGTTGCAATTCAATTTTCCATGTGGCATCATTTGTTAAAAAGACTATCATTTTCCCCACTGAATTGCCTTGGTACCTTTGCCAACAATCAGTGTGAGGATTTATTTCCATTTGATTTTTTTTAAATGTGTTTTTATAAATATGAGGTTTAAAATGTAAAAATAAAATAATTTTGAGTGTTAGCATGTTGCTTTCTAAATATGTGTCATTTTAAAAGCCATTCTATTAATTTCCATTTTTTACAAACTGCATGCAATTAAATTAACTTATGAGAGAGAACTTTAATCGAATAAGATGCTTACATGTGAATGGACAAAGATAAAACCAAGTCCAGAGTTGAGTTATATCACCTTGCTAGGAAATCCCTTCAGGAGATGAGGTTGTCATTTTGCTGTTATCCTGTTTTAACAAGTAGAACACTTCAGCCTTGGGATATGCTTGTTTCATATTCTGTTCGTCATTTCCCTCCAGATATCACCTAAGCTGGATGAATAATAATTAAAATGCACAAGAACAGATGTTATTCGGTCTCTGTCAGGCACTGAATAAATGTCTGATGTGTCATTCCTTCCCATTAACTGTGGATGAATATCACAAGAATGGTACCTTAGTTTCCTAGGGCTGCCATAACAAAATACCACAAATTCGGTGGCTTAAAATAACAGAAACTTATCTCACAGTTCTGAAGGCCAGAAGTACGAAATTGAGGTGTTGGCAGGGGTGGGTGATTCCTTGCTTCTTCTAGTTTCTGGTTGCTCCAGGTGTGCCTTAGCTAAAGGCTGCATAACCTCGACCTCAGCCTCTGTCCTCACATGGCCTTCTCATTTTGTACCTGTGTCTCATATAAGGACACTTGTCTTTGGATTTAAGGACCACCCAGATAACCCAGATAATTCATCTTGAGATCCTTAGCTTAATTACATCTGCAAAGACCCTTTAGCTGAATAAGATCACATTCACAGGTTCCAGGCATTGGAATATGGATGTATCTCTTATGGGGCCACCATTCAACCTATGAAAAAATGGGTAGAAGACTGGGGAAGGAGGCAGAATATCACTTGTTATTCATTTCAGTGGCATGTCATTTTTGGACAAGCACAAATCTCAAACCTGGGATTTCAATGCCTTGGGAAGTGGAAGATGAAAAATTCAGGAAAATGTGGAATCACAGAGACAATTTCATAAATGAGCTACTAATTCTTATCTTTTTAGATTTACTTTTTTTTTTTGAGGTTCTTCTTTAACATCTTTATTGGAGTATAATTGCTTTACAGTGTTGTGTTAGTTTCTGCTGTATAACAAAGTGAATCAGCTATACATATACGTATGTCCCTGTATCTCCTCCCTCTTGCGTCTCCCTCCCACCCTCCCTATCCCACCCCTCTAGGTGGTCACAAAGCACTGAGCTGATCTCCCTGTGCTTTGCGGCTGCTTCCCACTACCTATCTATTTTACATTAACCTCTTCTAATCTTATACCAGCTGAAAACTTGATTGGTTTATTGTTTATGTCAGAATTATGTTTTAAAGAGAAATCATAGTTGACTTGTATTTCAACATCTGACTTAATTTTCTAGATAACTGAGAGTTAAGTCTTTAAAGTTTCAGTAGAAATCTTTCTAGTGGGCATTAGATATTTTTCACACACTAAAAAGGGTACATTTAACATCATTTGACAACTACCTTTCATTTACTCAATCCTCTCTTCCCTTTTAAAATTTATGTCATTCATTTATTCCATATTTACTGGGTTAACAAGGAACTTGTACAAAGTTTTTAAACAATAGCAACAGTCTCACAACTTTCAACATCTCACAGACCAGGTTCCATTAATACTTTCTTTACAACATTTTTTTTCTTCATCAACAAACTTCATAGTAAATTATGCTAGATTCCACTGTCTCATTTACCACACCATTCAATTTTAACTACACTCTGGTTTAAGCACTGTTTAGAACCCTTAAGAAGAAATACAGTATATTCTTAGGTGCTGAGAGTAAGTAAGTAGGAGACAGATGGGTCAATAAAGGTAAGTGATATTATTAGTTTTCATATTATTGTGACTGTTCAATAATGACTTTCCCAGTGGTTATGAGACTCCTTGTCACTCCTTTCCTCTCATCTTGATGAAATCTCTTCACTGAGTGATCTCTTTCATTCGTAAGGTGGTATTTATAAATTATTGACTTCTAAATCCCATGACTTATTCTCAACCTTCATCTTATGCTTCCATGCATTAATTGGAACCAATTATACATTTAGACTTTCTTGTTCTTTGGCTTCCATGACATTTTGCTCCCTCTGTGATCTGTTTGCTAGCCCTTCTTTTGCCTTTTGGCCCCTGAATATAGACTCTCTTGGTATTCATACTCTTGAACTTCTTTTCTCACTCAAAATTCCACTTTTATCTCTAATCTCCATACTTATGACTCTCAGATTGAAATCTCAAATTCTAGATTTCCCCCTAGAATCAAAACCCGCATTCCAAAATGCCTGCCTGTAATCTCCATCGTGTTATTTCCCTGACCCTTAAAGTCACCCAGCCTCATTATTTTCCCTTCAAAATTATTTTTTTCCACAACCAGGGTTTCTTAGTGGCAATAGTGTTTTTCCTGTCACCCAGATTGAAACTGAAAAGTGTTTTTTAAGATCACATTTCTTGGTAAATCCTAGCTAAAAGTAGAGCAGTCCTCTCTAGTCTATGAAAGTCCTCTACTTTGAATATCCACCTACTTAAAAGCTCCCATATTTGTCAGTGAGGGAAAAAGGGAACTATATTTCCAAGCCAGATGAGAAAAAAATTAATCCTGGAGACCATAGTCTCCATGAGAAAGGAAAGCACTATATGATTACAATATATGAGTTATTTTTTTTTTAATTTCCGTTTAGCTGTTGCTCTCAACATTCAGTGACTTACCAAGCCATATACATTTGTCTTCTTCAAGATCAAAAGCAGGAATTTTTAGACATAATTTGTATTTGAATTTCTTTTGTCCCCTTTTCAATGGGGGACTATTAGTCAGGGTTCTCCAGAGAAAGAGAACCAACAGGATATATCTCTTTCTCTATCACTATCTCTATCTATCTGTATATATCTATTTCAGAAAGAGAAAAATTTATTATAAGGAACTGGCTTACATAATTATGGAGGATGAGAAGTCCCACAGTCTGCAAGCTGAAGGCCCAGGAAAGCTAGTGGCATAGCTTCAGTCCAATCCCAAAGACCTTGAGAATCAGGGGAGACAATGGTGTAAATCCCAGTCCCAGTACAAAGGCCTGAGAACGAGGATAGATGATGCTGTAAGTTCCGGTCCAAGTGCAGGAAAAAGCCAGTCCCAGTGCAAGTGCTCAGGCAGAGAGCAAGTTCTTTCTCTCTCTGTCTTTTTGTTGTACTCAGGCCCACAAAGGATTGGATGAGGCCCATTCACTTTGGGGAGGCCAACCTGCTTTACTCAGTTTACCAGTCCAAATGCTAATCTCATCTGGAAACATCCTCACAGACGTGCCCAGAAATAATGTATAGCCAAGTATCTGGCACCCACGATCCAGTCAAGTTGACTAGTAAAATCAACCATCACAGTGACCTTGGCAAAACCGCTTAACTTTTCTGAGCCTCGGGTACTTTGCCTGCAAAATGAGGGAATTACTGTCTATTCCACAGGGCTATTTTAAGGTTTAAATAAGATAAACAAGTTAAGAGACCTATCCTTGCACATAATGACTGTTCAGTCAATGCCAGTTCCTTTCCCTGTATTGCTTATGAAAAGATCAGTTTAGTTATACTACAAGCCTGTTGTTATGGGTTGAATTGAGTCTCCCCAGGCAAAAATATGTTGAAGTTCTAACCCCCAGTACCTCATAATGTAACTGTTTAGACACAGGGTTATTAAACAGGTAATCAAGTTAAAATGAGACCATTAAGGTGAGTCCTAATCCGTTGTAAATGGTATGTCTATAAAAAGGGAAACATTTGGACACAGAGACACACACACAGGGAGAACTCTACTTGAAGATTGGAGTTATGCTTTCACAAGCCAAGGCACTCAGAGGCTATGAGATGGGCCTGGAACAAATCCTTTCCTGGTGTCTTCAGAAGAGGCATGGCCTTGCCAATACCTTGATCTCAGATTTCTAGCCTCCAGAATAGTGAGACAACAAATTTTTGTTGTTTGAGCCACTTAGTTTGTGATACTTTGTTACAGTAGCCATAAGAAACAAATCTACCTGTATTTCTTAGATTGACCATTATTTGAAATGACATCTCTTAGGGATAATTCCTTATTAGTTCTTATCAGAATATGTAAGGTTCTTTTCCAATTTCAAAGAAACTAGGTCCAAAAACCCTTCTGGCCCAACTCTTAGTTAACATGCCTCTTCAAGAACGGAGAAGGTAAGAAATCTCCCTGCTATATGACCTGGTTCTAGTTTTTCAGAATCTTACTAAGTCTAGGCTACTCATACAGGTCATGGGGTTGATGGAACAGATAGGTAAGCTGACAGTTAGATGGATAGATAGATAGATAGATAGATAGGTAGATAGATAGACAGATAACAGATAAATGTAGAAAGAGAGAGGAGATCTCTATTTCTATCTCTGTATATATGGGTATATTTGTAGTTACATCATCTGTATCTATATCTGGTCTGCTTTTTAACAAATGTGATACCACAAGGTTTTTTCTCCCCATTTTATCAAAAACTTGCTGAAAACACCATTTTAATAAAATTGTCATGCCGTACTCTCATGCATTTGTACTTAACGATGACTTGCCAACCATTAACGTATCATTAAGCAACTGATGTCCTTTCGCCTTTGGACACATCTTTTAAATAAAACTTTGCCCACATTTCAGAATATTTTTTTCAGACAGTGTACCAGAAGGCCAATTACTAGGGCAAAGGCCATAAACATTTTTAATATTCTTGATACTTTTTGCGAAATTGCTTTGCAGTGAAGTGATGTTCCTTCCTTTGGGGCTCAGTCCCAAGACAGTTCTTTGTAGCAAGAGAAGAAAGAAATAAGGTCACATGGAGATCAGTTGGGAGTGTTAGTGTTCAACTGTTACCAGCAGCAAGTAATGAATATTTCCTTGTGAAAAAGCTCAATGCCATGCATAACATGTAGGTAATTCAAGAAATCTCTGGCTCCATCTTTCTGGTACCCCAACATTTCAGTGCAATTTGGGTATTAAATTATCCATTCATGCACTGAGTTGAAGGTATCTCTGTCCCCTCTATTCTCTGAGATGTTTCTGCTGACCCGCACACTTGAGTGTTTAGTTCAGAGATAACTTTCAATAAACTGTTGTCACTTGAAAATAAACAGTCTGGACAATGTATGGTTCATTTGGAACACTGAGAAAATAAACAACCTTCCTTCCTGTTTTTACAGCCCTTTTTGGAATGTGTGTTCCAGATATTTCCCCTTCTTCCCCAAAGAAGAAGGTTTTATTTAAAATAAAGCTGTTCATTTGGCACTTCTGGGCGGCCCTTTTTTGAAGAGCCACAGCAATGGGTGGCTTCGGAGCCCATCTTCGAAGGAATCAGTTCATCCTTCTGTTGCTCTTTCTTTTGCAAATTCAGAGTCTGGGTCTGGACATTGATAGCCGTCCTACGACTGAAGTCTGTGCCACACACATAGTTTCACCAGGACCCAAAGGTGAGGAAAGAAAAATGAAACGCTCATATCTAGTAAGTAAGCTCTCTTACTTCATCCCTCAACCCCACTCTAGCCCCCAATGACTTTCTCTACTCCCTTCCTTAGAGTTCTCTCACTTTCCTTCTATTTTAGAAAAATCAATGTCTTGTTACTTATTTTAAGATCTCCCTTGGTGTTAGGTAAGAGAACGTGGGGAGGCGCTGGAAGGCTGGGGCAGGGCTGTGTTGGAATTCACCCAGGGCAGGGGGAAGTTCCATCTTCCGTGCTGCTCCAGGGGAGATACACAAGCAAGACATCAACCTTCCGGAATCCTTTCCTTAAGAGCATCTCTGTTCATGGGCTGTTTTTACTCCAACTGCTTCCTCAGACTGATTTTGGTAAAGCTACTAGACCAAAGCTCAGTAAAGTAAAAATGAATTCTTTCATGTATTTCATAAATTAAGGGGCTTCTGAAGAGGAAAATATTCATCAAGGATTGGAGGTAGCATAGAAATGAACATTTCTTTATTTGAAAGTGGAGTTTTAGGGCCAAGTGCCTTCAGCTGAAGGATGATAGAATATTGCAAACATTGTTTTTCAAGTAGAGCCAAGGTCCAAATGCGCTTCCAGCAACTGGTTGGTAAAAAAATGCTGTTGTTTTCCTGGTTTCAGCTCTGACCCTTTTGTTCTGGAAGTGGTCACTGCAGCACAAATTGGTGCTCCCTCATTAGTAATTCATGCTGTGTTTCTCCAGGCTAGATGGTGGAAGAATTGCATCTGCTTAAAATTTTAAGTAGAAAAAAAGGGTCTTTAAAAAAAAAAAGAAAAGCATTGTCCCGTGCTTGTCAGTTATTTAAATGTGTATTGCTTAAAGTGCATTTTTCTTAATCAGTGAATTAATTTCCTCCTAAGATTGCAATCCAAGTTTTAACCTTTGATGCCATAAAATAAATGCAGGGAAGAACAATGCGGCCTTGGGGCTTCCAAATAATTTCTTGGGTGAATAAATGAATAATGTGAGGGTAAATGTTCGGAAAACAAAGTTTCAATTAGAAATAAAGTACTTACTTAAAACCATTACTGGACTTTTCATAGAATAGAGGACACTTTGTGTTATTCCTGGGGTTTCATGGGAAATGCTAAAAATTAAAATTGAAACTTTGTCCCTTCAAATAGCAGAATCCATTTTAGAATAGAACTGTTAAGAAGTTTTCCTTGCAGAGAAACTGCAACTTTCAAACTGGAAGAAGAATGGACAAAGAATTGTTAAAATAATGTCCAAAATATCGTCCAATTCAACAATTCTATTCATTCCAACTCAGCCGGCATATATTGAATACCTATTAAGTTCTAAGCACTGTTTTAGGCACAAGCGATGCATTAAATGGTATCTATTAGTGTCATGAGCAATGGGGACGTAAATAATTTAGGAGGGAGAGCAGAGGGCAATTAATATTTGCTGGATACCAGCGTGGGGTCCACCATGAGCCTTCCAACCCTCATTTTTTAACATAACACAAAACTTCTCCCTTCCCATTAGAAACTGTAAGGTTTCAAACAATGGAAACCTCTTTAACTCTCTTCCTGAGCCTGTGTAGAAATTATGAGATGATTACACGCAGAAATGTGACAGAATGAAGAAGCAAGTGCTCCTGGGGAAGAAAGACTTGGGTCGAAGCCCTCTAGAGCTCCGGGTTTCAGAGCTAAGTTATGGACTTGGTATGATTTCTTCTTCCCCTAGAACCTGGGGACTTGGCATCAAGTGGGTTCTCAGTGGCTTTTTTATTTAAAAGATTCCAAGATTCTGGAACGTACTGAATACCAGCTAAGTCCCAGGCATCATGTGGGATTCTAAAGGTTTCAAGCTAAGGAAGAACTTGTCTTAGAACTTGTACCTACATTGAAAGCTGGTGTTAGAGTGCAAACTCTTGGGGTCAGTTAACTCATTTTTAACTTGCAAATTGCCTGTATGTGTACCACATGCATAACATCAAAAGCCTATTCCTCACTGCCCTTCCTCTGCTCTATGTCCTGTGCTAGACATTGTGGATACACCAAAACACAAGGCATGTTTTTTTTGTCTTCTCTCAAGATATAAACTGCCATCTGCTCTACTTCATCCTGTCATGAACACGGTGACAGTCCTCCCGACCCGTGAATAAGGCGGATCTGTATATTTATCTCTACAAAATGACCAAAAAAAAAAAAAAGCTTGATGGCTAAGCAAACATTTTAACGAACTGGATTATTGCTTTTATTTAATATATTTTTTTAAGAGCAAGCTGGTCTATATTTTTCTCCCCGGCTAATCATCTCAACACCGGAGTCATCAGCACTGTGCGCAGAAACTTCCAGATACTCTGAGAAACAAACAATAAAAGGAGTTTTCCCTAAATCCATTTGGGAGACTTGGAATTTAATAAAAATCTATAGAGTTGCAAATGGAAAACCATTAATGCTACTCTGTCATACAATATATTGTCTAAGACAGACACACCATTTTTTATTGCACTACTTCCCAAGCTTGACTTAGTGGGAAAAAAACGACATTGGATTGAACCTGCTTGATCTTCAGGATGGTATTACATCTGTTTATGCTTCAGTTTCTTTATTTGCAAAATGAGCTTCATCACAGACCTCTTTTAAGAATAACATCGGCTAATCAAAGTGAACTTTAAGCTGGGTAGACATTATGAATAGAGACTTAACAGATTCTATTTCTCTTTCCTTCTCCTTCCTATTTGTCTAAGTCTGTTGAGGAGTCATTTTGAGAATGAGTATTGCTCTAGTTATAAAAAATTCTTCGTTGAAAGCCATTTTTATTTTTCTTTCTATGCCTTAAACTTACTATTATATGCTGCTTAGTAGGAAAATGTTCCCTTCTTTTTTCCCCCACGTTGGTGGTTTCCTTAAACAATTTGTGTGAAAGTCTGACCTCTAGTGGTTTTACTTGAAAACAGCAATGACAAGAAATTTTAACAAGAACTATTAAAAAGAAATGTAAAACCAATAAGAAATATTTGGGTGATGCTTCACAGTTTCCAAGGAACTTTCAAATATATTATCTTGTTTAAGTTTCACAATTTTTCAACGTGGTAGCAATTACTTTGACCTTAAAGATAAGGAAACAGTCTCTATGAGGCCAAGTGGAGGTCCCAAGGTCTTCCATGTAGATGTTGCACAGTCATGCAATTTGAACTTGACCCCTGGCCTTCTGCCTCTGTGTCCACCGTCATTCCATGACATCTACTAGAGTCTATTAGAATCATGTTTGAAAATACAGCCCACTGACCCCTTTTTGATAAATGGATAGAACTCTGCCTCAGAACATGGAATTTATGCAAGCTCACAGCCCAACATTGTACTGGACCCTAAAACATGCTGAAAGTGATGACGTGCCTCCTCCTTGATAATGAACTCCATCACTTCATTCGTTTGTTTGGAAATTAATGATATTTCACCCTATTGCTTATTTTGGGTTTTGTTTTAGGAGGTTTTTCTTTCAATGAAATTTGGGTGTATGTGGTCTTAAAGCTCCTTTGCGATCCATCTGGATTCTCCCAACTTCTCCCACCTCAAACTACTTGTCCACTTGTAGTTTGCTTCAGGCATCCTTGCTTTGTCTCCCATTCCCGACCCAGGATTTTTGCACTTGATGTTCCCTCTGTCTGACCCAAACTTGCCCCAGATCTTCCCAAGGAGAGTTCCTTCTTCTCATTCTTGTTTTAGCTCAAATGCCATTTGCACAGTGGGACCCTGCCTGAAGACCCCCTTCACTCTCTGTCATAGTGCCCAAGACATTTTGTTGTTATTTTCACAGACTTACGACCAAATGAAAAATCCCTTGTGTTTTTATATATCTACAGTCAGTCCTAGAATACAAGCTTGATGAAAGCAGGGACCCTGTTCATCTTGCTGAGTGTGTTTTCCTGCTGTCTAGAAGAGTTCCTGACACATAGCAATTGCTCAATAAATACTTTTGATGAAATAAACAAACCCAAATTTTCCAAGATCCCCTGACCGTTCCTTGAAAATACTTTCCAAGGATGTCTTGCAGTTCCCCAAAATGTGTTGCAATGCTTCCAAGAAAACAACTGGTCTTGGGAGACACTGTCATTGTACCACTTCAGTGGTCAAAGAACTTTCCCACCAGTGGCCACTAGTTTTCTGTAAGCACAGCCGTACCACCACTTCCCTGGTACCCCTGTCTCAACCTGGCCTGGCCACTAACTCAGTGCCACTTCACTCAGTAAGGAAGGCTTTCCTTTGCTTCTGAGGGCACTGCAACTCCTACAAGTAACCATCTTGACTCCACACAACTGGCCTGTGATGAACTCATGGGGCCAAGAAAGGCTCTCTCCCCTTCAGCATGACTCTAAGGACAGCCTCAATCATGGTGGTGGCAGCAGTAATACTAACACATTGAATAGATGCCATTGACCCGGTACTGCGTGAGTGCTATCCAGCCATTTTTAAGTTGAACTATCTCAATAGACTTTGAGAAAGAAGACATTTTAATTCTCATCTGACAGATGAGGAAACCGAGGTTCAGAACTATTAAGTCACTAGCCTAAGGCCACACAGCTGGAAGGTGGCGGGTTGGAACCTGATTCAATTCTAGTTGGACTTCATGCTCCATTCAGGATGCTAAACCGTCTCATCAGCCGGAGGGGCCCCTAAGCAGTGTTGACTGCATCACAGGATTTTACAGGGCAGGATGAAACAGCTACTTTAGTTTTTGCTTAAAGCTCCTATTGGTCCCTGTGGCCCACATCTGAGTGCCAGACACTACGAGGTACATGTGGCTTTGCCAGGATGTAAACCTCTGTCTTACAGGATAGTTTCTTTCCCAGAAAACCCCTTACCTCTAGGAAATGGACTTCAATCTGGCCAGTATTTTTGCTGAACATGGCTCTGGATCCCAGCAATTGACACACTTGAGTTATTTCCCAGAAGTGTTCTCAAGCCTCCAAAGAGATGGCAAGTATGCCCAGCAATATCTGGGTCACTTTCACACTCCAATCAGAAGTCTCACTATGTGTAAAGTAACTTCAGAGTTTATTTGGTTTAACACCAGTTATATTTACATTTGTGAAAACTGAAGCCCAGAGAGCTAAAATCACGTGTTCTAGTTCACACAGCTGTTCATTGGTGGCAGAGCTAAAACTCCTCTTCCAGATTCCCAAGCCAGTCATTGTTCCATTCCGCCGTGTTCTACCATTGTCCTCAGGTTTTATCATCCTCATTAGGCATGAAATGATCCTTCCTTAGGTTTTATAAATTAACATTAGAAAAGGAGGTCAATGTATAAACATGGTACAGAGCTGTTTTAGCTGGGTCACCTTGGTACAAATTAAGTTGCTGGTTTCTTTCTGGTGACTTTATCAGAGAGGTTAAGCAAGTAGGTATTTTCCCAAAACCTTTTTTTAAAATTGTATTAATTCACCAGATTCTTTCATTAAGAGTTTTAATATGTATATTATGCATAAGGTCAGACCAAAATTTTAAGAGACTTGGCTTTTTCAACTTTATATTCCAGTGGATGGATGTTCTGAACCAATTTTTCTCCTCTTTTTCCCTTTGAATAGATGCCAAGAAAACATTTCAAGGTTAGATCAGGAGGGGAGGGATAAAAGTCCAGGCAATCAAAGTGTGGGCAAAGATGAGTGAGGATGTAATAACCAAAAAAAAAAATTAGCTTGTTTCATTTAAGAAAGTTGTATCCTTTACCTATACCATTTCTCCCCCCAACTCACTTACATAATAATTTGGCTATATATCAGTCGTTACTAGGAACTGTAGTAATAGGTGCTTGCATGTTGGTAAAGATGATGGGCTTTGGAGACAGAATATATGGTTTTGAATTTGAGCTCTGCCACTTACCTACCGATGTGATCTTAAGTCTCAGTGTCCTCATTTTTTAAATGGAGACAATTTTATGGCCAATCTCAAAAGCTTAATTTGAAAATTAAGACACGTTTAGCGTATAGCTCAGCTATCATTTTCTTTCATTAGCTTCCATTGCTGTTACTAGTCACCATAAGTCTTCTCTCCCACATCCCTAAACAAAGGCTCATAGGTTGTAACCTTGGTTCTACAAACAGAAATCTACCAGGGAAATGCACCACCTTCTGCTCCTTGCTGCCATTTCCTACCTATTTTAGTCTCACTGCAAAGTCAACTTTTATTCATCAGACGCTCACAGACTTGAGGCCACCCTTCCTCTTCACTAATGGCGCTTTCTTTCTGTAGTTCTCCAGTTGAGCCTGGGGCTTCTTATCAATTAAATAGAATAATAATAGTGTAAATACACCCAGTAGGATTAAATGAATTAAGACAGAAAAAACCAAGCCTCAGTCCTTTTATCTGTAACATGGGTTAGTAATGGTATGACTACCTCATAGGCATAAAGCATTTAGCACCATCTCTGACACATTGTTAAGGACTCTTTAAATATTAGAAAACCACAGATTAGCAAAACCCAAGGGAGAATGAGAATTATTTTTCCATGTTTCCTTCTTCTCTTTTTCCCTTAAGGAATATTTTCCTTTAGCCGCTGTCTGTACCCTAGGTAGGCAGTTCTGTTGGTCTTAGGTCATTAGCCATATGTGTAGGCCAGATACAACTTAGGTGTCTCTTTCTATTTGTGTTTATGAAATACTACTTCTGGAAACTTTCTAATTCTGTTAGAAATGGTTTTATTTGGCCTCTCCACATCTTTTCAGGGTATTCCAACTGATAACCAGTCTGTCGGGTTTTCACACTGCTATATGATCTGTAATATTCTATAATTTTCCAAAATTCTTTCAGTTATATTTCACAGCTTCCTCTGCTCTTTGATAAAAGAATTATAAGTATATGCAGTTACAATCTGACACTCAGAGACTCAAGTCAAGTAGCATCTGAATAGTTTAATTGTTTTCAAATTGTTTATCGTGATTGTTCTTGCTTTGAAAACTCTGGAAGCATCCTTTCAGGTCTCTTGACCATACCTGTATCTGTGAAATCGATCACATAAATACGAGTCTTTAAAATTTACAAAGGGTTTATCCATTATTTCGCTTTAGCTCCGCTGACGTATTATAGGAATCATTATCCCTATTTAAAGAGAAGGAAACTAAAGCACAGTACTCTTGTTTGTGACCCCTCTGAAGGTCATTTATGTAACATATCACCCAGGGATGTGTGTATGTGTAAGACATTACAATACTGGTTGCAGTCAAAAATACTTTACATGGTGTTGTTCTGCCTGGCCTGAGATGAACAAATATTTAGAAAAAGATTTTGATATTCAGAGCCAGTAGCTGTGACAATGTCATCTCTCTCTCATCAGACCACATGCTGAGTGACCAAATGACAGGACAACCAAAAGGAAGAGGCCCATATGTCCAATGGGACGTTGGCAGCAAGTGTGACAATGTGCTCCAGACCAAAATGAAAGTCCCCAAAGAGACTGGGAGACTTCGATATACCACAAGGGAGCGTCTCCGGAACTGTTTTATCAGTGTTGCCCTAGCACTTGCAGAGCAAGGCTGGGCAATGCCACCAATGATCTTGGGGAAAAGCCAGTACTAGCCCATAGGCACAGACCAAATACACTGAAATAAAGCTCACCCAGAGCGTACAAAGGCAAGAGCTATGACCTGCCTTCCTAGATTAGAGTACTCCTAAGGGGACATTATATTTTTATTAAAATGGGCAATTTTTGATTAACGTATGCGTAGGTATCTATATCTATACTGAGAAATAAAATATTGCCTGTCATATCAGTAAACAAAGGATGTCACAGTTATCAGCGATTACAGATTGCAGCCACCTCCAAAGGCCAGCTGGTGAGCCCTGAGGGAACACAGGAAGGAAAGAATACCTGCCATTCAGCAACCATCAGACTGCAGCCACTCCCATCGGTGAGCCCTGAGGAAACTCAAGTGTGAAAACGCACTGGCCCCAGAGAGCTGAGGTGCATATCAAAGGAATGATCTCTGTGATCCCAGACTCTTGCATCTTCCCATACATAGAAAAGCACTAAATTCCTAAACTTGAGATATCTAGTTTTCTTTCATAAATAGTAATCTTTTGTTCCGACTACCTGCCCTTTGTTGCAAAACTCCTCTATATCATAGCTCCCCCTTCCCCTCCCGGGAACAGTTTTCTCAGGGTTACCTGAGATGCTGCCTCCAGGGCTTGAAGTCCTCAGTTTGTCTGCCAAATAAAACCTAACTCTCAACTTTTAGGTTGTACATATTTTTTAATCAACAATATCTGTATCTATATCTATGTCTATCATCTCCTGATGATCAAGGAAAGCAATACCACGTTGGTATTATTTTAATGTTGCCCAGCAATACTAACATGGAACTTTTTCCTGCTCCCTCTTTCTGATTGACTAACATTTTAACCCTGAGCAAATGAGCGTATGCAAAACTACAACGTCCAGCATTCACAGCTCCCAAGGTGTTCCTGTGCCTTCCTAAAAAGTTTTATTACTGGGAACTGAAACTACCAAAATGCATCATTCCACTGCCTGTCCTCCTGTATCCCTCTCTGTCTTACCTTTTGGAATGAGGTTAGGGCGCAGTACTCTGCCGTGTCAAAAAACATCACTCATGTAGCAAAGTTACTGACTCAACTTTCTTGTCAGTAGAGACCTCGTCTTGGAGCAGGGGTGTCCAGTGGAAGAGGAACTAAGTTTCGTTCTACCTCCTTTTAGCTAAATAGGATGGATCTTTTAATAAGGTAGAAGACAGAATTATTTTCCCTATCCCAGCTCCAGTGGCTTCTATGTAAATATTCATATGCTTCATTATGCTTTGTTAACCTAATCTTCATTGTACCTTGGGTTTTCTTTTTTCTTCTTTCTCTGTCTTTCTTTCTTTCTTTCTTTCTTTTTTGTTTTTCCAGGTTTCATAGCTATTCTGTAGAAGTTGTATTTATCAGGTCTGAGCAGCCACATGATCGTTTAAAACAGAGTAGCCAATGGAAGTTTTTGAGTAGGAGAATGATGTAATTAAATTTGTTTTTCAGGCAGATAAATCTCTTGGAAGGGGTGATGATAGACTGAAGGGTGTGAGAAGCTCCTGGTGGAACATGAATTAAAAACAAGGGATGCATTAAGGCTGTCGGGAGAGGGTGTATTAGAGAGATTTCAGAAGCAAAATGGCAGATTATAATGAGTTCCAAACTGTGTTTGAGCCACCTATGAACATCCAGATGGAAAAGTCCAATAGGCAGTTGAAAATAGACACATCATAAATACTTTTTAGGCATTTTTCCTTAATAAAAGCTAATCACATGACCTGTAGCCTCGACTCTTAGTTTTTATATTTTGTCTTATTTAGTGATAGCAGGGAGGACTGCCTTTCTCACAGATAGTTGGGATATACATGGACCAGGATATTCGTTTATATAATAGCAGTTACGACTTACACTTAATAACAACACTACTCTTTTTCTTTAAATTTGTTTCTGCCCCACTTTGTACTGAAAGAAAATTTAGACAGAATATTGTATGTCACATCTATAGAGTATTGTGAACATTTCAATGCCAGAAGCACAAATCTCTGGAAGCAGAAATATATATCAGCCAGGGCGTGGGAGAGCCGCACAGCCAAGGTGTGAGTTAAAAAGATGCATCGCTGGGCTTCCCTGGTGGCGCAGTGGTTGAGAGTCCGCCTGCCGATGCAGGGGACACGGGTTCGTGCCCCGGTCTGGGAAGATCCCACATGCCGCGGAGCGGCTGGGCCCGTGAGCCATGGCCGCTGGGCCTGCGTGTCCGGAGCCTGTCCTCCGCAACGGGAGAGGCCACGACAGTGAGAGGCCCGCGTAACGCATAAAAAAAAAAAAAAAAAAAAAAAGATGCATCGCTTCCCCTTGGCCTCTTTTTTTTAATCCCTCTAATTTCTTTTTTTTTTTTTTTTTTTTGAGGGGGGTTTCTCATTCTCTTTATTTTATTGTTTTTTTAATTGAAGTATATAGTTCATTTACAATGTTGTGTTAGTTTCAGGTATACATATATATGCATATATATGTGTGTATATATATCCAAGATATACATATTTTTTTCAGATTCTTTTCCCTTATAGGTTATTACAAAATATGTATCCCTCTAATTTCTAGTGGCTAGAAACTCTGGGGGCCGATTGGGTGATACTGGCATAATGTAATATTTGCTGAGTGCTTACTGCATTCCAGGCACCGTTTGGCCCTTCACATGTATCATCACATTTACTCCTGGGGAAGTAAATTTGTTTTACTTCCACCCTGGGGAAGTATTTACGGCACCCTGGGGAAGATATTTCACTCTTCTGATCTACTAATGAGGAAACTGAGGCTGAAAGAATTGAAGTAGTTGCAAAATCTCACAGCCAGTGAGTGCCTGATCCCAGATGCCCTGTTCTTAACCACTGCATTGCATTGCAGAAACACAGCACTCAGTCCTAGATGGATGGGATACCTCCTCCTTGCATTTGTTTCTGCTGACTTGGCTGTGAATGCATTTGAATAATGAATGATATGTTCAGGCAGAAGAAAACCTGCCCCACATAACTTAATGTTGTATTTTTCATTAAGGATAATGTTAGTTGTGTTTTATTTTTTGTTTTTTTCCGCCCTGTTACTCGGACATGCAGTGACTGCAAAAGACTTGCAGGTTCCAAGTAGGAATTCTTTTTAAACAAAACAAGCCTGAAAACAAAGAGTGGGTCCTTTGTAATTCAAGTAGGAAGGATTGCAGGATTCTTGAAATTCTCACTTTTCTTTGCTAGGTTACACAGGAGTGCGGTGAAGGGCGAATGAAGTTTATGGGTCCCTGGAATGGATGGGGCACAGTAAATGGATTGGCTGACAACATGCCATGCATATTAACAGCCCAGCTAGGGCCATATTAAGCACCCAATAAACATTAGATGTTATCATTATTGACGTTGATATTATTATTATTGTGATAAATTAGTCACAATATACATATCTCCTTACATTTTGTATTTCCTTGCATTTGTTTAGCATATTAATATTGAAAAAGCACTTCCATTTTATTTTCTTATTTGATATGTAATCTTGTCATCTGAGGAGACAGCAGTAGAGATGAGTAAAAGCCTAGTCTCCTTACCCCTACATCATTGATCTTTCCAAAGGCTCACCTTGTTAGAAGCCAACAAAACAGGCAGTAATTTCCCTTTCAGAACATTCATGACATTTACAAGACCTTGCTTGGTGCCTCCTTCCCACCAAACTTTTCAGCTTAGGTCATGTCTTGTCCAAGCTAATGCTGTATCCCTAGGATCCAGCACAGAACTTGGTAGGTGGTAGAAATTCAGTAAATATTTGACCAAGGAATGAATGAGTGAGCACATTGTGAAGTTTGAACAGCTCTTGAGAACAAAGTGTAGAATGTCTGCCCTTATCACAAGGAACTTACATTCTGAAGTTAAGTAACAATGCATTTTTAAATAATACTTCAAGGCAGCAATTAGAAAGTAGTAACAAGGAGCCAGATGGTGAATTACCAAGGAAATAATTCTACCAGTAAATTCATATAATTTAGAATTTAATTTGAGACACAACTCATTGGTATGATTTATAAAAGGAGAAAAGGGCCACAGTTCTTTTATATTATTTATGATTTATTTTTTAAATCATAAGAGTAATTCAGGCTTGTCGTAACGCATAGCGTGTATAAATGTGTACAAAATAAGGATATATAAAGAAAAAGCTAATCTCTCTTTTCACTGTGACGCTGCCCTTTACAGATCCAAATCTCTCCTGTAACCATCATTAATAGCTTGTTATTAACACTTTTCTCTATATTTGTTCTGTTCATTTGTTCTTTCTTCTAAATGGGATCATATGCATATGACTCTCTAAGAGGCATTCCTTACATAATATAGCCTGGAGCTCACTCCTTATTCAGAGATCTTCCTCATTATTTTTAGTAGTTGCACAGTATTCCTCATATTTTCATCAGTCTCATGATGATAAACTTTCAGATTGTTTATGTTTTTTTTTTTTGCCACTACAAGCAAACATTCTCATGTATACATTTGTTCTTACAGATAAGTCCCATAAAATAGGTTCGCTAAGGTAAAGTAGCGTATGTGGATTTTTTATTTTAATCATGATTGACAGATTATTTTGCAGAAATGTTGTAGCAGTTTATGTTGCCAAAAGCAATGACTGAGTGCTTTCTGTAGCTATGGCAACTTCAGATGCCATTAATCTTTTATAATTATTACTAAATATGATGGAAAAATATGACATTGACATTTACACGTATATCTTTTTGTGACTAATAGTGAGTCTGGGCATCTTATCCATCATTTGCTGTTTATATTTTTAGATTACCTTTTAATTTCATTTGTTGTCTTTTTTAGCAAAGCAGTTTGCAAAAACTTTTTGTACATTAAAAATATTAATCATTTTTTTTAAGTCAGTGTTTGACTTTTTCCTCATATTTTTGTTGATAAACTTTATATATTTATGTGGCATCTTTTGTCATATAAAGACTTTTAATTTCTCTAATGATCATATATGTCTTTTATTTTATAAGTTTTTCCCCTGAGGAGATGAAATTCAAACAGAGAGAAAGCCATGTGCCTTTCAATGGGAGCAAACATTGAAAGACATTTTAATGAACAATGAATAGACAAGTCGGGCAGGAATAGAAAGTTATGCAGGTCAATGTCAGAAAATAATGCCAGAAAGTTCCATTGATACCAGTCTGTGAAAGTCCAAACACTAGACTAATTAGTTTGGACTTGGCCTAGAAACACAGAGGAACTGCTGAAATGTTTTGAATGGGGCAGTTTTATAATGAAAATGTGATTTTATACAGATTAGTTTGCAAGGTGGTTTGAAAAAGTGAAGTTCAGATCCAAAGAAACCAGGATTTCAACAACTATGTATACAACAGACACGATTCTAGGCCCTTGGAACCACCAGTGAATAAAAACACCATGAAGACCATTTAGGGCTCACCTGCAAGGAACACGGGTTAGTGTACAAGGACAGGAAGAGGTAAAACAGTGGCAGTAGAGATGGAAGGAAAAAGAAAGGATGGACGTGAGAAAAAATAAGAATCAAGGTGGGAGTTAGGAAGGAGGAAAGGGTCAAAGCCAGTTTGGGTGTTGAGCCTGGGGCATTGGAGCCCGGGGGGATTGGAGCCTGGGGCATTGGAGCCTGGGGGATTGGAGCCTGGGGCAGAGCCTGGGGGATTGGAGCATGGCAGTGATACTGGAAGATGGGTAAATCAGAAGAGGAAACAAAAATATGAAGTGGAGGGAACAGTAGAGACAGATATTGGTGTGCAGATCTTACTCAACTTACAATGCAGTTGCATCTTGATAAACGCTTCCTAAGTGGAAAATATCATAGTTGAAAGTGCATTTAATACACCTAACCTAGGGAACACCATAGCTTAGCCTAGCCTGCCTTAGACATGCTCAGAACACCTACATTAGCCTACAGTTGGGCAAAATTATCTTTTTAAAAATAAAGTGTTGGATGTCGCATGTAATTTATTAACTACTGTACTGAAAGTGAAAAACAGAACGGTTGTCTGGGTACAGATGGTTGTCAGTGTATTGATTGTTTACCCTCATGATTGCATGACTGACTGGGAACTGCAGCTCACTGCCACCACCCAGCCTCAAGAGAAAGTATCATATTGCATATTGCTAGCCTAGGAAAAGGGCAAAATTCAAAAGTTGAAGTACAGTTTCTACTGAACGCATATCACTTTTGCATCACTGTAAAGTCAAAAAATTGGTACGTCAAACCATCGTAAATCAGGGACTGTCTGTATTTGCCTGGGCTGCCTTACTAGATTATAAGCCTTTCCCATAGACCCCCCAGCAGGCTGAAGTCAATTCATTAATCAGCCATTATTAAGAATGACATTTCAATCAATTAGTAATTAATTTGACCGTATTTTCATTAACCTCACATTCATCCATCTTGTTTTTAAGAATGTTATTCCTTTTACTTTGAAACCTTTATTGAGAAAGCACCTATTGCATCTGAAACCCTGTGCCAAGTACTAGGCATACAAAGAAAATAATATATCATCCCCAATGCGTCCCATCATCTGTGACACAATGTGGAGGAGGCTATGAAGTCTGAGGGGAATTACCTTCAGAGAATGAGATTAATCCAGACTGCTAAAGAGGGAGATGGGGGCAGATGCTGAGAAGACTTTTGGGTAGAGGAGGTGACACATTAGCTGGACCTACAGGGTGCATGGAATTGGACAAAAGATAAAAATCCACATGAATTTTATTGATGAGAACGTTTTAGTATCAACCTGCCCTAATATATTGACAAATTTGTATTTTAGGTTATTTTCTTCTGCACTTACCTTGAGATATAGTTTATTCTGGTGGAGCCCAATGAAAGGGATCTCGTTTACTTCTTCTGGAGAAAGAATAGAGGAGAGTTTTAGGTGTGAGCAGGCAGAGTTAGATGTTTTCTCCTTTATGTTCCCATAACTGCTACTCTTCCCTCTTCCAGCATCTATCACAGTAATTATGTTTACTTGCCCATTCTCTCCTGAAGTTTTGATCTCCTCATGAGAAGATCCTGATCAGTGTCTAGTAGTTATAATAGTAAGGAAACTTGTGTTTGCAAGTGAAAGAAACAAAACCAAATCCAACTTAAACTGGTTAATCATACAAACAAACAAAAGAGAGAAGAGGAATTTATAGACTCATGTAACAGGGAGGGTTTCAGGCAGAGCTATATCCAGGCTCAAGTGATGTGTTCAGAATCAAAAACACCTTGGTTCTCTTTTCCCCTATAATGACTTCATTTTAAAGAAGGGTCTTATTTTGTGGTGCTAAAATAGATTCAGATACTTCATTAATAGTCTATCCTCTCTGCAACCCCTGCAGAAAGAGCAAGTCTCTGTCTCGAAATTCATAACTGTCTGAGTTATTGAGGAGACTTATCTACCAATTGAAATTTGTTGGCTCTCATTGGGCCACATGTCCACTGCTGAACCAGTTACTGTGGAGAAGGTTCAAACTACGTGGATTGAGAATAAGCTAGTATTGTTTCCTATGGCAAGTTGTGGGGCCGTTACCAGAAGCACAGGTAGAAGCTCCCTGGTAGGAGGTAGGTGAAAGTTACAGATTTTGTGGATTAATGAGTCCCCTCAGTGCAAGGGACTCTTCTATAAATTTTGCCATCCATAGTATTATTTAATATTACAGTAACTCCATGAGACACCTGTAACTATCTTAATTTTCCAGGGTAGAAAATTGAAGCAGAGGGGATAATTATTTAGGATAAGGTTAAAGAGCTGTTAAGTGGAGATTTAGGATTTGCACCTAGATCTCTGTGACTATGATTCCATTTGCTAGGGCTGCCATAACAAAATATCACAAACTGGGGGGCTTAAACAACAGAAGTTTATTGTCTTACAGTTCTGGAGACTGGAAGTCCAAGGTCAAAGAGTTGGCAGATTTGGTCTCTCTTAGCCAAGACCTCTCTCCTTGGCTTGCAGTTGGCTGTCTTCTCACTGTGTCCTTACATGGCCTTTTCAGGGGTGTGTGCACGCATCCCTCATGTTCCTTTGTGTGTCCAAACTTCCTCTTCACGTAAGGACACCAGTCAGATTGGATTAAAACTGCCCTAAAAGCCACAATTTAACTTAACCACCTATTTAAAGGCCTTATCTCCAAATATAGTTCCGTTCTGAAGTGCTGGGGTAGGGCTTCAACATATGGATTTGGGGGAGAAGATACAATTCAGCCCATAACAGACTATAAAACTCCAGTTCATTGCACCAAGCTTCTGGAGGAAACTTGAATGACAGTCCTGTCACTCATTCAGTTTGAATAGACTTAATGGTTCTGAAGGCTGAGCCCCTTGAAAATTTCACCTTGGTTAAAAGCTGTCACCTTCCATGTAAGATTCTCCCTGGGACAGCTTTCCTCCTTAAAGACATGAATTTTCCTATGGACTAAGATGAACGTGGTTTTTTGGTAAACATATCCCTACCGTGAACAGGAATAAACAGTGTTTTGCGAACACGTTAAATGTGGAAAAGGTAGGAAAAGCGTTAACTGTTTAGAATGGTCTTATTTCACGCACATTCATCATAACCAGGTGAGGTAATGTTAGGGAAGAATCTCAGAAAAATCTCTTAGAGGACCTATGTGCTACCACCATATTTTTACTAATCATGGAGAAACATACTGTTGTTTATTTATTTATTTATTTTTGCGGTACGTGGGCCTCTCATTGTTGTGGCCTCTCCCATTGCGGAGCACAGGCTCTGGATGCACAGGCTCAGCGGCCATGGCTCATGGGCCCAGCTGCTCCGCGGCATGTGGGATCTTCCCGGACCGGGGCACAAACCCATGTCCCCTGCATCGGCAGGCGGACTCTCAACCACTGCGCCACCAGGGAAGCCCTACTGTTGTTTATTGTTCTTAAGCAAGGTTGACCAAGGTCAGGGTCTCCCCTATCAACAGATAAGCTACCTCACGGCCATGAAGATGCCAAACACAATGTTTACAAGCGATTTTTCACTTAGAAATCATGCTTGCTTGCTCAATTTTTATGTTTTCATTAAAAGAAATATGAAGAAAATTGCCCCTCAGAGTCTCAAAGAAAGAAAGATGCTGTGATAAAATGTCACTATGGATCTGTAGTCTCTCGACACTGTATACCCAGTGCTATCATTGGGGGATCAGTAAGCCATACCTGGTTTTAAATTAAAGATAATCTTCTCCTTTAAAAAATTTAAAATATATATCTAAATATAATATTTTCCTATTGGCTCCCAATAACCAAGTGATGGGTGCCAGTTCTAGGGTATAGGACTATTTAGACAGTTAAAGAATCCCACTTTCAGGCAATGAACAGGAGCTGTACAAGTTAAGACTAGACAGGGAATAAAGGAAGTGAGAAACCTTATTAGTGGTGTTTTCCTCTGCCCGCAATTACCATCCCAAAGCTATTAAAATGAATCAAAGTACCATGTGTCTCAGAGTAAGGAAACAGCCCTCAGTATGGGAGACTAAACATGTAGGTACTCTAGTCATTTCCAATTACAGATAAAACAGAAACTTTGGAAGGTTAAATATTACCCCTAAGTTCACAAAGCTGGAAAGTGATATAATTAAGACTTGAACTCAGGATATGTAAGAGTGGAACCTGTGGGCTTCATCAATATATCACCCCAGCTTCCCAAGAACTGCTGTCTTCTGTGAAAGACCAGTGGAAATTGTCTTCTTCCAATCACTCTGGTCATGGCAGTTTCTTAGTAGTCCTTTCAGAAGAGAAAATGAAATTATTTGTCATGATTTGTCTTCAAAGAACTTCAGTTTACTCCTCTGAATGTCTTCTCCTCTTTCTAAGTGCTTGCCTGTTTTTCATTAGATTATATGCAGCACAGCAGCATGGGCTCCAGATAAATGAAATCACAAAACACAAATCCCCGCAGCCCACTAAAAAGTAAGACTGATATAATGATATTTTGTTTACATAGGAGAATGTTCTTACCTTTTAGAGACACTTGCTGAAGTCTTTGAGAAATATTGGTTATAATTTACTTTAAAAAAATCAGTAAAAATAAAGAGATGAAGCAATGGCAACTTGTTAATTGTTAAAGATACCTCAGTATCTTTAATGGGTGTATATTTACTTAGCTATCTTTGCGTGAAAATCTTCATAGTAATGAGTAAAAAAAATACCTAGTCAAATAAAAAAGTAAGTAATGATTTTAAAATAAGGATTGAGATAGGTTCAAAAGAGATGACCTTTCATCGTAATCATCATCATCATCATTTTTGTACCTCCATTCTGTTCTCATTAAAACAAGAATAGATGAGTTTACCAAGCACCAGACACTGCACTGAACACCTCTCATGCATTGTCTCCTTTAGTCCCTGACAATCCCTTGACGTAAGGAATTTTTCCTCCATTTTACGGATGAAACTGAGACTCAGAGAAATGAAATGACTTTCTCCAGAGCTCTTTTCTCCAGTGCAGTGCACTCCTTTTTCCTTAGGGTGAGCCTTGTGAATGTGACTGAGTTGAAGGGATCCAGGACATATGGGGAGGTAGGTAGAGGCACAGAGGGACTGGTAAGCTGGGTGAATAGAGGAAAGGCAAACAATAGCAGGTCCCAGTAAGGCCTTAAAAGTTTTCTTTTTCTTTTTTAAAACAAATTTGTATTGGAGTAGAGTTGATTTACAATGTTGTGTTACTTTCAGGTGTACAGCAAAGTGAATCAGTTATACATATATATCCTCTCTTTTTAAGATTCTTTTCCCATATAGGCCATTACAGAGTATTGAGTAGAGTTCCCTGTGCTCTACAGTAGGTCCTTATTAGTTATCTATTTTATATACAGTAGTGTGTACCTGTCAATCCCATCTCCCAATTTATCCCTCCCCCTCTTCTCCCCCGGTAACCATAAGTTTGTTTTCTACATCTGTGACTCTATTTCTGTTTTGTAAATAAGTTCATTTGTACCATTTTCTTTTAGATTTCACATATAAGCGATATCATAAGATATTTGTCTTTGTCTGACTTACTTCACTCAGTATAACAATTTCTAGGTCCATCCATCTTGCTGCAAATAGCATTATTTTGTTCTTTTTTATGTTTCTGGGGAATAATGAGGTCGTGATTGTGGAAGGAAAAGTACTGGGATGTGGTCCACTTTATGACCTTACTAGTGTATCTCATATATATGAGAGGTCCAGACGATAATTGATACAACTATGAACATTTCCAAAAATGAAGATGCAATCAGCATACGTGGAAAAAGGGCATAAGTAGGGTTGGGGAGGATATATTTTAGGTAGGAATCTGGCCCCATTGATAAAGTACACCATAACACCTGTATCACTCAATTCCAAGGCTGACCAGGAGAAGGATTGTTAACAACTTGCCCCCAGTCCATAAGATTATTCTGGCAGTGGGAAAAGTACAGCTTCCAGTGAATTTTTTTTAGCATTTCCAAAACCAATTCACTAAGTTTTAATAATTACTTCCTTTGAGCAGGGATAATGACCTAGGTTCGGCTATTTCATTTCAAACTAGAATTTCATTTTAAAAGAGCTTTTGCCTTTTGGGGAAAAAAATCGTACCTAAGAAGAATTGGTCAGCTGTGTGCTCTGCTGGAATTCTGCTGGAGAGATTATCACAACAAGCTGGTGGCCTGGCAGGGGCTGAAACAAATAATTTTGTAAATCTGAAACTAGTTCATCACAGTTTATAGTTTTTCATTTCATTTTAAAATGTAAGTGGCTATTTTTAAAGGAAGGAAAGTAAGTCTGAATTGCCCTACTAATCCAATGAAATATCGCCAAGAGGGTAAAAGCAGACAACTGTGCTCCATGTGGGAGATCCTTTCCAAAGCCTGCTTTTACGCCTCTCTTCTGTTCTCATTAAAACAAGTCCCAAAGATCAAATGAAGCTGGGACCCAAGCTGAAGGCAAGGGTACACGTTGTTTACTTCGTCGCTGCCAGCAGCCCTCTCACTACCAGGCTGGGATTCAGGCACACAGGTCAGAAGAAGAAGAATCCTGCTTTCACCCTCCCAGGTCTCCATCAGGAACCACCAGGGAGCAGCAGATGACTAAGTCACTCACCTGGCTGCCTCCAGTTAGATACTTGCTTGAAAATGAATGGGAAAGCTCCTAAGAAGGGGGAGAGAAGAAATAATGGCACCAATAATTCACATTAGTGTGGTTTTATGATTCACCAAACCACGTACATGCCTGTATTTGATTTTGCCTTTTGGTGAGCAGAGCACGCATCTTTGGTCCCGTTGTGCAGAATAGCAATCCCCAAACCCAGAAATGTTAAAACAGAAATTTGTTCCCAATCATACGCTTTGTTCAGAACAAAAGCTTCGAAGGCATTTTCCCTGGTTTGAATTCTGGCTTTATTACTTACGAGCTATGTGACCTTGGGAAGTTATTGAACCTCTCTTTGACCTCATTTTCTCATCTGTAAAATGGAGCTAAGGGGCTTCCCTGGTGGCGCAGTGGTTGAGGGTCCGCCTGCCGATGCTGGGGACACGGGTTCGTGCCCCGGTCCGGGAGGATCCCACATGCCGGGGAGCGGCTGGGCCCGTGAGCCATGGCCGCTGAGCCTGCGCGTCCGGAGCCTGCGCTCCGCAACGGGAGAGGCCACGGCAGTGAGAGGCCCGCGTACCGCAAAAAAAACAAAAACAAAAAACTCTCTGAAAAAAGTATTATTTTGTCCATTCTACAAACGGGTGAAACAAGGCCCAATGTCAAGGACCTCCCGAGGTCCCTCAGCTCATGAGTGGCAAAGCCAGGTCTGACTTACACTAAATTACCGCAAGGATACATTCCCTATGAATTAAGTCACTGAGACCTTGAGCTGGTTTCATCCTCCCCACTATCCATCTTATTTAAAAAGGAACAAGACTCACTTTCTGTATCTCCACTTTTCTCCCTGAAAAATGTGGCACAGTGCCAAGTTCTGTAAAATCCACAGTCTGTTGAGAGTCACAGAATCCTAGACTAGAAGGAACAATTACCTGCTAGTAGGGATCTGGAGAGGCAGAGACACACATATTGTTGAATCCTAGTTGTATCACTCGCAAGCTCTATGACGACAGGGTAACAACTTAACCTCGGTGGGTCTCAGTTTTTCCATTCAGAAAATGGAGCGGTAATTGTTTCCACCTCCTAGAATTGCTGTGATGATCACATTAGCTCAGTGCTGGCACCCAGGATAACTGCTTGATAAACATGTGCTAATAACTTAAGCTAGAGAAACACCGTCTAGTTCATCCACTTCACCCCACTGGTTTGATCACACAAATCACCTGTGCATCTTTTTTGAAATCCTTCCCCAGAAGGAGATACTAGAGCTTCGTGTGTGAAGGGTTCCAATGCCTGACCAATCTCACAACCTGGAAATCTAACTGCTCCATTTAAAAGATTATTTCATTTAAAATATTAACATTCTAAAAAAATTAAAAATTAACATTCATTCTCCAAAAAAAGTAGAGAATGACTTGTTATGCTTTTTCTGGATAAATGAATGAACATCTCAACATTCTCTCTCCCAAGCTAATCTAATCTAATCCCAGGAATTTCGTTTTTGTCTTATGAAGTCTGTTGTCTACCACTTTCCACTGGTGAAGACGAGGATGGCTTCCCGTCCTGAGATTGCTGTGGTGATAAGGCAGGTAGCTCATCTTAATAATATTGTGTGTTGTGCTCTTTATTTTCAAAGCACATTCACATGCTTATCTTTTTTTTTTTTTTTTTACGGTACGTGGGCCTCTCACTGCTGTGGCCTCTCCCGTTGCGGAGCACAGGCTCCGGACGCGCAGGCTCAGCGGCCCTGGCTCACGGGCCCAGCCGCTCCGCGGCACGTGGGATCTTCCCGGACCGGGTCATGAACCCGTGTCCGCTGCATCGGCAGGCGGACTCTCAACCGCTGCGCCACCAGGGAAGCCCCTCATGCTTATCTTGTTGATCGTAATACAACTGGGAGAGTTAGGGAGGGTGGGGGTTATCTCTACACTAAGGATGAGGAAACTGAAGTATAAAGGAAAGAACAACGATAGCCACCATGGCTAAGCACTTATATTCCAGGTCTTTTTTTGTTAATTTTTATTTTATATTGGAATATAGTTGATTAACAATATTGTGTAAGTTTCAGGTGTACAGCAACGTTCCAGGTCTTTCACACATAATATCTTATCTAAACTTCTCAAGAGCCTTCTTTAGTAGGTGTTATTAGCTCAGTTTAGAGGAAAGGAAAATGAGGCTCATAAAGGGAGGTGACATAGCCAATTTTCTCCAGATACTGAACGGTAGAGCTGAGAAACTCCAGATCTACCTCACTCCAAACCCAATAAGCTCAGTCACTGACTTTTGAAAATGTGCTTTAACCCATCAGTGACTAAAATGGCATTAAAATCCAGGATTCCTGATTCACAGTTTGGGACACCTTTCATCAAACCACTAATTCAGTTCTTCCTGACTGGGTATGTTGCTAGAGCTAGACCCACCTATGACTAGAATAGCCACTGCTCACACAGAACTGCTTTACAGCTGTTCCCCATTCCTAGCTAGTCTTCTGCTCTTATCTTCCAGGTCCATGCCTATGATTTGGGGGTTCTCAAGCATGCAGTCAGAGGGTTATAAATTTATATATATGGTTACATATCTATCTATCTGTTATATGTATAAAATGTATATATATTTACATAATATATAAATATATATTTGTATTATATATTTATACATATTGTGCATAGATATTCATGTATATGGATATATATATATATATATATACATGCACAGGCTTCCAGAATTTGCCAGATTCTCCAGCAAGAATAAAGATTTGCCAGGCCAAACAAACTTCTCAGGGATTTGCCAATAAGTGTAATTCTTTAAATACAGATTTGGATGTGTGTTGGTTTGCAATTTTGGGAATTTCCTTGGTGAAATCTGAAACTGGCCCCATACACAGAGGGCAAGGGGAGGTGAAGAAAGAGGCAGGCCACTCCAGATTGGTAGGTGAGAGGTTTAATAAGCAAGGGGAGTTACAAGGCTCGTCTTGAGTGGCCTTAAGACTAGTCGATCTCTGCACTCACCCACCAGAATCTTAAAGGTTTATATAGATGCCTTAACTGGGTTCGGGCATGTATTCAGTCCAGGTGGTCTCAAGGCTGCATCCTTGAACTGGCTTGGGCTGTGGGAACTGGGTGGAACATACATTCCAAGGACAGGGGAGAGGGTAAGGAGCCTCTGATTGCCAGAGTCTAGCTTGCTGGTCAATCAACGGTCACATCCTCTTGATTACCTCTTCCAACAACATGGGAGAAGTGAAAGAAAAATGTTAATGGGAGTTTCTTCTCTTTCCCTGAGTGTCCCGTTCACATGGGCCTATAGACATAATCAAATCGAAGTTGTAAGGCCAGCACTGAGCTGAGGGATGGATTCTAACCATGTTCAGCTTTTCCTGGGGAGTCTGTGCTTATGTTACTATTTGAGCTGCTCCACTCATTCATTTTCCATTTCTAAAGGAGATGAGGGTGAAAAAGGAGATCCAGGAGAGGAGGGAAAGCATGGCAAAGTGGGACGCATGGGGCCGAAAGGTAGGTAACATGATATGACTTTGACACTTTGCTCTCTCTCTGCTGGACTTGCCTTGGAAGTTAGCAGCTTTTGTAACACCCTCCTCTCCAGAGATTCATGAGATGTGTTTCCTAGATGAATTTACTTGCCACCAGAGAGTTCCTATGAGATTGCCTGTTGACAAGACTCGGACACATTTCTCAAGCTTCATCCTTAGGGCTGGTGGGAGAGGAACACCCTGGGAGCCCTGGGGAACTGCAGTCTCTGGGAATATCTAAGAAACTCTGAGTTTTAGAAACACAGCCATGTTCACCGCTGTGTCTCCCCTCAGATGCCGTGCTAAGCATCTCTGGCTGGCTGGCTTAGAGTGTGAGGGGGAAGAAAAGCAAGAGCAGAAACAGCTGTCTGATCCATTGATTTACTCACTTTTCTCCAAGAGCTCTTGGCAAATGGTGGGGTATATATGGGAAGAACAGGAGAAAAGAAAATGAGAATATAACACACAGGCTATTAGGGAATGGTTTTACTCACAAGCCAAGACTCAGCCTCGCCAGAATACAGCTTCTGGATTGTGACGTGTCAGCGTGTGTCTTCCAAGCACTAGAACTATTCCTTGCCATCTGCTACAAGGTAGTGGCCCTAGACCACTGATTTTAAAATCTTCAGTAAGTTAAAGAGAGAAAAAGACTCATAGGATTTTGAGACTTCAATTTGAGAAATGCTGATTTAAACTCTTCTTATTGTATAAATATGTACAATCAACTGCAAAATTATTCTCACAACTAGATAGCTTTACAACTGGTAAATATTTTTTAGATAATCATGGATTAAAAATGCAAATTAGTAACAATTTTGTAGGCACTCAGTAACCCCTGATTATATTTTTTTTGGATGAAAACTTGGTGGGACAATCTCTGATGTCTCTTTAATCACTAGGTTTTATGATCGTATGTTCCCTCCCCTTTGAAAAAAATGGCTAAGCTAGTCCAATTTGTTTTAAAGTAGCGAGGAAATAGAATCCCGGAGTGAAGCCAAAATGGATCTCAGGAGGAACAGAATTAGAAAAAACTGCAAGAATTTTTTCACTCAGCTCCTTACCTGACCTTTAGATTAAACATCTTCTGCTGTAGTTCTTTAGAAATATTGCATTTTAATATCATCAGGCCCAGGACTGTCACACTCACCCACATTTTAATTTTAATACGTACATTATAATGCTATTAAAATAGTTAATATAGCACAGGATGTATATAATATAGCACAGATAGAAGAATGCACTTTTCAGTATTTCCTTCAAGTGAATATCATATACTAGGCACATCATTAAAGGGGAGATAAAACCTTAGGATATAAAGATGACTTGCTTTACTTTTCAGGAATTAAAGGAGAACTGGGTGATGTAGGAGACCAAGGCAATATTGGCAAGACCGGGCCCATTGGCAAGAAGGGTAAGCTATATTTTACTATTCTCCAGTAGCAATTTAAAGCCAATCGAACCTACCCTCGATATATGTTGAAATGTTCTGCACCATGAAAAATGAGCCCTTTCCTTTCTTTTAAAACACGAGTTTTCTCTTTCCTCCTATTTTGGCAGTTTCTTCCCTGCGTAAGCAACGTGTCTTTGAAAAAAGGCCTTGAGCAAAATTCAGGGACAGATTCAAACATAAAGTTCAGTTAGTCTCTACCCAGAACTCTCTCCTGGGATCTACTGGTTATAATCCTTTATGCAATTAAAACGGGTGTCATGACCATGAAGTGCACTCAGTTGCAGAAAACAATTATTCATAAAACTCAGTGTAGCTGAGGACAGTATAATATTCCTTTTTAATCTGAGTGGAATGATAATAAGTCTGTGTCTGAGATCTACTAACAGGATAGGAATTTGAGGTCCGTGTATATACATCCTTTTGTTTTCAGTCATATCCTGATCCTGCATGTTCCTGCTTCCATATTATGAAACACAGGTAGCCTCCCCTTTATTATCTAAGCACCCTATCCCATCGTCTTCTCCAAAAGCACCACAATGGTAGCAGGTTGTTTTTTTAATAGATCTTTACTGGAGTATAATTGCTCCACGGTACTGTGTTAGTTTCTGTTGTACACCAAAGTGAATCAGCCGTATGCATACATATGTCCCCATATCCTCTTCCTCTTGAGCCTCCCTCCCACCCTCCCTTATTGCTTCTGATATTCAGCAATTCATACAGACATCGTTCTGTTGGTTTGAAGTTACAAAGCGATCTCCTTTAACCTGGATACACAATTTATTTGAGCATAGGAGAACGGGCTCAAGTGCGGATGATTTGCATAACAGGGGCATTTTAAGCAGATACTTGCTACGCTGGAGCTCACCACAGTAGTAGTGGGAGGTGGCTACGAAATTATGACCTAAGTACAGTATTTACTCCAGTTAATTTTATGCAGTTATGATTTAATACTACATCTTTACATTTGCTTAAATTTCTCGCAACTGGGAATGGCACCATGTATGGTCCGTAGTCGTGTCTGTAAGTTTTGATGAATTTTAACTTTTTATAATCAGTTTGTGTATATTTTATGGTGTAAATGATAAAATTAACTAGTATCTACATCTATTTTATACATTCATGACATACCTAAATTTTTCTTAATTTTTTTCAGTATTTCTAGGCTACGTGGTTTATCTGTGAGTTTTTTCAAATTGTTGAAAATCTCCCAAAATTTCCCCAATATATTTATTTTAAAACTTTGCACATAAGTGAACCCGCACATTTCAAACCCGTGTTGTTCAAGGGTCAACTGTATAATGCTGAATAACCACAGGACTACTATAGGAACCATGTCAGAGAGTAAAGCCAGATTGGTATGAAAAAGAACTGACCGGGCTTCCCTGGTGGCGCAGTGGTTGAGAGTCCGCCTGCCGATGAAGGGGACATGGGTTCGCGCCCTGGTCCGGGAAGATCCCACATGCAGCAGAGCGGCTGGGCCCGTGAGCCATGGCCACTGAGCCTGCGCGTCCGGAGCCTGTGCTCCGCAACGGGAGAGGCCACAACAGTGAGAGGCCCGCGTACCGCAAAAAAAAAAAAAAAAAAAATACTGGAAAGTAGTCACAGTGCTTACATCTTCTCAGAAAAAAAAAAAAAAAAGTCCATGCATCAATTCAAGTATCTATTTCCCACATTAAGATCCAGTTAAAGGCTACTGCTTCAATGAATCTTTCCCTACTCTGATCCACAGCCGTCTTTACCTTCTCTGAAAACCTACCAGGCAATTCCTTTATTTCATTCTGTTTGTAGACAGTGGTGCTAATGTCTCATCTCCTTGGTCTCTTATGAGCACTTTGTTTTCCTTAAAAACCTATTTTTTTGGCCGTGCTGCGCGGCTTGCAGGATCTTCGTTCCCTGACAAGGGATTGAACCCGTACCCTCGGCAGTGAAAGAGTCCCAGCCACTGGACGGCCAGGGAAGTCCCCCAAAACCTATCATTTTCTAAAGCAAATACTCTATGTATGCTTTTTTTTTTTTAATATTCATTATTGGGCTTAGACCAGAACTAGGGTCATAGCAGAACTAGAATCAATTTTCAACCTATGTTGAAGTGAAAGGATTCACATATAAAGAAAATAAACGATTTTTAATTAAAATATTAAGCCATATTCATATGAACTTTCAAGTCCATATTGCTTTTGGTGATGATAGGACTGATATTCCTTTCAACTTTTTATAACATGTTTTGAAGACTTGGCTTCCCTTCATTAAGTCATTGGTTAAGTTATTTGAAAAGCACCATGAACTGGGGAGTCAGAAGTGGTTGGGTTTCAATACCAGCACTGCTATGGAATTGCTGGGTGTCCTTGAGCAATTTATTTTGCCTCTCTGATCTTCAGTATCTTCAGTTGTAGAATAAATATAATGATAGTACCTAGCTCATTGGATTTAATATGATAATACCTATAAAGTATCTAACTTGGCAAATGATTGGCACTCAGCAAGTATATATTCCTTTTCTTCCATTAACATCCTCTCAAAATCTAGTCTTATCTTTTCCAATTTACATATAAGGGGAATGAGGAGTTTGCAGGACACAGCTTAGGTGTGTCCAGATCAATCTTCCTCATCAGGGTGCTCGGCATATCTTTATGCTTCTTTCCCAGCTGTACCTCTGCTGTACATTGTTTCCTATGTTGCTCCCACCTTCACCTGCTGAAGCTCCAATGCCATCTCCTCAGGAGAGCCTTCCTTCATTCTTCCAGCTGGGACACTACCTCTTCCAACTGCCGTCTGCATTGGACAGAGTATGTTATCTCTGCTCATGGTCTTTCTTATAATATTTATCACATTCCATTGTCATAGATTTCACCATTGTTTCATTTCATCCAAGTACAAGTTCTGAGGCATTCCCCAGCATACTTAAACTACATTTGGGGTTTCAAGGACTCCCCTCCTTTTGTCTGGGGAGCTCTGGCATCACTGTAAAAAAGAGTGTCCACGTAGGTCAATTCGGAAAGGCTCAGCAAACCCTGGGGGCCCTGGCAGGCATGCCTTTCTGCATGATCAGTGGTCAATATGTACGGGACTCAGTGAAAAGCAGTCAGCAGACAGTGATGAAGGAATAGCTAGTGGGCAGGCAACATGGGGAACCCTTTGGGTTTTAGAGTGGCTCCCAGGTTTTCCCTTTTGCTGGGAAAGGAAGGGGTTAGGCAGAACCTCAATGCTGACCCCACTGCCCCTTACATTGCCCCCTCGGTCATATACCCAATTCCTGGCCACATCATTATTCTACAAGAGTAAGCCTCATACTCTTCTCTAGCCTGGATGACCTTCATCCTGTATTCATCCCCCTGAATTCTTTCTTATTCTTTTTCCAGATCACCGTTGAAGCATAAACTCTGTTTTACTTCTATCAGGGTCTTCTCTTTGGAGAAGAGGACTTCAGGGCCCAAAGCTTCAGGCAAACATTTCCTCTTATAAATCAAAAGTTTTGCTTTCAATTATTGTGCCTGATGTGGGCTTCAAGAGCTTATTTTGAAGTTGAAAAAATTCAACATTTTTTTCCTCTCTGCTTTAATAATTCTGATTCTCTGAAAACTGTTTTGTGGATGTCTCTGACTGAATAAGAAAAGGGTCAAATACAAAAAAGAGCAGAGAGGAAAATTATCAAGGTTGATATGTCAGTATAATATTTTTGACACAACTTTAAATTATGGATATTTGCATATATCACATCTCTTCCAAAAAGCATAAACTCTTTCAAGCCAGATGTTTAATCTTGTCTCTCTTTATACCCTTTCAAAGTACCAAGCAAGTCTTTTGTCTTGCATAGAGTAAGTAAATAGTAAGTATTTGTTGAATTAAATTGAAAAAGCATGATACATGTTTTTGAAAATCCAAGGGCAGAGCCACATGGAAGAACTTGGGGGCATAATAAATACACAGACACTGTGTAGTGCTAATCAGTTGATCCAGATGTGTAAAACAATGGTACTTTTTAAATTAAAAACATGCAGAATATTGTCTTAGCTTTGCCCAGAAGGCCACATTATAAAAACATGTTAGTAAGATCAGTGACACAAACTTAAACGTTTATACATCCAACTGGAATTCTGCATTCCATCTAATTAAATTATGACTTGTTTGATTTGCTGTACCTGTACAGCCAACTCAAAATCAAATTATTTTTATAAAACCAAGGAA
Organism: Phocoena phocoena; assembly: GCF_963924675.1. NCBI lineage: Eukaryota > Metazoa > Chordata > Mammalia > Artiodactyla > Phocoenidae > Phocoena > Phocoena phocoena. Next base: position 61,546,656 of record NC_089235.1, read on the forward strand.
TATTTGTTGGAGATATTGCAATGAATTTTAAAACCTCTTTCCTGTTATTTTAGGTGTATAAGATATTGTCTGCCTGAAATAATTCTATTTCATTAGATTTTATGCATTCTATTCTATTCATCAATAACACTATTTTATTTAGTTGTTCTTTTCATGGCTACTGTTTTTCTTCAGGTGACAAAGGGGAAAAGGGTTTGCCTGGGATACCTGGAGGAAAAGGCAAAGCAGGTATAATATACTTAGTTTTTCTTCTTAATTTTTAGCATCATTCCAAATCTATTCATCTTAAAAATGAATATAGTATATAGAAAAACAATAGTCTTTTCAGTGGGATTAACCTCATTTTCCTTGGGCCAGAAGAAAGGGAAGAATGAAAATTTCCTCTCTATCTGCTGGTGACTTTCCAGGCCTCTGGGGAAGGGGAGGATGGTGCATTCCACCCCTCCCATGCTTACCATGAGGTAGCAAACCCAGCACATCAGGAAGCAGCCCTCATTCTCTGAGACCAGGAGGAAAATCCACGAGGGCCACAACAATTGGACCAGCACGTCTTACATTCCACCAACATCTCAGCCAAATACTGGCCAAGCAGTTTGCCAGCAGCAAACTGGCCTGATCCAGTGAGGCCCTGTGGTTACAGAACATGCCTCAGTGGCCGGGGAGTTTCTCCCTGATACTGAAAGAGAGGTCTATTTCCAGCGCTCGATGCAAGGAAAAAAGTAGCTTGTTCTTGGTGAGCTTCAATTATTTCTATCCGTAAAGGTGTAGTGCGGACTAATTCTAAGAGCTCTTTTAACTTCCTTATATTTAACTGTGAATGTGGATAAATAAAGCCACAGATATTTTTTTTCCTTTGGCTAATAGAATTCATTTTGCTTTTCAACAACCAAAGAAACAAAGCCAATGGAAATGTTGACATGAAGCAGCCATTAAATAGGAAAAGGGAATCATTTGAATTTTTTTTAACTTTTTATTTTATATTGGAGTATAGTTGATTAACAATGCGTTCGTTTCAGGTGTGTAGCAAAGTGATTCAGTTATACATATACACGTGTCTACTCTTTTTCACATTCTTTTCCCATTTAGTTGTTACATAATATCGAGCAGAGTTCCCCGTGCTATACAGCAGGCCCTTGTTGGTTATCTGGGAATCATTTTAATTTTACATCATTTTCCTTACAATTCTTTCTCTGCCACATTACCAGTAGGTAATTGAAAAGGTAAATGATCAAAGGGGAATTAATGGCAGAAGTTAAAATCATAGTTAATCCACAAATGGATCAACTGACTCTTGAAATTGTAAGATAGATCTATTCACAAGATTTAAACTTAGTCCTTGAAACGTTAAGCTATACTGCAAATGGATAATCAGAATTAACATTTATTTCATCGTGAAAGTTTTCTCCTGTCTTGGCAGAGTTGTGTGAGCCAGTGAACAATGCAGTAACAGAAGAGAAGACTGGCTAGAAATATGTTTTTTTAAAAGCTGTAAAGATTTTATTCTGAGACTGGTATGTTCTGTGTTCAACAGAATGCCAAATGGTCCACAATATGTGTACAGTGGCTAGTCATATTTACTGTTCTTTTAAAAAATCTGGTTTAGAACTGTGTTTTAACTAATTTAAAATATTTAAAAAGATATTTTCTGAATTCCTAAAGACAAGGTATATCAGAAACCCTGTATTAAATAAAAGACAAAAAGCATAGCCGTTCACAGAGAGGCGTAGCCAGACTAGAAGAATACAGTAAATATTGGGAAGAGAGCAATTGCTCTTTTCAACCAGTCTGCTTGCGCTTCAACATGAATTCACAGCTTTGTCATTTAAAAGGGACTGTCTGTGATTGTGGAAGATACCGAAAAGTTGTTGGACAACTGGATATCAGTGTGGCTCGCCTCAAGACATCGATGAAGTTTGTCAAGAATGGTGAGTCTCTTCTATCGCTTTGTACTATTTATCCGTGGATTTATCTCTTTCAACACTGCAATTCCAACATCCCTAGCAGGAAATAACTTTGGGCAAAGGCCTACTGAATAGTGTCAACAGTTTAAAGTCTCTCAAAATCCTAATTATCCACTCAGTCTAGGACGCTTTAGGTCCACTTCCTGTGGACATACATATGTGCGCTCCTATGGGTAGAAAAGGGTGCTTTAGTGAGAGAGGGGAATGAAGAAGAGGCAGAGTCTGGCTAGCTGGGCCTTAAGAAAAAAAGGGCCCAGCTTTCAAACAGACAGCCAGCATCTCAGAAGATAAAAGTAATAATAAAAACAACAGCTACTTTCTTGAGTACTTGGAATAATAATAATTTTTATGATTAGACCGAAGCTTAGAGAGATTATCTTACCCATAGATACAAGCTAATGAACAGTGGAGCATGGATCTGAACACAGGTTTCATGACTCCTCTACCCTCAGTGCAAATCAATAGGAACATTATGCATTTCTCTAAATTGTGCAATTTTCCATATCAGTCATTTTTGTTTTCCCTTGTATTTCCCTATTAAAGTTCTCAATAAAGCCCTTAAAGTGGGGCTTATGTGCCCTCTCCTGAGACAGTATGAATGAGGGAACTGTTTTAGTTACTGTTACGGTTGGTTTCACTTTGTTGTACTTTTATTTATTATAATCCAGCCATATTTATTGTACAATACTGGAGGCACACAGTTGCCATCTTGTGTCCATTCTCGTCTTGTAATACTAAAGGCATAGGAAATGTTTGATATGAACTAACCCTCAGTTATAACTCTGGTTGTAACCTATACAGAAGATGCCGCATCTTGACATGACTTGGACCTTAATGAATAAACCAGACCCCAGAGGTTCAACATAGTGCAATGGTCCTTAACATTTGAGTGCTCATAGATTTATTTGTCAATTTTAACTTATAGACCCTAAAAAGATGGACGTAGATGCCCCCATAGGCCAAAACGTACATGGCATATTATGAGCTCGAGATGATTCTGAGTCCCCAGTTCTGTCCTGAATCTTACTCAGAAGCTCAGTCTCCTTCATCTACCTGGAGTGAAGTATAGACCATCTATCTCAATTGATGTATATGTTCACAATCTAGGAATCTGGCCCATAGGGACAAACTTCTGTATTATTTCCGTATCAGTCCAATAAGCCTTTACCACCCCTTAACGCTGTTCCAGGCACTGAGGCTACTGAGTGGCAAAGACATGGTCACTGGCCTCAAGATGCTCACAGTTCAGTAGAAGAGACACACAAACAATTAGACTAGAATGTGTCAAGTGCTGTGAAGTGAAAGGGACAATGGAAACATAGGGGAGAATGCACAGGAGTGCTCATGTCTGTCCAGGAGCATTGAAAAGGCTCTTATAGGAGAGAACACTTCCACTAAGATCTAAAGGATGGGTAGGAATTTGCCGGATAAAGCAGTAAGAAGACCTTCCAGGCATGAAAGGTACGGAAGCGGAAGAGAGAAGGTCATGCTCATGGAACTGTAAGTGTGGCAAAAGCATAAACTAGGAGGGGAAAAATTGTCTGAGATGAGCTGAGTGACAGTTCATATAACACATCTTCGTCAAAATAGCTCTCTGCTTCACATTGTGAGGGAAGTGAAGGAGAAAAAGACAAGGGAGGACCAATGACAGGAGTTTGTTCCCCATTTGACAGCTAGAAAGGTGGAGAAAATATTGAACCAGTGCCCACCTCATGATAGGTTCTTGGAAAAGAATTTTAAACGTTGAATAAATGAATTTAAATTAGCAATATTTTATACTTAGCGTTTCTCTTTTTGACATATATAATCACATTCTTCTTTTCCTTGCTGCAAAGTCATAGCAGGGATTAGGGAAACCGAAGAGAAATTCTACTACATCGTTCAGGAGGAGAAGAACTACAGGGAATCCCTGACCCACTGCCGGATCCGGGGTGGAATGCTAGCCATGCCAAAGGATGAAGCTGCCAACATGCTCCTGGCAGACTACGTCTCCAAGAGTGGCTTCTTCCGGGTGTTCATCGGGGTGAATGACCTTGAGAGAGAAGGCCAGTATGTGTTCACCGACAACACTCCACTGCAGAACTACAGCAACTGGAAGGAGGGTGAGCCCAGCGACCCCTACGGCCATGAGGACTGTGTGGAAATGCTGAGTTCAGGCAGGTGGAATGACACAGAGTGCCATCTTACCATGTACTTTGTCTGTGAGTTTGTCAAGAAGAAAAAGTAACTTCCCTCTTGCTGTACACTTGTCATTTCCCCGTGACTACCATGGCAGGTATTTTTATCCATCTTTTTCTGTCTAATTACACTAAATTCAGTCTGACTCAAGGCAAGTGAGAAATGCTAGACTGAGGTTTGGAATCTCCATCGCCATGTTCGTCCATGGCGATTTTGAACATTTTCATACACGGTATGTTACTGAGCCATAAGCTCACCAGGTTACGGGTCCCAAGAGAGAGCTCGAATTACTAGTTGTGCAGGAGGTGGTTGTCTATGTCTCAAATGAAGTTTTCACTTGGCATTTGCTCTGCCACCTCTCCCTAGAGCCGTAAACCACTGTCTGTCTAGCCCAGTGGATAATTGGATAGTTGGTTGGGGATGATTAGGCTCCAAGCCAGACATATGAGAGGCTCTTCTCTTAGGAATGTCAAGGTATTATCTGTCTTTGAACCCAAGATCCCCAATTCTTTGACCAGTCACCCACCATGGCCATAGCCACACATGCAAGGTCCTCTTCTTTGCATACACTCAGAAATACTTCAACTCTAAGCCTCTATATGAGGAACTTCTAGCCTAGTGCCCTGTTCCAGACCATATGGAATCGTACAGATAACTTCTGTTCTTCTGGTTGACGGCCTTCACTGAAGTATACCAAGCCTTGGCCCCCTTTCTGTAGGCCCACAGGTAAATTCCAGGCCTCCAGATATTAACCCTGTGATCTGAGGAAAAGGGAGCTCTAGAAATTGAAAAGAAAAAAAAGAAAAGGTTAGCTCCCACACAATATTATTTATAATCCTCCTGCTACATTGCCCCCTTTATTAATATGGCTCCATTTTTCCTCATCTTAAGTTCATCCATAGCAACTTTTCTCCCCTTGGGCATGGAGAATGAAGGAAAGGGTTTGTGAAGCCTTCAGAAAACTCTGGAAGCTTCAGGGTGCTACCAACACCAAGTCTCTAAGACTCTTGTCTGCCTCTAATATATCATGCATGGTGACATTTTGTGGGAGGCCCTTTATTCTCTGCAACTGTATGTTGTAAAAATCTCACATCAGTGATGCCTTCAAGTACTTTCAAGTATATCACAAGAATGTGTCAAGTGTGGAGTTTGGAACATGCCTGAGACTCACATTTACTAAGCTGGTAAAATTCTACTTTGAACTGCAGATCAAACCTCAAAGCAGCTCTAAATTGAAATTTTAAAATAAAAGTTCAACAAAACCCTAGATTATCCCCTTATAAACTGATGCTCCAGTTATAGTTTGTGACATATAATTAGACGTTTAAAATGCTGGCAGAACAGTTAATGAGGGGCTTCCCTGGTGGCGCAGTGGTTGAGAATCTGCCTGCTAATGCAGGGGACACGGGTTCGAGCCCCGGTCTGGGAAGATCCCACATGCCGCGGAGTGGCTGCGCCCGTGAGCCATGGCCGCTGAGCCTGCGCGTCCGGAGCCTGTGCTCCGCAACGGGAGAGGCCACAACAGTCAGAGGCCCACGTTACCCCCCCAAAAAAAAAAAAAATTACAAAGCAGGACACCATATCAAATCCAGTATCCTGGGGTAGAATGCCAGCCAAGAGCTTGAGGAACAAGAATCTAGAAGCACTTAGAGGAAAAGAAAGGGATTAGAAAAGAGGAGCGAGGGAACAGACAGTAAACATTGCCTATGGGCAGCTCACACTGGGATCCATATTCTGATTTGTTCTAAGCCCCCCAAGTATGAATATTAATTGTGTGTACCATCCATGCTATTCTAATTTCTATTATGATTATTATAATAATAACAACATTTCTCTCAATGACTCATCGTTGCTGCCAGTGCTTCCAAGAGAAGATGACAGAGTTTCAAAGATAGGATTCATCCTGAGACCTTGCCTGGGAGAAATTTTGAAGGCACCACACATTTAATTAGATTTGCTATAAAACTTACTTTGTGCTTTACAAAATAAATGTCTTCACATAACATTTTCCATGTGATCCTGATAAACTCTGGGAAGTACGAAGGGCAGACGTTTTTACTGCCATCTCTCCAATGAGAATACTGAGGTCCAAGGAAGCTAAGAAGTTTACCAAAATCAACTCATTTGAAAGAAAAGCAGGATTTCACTCTGCTGATTGAAACTGTCAATCCAGTGTCCTCTCCAGCCTATGTTTTTTGCTCTTACATTGAATGGAATTTCATCCACGATTCTCTTGTGATAACAGGCGCTCAAATAATCTCTCTTGATTACTTTCCAAAGTTAAAGATTAGGGTTAATTAATAGAAATGCTGGGGATTCAGAAACTTGCCTTACGAATATGGTACTCACTGGTTTCTTTTAAAATTCAGGAATGTCTACACATGTCATTAATGTTGAGGAGGGGATTTAGTAAAGTGTCACTACAGTTTTGCAGATAACTACAGATTTAGGGAAAGCAAGGCAGATATATTAAAATTAAGATTTGCCAAAACTAAAAATGAGCAAGTAATTATTTGCCCCATAAGAGAATAAAGTAGATAATTCCCTTAAATAATTAGCATTTAAAATCAATTTCATTCTCAAAAGTTAAATGTATATTCAACTTTTCAGGAACATATCTGGGCACTTCCTGAGGATGACATAAAGGTTCCAGGGGAAGAAAATTTTAAATGTATTCACAATTGCACAGTGCTGCCCTTTCAAAGCAACACATTCTATAGCCAGACAAGGAGAAATACCTTATGTCCAGAGTCATTGCCCAGACACTGTAGAAGGGTATACATCCCGTGTTGAGAGAAATATAACAAACATTGATTACACTTTGGACAACTCACCCATAAAAACTACTAACATTAAAGAAGATGTATTTTTTCCTGCTTAGATGTATGAGCTTCTTTGATTGTTATTGACCAATTAATTTCCAGCTCTCTGGATTGCATACCTGGAGACCATAAGACGTCTCTGGAATAGGAAAGGTTAACTAGATAGCAGCACGCACTGCATTTCCACAGATGTGGTATACATACATGCATTGTTTTCAATATAGGGCTTTCTTTTACTGCACTCCTAACAGGTGGTCACACAGTCCATATTTGAAGGTTTTGGGTAATTTTCTAACCCCATTAGAAAGTTTTTCCTTACGGTGAAATAAAATATGCTGTCTCTAATTTCCATCTACGTCCTTGTTCTACCTTCTGCTGTTCATAACTCTGAGAGGTCTGACCCTGAGACCAGCTGGATCAGCCTCTAAATGAAAGTACAAGGCAGGGCAGGGAGAACTATGCTCACTGTGGCACTGGTTACTAAGGTGGATACCCAGGTTTTTTTTTTTGTGCGGGGGGCGGTTCGCGGCCCTCCCACTGTTGTGGCCTCTCCCGTTGCGGAGCACAGGCTCCGAACGCGCAGGCTCAGCGGCCATGGCTCACAGGCCCAGCCGCTCCGCGGCACGTGGGATCTTCCCGGACCAGGGCACGAACCCGTGTCCCCCGCATCGGCAGGCGGACTCTCAACCACTGCGCCACCAGGGAAGCCCGATACCCAGTTTTGTACATTTCTCTAACCCTATATGGTATGCCCCACTCCCAGTGAATTCAAATTTTGTTGGTGAGGCATTAGAGGCACAGATATAGAGTAGAACTGGGATTGAAGGTCATGTGGGGCATCTCAATTATAAATAATCTATTTATTAGGAGAGGGTATTCAGTGGAGAGGGTTCAACCCTAAGGGAGGAGGCTGTTAAGAGGTTGATGGTTTGGTAAGACCTGACTGAGAGGGTTCAGGGCAGGTGTCCAGTGCCAGTGAGATGAAGTCCAAGGCAGAGACCAGGTTCATGAAACTGACATGGCGAACAATTGGCTTAGGTGCCTAGTAGAGCTCACTAACTCATTAATTCATCAAATGTACTTATGGAGCATTTACCATGTGATGAGGGCTGGAGACACAATGGAAAAGAAGACAGATCAGACTTCTAGCCTCATGAACAGAACTCTCCTTTGGCTCATTGAACATCGAGGTTACCACACTGAAGCCCAAGAGTTAATCCACTGTCATGGATGGAATATATAAACCTATTCTATTTTTACTCCTACTTCCTCTTCAACATAACGCCTCTTCAAAATTATACTGAAATAGGTTGGACAAAGAGAATTTTTTTTTTGGTAAAAGTACAACGTTACCATTTCTTGAAGAGCAACATTGACACATCTCTTCAAATACATTTATAAATTCCTGTAGGCTGGCTAATTTTGATGTGAACAAGAAGTTCTCATGTCGTTGTATATGCTCACCCACACCACTACCTCACAAGACAGAATATATCCTTGTGATTGTGCATGGATGAGCGTTAACACTTGGTAAATATTCCTCCACATTATTTTTTTCTGGTGACCTACAGCTGACATTCAGTGAAACCCAGATTTCCCACAGACTGTCACTTTCATACTAAAATAAAGACAGGTAGAGAGAAGGGGGAAGGGAATCAGAATTTTACAATTTATTAAAATGTGAGCACAGCAGCCTTAAATTAATCACCATGTTGGAATCTGTAGCTGGGAAATAATGCAGATTCATGTGTGTCCACACAATTTTAAAGGTATGTAATGCTTTGGCCTATGTGTTTTTCGCTTTAGAACCCTTAAACAGATGAATTTATCAAGAGGTAAGTCTTATCCTTTGGACGAACTGGGTTAGTGGGCTTCTGGGGGAGGTGATAGAGATGAGGATTGTCTACAACCCACCCCTCGATATATTGACAGAACATCAGTCGGGAAGAATACTCATAAGCTCTGCCACGATATGTGAAAAACCAAGGCAGGCACAGAAATTTCCTAAGTCTTGAGAAAATGAGGTAAGTGGAGACATAATTGCAAAACACGTTCAATTTACATCCAATAAAGTCTAGGTGAATACATTTACTAAGTGTAGTGCACATAATAGACAACTGCGGAAGACTCTTTCCTAGGAGATCACAATTTCATGTGTATATTTCCTGAATCAACTCAGAGAAAATGATTCTGGAGAAAGCTTACCGGGAGAAACATATGTGTTTTACAAATAGATGCTTTTTGGAAATGTTTATGTTTAAAATAATAATGTTTCCAAATACGTTTCCCCAGACTCCCTGGTTTGTCTGACCTTATCTTTGATTCTGCTGACGTTGGTACTTTTCAGGGACTCAGTCTCCAGGAAGGATGAAGGATTTATGTACAGGCACAAAATTACAATCACCACAATTCTCTCTTCCACAGAATAGGGATATTATCTTTGCCCTAAAGGACCTTAGGGCTTAAAGAATAGAGTGAACAAACATAGGAGGCTATTTCCAAGAGTCCAAAATTTTGATCACTACATTTGAGAAAAAGGAGATCCAAAAATACATTTTGAGACACTGGAATGAAATATCAAAAAGCACAGTTTTTAAAGAAGCTTGAAAATATTTCTTCTGGGGTTTCTAACCTTAAACACCCTTGCATGGAGATATTTTATAAAAAGTGCAGGGCAGGGGGTAAATATATATGTTTGTGTCTCCATCTTTGAAAGTGTAAAAGAAAAAATACCTAAGCTCTTCTTTCCTCAGATAATCTGTGTTACTGGGGACGGGATGAGCATTACACTACTGCTCCTTTTAAAAAGTTTTGTTGTAAGTTTTCCTCATTCTTACATTTTCAAAAATTCAGTAGCTCACTATGCACTAATGTCCAGGCCTCATTGATTCATGCCTGTATGAATTATGAAGATAGTAGTTGGAGGGTGAAATTATACATGAAAAAAGGATGTGTTCCTTTGATCACCACAAACAATCCCTCAGTTCTATATGGAGAAGAATAACGTGATATCTGGGCCCTGGTACGTAAACACCTTACACTGGAAATCTTTACTGTCAGACTGTCTGTAATCACTCCAAAGTGAATCAGCTATACGTATACATATATCCCCATATCCCCTCCCTCTTGCATCTCCCTCCCACCTTCCCTATCCCACCCCTCTAGGTGGTCACAAAGCACCAAGCTGATCTCCCTGTGCTATGCAGCTGCTTCCCCTTAGCTATCTATTTTACATTTAGTAGTGTATACCCATCCATGCCACTCTCTCACTTTGTCCCAGCTTACCCTTTCCCCTCCCTGTGTCCTCAAGTCCATTCTCTATGTCTGCGTCTTTATTCCTGTCCTGTCTCTAAGTTCATCAGAACCAATTTTTTTTAGGTTCCATATATATGTGTTAGCATACGGTATTTGTTTTTCTCTTTCTGACTTACTTCACTCTGTATGACAGACTCTAGGTCCATCCACCTCACTACAAATAACTCAATTTCGTTTCTTTTTATGGCTGAGTAATATCCATTGCATATATGTGCCACATCTTCTTTATCCATTCTTCTGTCGATGGATACTTAGGTTGCTTCCATGTCCTGGCTATTGTAAATAGTGCTGCAATGAACATTGTGGTACATGACTCTTTTTGAAGTATGGTTTTTTCAGGGTATATGCCTAGTAGTGGGATTGCTGGGTTGTATGATAGTTCTATTTTTAGTGTTTTAAGGAACCTCCATACTGTTCTCCATAGTGGCTGTCTCCATAGTGGCTCCATACTGTTCTCCATAGTGGCTGTATCAATTTACATTCCCATCAGCAGTGCAAGAGGGTTCCCTTTTCTCCACACCCTCTCCACCATTTATTGTTTCTAGATTTTTTGATGATGGCCATTCTGACTGGTGTGAGGTGATACCTCATTGTAGTTTTGATTTGCATTTCTCTAATGATTAGTGATGTTGAACATCCTTTCATGTGTTTGTTGGCAATCTATATATCTTCTTTGGAGAAATGTCTATTCAGGTCTTCTGTCCAGTTTTGGGTTGGGTTGTTTTTTTTTTAATATTGAGCTGCATGAGCTGCTTGTAAATTTTGGAGATTTAATACTTTGTCAGTTCCTTCATTTGCAAATATTTTCTCCCATTCTGAGGGTTGTCTTTTCATCTTCTTTCTGGTTTCCTTTGCTGTGCAAAAGCTTTTAAGCTTCATTAGGTCCCATTTGTTTATTTTTGTTTTTATTTCCATTCCTCTAGGAGGTGGGTAAAAAAGGATCTTGCTGTGACTTATGTCATAGAGTGTTCTGCCTGTATTTTCCTCTAAGAGTTTGATAGTGTCTGGCCTTACATTTAGGTCTTTAATCTATTTTGAGTTTATTTTTGTGTATGGTGTTAGGGAGTGTTCTAATTTCATTCTTTTACATATAGCTGTCCAATTTTCCCAGCACCACTTATTGAAGAGGCTGTCTTTTCTCCATTGTATATTCTTGCCTCCTTTATCAAAAATAAAGGACCATATGTGCGTGGGTTTATCTCTGGGCTTTCTATCCTGTTCCATTGATCTATATTTCTATTTTTGTGCCAGTACCATACTGCTTAGATTACTGTAACTTTGTAGTAGAGTCTGAAGTCAGGGAGCCTGATTCCTCCAGCTCCGTTTTTCTTTCTCAAGATCGCTTTGGCTATTTGGGGTCTTTTGTATTTCCATACAAATTATGAAATTTTTTGTTCTAGTTCTGTGAAAAATGCCATTGGTAGTTTGATAGGGATTGCATTGAATCTGTAGATTACTTTGGGTAGTATCATCATTTTCACAATGTTGATCCTTCCAATCCAAGAACATGGTATATCTCTCCACCTGTTTGTATCATCTTTAATTTCTTTCATCAGTGTCTTATAGTTTTCTGCATACAGGTCTTTCCTCTCCTTAGGTAGGTTTATTCCTAGGTATTTTATTCTTTTTGTTGCAGTGGTAAATGGCAGTGTTTCCTTAATTTCCCTTTCAGATTTTTCATCATTAATGTATAGGAATGCAGGAGATTTCTGTGCATTAATTTTGTATCCTGCTACTTTACCAAATTCGTTGGTTAGCTCTAGTAGTTTTCTGGTAGCATCTTTAGGATTCTCTGTGTATAGTGTCATGTCATCTGCAAACAGTGACAGTTTTACTTCTTCTTTTCCAATTTGGATTCCTTTTATTTCTTTTTCTTCTCTGATTGCTGTGGCTAAAACTTCCAAAGCTATGTTGTATAATAGCAGTGAGAATGGGCAATGTTGTCTTGTTCCTGATCTTAGTGGAAAATGGTTTCAGGTTTTCCACCATTGAGAGCGATGTTGACTGTGGGTTTGTCATATATGGCCTTCATTATGTTGAGGTAAGTTCCCTCTATGCCTACTCTCTGGAGGGCTTTTTATGATAAATGGGTGTTGAATTTTGTCGAAAGCTTTTTCTGCATGTATTGATATTATCGTATGGTTTTTATCCTTCATTTTATTAATTTGGTGTATCACATTGGTTGATTTGCATATATTGAAGAATCCTTGCATTCCTGGGATAAATCCCACTTGATCATGGTGTATGATCTTTTTAATGTGCTGTTGGATTCTGTTTGCTAGTATTTTGTTGAGGATTTCTGCATCTATGTTCATCAGTGATATTGGCCTGTAGTTTTCTTTTTTGTGACATCTTTGTCTGGTTAGTTCCTTTACTCTTAACATGACTTCTTCCACTGGCATCCAATGATGAAGAGTAAAATGCAATTCTACTTTATTTTGCGCAAAGATCACTGAAAGTAACCCCACCCTCATTTAGGCTTATGTGCTCAATGCCCATAAAGGACTTTTGGTTAAGCCTTTGATCTAGAAAATCTCCTTCCCATCAAGTTCAATAAAGTCCACTTTAACTCACCAAAACCAGTCAAATTGATTATCTAACTGGTATCCCAGCATCAGGAAATATTTTTCCTAGAAGAATGCCATTTTTACAGTTATACTTCTAGCTTGGGTCTCAAACACTTCTCACCATACTCCTACTAGATGATCTCAGCTGAAGCTGCTGGTTGTGGTAAAGGATAATGTGGAAAATACTCTATTCAGTGGCAAGCAGAAGAAGAACCTGGGATACCCAATGGACTTTAGAAACCTCAAGGAATTAGAGCTTTGAGACTTCATCATATTTGATCATTTTCTGTACCCCAGCTCTTCCAGGGCTTTCCTCAGAAATCTCATGTTTAATGAATTCCCTCTAACTTAAAGATTCCTGGTGGGCTTTGAGGTTTCTAGCCATGGCCCCATCACCTGCGTGATCAGCAACTCCATGTACTGCCTTTTTGATTACTATGTGATCTGGAGAGGTGGAGGTTTCTGCTTTCTGCTTCCCTGTTCTATTCTCAGCGTCCTACCTTTCTGCTAAACTTGATCTCTTTAGCTATCCTAGAGTTAGTCTCTAATAAAGAAGGGTTAGTCTCTAATAAAGAAGAGTTAATCTCTAGTCTATCTCCTTTTGAATCCATCAGCATAAATTCCTCTTTTTTCTCATCAAAGGAATGTGCCCAATAAGACTTTTATTCTTTTACCACCAGGTACCAGGCTTAGCATTAGCCTACTCTGACATGAGGAGAGTGCTGTATTATCCTTGTTTCCTTTCCTCCCATATAAGTTATTAGATCATTTTTACCGTCTAGCTCGTGATGCTAAACGTCTTAAACCTAGATCAGAGAAATCAAGGATGAACCCAAAGACTGAAGAAATAAAACTCATTGATACTTTATTAATTAGGAAGAGTGATATCCACCCACATCTGAGCAAGTTTCCTTTCTATTTCTCACTAAGAATCACTCAAAACAGTGGTAATACTCAGCACCCCACATGAGGAGAGTAATGCAGTATGTCTGAGAAGTCCTGAGCAATCAAGCTTCTTTCTCTTCAAAAGACCTTGTCAGGGCTTCCCTGGTGGCGCAGTGGTTGAGAGTCCACCTGCCGATGCAGGGAACGCGGGTTCATGCCCCGGTCCGGGAGGATCCCACATGGCGCAGAGCGGCTGGGCCCATGAGCCATGGTCGCTGAGCCTGCGCGTCTGGAGCCTGTGCTCCGCAACGGGAGAGGCCACAACAGTGAGAGGCCCGTGTACCGCAAAAAAAAAAAAAAAAAAAAAAAAGACCTTGTCAGAAACAACATATGCTATTATATAACAATAATTCTGCAAATCAGCAAGCCATGTCATATATGCCTGAAGACCAGGTTCTAGACCTTGAAATTCTGTGCTAGCAATTTTAAAATTTCAGTTTACTTGAGTCTGTATCATAACACGTAGACATGTCCCATTCATCTTATTTTAGAGACTTTCCATGGGCAGTCCTGGCCAGAGTCCCCCACAGCAATCCTGGGTGTAGAGCTGAGATTTGAAGGTACAGAAATGGGAGAAGTTGCTTTGGGTAAGAATGTTGAGTGAGGAGAGCAGATATCCGAGGCCTGAGATCTAAGTTATTCTAGTATTTAAAGGTTAGGAAGAAGGATAAGGGTAGGTTTCTTAAGGTTCATTGTTAAAGGGTGGGCAGAGAATAGTAGTAGAATCGGGAACATTTCAGGAAGGGAGCATCAAATTTATTGAATGTCTCTGAGAGTTCAAGTACAAACAGTTAAAAAACACCTATTGGATTTGTCAACATGAAATCCTGAAGGAACTTAGCAAAAGTCTCAATAGTATGGGGGAGGCAAGAGACAAAGTAGAGCTGGGTTGATGGGGAAATGGGCTGCAAAGAAGTAGAGATAGTATATACAGGTAATATTTTCCAGAAGCTTTTCAGTAAAGGAGAGTTGAAGCAATCCAATCAAGAATGGAAGTTGGACATTGTCAATCAAAATAATAGTAATAACTAATATAATTTGAGTGCTATGTTAAGCCTTTTATATGTGGTTTCAATTTAATCCCCAAATCAACCCTGTGTAGTACATACTATTACTACTTCCATTTACCTATGAATAAATAGAAACACAGAGATTAAGTAGCATCTCTAAGGTCCATTGCTGGGCCTTAGAGCTGGGATTTCATTGCAAGCAGTTCAGTTCAGTGCTTTCATTGTTAAATCCCTACACTATTCCATCTTACCATATGATAATGGGCATATTTCGAAAGTCCAGAGTTTCTGCTATGGCTTTGCTACCTAGGTTCTAGATGAATTTCACAACTCACTCAGTTTTTCTGGGCATGTTGTCAGCATGTACAACACACTTATTGATGGATGTATGGAAAAGAGGAAAAACTGTACAAACACATTCCTGTTTCACAACACCTCCATCAGTCCTGAATAGGTTTGAAACTTAAGAACATATTGTCCATGCCTCAAAAGGAACAAATAGATATTTCAAGAATTCTGAAGACTACTCTTTTTTCTGTCCCTCAGAAGGCAAGGAAAATTACAGCTTCACATAAAGGAAGTGACTAATAGAGACAGAGCGTTCCAAGGGGACCTGGCGGAAAGCACTTAAAGTCAGACATGAGGAAGTTCCTGAAAAGAACCTTGAGAAGCAACTGCTCTGATCAAGAGGAGGAAAAATGACATAATTGGGGTCTCCTGGGCTGAAGTGATGTGATCCTGGGATGCAGTGTGGCAGGAAGATGGAGAGCTCAGGGGTCTTCTTAAAGGACACTGTGAGTGCCTCTGGAGGGAAGTGTGGCCGTGTGGGTCCCTCTTAGTGAGGACATTGGGTCCTCTGTTTGGGATGCTGAAAGCATTCAGCTCCCGTTGCTGTAGACAGTATTCTAGCCTGGAAAAACTACTGTGATGTATATAGTGGGATATGCTGTTTTTATTTAATTTTAAGAATGAAATATCACTTGTTCCATGATGGCAATAATGTTCTAGCCTTTGCAGTTCTACATCACAGATATCTTGCCTCCAATCCTGTCCTGTACTTATAGTCCTATGGGATAAAGCCAAGAATTCATAATATAACATGCTATGAAACTTAGATACTTGATGAACGAATATGCGATCTTTGTAATACGGCTTCTGCCTACATTTTCAGCCCCTCCATTCACCACCCCTTCTAAGTACACACCTCCAAATATGCACATGTACTAGAAGTTTCCACGGCTTTTTCATCTCTCTGATTTGTGTATGTTGCCTTTGCGTATTTTTCCCTATTGTCTGCTTAGCAAATTTTCACTCATCCAATGAAACGCAACTGATACATCTCAGCTTTCTAAGAGACCCTCAGGGGTTTCTTCCACTGTTCTCTCTCCACACAATTCTGTATGTTCCTGTCAGGACATTTCTGTTGAGGTCAGGGATTATACCACATTCATCTCTGTAGCACAATGGCTGAGGAAAATATCTAGGATATAATGAGTAACCAGTATATGTTGGCTCAATAACTACCTTATAAAGGGTGAATCCAGGAACAGAATTCAAAGCCTCTTGGTGTACCTTGGTCCTACTATGTTCAGAGCAGCACATTAGGACCAAGGGGTGTTTTATTCAGGGTCCTTATGGGAAAGAGATGGCACATGCAAATGAGATGATTGAGAAGCCTTGAAAAGGGAAATTTTACAAAGGTGTAGACAGAGTCAAGGGAAACCACCAAGAGGTGATGAAACATGTAGGGTAGTAACAGCAGGACCTATAGGACCAATGTGAGAAATGGGTTACCAGACCTGGAGAGAGCTCATGGGAGAGCCACCCAAGAGGATCTGTGGCCTTAGAGGTAGGAAAGCAACCTGCTGCCAGGTAGGGAGAGAAACCAACAGATCATTAGCTGACTAGCATCTCCCACTGCTTCCTGTTAACCCACAAGTGCTTCCCATTGTCCAATCCCAACCAGAAACCAGAGAGTAAAGGATCCAGTTGTTGTAGGCTAAAAAAATTCAACCTCCCCAGTCTCTAAACATGGTGGAGCCAGGTAAAGATGTAGTTGAAGGCCGAACAAAAACATCTAGCACAAAGACCGGAGTCCAAGCTTTCTTCTTCAGCAAGCAGAGGCTGACAATGCCTATTAGGGATTTTAGGAACTAGGATAAGATAAGGAAGTTGGAAGATCACTGAAATTAGAAAGGCAGCAAGCAGTGGACAGCCAGGATTAATACAGACAGTCCTAATAAAGCATCAGAATAAAGAGATAGGCAGAATGGTGGATACAATCTGTGAGGCAATGGGACATGAACCCAGGACTGAACAGGAAATTTTCAATGAAAATTAGAAGACGGGGCCAGGAGACACTCTTTAAAATAATAGAGTTCATTGTAGGGACTTTTCACAAAATGTTTACAGATTTATTCACAGGAGAAGAAGGAGCTACTAAGTCTACAGAGCTGGGTTTGGCATATGCAAAGGGGACTAATGTATGAGTCCTAACTTTAGGAGCTTTCTAAATTGCCAACGCAAAAGGGTCAGATGGAATTCAAGTCTGCCGTCCACCCCTTGGCATATCCTGGCTTCTCAGGTCTTGGAGGACACTCTTATGATCCCCAATCCTTGAAAACTATTTTTTAAAAATTCCACAAGACCCTGAAACTCTTTGCTGTCATGGCCATCGTGCTTATAGAATGAAAATGTATATATACAGTTGGATGTTTAAATTCTTCAATAAGTTCGTTATCACGAGTCTGTTTTAATTCTAATTAAAACTCAACACACAGGTCGGCTCAGAATTTTATTCTCAATCAAAATCAGCTCAATCAAGCAAAAGTCATTTGTGCAAGTAGTATGGTTACTCTAGAAATGTGTTTCCCCATTCCCTCTGCACCACCACTTCTGGGCTTATAGCTTTCCCTTTGTACTTCTTTGGGCCAGAAGATTTTAATAGCAAGAAAGAGAAACTCAACTCAGACTAACTGAAGTAGGGAAGGAAAGTGGGAAACATAGGGCTACAGCTGGATTGTGCTACAGCTGCCTTCTCTGGGTTCTCCTTGTCTTTGTCTCCTTACAGACTCTCATCCCATGATGGAATGCTGGTTACTTGTAAGCCTCATGTTGATTCTCATTCTTCCTTTTCACTGACCTCAAGGAAAATCCAGTGTGTCTTGCTGACTGGGACACAATGTCCTGTTGTTGTCCCCAAGTAGCTCGGTTTGGTCTTATGCCCTCCACTGTGGCAGAAGAATAGGTGGGATGGGGCAGGAGTAAGTAACAATTCCATTAACTCATGGAATCTCTTTCTGTGTGTCTCTCTTTTTTTCTTTCTATATTTTGATTTATCTATCTACCTATCTACCTTGAAATACATCTATCTTTGTATGGAGTAATAATATTTTGAATTATGTTGATTTGAATTGGACTGAAGGGCTGAATAGCAGAAAGGAAAAGAAATGAAAAGGGATAAAGGACATAGCTGTGCTATTACTCCACCTTCATTTCACCTGGGAGACATCATACATCACAATAAACCCCAATTCCTTGTAAGGCACATTCATCCTTAAAAGTCTTGGACCTGAATTTTGTTCTTCTACCCAGTGACTTAAGACCAGTGGGATTTTAGATATAAATATCTAAAGGAGGCACCAATATCCATCCTGCTAAATTGTAAAATGCCTCCTACACCCCTTCTCTCCTTCTGTTCCCTCTCACCTCCCAGTTTCTCAGTTAACTAAGGCAGGCAGAATTGTCTCTGCCAAGTGATTCAGCCCAGGGAAGCTGAAGTTTGCCAATGCCGCAAAAATACATTCATTTGCAGTTCCATAGCTCATCTCAAAAATTCATCTAAATGTCGCAATCTCATCTACAATATAGTGTGTTTATTTTAATATAAAATAATGTGCCTACCGGCTGTTTCAGGAAAACTGGCGGCAGAGAAAAGCAGACCGCATTTCTCCTTTCCACCGTACCTTTGTGGCATACTGCTTGGAATACCTCAGTCCAATAAGCAAGACTGTGCTACTGTCTCACATGGAAACCAAAGTTGGGTAAGACCATGGGGATATGATTGCCAGCTGGAAATCCATCCGATTGTGCAGTATCACTTTCACATTTACTGAAATTTTAGTTGCTCTGAGTGTTTTGACAATTGCTAGACAGTTCCCAGATGAGGAGCTAGCAATTATTGCAACGGCCATGAGGTATTTCAAGTTGTTATAATGTTCATGGTGATCTTATTATCTATTTATTTTTTTATCAAGTTGACATTTTTGAGGTGAAAAAGGCTCTTTCTATGATTTAAAGCAGCGTATGGCTATTAAATTGACACTTTATACCTGGCAATTTGACAGGGCCATCAGCCGATTCACGAATCTAAAATTGTTCAGGCTGCAAGAATAAATGAATGTGTGCCCTTTTATTCTGCTGACCTACCACTCTCATCCTACTCCTAGGGGGAATGCATTTGACCATTGTACTTTACCACCCTTGGTTCTATCTGCAAGGAAGTTCCTCCTGGTTATTATTCTCCTCGGCCATATCTGATGTGGATCTTAGAGACCACGCCTTCTTTGGGGGTTAAATAGCCTTTGAAGCTTGACTCTTTTCCTCAAAACTTTGGGACCTATGGATTGTTTTAGGTCTCATCCAGTCAAATGATTTTTTTTAAGCCAGAGTTGTGTTTTCTTTAACAATGCAATTCCTTAAAAGATTAGTAGGCTTCTGATCTTGCTTTAGGTTCCATCAGCAACCACATGCAAAATTCTTTATAGGAAGAATTTTCAAGCCTGATGTATTTCTCTGCTTCCTTGCTCTGTGCCTGTCCCATCCCCTCTCTTTGAGGCTCTCTGGAACTGTGTTTGGGAAGTCTACAGTCTTCATCTGTCTTTGCTCAGATTACTTTATTCATCTCGGAAGTTTTATTAGACCTTTTCCTTGAATGTCTTCTGACATCTCATCTTCTTTAATTATTTGGCATCTTCTCACATAGCAAGACCCCAATTTCTGCACTCTGCTCTCTTTCAATTCTATTTATTACTGGCCAGGATTTTTTTCCAATTTTTTTGGTAATAACCTTGCCAAAGGCAGCCAATAATAGCCAATAGACACTAGTGGTCTTTTATTCATCCATTTCTCCTAAAACTACAAGTTAAATGTTCCTATTCTGTCTCCCGCGTTACTAAAAGCAACAGTTATTTCCAGTTGCTCTTCCTTCCACAGTATTAAAACAATAGCTAGTTTCTCATATATCCTAGCCTTTGATATGGACCTTCTTGATGCCTAACAATGAAACCAATGTCATATAATTGATTTTAAAGCAATCTGATTCAAAATACCAATTTCTTTATTAGTCAGGATACATCAAGGTATGTACAAGTAAATGTACTCTCAAATCATAGTGGTTTGATGTAATAAATGTTTCTTTCTCATTCATATTATCATTGAAAACAGATTGGGGAGTCCGTCTCCATCTCTTGGTGGTCCCATGTGGAACCCCTGGCTTCCTAGTTGCCAAAAGAGAGAGATCTGGAGGACCTCAAAGGATGATCTTAAAGGCCAAGCCTGGAAGGAAGTTTACATCATTATTGCCTACATTCTTCTGGCCAGAACTCAGTCATTGGGACTTATCTAGTTTCAGGGCAATCGAGGAAATGTAGCCTTTCTGTGTGATCTGGAAGAGGAAAATGTAGTAAACACATACCATTTTCTCTGCTACCTGCCACTACAAACTTGTAGTTAAGTGTAATGATTCTGATCTTACCATATAATGGCCATGGGACATTGAGCAAGTTACTTAACCTCTGTGTGCTTCAGTTTCTTCCCCTGTAAAGTGGGATTCATGAAAGGGTAACTACATCAGATGGTCATAGGTTTATATATATATATATATAAAGTAATTAGAAAAAGCCTGGCATACAGTAAGTGCTATGTAAGGTTATATAGCAAGTTGTTGAAATGCCAGTAGAGAGCACACCAGGATAATTAGCAAATGAGCCATTTAATTTATATTTTTAATACATTTATTTATTTATTTATCTTTGGCTGTGTTGGGTCTTCATTGCTGCGTGCAGGCTTTCTCTAGTTGCGGCGAGCAGGGGCTACTCTTCATTGCGGTGGCTTATTTTGTTGCAGAGCACGGGCTCTAGGCGGGGGCTTCAATAGTTGTGGCTCACAGGCTGCAGAGCACAAGCGCAGTAGTTGTGGCGCACAGGCTTAGTTGCTCCACGGCATGTGGGGTCTTCCAGGATGAGGGATCGAACCTGTGTCTCCTGCATTGGCAGGAGGATTCTTAACCACTGTGCCACCAGGGAAGTCTCCGCAAATGAGCCATTTTATAATAAGTCTATTTGACTGGAAAGACAGATATTTAAAAACCCCAGCCCAAGCTGAGGCTCCGCCTTTGATCGGATCCGAGGGAGAGGACTGGGGTTGGCGGCGTGAACACAGCCTGAAGGGGGCTAGTGCGCCACAGCTAGCCGGGAAGGAGTCCGGGAAAAGGTCTGGAACTGCTGAAGAGGCAAGAGACTTTTTCTTGCCTCTGTTTCCTGGTGTGCGAGGAGAGGGGATTAACAGCGCCTTTTAAAGGAGCTCCAGAGACGGGCGCAAGCCGCGGCTATCAGCGCGGACCCCAGAGTCGGGCCTGGGATGCTAAGGCTGCTGCTGCCGCCAGCAAGAAGCCTGTGTGTGAGCACAGGTCACTATCCACACCCCTCTTCCAGGGAGGCTGTGCAGCCCGCCACTGCCAGGGTCCCGTGATCCAGGAACAACTTCCCCGGGAGAACGCACGGCGCGCCTCAGGCTGGTGCAACGTCACGCGGGCCTCTGACACCGCAGGCTCGCCCCGCATCCGTACCCCTCCCTCCCCACGGCCTGAGTGAGCCAGAGACCCCGAATCAGCTGCTCCTTTAACCCAGTCCTGTCTGATCGTGAACAGAGGCCCTCAGGCGACCTACATGCAGAGGCGGGGCCAAATCCAAAGCTGAACCCCGGGAGCTGTGCGAGCAAAGAAGAGAAAGGGAAATCTCTCCCAGCAGCGTCAGGGGCAGCGGATTAAATCTCCACAATCAACTTGATGCACCCTGCATCTGTGGAATATCTGAATAGACAACGAATCATCCCAAAATTGAGGAGGTGGACTTTGGGAGCAAAGATATATATTTTTTTTCCTTTTTCTCTTTCTGTGAGTGTGTATGTGTATGCTTCTGTGTGTGATTTTGTCTGTATAGCTTTGCTTGCTTTTACTATTTGTCCTAGGGTCCTGTCTGTTCATTCTTTTTTTTTTTTTTAGTATAGTTTTCAGTGCTTGTTATCATTGGCAGATTTGTTTTTTGGTTTGGTTGTTCTTTCTTTATTTCTTTTTTTTAATTAATTAAAATTTTTTAAAATAATTTTTGTTTTTTATTTTAATAACTTTCTTATTTTTATCTTTTCTTTTTTTTTTTTTTTTTTTTTTTTCAGTACGCAGGCCTCTCACTGTTGTGGCCTCTCCCGTTGCGGAACACAGCCTCTGGATGCACAGGCTCAGCGGCCATGGCTCACAGGCCCAGCCGCTCTGCGGCATGTGGGATCTTCCTGGACTGGGGCACGAACCCTCATCCCCTGCAACGGCAGGCGGACTCTCAACCACTGAGCCACCAGGGAACCCCATATTTTTCTTTCTTTCTCCCTTTTATTCTGAGCCGTGTGGAGGACAGGATCTTGGTGCTCCAGCCAGGTGTCAGGGCTGTGCCTCTGAGGTGGAAGACCAAGTCCAGGACATTGGTCCACCAGAGACCTCCCAGCTCCAGGTAATATCAAACGGCAAAAATCGCCCAGAGATCTCCATCTCAATGCCAAGACCCAGCTCCACTCAACAACCAGCAAGCTACAGTGCTGGACACCCCATGCCAAACAACTAGCAAGACAGGAACACAATCCCACCCATTAGCAGAGAGGCTGCCTAAAATCATAATAAGGTCACAGACACCCCAAAGCACACCACAAGACGTGGACCTGCCCACCAGAAAGACAAGATCCAGCCTCATCCACCAGAACACAGGCACTTGTCTCCTCCACCAGGAAGCCTACACGACCCACTGAACAAACCTTAGCCACTGGGGACACACACCAAAAACAAGGGGAACTACAAACCTGCAGCCTGCGAAAAGGAGACCCCAAACACAGTAAGTTAAGCAAAATGAGAGGACAGAGAAGCACACAGCAGATGAAGGAGCAAGGTAAAAACCCACCAGACCTAACAAATGAAGAGGAAATAGGCAGTCTACCTGGAAAAGAATACAGAATAATGATAGTAAAGATGACCCAAAACCTTGGAAATAGAATGGAGAAAATAAAATAAACGTTTAACAAGGACTTAGAAGAACTAAAGAGCAAACAAACAATCATGAACAAGACAATAAAGGAAATTAAAAATTCTCTAGAAGGGATCAACAGCAGAATAACTGAGGCAGAAGGACGGATAAGTGACCTGGAAGATAAAATAGTGGAAATAGCTACTGCAGAGCAGAATAAGGAAAAAAGAATGAAAAGAATTGAGAACAGTCTCAGAGACCTCTGGGACAATATTAAACATACCAACATTCGAATTATAGGGGTCCCAGAAGAGGAAGAGAAAAAGAAAGGGACTGAGAAAATATTGGAAGAGATTATAGTTGAAAACTTCCCTAATGGGAAAGGAAATAGTTAATCAAGTCCAGGAAGCACAGAGATTCCCATATAGGATAAATCCAAGGAGAAACACGCCAAGACACATATTAATCAAACTATCAAAAATTAAATACGAAGAAAAAATATTAAAAGCAGCAAGGGAAAAACAACAAATAACATACAAGGGAATCCCCATAAGGTTAACAGCTGATCTTTCAGCAGAAACTCTGCAAGCCAGAAGGGAGTGGCAGGACATATTTAAAGTGATGAAAGGGAAAAACCTACAGCCAAGATGACTCTACCCAGCAAGGATCTCATTCACATTTGATGGAGAAATTAAAACCTTTACAGACAAGCAAAAGCTAAGAGAATTCAGCACCACCAAACCAGCTTCACAACAAATGCTAAAGGAACTTCTCTAGGCAGGAAACACAAGAGAAGGAAAAGACCTACAATAACAAACCGAAAACAATTAAGAAAATGGTAACAGAAACATATATATCGATAATTACCTTAAATGTAAATTGATTAAATACTCCAACCAAAAGACATAGACTGGCTGAATGGATACAAAAACAAGACCTGTATAAATGCTGTCTACAAGAGACCCACTTCAGACCTAGGGACACATACAGACTTAAAGTGAGGGGATGGATAAAGATATTCCATGCAAATGGAAATCAAAAGAAAGCTGGAGTAGCAATTCTCATATCAGACAAAATAGACTTTAAAATAAAGACTATTGCACTACATAATGATCAAAGGATCAATCCAAGAAGAAGATACAAAAATTGTAAATATTTATGCACCCAACAGAGGAGCACCTCAATACATAAGGCAGATACTAACAGCCATAAAAGGGGAAATCGACAGTAATACAATCATAATAGGGGACTTTAACACCCCACTTTCACCAAAGGACAGATCATCCAAAGTGAAAATAAATAAGGAAACACAAAATTTTAAATGATACATTAAACAAGATGGACTTAATTGATATTTATAGGACATTCCATCCCAAAACAACAGAATACAATTTCTTCTCGAGTGCCCATGGAACATTTTCCAGGATAGATCATATCTTGGGTCACAAATCAAGCCTTGGTAAATTTAAGAAAATAGAAATCATATCAAATATCTTTTCTGACCACAATACTGTGAGACTAGATATCAATTACAGGAAAAAAATCTGTAAAAACTACAAACACATGGAGGCTAAACAATACACTACTTAATAACCAAGAGATCACTGAAGATATCAAAGAGGAAATCAAAAAATACCTAGAATCAAATGACAATGAAAACACGATGACCCAAAACCTATGGGATGCAGCAAAAGCAGTTCTAAGAGGGAAGTTTATAGCAATACAATCCTACCTGAAGAAGCAAGAAACATATCAAATAAACAACCTAACCTTACACCTAAAGCAATTAGAAAAAGAGGAACAAAAAAACGCCAAAGTTAGCAGAACGAAAGAAATCATAAAGATCAGATCAGAAATAAATGAAAAAGAAATGAAGGAAATGATAGGAAAGATCAGTAAAACTAAAAGCTGGTTCTTTGAGAAGATAAACAAAATTGATAAACCATTAGCCAGACTTATCAAGAAAAAAGGGAGAAGACTCACATCAATAGAATTAGAAATGAAAAAGGAGAAGTAACAACTCACACTGCAGAAATACAAAGGAGCATGAGAGATTACTACAAGCAACTATATGCCAATAAAATGAATAACCTGGAAGAAATGGACAAGTTCTTAGAAAAGCACAACCTTCCAAGTCTGAACCTGGAAGAAATAGCAAAAATAAACAGACCAATCGCAAGCACTGAATTTGAAACTGTGATTAAAAATCTTCCAACAAACAAAAGCCCAGGACCAGATGGCTTCACAGGCTAATTCTCTCAAACATTTAGAGAAGAGCTAACACCTATCCTTCTCAGAGTCTTCCAAAATATAGCAGAGGGAGGAACACTCCCAAACACATTGTATGAGGCCACATCACCCTGATACGAAAATCAAGGATTTCACAAAACAAGAAAACTACAGATCAATATCACTGATGAACATAGATGCAAAAATCCTTAACAAAATACTAGCAAACAGAATCCAACAGCACATTAAAAGGATCATACACCATGATCAAGTGGGGTTTATCCCAGGAATGCAAGGATTCTTCAATATTCACAAATCAATCAATGTGATAAGCCATATTAACAAATTGAAGAAGAAAAACCATATGATCATCTCAATAGATGCAGAAAAAGGTTTTGACAAAATTCAACACCGATTTATGATAAAAACCCTCCAGAAAGTAGGCATAGAGGGAACTTACCTCAACATAATAAAGGCCATATATGACAAACCCACAGCCAACATCTTCATCAATGGTGAAAAACTGAAACCATTTCCACTAAGATCAGGAACAAGACAAGGTTGCCCACTCTCACCATTATTATTCAACATAGTTTTGGAAGTTTTAGCCATAGCAATCAGAGAAGAAAAAGAAATAAAAGGAATCCAAATCGGAAAAGAAGAAGTAAAGCTGTCACTGTTTGCAGATGACATGATACTATAAATAGAGAATCCTAAAGATGCTACCAGAAAACTACTAGAGCTAATCAATGAATTTGGTAAAGTAGCAGGATACAAAATTAATGCACAGAAATCTCTTGCATCCTATACACTGATGATGAAAAATCTGAAAGTGTAATTAAGAAAACACTCCCATTTACCATTGCAACAAAAAGAATAATATACCTAGGAATAAACCTACCTAAGGAGACAAAAGAAATGTATGCAGAAAATTATAAGACACTGATGAAAGAAATTAAAGATGATACAAAGAGAAAACCTATGGGAACTTGGAATGAACATACACACACTACTATATATAAGATAGATAACCAACAAGGACATGGTGTATAGCACAGGGAACTCTACTCAATATTCTGTGATAACCTATAAGAGAAAATAATCTAAAAAAGAATGAATGTATGTATATATATACACATTCACTTTGCTGTACACCTGAATCTAACACAACATTGTAAATCAACTATATGGCAAAAATTTTAAGTAAAAAAAAAAAAAGAAAATGAGAACTTAGGTCCAGGATGTAGCATATCCAATGTGACCCCACAGGAAAGGAACTGGGGCCGTAAACACTCAAAACCTCCCTCCCTTGGATCTCCTGCCAGTGTTTCTCATTGGCCCGAAGCAAGTGGAAGCTGGATAGATGCTGTTCAGCCTCCAGAAGAAAAGAAGGTGGCAAAAGGAGAAAGAGAGTGAATTAGAGGGGAGCATCAGAAGACATACAAGGTGGAAAGTGGAGGAGAATGAATCTGAAGTGGCAAACAAGATAGTCATCACAACCACTTTCATAAAGGGTGAGCTCACCTAATTATACAGCCATTTTTCTGGAAAGTTATATTAGTCAAATTTTTACAATGGATTTAACTTAACAGTCACAGAAATAACCCTCTTTTACTATAAATATTACCTCTATTCATTAATATTTAATTATTTTATTATAGTAATAAGTGAACTGGAAAACAGGTTTGGGAACAAACACACTTGACTCTTAGTAAGCGCACATAGCAACAGTTGATAGTTGAAGCAGGCAGGCATGACCCAGATGCCCATTCTCTGCAAGGATTCAGTGACCAGTGAAATGGGTCATTGTGATTTACCAAGTGACGAAGTACATCAGTGAAACCAGCAAATCAGATCAGAAAGGCAGAGAAGGGCTTCTAGTGAAGTTCTATGCTGAGCATCTGGTCATTTTACTTGATAACTTAAATGGAGAAATATTTGTCTAGCTAGATAATATCAAACCATTTTTTCCTAATCTTATCTTATAGTGTCAATAATCTTCAGTTTCTTATCAAAGCTGTCAATCATGGTTAATTTCTGTGCAGTCTTCGTGCCTGAAATTTTCATAGATCAGCCTCCCCTGCACCACGTGCTTGGTCCATTTTAACAGACAAGTTTCGCAGGCAAAATCAATGATTAATGAATCCTATGAGCTGAACTAGCAGCTTGCTTGGTGTATCTGAACTGGGTGCTTTAAAACTCATTACTGGTACCTACTGAAGCTTTTCTAATAGATTTAAAATAGATTGCACTGCTGTTAACACGATTCTGCTCTTATGTGATCTAGATTTTCATGTTCCTTGTTTGTGTGTTGTAATTTATTGTTAGGCACTATTAACAGACATTCATTAAAAAAAAAAGTCAATCTACATTCAGGATAACAATTTACCATGTATCATTTAGAAAAGAAAGACTTTTACTCTAAAGTTACATGTCTAAATGATGGACATCTGACACAAGATAGCACTCCTTTAATGTAGAATTTATATGTTTAATATTATAAATAAAGCCAGGTCTATACAAAAATAGTGCCCTGGAATACTCCCTATAGTGGATATTGGTTATTTGCTCAATATTTGTTCTTCTGTGTGGTTGTGATGGAGCTGCTAAACATGTTACTCTATCTCTTCCCTCCTGATGGGAACATGTTCTAGGCTGGCCAAGCAAATAAACTTCTTTTCCTAATCACTGTGATTGGTTCAAAAACGTGACTCAAGCACAAGGCCAATCACTTTTTGTCAAGGTTTAACATATGGATAATGGGAGATATGATATATCTCTCTTCCTCTAGGATTACAAGTAATAAAGGTGATGGGAACTGGAGTTGTCACAGACATCTTTCCTTCTTGAATGGAGGAAGCCACCTATGCTAGGAGAGAGTAGTAATAACTCATAATCACCTAATTTAGCATGTAAAAAAACACATTATTACCACTCCTTTCTCTGATGTAAAGTATAAAATCTAGAATCTCACTGCATTCTCAGATGACTAATTTATGCTAATTTAGACTTCAGTTTTTAAGGCTTTAGACACCTCTTGGTTTAAGAAGGTCAGGGAAACCTGATAGATATCCCACAAAGGCTACTTTCTGTAAGGGAGGAAAATTGGGGTTAACAGAAGAAAGAGGAATGAATGTGAATGACCAGGAAGAAAGCAAAAACGAAGGGAAAAAAGAAAATTATAAGCCACCAAATCTGGATTGAAAACCAAATTGTGGTTAAACTTGGTGGTTGCTTAAGAAATAAAATAGGTGAAATAGATAGTAGATTCTATATATGTTTAAGATTTATTGCCTTCTGCTTTTACATTTCATGATTCCAGGAAGACTGATGGTATCAACAGCCAAGAAATGTTATAGTCATTCAGGGAAACTGGATGCATTAACAAAAAAGCCACAGTGAATAAATAGAATTGCACACAGCAAATGGAAAATCATAGGATCTACCCAAACTCTGGACTGCGGAGCAACTTTGAAAATACAATATTTATGGTAATAACTTCTGAAAACTTTGTCATGACAAAGGATGGCAAACTTGAAGCAATACCCATTGCACAATAGAGGCAAATCTTTCTGTTTATTGATACTTAGAACATTGCATTTGTGGAAGGAAATCTCATTCTCAGAGGGAAGCAGTTAAATGGAGATGATCCAAAAAGAAAGAAATGCATAGAATGAGGCCCCTGGAAAAGTGAGTGACTGTCTTATTTACACAATTATTGGGAAGTAAATTATTCACAGAAGAGTGTCTAGCTTGATGGAACTTTCTCTATTCAGTGATCAAACTCATAAACAATGTTAACGATTTTGAAGGAAAACTTTATACACAGAATTTTTATAATTGCATTTGTTCTTCAAAAGAACGTGTGAAATGTAAAAACATTTTTGATAATTGAAGTGGTTACTATAAATATGAATTATGGTATTGTATTGTAAAATAAGAATGCTTTGAGGACTTATAAGGTGTTTGATGCTTTTCACTAATCCAGATGTCTGTGTTTTCAGAATTTTGGTGTCTAGATTTTAATATTATTACTATTATTACTTTCTTCCTGAAAGTAATAGGAAGTTACTACTTATCTCTTTCTATTATTGCTTGAACACGCTTATGATCTCAGTGGCTAGTCACTACATTTTGGTGCCCGTATTTGCTAGAGAAGAGGAATTGGGTGTAAACTGGAGAAGACAAATGCAAATGAAAAACCCTCCTGTAGAAAATTTCATTGGCTTTCTAAGCTGTGCTATTTGCCAGCTCTTTTAGATTCTCAGCAAATAGAATTTCTCCCCACTGCACCCCCGCTCCCTCATTCACTCTTATTCATTTTTGTGTATCTCACTGTGCCCTACATACAGAGGTAGCCTCATGTTTGATGTATACTAGAGTGTGTTGTATGCAAACACACACACACATACAAACACACACAGAATAAGGCATAAAGTATCTAGTATAAAGAAGGAAAGGGTTGTAAGTTAATGATAGAAAATTATAACTATATTAATATACTTGAAGATGTAGCCAAGTGAGAGTAAGGGAGAAACCAAGACCAAGACTTTGACACAGAAATTTTAGGCTGATGGCAGTCCTAAAATTCAAATTCGGACATTTCAACTATAAAAGAATTTCAGTGTAAAGACTGAAAATTATTTCAAGAAATTTATTCAGCTCACACTATATTCTATGGTACTTCCAAATTATGTGAACCGAATGGTTTCAATCAAGAAAATTTAGTGCCTTTGAGCAAACAAATGACTAACATAATTAAAGATATTTACAGAATAATCTTTAGGTAATAATCATGACCTATTCGAAACCGGGGATCAAGCTTGTTCATTTTTGTCTCTCCTCAATGTCTAGCCTAGCATTGCACATAGCAGATGCTCAAAAAAAGCTTATCAAAAGAATAACTGTTACCCTTGTAAAAACTTAAAACAAATGTCTGGCTGCCTGGCTATATAGGTATACCTATGCATGAATATATAGATAAATATACTGGGAAACGATCATTCATTGGTTATTTAATTCTAAACAAAACCCCTTCGTTCCTTGCAAAGATATTTATTGTCTTTAAGTTAATTGGATCAGTAAGACAGTCTCTGCCTCGAAGAGGTTTGTAGTTTCTTTGAAGAATACAATATACATTATGATATTGAAGGCTTGTTTATTACTGTAATATTTGTCAACATACCTCTTTTAAATGTCAGATAAAGCTGAAATTTAAAAGGTTTTATAACATTATTTTTTTATATTTATTACCTACTTTCATTCAAAATAGTTGATGTAGTTTGCAAACTCTGAAGAACACATTTTACTTCTGTTAATTATTTTCTGTTTTAAAAGGATAAGATCTTTGTAAAAGAGATAAAATGTGACTTGCCAAAGTTTATAAAGTCAATGGGGGCGGGTCAATCTGAAATTAAAGAATATATTTCAGAATTTTACATTCAGAATTAAATTTCTATTGTTTACTAAATTCATTTATACATTCATTCATTCAGTGCACTGATCATTCCAGAGTATCATTTACTAATGAGAAATTTGTGCCTAAATTTCTTTCATTAACATTGTATGCTTTGATTTTGTGAACAACTTGGTTCAAAAGCTTTGTTCATTTATTCTAAGCTATTGAATGTCTGATTGCCAGGATAAGTCCACTGCTCACAAGGGTCTGTTTTTAAAATAATTTAGGCAAAATACACAAAAGTTTACTTCTTTAAGATATACTGTCTGAGAAACTATTATCAAAATGAATTAAGTAACTTACTTTATTCATTACCTGGAAACTAATAAATCAGTGGATGACAGTTGTACCTTCCCATAATATTTCCCCAAACATAGCGTTAATCAAACTTGCAATCTCTTGTTTAATAAGTATATTCACTGCTAGACTCTAAACGCCCCAGGAGCAGGGATGCATTAGTATTGTCTGTCACTTAATGTCCAATGCCACACAAAAGCATATGACACATAATGATCAACCCAACACATATCAGTTGAAAAGAACAAAATTGAACAGGTAAAGTAATACAGAACTTCTTCTAATCATTTACTGAAAATATAATGAGACATTTCTACATGCAAGGGAAATTAAAATTATGTCAGAGGAAATTAACTAAAATCTTTCATATATTTAATGTATGTGTTGTGTTTGGTTCTGATTTTGATATATAAGTATGAATGTGCATGTGTCCATTTTGATGTCATGTCTAGATTGTCATAGAGTTTGAATGCTTAGAATGTAATAATAATAATAATAGCTATAATAAAAAATATAGGTAAACATTTATCAAGTCCTTAACTACGTGCCAGGAGCTATGTGCTTTACATATATTAATTCATTTAACTCTCACAACTGCTCTAGTAGTTAAGTACAGTTTTATCCCTTTTGACAGAGAAAGAAACAGCCTAATTCTATAGGCACTATAAAGTAAATGGAAAGCAATGTCACCCTTACAGTTTGGCCAGCTTCTCATATGCTATGGAAAAGATAAAAAGAAAGAAAGAGAGAGAGAAGAAAGAAAGGTAATTAATTAATCAGTTCTTGATCAGAACCTGTTAAATACACATCAATGTAGACCACTCAGCTAGAAATTAGGTCATGTCCCCTGTTGCAGGAAGAAAAAGCAGTTTAACTGGGTGTGGTTCTGCAGTATGTACACTGCAGTATATTCCATAGGTCACTGATTCTTTTTCACTTCAGGCTTGCTTTTTGTATTGTACAGAGTAGACAGAAATGACTGAGTAAACAGAAAGTGGCAAATTGCACTAAGTAATTCCAAGATTTCACATATGCTAAAGAATTCCACAGAATCAAGATAAATTTAGCAATAACTGGTGGAAAATAAAAGATTGTATCACAGGGAAAGATAACACAAGGTGGACATTTCCACTGCCCTTTATGAAGTGAAAACTCAGTTTCTCTTGATGTAAAATGGAAATTGAGTCCTGAAGACTCCTAACATATAAGCCAAATAAGTTTGGTCAATGTTGTAAGTCTGTCAGCAACAGCTTTGTACGCCACCTTGAGGAGAGAGTGACGTTTAGTTAATAAATGTAATTTATACATATATATTTAAATGTGTGTTTATATATAATATAAATTCATGTTCATGTAAAATATAATTTATTAATCTCTTTACATAAGCCAGGTATCACATGGAGTACTTTTCACTGGATTATCTCATGTATGGCTCCTAATTTTGAGGGTGTTATTACTTCCTCACTGTGAGGGTGAGGAAGGAGTAATCAATAACCTATCCCAGTTTACACAGAGTAAGTGGTAGAGTTCATCTGAACATAGGCGGCTGACTCTACTGCTCACACTGTGTCACTGTGTGACTCTTTGGAAGCCAAGTTGCATTTGATAAGGGCACACCAGCAACTGGCCCGAGCGCAATTACTGTAAACGTGGAGGTGGAAGCAGAGAAATAAGTCTGCAGGTTACTACTGACCTTGGTCAGACTTGAGCTAGTAAGAGTCCCGACTGTGGCTGTGTGTGACCGTTGGGTTGAAGAGGAAGAGGCAGACACAAGAGCTACTTAGGAGACTGCTTGGCCAGAACTTAGCATCCATTAGATGGAAAGGTAATGGGGGAAAGAGGAGAATCCTTAGGTTCCTGGTTAAGTGATGAGAAAGTGTGCCCCCCAAATACATAAAGATTTAGGAAAGCAGTTTGTTAATTATTTTCAGTAGAAAAGTGTTGTATTTGAGGTAACTGCCCTTCTGTTGGAGATACTCAGAAGGCAGATAAATACGTAGGAGTGAAACTCAAGAGAGATTAACCCTAGAGAAAAAGATATTGAGAATTGTTAGCTTGGGGGTGAGGCAGTTACTAAATGTGATTAAACCCTCAAAATTATACATAGATTAGAAAAAAAGATAGGAAATCAAGGAGAGGAACCCTAGAAATAACCAGCATTTGAAGAGTTCTGCCATGCTTCCCAAGATCAAGGCTTGATTTCTTCAAGAGATTCTTTAATATTTAGTCTCAGTTATTAAACAATTTTTATACTAATAAATTATGCTTGGATTACAATAAACATCATTTGAATAAAATAGTAAACAAATACAATAAAAATTTTAAAGTAAAATAATATAACTATAGATAAATAGAAAATAAAAGTATAAATAAATATAATGAAATAAAATAAAAATATAATATAGTATAGATATATAATATAATATAAATAAATAATAATAATATATAAGTACTGTCAATAAATAACACTAAATAAAATAAATATAAAATAGGATATCAAAAATTACAGATACCATAGACTACAATAGTGATTGCACTATTTATTAAGTGACTTTATTATAATGAATGAAGATTAGAAAATATTGGAAGTGTAAAGAAACAAAAATATCAGTGATTTTATCACTTGACAATAACCTTTTTTTATAAATCAGTTTATTTACTTCTAGTAATTTGTGGAAAACATAAAGCAGGCTCACATTATTTAAAATAAAATTAAAACAATGCTGTATATTTAGTTTGTGTTATTATTTTTATTTCCTTATTAAGGTAAAACTAATATACACTAAAATTCACACATTTTAAAAACACAGTTCAATGAGTTTGGGCACATAAGTATACCCATGTACCCAACAAGATATGGGATGGCTCCATCATCCCAGAAATGTTTCTTATGTTTCTTTCTCATCAATACTTCCAACTCGTGGAAATCCCCTTTTTGATTTCTATGGCCATGGATTAGTTTTGCCTGTTCTAGAACTTTCTATAAATGGAAGCCCACAGAATGTATTCTTTTTTGTCCTACTTCTTTTGATACCACAATGTTTTGGAGATGTAGGTACGTGTATCAATAGTTTACTTTACTGAGTAGTATCGCAACTTGCTTACCCATTCACCTACTGATAAATATTTGGGGTGTTTTCAGTTTGGAGCTATTATGAAAAGCTTTCTCTGACCATGTTTTTACAAATTTCATGAACATATGTTTTCACTTCTGGCTTTCAGAACTCTAAAATAATAAATTTATGTTGCTTCCTGCCACTGAATTTAATTTGTTACAGTGGCATTAGCAACTAATACATTTTCTTTTATTATTTTCAGAATTGGCTTATTCTAATGGCCATTAGCACATCAAAACCTCTCTAAACTCATTCCAAATTGCCACCGAAACTCATATTAATTTAACTAAAATTCCCAAATACGAGTACCTTAAGTCAGACATCTCTTCTAAATGCAGAGTTCTTAAATCAAAAGGGCAAAAAAGATGTGTATATGCATGTATGATGAGAGGCAGCCATGAAAAACTACTAGCAAGTATATTTTTGCCTAAAACGAACACCTGTTATTGACACAACTATTTTCAGTAAGTTGAGAATATTTATCATTATGCAATGTGCTCAATTTTGTCAAAGGACACAATTGACATGGTGATAAAATTGTCTTCTTATTCCACTGCTCTTCAGACAAATCTAAGCAGTACCAGAAGCTTCCCCTCCTGCTGACACTGAACACCACACCCGTTACTTGGCATCCACATCTAATTCTCTCTTGTGACAGCTTTCATTTATTCCCACTTTTAAATGCCGTGAAAAGATAACCCACAAACATTTCTGCATTGCCCCTTTCCCCATTTACACTAAAACCTTACCTGTGTGCATAGGTGTAGTTAGCATCTCCATTGAATCAATAGCATGGCTAACAGAATATGTAAGATGAAAGAGGAAGTTTTTTTATCTTTGATCTCAAATGCCAACATAAGCAGTAAGGTACATGTCCTTATAGTGTCCTAACAGTGCAAGAGGGTTCCCTTTT
Organism: Phocoena phocoena; assembly: GCF_963924675.1. Taxonomy (NCBI): domain Eukaryota; kingdom Metazoa; phylum Chordata; class Mammalia; order Artiodactyla; family Phocoenidae; genus Phocoena; species Phocoena phocoena. The sequence continues at coordinate 61,581,752 of NC_089235.1, forward strand.
CTCCACACCTTCTCCAGCATTTATTGTTTGTAGATTTTTTGATTATGGCTATTCTGACTGGTGTGAGGTGATACCTCATTGTAGTTTTGATTTGCATTTCTCTAATGATTAGTGATGTTGAGCATCCTTTCATGTGTTTGTTTACAATCTGTATATCTTCTTTGGAGAAATGTCTATTTAGGTCTTCTGCCCATTTTTGGATTGGGTTGTTTGTTTTTCTGATATTGAGCTGCATGAGCTGCTTGTATATTCTGGAGATTAATCCTCTGTCAGTTGCTTCGTTTGCAAATATTTTCTCCCGTTCTGAGGGTTGTCTTTTCGTCTTGTTTATGGTTTCCTTTGCTATGCAAAAGCTTTTAAGCTTCACTAGGTCCCATTTGTTTATTTTTTGTTTTTATTTCCTTTTCTCTAGGAAGTGGGTCAAAAAGGGTCTTGCTGTTATTTATGTCAGAGTGTTCTGCCTATGTTTTCCTCTAAGAGTTTGATAGTGTCTGGCCTTATATTTAGGTCTTTAATCCATTTTGAGTTTATTTTTGTGTATGGTGTTAGAGAGTCTTCTAATTTCATTCTTTTACATGTAGCTGTCCAATTTTCCCAGAGGCTGTCTTTTCTCCATTGTATATTCTTGCCTTCTTTATCAAAGATAAGGTGACCATATGTGTGTTGGTTTATCTCTGGGCTTTCTATCCTGTTCCATTGATCTATATTTCTGTTTTTGTGGCAGTACCATACTGTCTTGATTACTATAGCTTTGTAGTATAGTTTGAAGTCCTCAATTTTATTATTAAAAATAAAAAATGACACTTGTTTGTTCCCATGCTGGGATAGAGTATCTGTGCTTGATTGTCTCACAGACGTCTCAAATTTAACAGGTCTTAAAGAGAACTGCTGTCTTGAAGGGAATTCCCTGGTGGTCCAGTGGCATTTCCACTGAAGGGGGCAGGCGTTTGATCTCTGGTCAGGGAATTAAGATCCTGTATCTCACATGCTGCAGGCCCAGCCAAAAAAAACAAAAAAGAACTGCTGACTTGATTTGGTTATTTCCCAATTCTGTCCCCCTTCCTGCTCCTATTGTCTTCTATCCTCTCCTCAGCAGTGTTAATGGCATGACCGCCTCACCCAGTGAACCAGCCAGAATCCTAGGTTGTAATCATGAGTCCCACTTTCTCCTCTCCATTCTCTCACACCAACTGTCATCAAGTACTCTTTATTCTGTCAGAAGTACATGTGGAATCCATGTCCTTACCTCCATCTTCACTCCAGCTACCTTAGACCAGACCACCATTGCTTCCTCCCTGTATCACTCAGCAGCCCCCTAACCAGGCACTCTCACTCTTATTAACTCTAAATCCATTCAACATTGAAAGTATACTTAAAACATACCTTGGGGTCACTTAACCTATCTATTTCAGAACCCTGCAATAGCTTTCTGTTGTGCTTGGAACAAAATCCAAATTTCTAACCCTGGCCTGTAATACCCTGAACAATCTGGCTTTGCCTATCATTTCAGACTTATTCTCTGCGGCTCATTGACACACTGTTGGCTTCATCTCCACGGATTCTGTCCTAGTCTAGTCAGGATACTGTAACAAAAACACCATGAATTGGATAGCATGTGAACAACAGAAATTTATTTCTCACAGTTCTGGAGGCTATGAAGTCCAAGATCAAGGCTCCAGCAGATTCCATGTCTGGTGAGAGCCTACTTCCTTGTTCAACTACAGCTGTCTTTTCACCATGTCCTTACATGGCAGAAGGGACGAGCAAGCTCTCTGGGGTCTCTTTTACAAGGGCCCAATTCCATTCATGAGGGCTCCATCCTCATGGCCTAATCACCTCCTAAAGGCCCCTGCCTCTAAATACCATCACACTGAGGGTTAGTTGTCAACATATGAATTTGAGGATGGACATATTCCATCTATAGCAGGTTCCACAAAGAAGACAAAACTCTCCCTGGTTTTAGGATCCTCACACAAATATTCCCTCTTCCACCAAAGATTCCCCGTCTTCTTTCATTGTTTAACTGTCACCTCCTCAGAGGTGTTTCCTCTTGGCTACTGTGCTCAGAATGGGATAGTTGCTTTCCTTCTGGCACTTATCATGGCTTGTAATCATTTGCTTGTTTGCCTCTGAGCTGTGTTTGGTGTCTTTCTACCACAAAAATGTAAGCTCCATGAAGCCAGAGGTTGGGTGTCTTGTCCACTTTCTATTTCTAGCACCTAGAGCAAGGTCTATAACAAAATGAGCATCTGTTGCAGAGTAGGTAATTAGTGACTTTTTGTTAATGAAGATAAAACATTTTAGATCTTATATAATTACATCATAGTGAGAGATAATTACTATTCGTAGCAACATTTTACAGATAAGAAAACTGAAACTTAAACTTTCTAGCTGTGTTGCTTTCCTGTGTCGTCACACAGGTGGTGACATTAGAATTGAACCACATTAGTCTGCTCGGTTAACCAGGTTATTCGTGGCCCTGGAACTCTGTGGGAGCTGGGGAAAATCAAATGTAAACCCTAAAGGCCCTTCTTCTACCTAATTAGGAATTATAAAATTGTGATTTCTCTGATTTACCATTTTTTCTGTAAGGAGAAAGGAGCTGGGGAAAATCAAGGCTGTAAGGAGCTGGGGAAAATCAAATGTAATCCCTAAAGGCCCTTCTTCTACCTAATTAGGAATTATAAAATTGTGATTTCTCTAATTTACCATTTTTTCTACATTTCTTAGCTGGAATTCTTCTTTTACAAAGGGGGCTTAATACTGCATATGTTTCATATGCAGTTTATTGTGAGTTATTGAAATTACTAAATAACATGGATTCCAAAACTCAGACAGGAATTTTGAATAGACTTAACAAAAACTATTCTGAGAGTAACAGAGGGGGAAAAACGGGTGCTTCTGGTTTCCCTCCCTGCCATTTTTGGTCAGGACTCTTGTCTAGGCAATAGAGCAATTAATGAAACCAAATCCAGCCTCTGTACCCTGACACTGAATTAAATCTCAGAGACAGAGTTTTGGGTGAAGTAGAAAAGAATAGCTTTATTGCTTTGCCAGGCAAAGGGGGCCACAGCAGGCTAATGCCCTCGAAAACTGTGTGTCCCAACCTGGAGGGTGTAGTGAGGCGTTTTACAGTAATGGTTCAAAGAGGGTGTGATCAGCTTGTCGACTTTCTTCTGACTGGTTGGTGATGAGGTAAGTGGGAGTCAGCAGCATCAACCTTCTGGTTCCAACCGGTCTGGGGTCTACATGCTTGTGGGCGCCATACCTTTAACTTCTCCCACCTGGTGGTGTTTCAGTATCTGCAAAACAGCTCAAAGATATTGTTATGTATAATCACTTGATGGGGAACAAGGACCCTGCCCCGAGGCTGCACTACTTTCTCTTTTGACTGTTCCTCCCTTGTCTCCACATTCCCCTGGTTCCCTAACTAGCATTTGTTTGAACCTGCCTGTTGGAACTCAGGAAGGGTCATGGAGGCTGAATGAAGTTTATTTCCTGTAATCAAGAAATGGGGAACAGAGAAAGGCTTTTGTGCCCTGGAGCCCCACAGTGTCCTGCTCAGTATCATCCGTATCATAAGTTGAGTAACAAGAGATGGTGCATTTTCTACTAGAAAAAGTCAGTTATTAGAAAATTCCCTACACAGCTATTATATTGAAATATCATACATTTTCACATTTAAGTCTTAAGAGTGATGGGTTTAAGGTGATTTTTAGAAATCATCGGTAGAATCTCCACAAGTTAAAACTTCCCAAAACAGCAAAAGTGATTCACTCACCCACCCACACACCTTTCCACTCTCTCCTTCATATCCTTTCTGGATGGTCTCAAAACAGAAATTTGGGGACAATATTATTGAGAAAGAAATAAAGGAGAGGTTTCTTTCCCACCTAAATCCTATTATCATATCCATAAATTAACCATAAAAAGAAACAGGAACAGCAATGAACATAAACACAGCTCCACAGGAGATCCAGATGAGTCACAACTGGTTTCAAGCCATGGATCAGGGAGAACCAGTGAAAACCAGAGATCACTCAGGATGGAGAAGAGGAAAGATGGCAAAAAAAAAAACCCCTCAAGATTTAGAAAGAAGTACGTAAAAATGGCTCCCTCTATCCCATTGGTTTGGGATTGGTGTCTGCTTATAGGGGGACTTTTAGTAGATTTGGCTGGAAAGAACTGGACATATAAGGGAAGTGCTGATTCTCCTGGTTGGTAGGTAGATTGGAAGAGAGATATGAAGGGAAATCCTAGATTTTGATCATGGAATTTTTAGCATGGGGACCAGTTTATTCATAGGTCTACAATGGTTGATATCCCCAACAAGATATTTTTGTATAATAAGGAACAATCTGCTAGGAAATAATCTGCTAAGAAAAAAGGAGAATTGACCCACATGAGAAGCAGAGAATGCTACTCGGTGCATCTCTAGAGAGAAAATTTTCTCAGCATGGAACATAGAGTGAATTTTCCCATTGTAGACTGCAGAAAATCCAATGAAGCTTTGGTACTCTTAGGATTCCATCCCCTTACTGCCATCAGTATCCATAGGGGAACCATTATTGTATTCAAAAAGAATGGCTACAGAATCTGAAGGAGAGAAGACCAAAGGAAAGAGGTAGCATTATTCTCGAAGAAACAGGAAAAAGCATACTTGGTATTTGTAGTCTTCTCCTTAATGGATGGCACCTGCAGCCAAAGTGACTCAGAGAATATACAAAATACCTTCAGGGACTCCCAGAAATAATGGGAGAGTTCAAGGTCCTGAAAAAGGAATGGGACAAAAGAAAATGGTTTTTTTTTTTTTTTTGGTTTGGTTTTTTTTTTTTTTTTTTTTTTTTTGCGGCACGCAGGCCTCTCACTGTTGTGGTCTCTCCCATTGCGGGGCACAGGCTCCGGACGCGCAGGCTCAGCGGCCATGGCTCACGGGCCTAGCCGCTCTGCGACACGTAGGATCTTCCCGGACCGGGGCACGAACCCGCGTCCCCTGCATCGGCAGGCGGACTCTCGACCACGGCGCCACCAGGGAAGCCCCAAATCTGTTGTTTTTTATAGTTGATGTGACCACATTAGCATCTCACAGACTGGTATGGTCTAGGAAAATAATGGATCATGAGAGTGCATATGTATGTAAACATTTTAAATCCCCTCTCATAAAGAATATTATGCTTCAATAGGGGGATGAAGAATAAGAAAAATAAAAGGAACTTGAAAATTATGTCAATGTCTCATATCACACAGAAGTACATATTGAAGGCAAGTATTAAAGGAGAATAAATAAGATAAAGATGTGTGTGTGTGTCTGTGTGTGTGTGTTTTCTGATGGGAAATAAATCAAGTATGCCACCTTTCCTGGTGTTATCTTCTTTCTTTAGTTTTATTCCTATTCATTTTGACTTTATAGTATGCCATGCTAAGATTCTAAACTCCCTTGCTCTTTTGTTCTTCCATTGCTCCTCCATTGGCCAACCAATAGCCAAGAATCCGGCTCTTCATCTCTTTTGTGACCACCCCTAGGTTGATGAGTACTGCTGGGAAAGTCCCATTGTTGGGCAAATCGACATCACCATCAATATGTGCTCAGCATTCTCAACTGAGCCTTTAGTGTGGATTGAGAGGACTACCCTGTTATGAAAGTCATTGTGCATACCTCCTCACAAGAATTCTTTTTCTGCTCTTCTCAAGCGTTTCTTGTCTCCTTCCCCACTCCCTCTCATCAGACGACCTCAAGTTATCTTCCAAATTATCAGAAAAATAGAAGCAATCAGATGAAATTTGTCTCAACTTCCAGTCTAGAAATCTATAAAAATACTCAAGTCTACTCCAAAATTTTTCTCTTTTAATCCTTTTAATGACCTTCTTAGGACCCTCGCAAGTTTAGTTATTTCTCCATCATCAGCCAAATATGTTCACCTGTTCTTTACATGTATGTATGTGTTCATAGGCACGTATTATGTATATATTCCTCCATTAAGACTAACTACCCTTCTAGTTACTATCTTAACTTCTTTCCACGACAAAATTTCACAGTTGTCTATATTCATTCCCTGTGGTTTCTCACTTTTCATTCCCTATTTAGCATTCGTCTTTTACCATTTCACTAATATTGTTCTTGCCAAGTCACTAATAATTTAAACATTACTAAAAGTATACTTTTAAAAGTAAACATTACTAAAGTATATTATTCAGTCCCCATTTCATCTTATTTCTTAGCCTCATTCAACAGAAACGTTTTTGGTTCTGATTTTCTTGAAACAATCATTTCATTTGGCTTCCCTGATACCTCTGCTTTTCATTTGTTTCTTCTATTTCTCTGACCACACTATTTCCGTTATTGGGTCACACGCCTCCAAGCAGCAATAGGGTATTGGAGTTCCTTGTGGTTCTGTCCAGTACTCTCTGTCCACTCTCCTCCTAGACAAGCCCTAACATGTTCGAGGCTTCCATTACTATGTGTGTCTCCAGTCCAAATCTATGTCTGAGTCCATGATTCATAGATCCAACTTCCCACGCAGGCTTTCCATTTGGACTTCTTACAGCACCCAAAACTCTACTTTCCCAGAGAAGAATTCCTGCTCCTCCTTTGTTTCTCGTGATCATTCGTAAGAATATGTGTTCATCCTTGACACCTACTTTCCCTTTATCACATCATACAGCCACATCCATCTTGGCCAATTCTACCTCTAAAGCCCCCTGAATCCATCGCCTCCCTTCTGTCTCTGGTGGCACCACCCTAGTGTATGTCTCCATCATCCTCTGTCTGGAATAATACAATGAATACATAATGGTCTTCTAATTGGTCTCCTGCATCTAATATTGCCTCTCTCATGTTACCACTGATCTATTATCTTCATAGTAGTAGGATCTCCTGAAAACTGTAATTATGATTCATGAAGTTCCTCTGCTGAGGCCCTTTATTAACTTTCTATTACCTTTAGGATAAAGCCCAAACTCCTTAATATTCTTTTAAGACCTTGTAAGAATTGGCCTAGACTTACTTCTTGCTCCTCTCATACATTGTCTTCTTTTCAGCCCAGTTAAGCTTTCTTGAGACCCTTGAACATACAAAGCTCTTTTCGTTGAGTCATCACATGGGCAGTTCTGCCTATCAGGCTCTTGCTCTTTTCTGTGCCAACACACTCTTCCTGTCCCAGATTAGTGATCTCCTCCTCAGGGAAGTTTTCTTCACCATCACCACTCCCTCAGATCAGGCCTTATGTACCCCTGTATCATAGCCTGGTACATAATCAGGGCTCAGAAATATTTGTTCACTGACTTTTTAACTCTCTCCCAGTTCATGAAGACCTGAAAGCTACTAAAACTTGATGTGATTCACGAGCAGTGGAGGACCTTTCACCGTAACATTTGCCCACAGTCGGTCTTATTAAAAGGAGATATGGTAGGTGAAAACGGAAAACTCCCTACCACGCAGCTGTCAAAAAAGGCCCTGGTAATTTGCTTCATGGCCAATTGCTGTCAAAACTCACAGTTTCTCCTTCTATTGGGATGTGGTAGCTAGGCAACTTCAATAACATTTGGAATCCAACCCACAAATATCACACTCCAAAACAGGATAAAGTGCCAACACTGGTTGGTTTCCCTTGAGAGATACTTTTCCTAAGGCCATGAATATGGGCCAAATGTCTGAGAAGAAATTTTTTAAATACATATACGTCAAGTATACACAGGCGTGATGTTTTATCGACTTAATTTTGTGACACAGAGCGTTTGATCCAATATATGGAAGGCTTGGATTTTCCTACTATAAGATGAAGTACACATGTGAATAATTATCCTGTTAATATGGCATTTATTGAAAAACTGACTGCATATTGCAACACTGTAAGTTAAGCAAAATACACCGTTATTTTCAAGAGGACTTTTCCAAGCATGAAATCCTTACTGCAAGATTTGTCCTGTAAATAACAAATTTAAATGAAGTAATAAATCAAATGTCTTGTGCATACATTCTTGGACTGAAGAAAAAGACCTCAGCAGACAACCTTACCAGATAATGATTTTAAGATGGAAGCAACTATTGCAACAGGATTATTCAGAAAAACCTTTATCTTTTCACAGATTCAAATGAGCTGAGGATTGAACATATCCACTAAGGGATTCTGTGAATGTCACCATCATTAATATTGAGTTAATACAAATTTTAAAGATTAATAATGGCTGCTTAATGCTCTGCCTCCTTCAAAAAATCTCTTGTGTAAAGTGACTAACTGCTTCCTTTCATTTTTTCAACTTGTAAATGTGTATATAAAACAATAATGAGACAATGTCAAGCCTAATGATATCCATTCCCTGCTACAGACAGTGTTTTAATACATAATTAAAACTTCCTATTTGGGGAAAAGAAGTGATATGGTGTAATTGGTTGACTAGAGAAGAATTTTTTTCTAGTTGTTTATTAAACAACCCAACTATTTTTCTATTTCCCAATTTTTTACTTGCCTGAAATTATAAGCACATTTTAACTTTCCTTAATACTTTTGATTAAGCCAGAAAAGTACTTTAGTTTTACCAAGGGTGTAATATTTTGTTCTTTTCCAAATCTATCCATCAATTAAAATAAAACAATCTCAATATCCTATGTGATTATCCCTTCCCCCTAATGAATTTTTAGCCAGGGATTTGACCAATAAAACAAACACATTGCTATAAAAATAATGACTATATATCTCTCAGATTCACAAAAATATATATTCATGATGAATATATAAACCTCTAAAATGTAATGAAACCTCTTTAAAATGTAATAAAATATCCAAATATTTAAATACAACTTAAATTGCTAAACATTCTTCTTCAACCTAGTTATACAAAATTAACAACCAAAAGTTCTACTCTACTTTGGTACGCTTGAGCTGTTATAGAATAAATATATTTTGCTACATCTGTTTAACACAGACAAATAGTAGTAGTTAATCTACCAGTTAGAAACTGGGGCATGTCTGTCAGTTATCTGACAGCAGAATCAGATCCAAGAAAAGTTTGGTGCCAGGTTATAGAGAAACTGCTTGAATGCGTTTTGGCCTTTGATTTCTGAACAATTTTCAAGAAGTTCAGTCCTGGGCCAATTATGCAGTATCATGCTTGGAAAACAGGAAACTACCTTAAGTGGAAGTTGTTAGTATCATTTGTAAGATATGTCAGACAGCTCATTCAAAGACAGATAAGGTATTTTGCTGGGAAGCAGCTGTATTGTACTGGAAAGCAAAATAGTCACAAGAAACAAAACAAACGAACAAACGAAACAAAATGAAAACAGACTCTTAGATACAGAAAACAAACTGGTGGTTGACAGAGGGGAGGGGCTTGGGGGGTTGAGGGAAATAAGTAAAGGGGATCACAAGGTACAAACTAACTTCCAGTTATAAAATAACTCACGGGGTGTAATATTCAGCATCAAGAATATGGTCAATGATACTGTAATAACTTTGTATGGGGACAGATGATTACTAGACTTATCATGGCATCATTTTATAATGCATTTAAATGTCAAGTCACTATGTGTACACCTGAAACTAACATAATATTGTATGTCAGCTATACTTTAGTTAAAAATAAAAGACTAATGGATGTGGATCCTGGCTCTCCCATGTACTACTTTCATGTATATTCTTGGGCAAGTCTTTTAATGTTCTAGTCTCAATTTTATCATGCTTAAAAAGGCTATGATACCTGCTTCAAAGGATTGCAATAAGGCTCATGTAAGGTTATAAATGGAAAATGCTTTCTGTTATAAAGAACACTCATTGAAGAATGGTGGTTATTATTTTCCATACAATAGTTCTTGCCATAGTATTAATGAATCTACAACTTTGGATGTTGAGTTCTAAAGCCCCATCTAAAGACGTTACAACCTTTTCCTCTTGATTGTAGGTATGAGTGAATCTGAGAACTGTTAAAATAGTAAAGTGTGTTTATCTCATCTGCAGTGAGGTGGGTCTCTGTTCAACCTTTGAACTCTCATATTTCATCTACAACAGGCTAGACCTTGCAAGATTAAATACACTGGACAATTTATTGTGCTTATAAGTTTGCCTTTCTTCATGTAAGAGGTGTATCCTGAGATGTTACATACAAACTGACTCATATTTAACTATGTTGGAAAGAGATTTTTATTTAGATTAAAGAAATGCTGTGATAAATCTTTTGCAGAGTAAAGAATCCCTTCAGTATAGAAAAATGATGGTCTTGTAAATTTAGATTTTTCCATGCCTAATATTCTCAAAGTGGGAATAAAACTTCATTATGACTTTTTTCTTGACCTGAGAGCCTCACTCGTGACCTAGAAGGACCTACACTGAGCCAAGAGACAATAAAAATGAAGGATTAGCACTCTGTCATTTGACTATTGTCTTACTGAAATTATTATCTTAGGTGGGATAACAGTCTGTCCATGTTCATATCATCAACTTAACAGCAAACACTCTTTCCTTCACAACTGGAGTCACGGTCACCCTTTGATTGGAGCACTGGCCTCTTTGTATCAGTACCTGAACATCAGCATCTGTATAGTAGATATTGTCTCTCAATTACCCACCTCAAATCTCCATTTAATTATGTCCAGTCACAGACTCTTGATTCTCTTTGTTTGTTGTGTGTGCTTGTTATTTATTTATTTATTTGGGGGGGCTACGTTGGGTCTTCTTTGCTGTGCGTGAGCTATTCTCTAGTTGCAGCAAGCGGGGGCTGCTCTTCGTTGCGGTGCGCGCGGGCTTCTCATTGCGGTGGCTTCCCTTGTTGCAGAGCACGGGCTCTAGGTGCACGGGCTTCAGTAGTTGCAGCATACAGGTTCAGTAGTTGGGGCATGTGGGCCCTAGAGCTCCTGGGCTTCAGTAGTTGTGGTGTGTGGGCTCTAGAGCGCAGGCTCAGGAGTTGTGACACACAGGCTTAGTTGCTCCATGGCATGTGGGATCTTCCCAGATTAGGAATAAAACCCATGTCCCCTGCACTAGCAGGCGGATTCTTAACCATTGCACCACCAGGGAAATCCCTGTTATTTTTCTTGTTTACTCTGTAGTTGGGCTCATAGGGTTAGAATATTAATTTGGATGGTCTCTTAGTTCCCAGTTTCTCCTTTGCCCCTATCTTGAATCCCTTGCAATTTAGTTCTGCTTAGAGCCAGCCAAGAGCTACATCTACTCCTCAATCTGCCCCAACCTCAGGATCTCCTGTCTGGGCAAATTCTCAGACCTCCTATCGGCCCTGGAGTGAAAGTTTATGTAGTCTTGATTTTTTAAAAAAGAATTTCCTAAGTGAGGTTTATTTCTCGTTGAAAGTGACAGCAAGCCAACAAGAAACTAGTTGAGCCAAAAGATGGAAATTTATTGGAAGACTTGTAACTACTAAAAGAGCAAATATGGCCCAGGGACCGACTGGGAATAGAAACTGCAACATCTCCAGAACATACTACATGTCCCTTATTCGCATGTTGGCTTCATTTTCTTAGGAAAGGTTCTCCCACCAGCAGGAAACATGGAATCTGGCAGCAACTCCATCTTCAATCTTCTATTACCATCACCAGAAAATGACTGACTCCTGCTGTCTCTTTGCCCAAATCAAAAAATCAGGAAAAAGACCTCTAGTTTGTCCAGGGTGAGTGAAAGGTTCTTTCCCAGACCAATCAGCTAAGGTCAGGTAGAGTGTGATGTCACTCACAATTTACTGATACACCTTGATCATTCTGTGTGTCTGGGAGTGGTAGCTCCCATTCAAACTAGATGGCCAAAATGAGATAAATGCCATTTCCCAGGAGGGAATAAAGAAGGAGAAACAATTTCCTGAAGGAAGGAAGGATGACTGGACAGACAAGGCAATGACTGTTCATTGGGGTAGATATCCATTTGGCAAATTATCTTGAGATCCTTTGGTTTTCCTATATTCCCCATTAACCCTTGCCTTTTGTTTATATCAAAATTTTCTTAAGGTCGAGGTGACTATAGGAAAAGGAAATTAATCTGAAAAAGTTTTGTAGGAGAATTAACACTTTCTGAGTACCAGCTAAGCTCCAAAAATATCTTCTATAATCTTTTATTCCTCCCCCAAACAACCCTAACGTGAGCTATCTCCATTCCCAGATAAACAAATTAATACTCAGGGATAATATAACTGCTTCAAACTGACAAAACTAGTAAAGACTAAGCTGGAATTGAAGACCCGTATATACTCAGAAAAGGGAAAATGCAGAGGGACTGGTGCAGATTCAATTCATGATATTTGCAAGGAAGTAGCATTTGGTGTCCAAGGCTCATCTTTACACATCATCCCACAAAAGATCTGTTGCTTTACAGGGATCAAGTACGAGAACAACCTAGGCCATATTACTGAATCATTAGTATAAGAAGTATAAACAAATAATTGCTCTCCTTTCTTTTCTTTGGGATCTGTTTTACTCATCATCACAGCATTAAGATGGAAAGTTGAGAGTAGGGTGCAAACCTAGAGAAATGAGGCCAAAGAGACCAGCTGAACTGCTGACTATAGCTCATGCTAAAGGCTTTCTCATGGCATTGTATGATAAGAAGACTCTATTGGGATTTGATGGAAAGTCTTTAAAAAATAAATAAATTTAAAAAATGATTTTTTTCCCCGAGAGTATCCCTTTGGCATAATGCTTTCTTGAATCTGTGCAGGTGTAGGCCAGCTCCTGGAGGATTCCTGGATCTTGGGCTCTCGTCAAATGCCACTGAATCTCAAATGAGAATTGATAAGAGATGTCTATACATACAGAACATGAAAGATGATAGGTTATGCACTCTGTATCCACAGAATATGGTTTAAATTCTTCTTTTTTCATCTGATTACATTTAACACTCACTACGTATAGGTATTGTGCTTGGCACCAGACATGCAAAGGTAGAGCCCTTCCCTCAAACGCACAGTATTCTGGATGCACTTTGATGTATTTCTGAGCTCAGAACTTTAAATGAATTATCAAGATAATTTTGTGATGTGAGTACCAAGTGTGGTTAGTACTTGACATAGATCACAGGCTACTCAGACAACAGATTTATAAAGTAGCTAATATCACTCCCATGTTGTAGATGAAGGAAGCATCTGAAAACCTGAAAGATACATAGAGTGAATAACTGCTGAAGTTAGGATTTGAGTCCATCTGCCTGGCCCTGGAGCTCAAATACATATCCCATTCCTCCATGCTCCTATGCTGAAACTGTAAGTTGAAATCTTATCTTTCTCTTTCCCCTCTCTAACCTTTACACATTTGGCAGAGTACCGAGAAATAAATCTAGGATGTGCTCCCTGATCTGAGCACTGACACCAAATAATTAACTTGCTCTTGACACTGCACTCCATATTTGTTCAAGTGTATATTTAATTTATGATAAAATTGTAAAAAGGCATGGTCTGGAAAATTGAGATGAAATTAGAAAATTTTTCCCTACCTAATTTCCAAGCCTAGAATTACAACCAAATCTAAAGAGTCAATTTGGTTATTAAAAGAGCTCTTAGATGGAAAAATATTGCTCAGTTAAACAGTAGTAGGCAAAGAAATGGCTCTGATCTGAGAACAATTTCCTAATTTTATTCTTGAACTTGAGTGCAACCTCTCAGATTACATTGACTAAGTTTTCATTTTACCTTCCAATGTTTTTTATTACATATTTCCCATCTCTGACTATCATTTAGTCAGGCAAAATGCCATCTACAACCAATATCATTTTAGCTATAGTCTAAATCCACAGGAAGACCCTAATGAAAATAATATTTACCTAACTAACATATAATGAATGTATGGACATTCAGGGAAACTCTTTGATTTTATGCTTAAATTATTAACTTATTTAATCCTGAGACCATTTTGGTGGATGATATTATTATCACTGTTATACAAATGAGGAAATGAATTGGCTGAACCATCTGGTCGAGGAAGACAGCCTTCTAAATGGTGGAGTAGGGATGTCTTGGCTTTCCCAGGCTTCATTGATTTTACTGCCACTCATCCTTGGTCCATTGTAGATACGAAGCAATTTTTCCCTCATCCTCTGTGCAATATTTTTAACAGTTCACTGGACATTCATTTAATATTCAGTAATTATTACTTGAACACCTATTTTATGAAAGACACTAAGCCAGGCACTGTTGGGGCCAGAGATCAACAAGACCCAAGCTCTGCCCTGTGGAGTTTAAACTCTAGTCTGGGAACAGATACAAATACCCCAATATGCAGAATTCCAGGAAATAGATTGTTTTTAAAATCCCACACGAGATGCATGTTTTAAATGCCATGGATTTAACAGAAAAGGAAGGTCACGTCTGGGGGTAGTGAGATGATATCACAGAGAACTGCATCTGGAAAGGTTTTTGAGCCCTCAAGTGTTGGGGGGGATTTCAGCAGGAAGGAGTGGGAATGCCAGAAGAGGATGTTACAGGATGAAGAGCATAAAAGTGGGAACGTACTAGAGAGTTCAGGAAATTGTGAGGTGTCCAGTTCAATTTGGAATGTATAAGAAGGTTGTGAAAGGTAAAATCCAAAGACTGAATTAGAAGCCAGATAATAAGGGCTGGAATTTAACTCTAAGAAACCCAGTGTTGGGTCCATATATGTTCTATGTGAACTAAATTGATAAGTTCATTCTTCATGAGCGTTGTTATGTGCAGATAAGGTTACTGAATTTAGAACAATCTGTTGGTTAAAAAACATGTAAATAAAAAGGAGATCAGTATAAGCAGCTGCTGCTGCTCTGACACTTTTTTTTTGCGGTACGCGGGCCTCTCGCTGCTGTGGCCTCTCCCGTTGCGAAGCACAGGCTCTGGACGCGCAGGCTCAGTGGCCATGGCTCACGGGCCCAGCCGCTCTGCGGCATGTGGGATCTTCCCGGACCGGGGCACGAACCCGCGTCCCCTGCATCGGCAGGCGGACTCTCAACCACTGCGCCACCAGGGAAGCCCGACACTGACACTTTTTATGAAGCATTCTCATAATTACTTATCTAAAGATGATCTAGGTCTTTTGTTGCGATCAGGTTAATCTTTAATCCTTTGTCTACCCAGGAGATAAGGACAATGTACTCTTGGAAGAAATTTCTTTTCGTATTACCAGTCTCCTCAGATGTAATCATATTTTGAAATAAAATGCAAAGTTTTAATATATGGTACTAAGGGAAAAATATGTATGTGAACAGACTGAATAAACTCAAAAAACTTTGTGACTGTTTGCTTTAGATATTGTGATTTATTTAGTGTTTTAACCTTCAGTTTTTTGGACTGAAGGATTCATGTCCTAGCCAGTCCTAAGTTTGTTAGTAGCTTTGATGAGATCCTTAATGGAAAAACAGGATTCAGTGAGGGCTAGATCAGAAAAATGTCTGTGTCAATGGCACAAGTTCCCTACAGAATAGCCTTATTGGTAACAAATATTTTAAAAGATGAGAGGCCTTGATTCATTAAAACTTTTCTGATATATTGTTAATTAGCATCATTTATCTCAAATAATCTAATAGTCTCGAAAAGAACAGAAGGTCACAGAGTATGAATTACTTAGAAAAGAATAAATGTAGATGCAGATTATCAGAAAAATAACTTAGAATGTATATGGAACTCTGGTAAATCAACAAGATGATAGGCATGGAACCAAGCAGGAGGAAAAAAAGGCAAAGATAGGAATAAGCAATATTCAGAAGAGGATCCCCAAATGGACCATAAACATATGAAGAGATGCTTCAGTCCACTAGTAGTATGAATAATACAGCTTAAAATAATAATGGGAACTACTTTATATCCACTGGGTTGGTGAAAATGAAAAATTTGATAATTCCAAACGAAGCTATAGACCTGGAGAAAAGAAACAGGGACTCCTGGCACTATTTGTTGGAGTACATTTTAGTATAGTTTCTTTGAAGAGAAATCTGACAACACAGTGGAATTAAATTTGCAGTCTCATTTGTTGGTACCATCCCCAGAGACAAAAGTCATCCATAGTTCCATAAGGGAACATGACAAGGATATTAATTGTAGCAGGGAGTTGAAGGCAACCTGGGTATCCATCACCAGATGCAAGGGTATGCTGTGCGACAGTTAAAAGCAATGCCCTGGAGACATATCTGGCAACACGAAAATATGTTAAAAACATACTGTTGAGTGAAAAATAGAGAAAAAGATGTATCTCGCCAAACAACATTATGCATTTTTATAGACACAAATATATCTGCAAACATAAGCAAATGTATTTGAAAAGGTGCCAAACAGGGAGAGCAGGAAACAGTAATGGAGATCAGAAATAATGGGAAAATGTTAAAATAATATTTTTAAAAAGTAAGATCTCCCATAGACCAATAATGAGAGGGTGCCATGAATTGTGCAAGAGATCCAGAGGGGGAGGGAAAGAAGGAAGGAAGGAAGGAAGGAAGGACGGGAGTAGGGGTGGGGGAAGAGAGGGAAAGCTGAGGTATAATTATAAAGAAATGATACTTTCGTTTCATTCAACTAGTTTATATTGAATGCTTACCAAGTATCAGGCCCTGTACAGTACCACTTATTCAATAAACAGGGTAGAAACTAAACATTCAAAAGATTGTTATTCTTTAGAGTAATCACCTTGGGAAACTATGTGCTCATTTTTTCAAGCTGTCATTGCTCAGAATATTTGTGGAATTGCTGTACTTTGAAATCTGATGACTTCTAAGCATAGTTGAGTGTCATTAAGAAAAAGGAAAAAAAAGCTATTTCATTATTTTGTAATCACACCTTGCTTATATATATATTATACATATATATTTGTATATATTTATAAGTACATACATATATACACATATAAAATATATACAAATATATATATTATACTGCCTACTTGGATCATTCACCTTACATACAAAACGTGACTCTGTATAACATTTACCAGTTTCAAAACACTTAAATTCTTTCCCAAAGGATTAAGATTTGCCACTAAGAGAATGTGTGGTTGACTCTGAAAGGGGTGTACAAACAGCAGTAGCATTGTTGAAATGTCTTTACCTACTACTCATCCTGACCCCAAGGCGATTACTTTAAGGGAGAACACTCTTTTACCTGGATACATTCTTGTACATCTACTTAAAAATAAAAACGTGCAGAAATACAAAGAAAGTTATTCTAATTTACTTTTGCCTGTATTCTTATTCTTTTAGTCCCGAATTTGCTCATTCATTAAATAAATGTTTACTGAGTCTTTACGTTAGGGTCTGAGCTATGTGCTGAAGACGAAACAAAGAATAAATAATAGTTCATGCCTAAGGTAATTCAAAGCCTGATGGTCTTTCTTTAATAGTTTGCGGATTTGTGTAAATATTCGTGTGGATTGAAGTGACTTAAGCCAAATTTCTGGCAAAAGTTTAACTCCCCTGTTTGAATTAAACTGCTTTATATTCTAGTGAGCTACCACTCTCCACTGAAGGAAAACAACAGAACAGGAAGATAAGCAATGTTTCCCGCCCATTTTGTATTCATATTTGGGAGACTGTCAGGGCCATAGCGCCTCAGCATATCTGGCAGAAACCCCCCGAGGTGGCGTCAAAAGAGGAAATATCTAAATGTCTAGTGCCTTACTGTGCCCAGCTCTTCAAAGAGCTATTGAAGGGGGCATCTTGTTACAAATTCTTTTTTCAGCCACCATGTATGTCAAATTCTGATTATTCTTCAAGCATGCAGCCTACTTACACACTTCATTCCCATCCAAAATGTATTCTTTGATTTTAGAGAAAGCCACACCGTTTGGGATGACCTTTTCTAATCCTGTAGATCTGGGTGGTGTTTTAGACCTTCACACATTGCTTCAGCCCTGTTAGTGGTTGTATTAAGCACAGCGATGCTGCAAATTAACCTCCAAACTTCAGAGGCTTAGCCCAGCAACGGTTTATTGTAGGTCAGCAGAAGGTGACCTTCACCTGGTAATTTAGGGACTGTACAATCTGGGTGTCATTGGCATACAGGGAAACATTTGAGAACAGATGAAGAAAGGAACCATTTATAAGATGTCGGTAAGGTGAGGGAAAGCACAAAGATACAGGGCTTGAGAAAATAACCAGTGCTGAACACCGAGTTGACCAAGGCTCTGTTGACTTCATTTTGTTGTCACGTCTTTGTTGCACTTGGTGTCACGTGCATTCTTTGAAGCAGACTCTATTGTTGAATCCCCTACACTCAACAGTGCCTGGTATATGACAGGAGTTCTATAAATACACCTTGCATGCCCACGGAATTAATTATTTAACACTTGTGTTTTGAGATAGGCACAGAATAGTTACACAGTAGATTTATACCAAACTCACTCATTTGAGGGAATTCCTGAGCATGGACTCAGGTCCTGAGAAGCACACCTCTGACTAAGCTCCATTCGCGATCCCAACCTCCAGGTATAGATGTTCACAGCTACTCCTTTCTACTTTTGATGTGCTCCAGAAGAAGAGGCTGAATAATAGCAAGCAACCCACAGCTCGTTATTTGCAGTGACTCTCCGTGCGTCTTGTAAACAGGTGGCTTTCAACAAATACTGCGTTTGATAAAATTGACTAGAAAGTTCCATTTAACTTGCACAGTGTACATGTACAGTAAACGTGGGTCCTGAGACCCCCTCACCCTCTGTCTCATTTCTGGAATGATAAGGAA
Source organism: Phocoena phocoena (assembly GCF_963924675.1). NCBI lineage: Eukaryota > Metazoa > Chordata > Mammalia > Artiodactyla > Phocoenidae > Phocoena > Phocoena phocoena. The sequence goes on from NC_089235.1 coordinate 61,600,373, forward strand.
ATTGCAAGTGGGCCTTTTGCAATGAGAGTCTGAACGTCAGCGCTTCCCTCAATAATAAAAAAGATATTACTCTGTGGTAAAGCACCTTGCATGAGATGAGACACAGCAGATTCCCTTACCTTTGGCATTATTCATTTGCCTTGTAAACTTGGTCTCTTAATGTTTAGAAATGCAACTAAATACACCAGAATAAAATATCTTAGGCATTTACACCTTCAAATGTTTACAATGAGAAATGTACCAGTCATGTTTTTAGTCTCATAAGACTAGATCAATAACCTTATAACAAAAGCCCTGAGCTCTCAGTTAGCACATTCAAGTTGCAACTAAGACAATGATACATTTACCATTGTTATTATTCAGAACCCACCAGTCATATTTTTGCTAGACCTTGTTTGATTCTGCAAAATGGTTCTGCCCTTGGGTGTCTGTAGCCTCCTGATTCCTGACTGCTCACCCAGGTCTTCTTCAGACTGTGCCCATCTCAGCTCCTCATGCTACAGTGTCCCAGCTTCACTCTGTCCCCGCCAAACCCCAATCTGTCAAGCACCACCCACAGCCTGCAGAACCCAGTTTCCTCCCAGTTGCCAAGAGCCTGTAGGGCTCTCCAGTCCAAGGCCTGCCAGTCCTTTTTATCATACCCTTAACAAGAGACATCTTCAGAAACTGCTCTGTTTACTCCAGCTCCCACCATCAGGCATGTAAAAAGATATTGTCTTATTTTTCCAAATTAAGTCATAAAGAGTTTCATGATGTGATGCTAATGCCCTTTGTTTTGATTAAGGACTTTGGATTCGATTAGACCCAGTTACTTCTTACAAACTGAATACACAGACAGTAAAATCTGGTTTATGAATAGATTCGGTCCAAGACTATAGATACAGAATCACAAGGCTATGAGATTTCTGAATGGCCTTTTAGCCTGCTTTTTATCTTCAGGTAGGAACATGGTTAAGGTGTACGGAGGGTGAGGGGTGAAGGAGGGAGGGAGGGAGAGAGAGAATACGAATCACAGTTTTACAAAAAACTTCAGGGGATCATCTATTTAGGACATCCTTCACCTCAGGCCATTCATACCCGAGATTTAAGAAACCAGATCTAAGAAAGAGAGTCTTAGCTACAAAGAAAACAGGGTTTGAATAATTTTTATAAAGGGAGAGAGTCTTTCCAGTGGCAGTTACCCAATGTGTAAAATTCGGTATGTAATGGCCAAAACTACAGGGCATAGTTCTGGTTCACTATTTTTTTCAAAGATGGATAACTTTTTAACGAATAATAATGTGTTTTCTGATCCAAGGTAAGATATTAATGATCAAATCTCATGCTTCAGGCTACAGAATAATTACTGCAGAGAACAGAGTTCCTTTGCCTGTGTTTAAACAAGACAGAGAGAGAGCCACAATGCATACTGTGTAAACCCATCTTCCCTCCCTGGAGCCCTCACTGAGCCACTCCAATTTCCCAACCATGATGCCCTGACTTTGAAACAGAGGTGATATAGCTTTAGCCACAGTATACAAAGCTCTGATTTTTTTTGCCAGTCCTTTCAAAGTCTTTCTTTGCTTTGCCAAGGTTAACCTCCTCTCTCTAATTAAAACAAAAGCATTGTTTTGCCAGTTAATATAAAGAAAAGAACACAATACCTGTGTTAGTACAGGAGTTTTTTAGGTAATGGAAGTGTGGTACAGAGGCTCTTGTTTAAAATTGGTTGTAATGAACTCACAGCAGGGCAGCAGGCACTTTGACAGGTGGCATTACTTGGAACCCATGTTTAACTTAGATTTGTTATAGTAATCATGGTAATCCAATACATAGTAAGTTCATTTGGGTTTTTTTCTCCTTAATATAGCATTGAAACTAAAATACTAAAGCAAAACAACAAACACAAACACTGTAGTGTCAGGATTTGAATTGGACAAACCTGGATATAGGTAAAGGTTTTGCCAATTATTAGCTGGATGGCATCAAGCAAGTAATTTAATCCGAGTTTCTGTTGGAGAGATTAAAATACGAAATATAAAAAAGTAAAAATAATGCTATTGGCTTCCCAGGGTTAATGTCAAGAAATAGGCAGTGTCCAGCATATAAAATTTGTTTTCAGCAAATGACAATTTATCCTTATTTACTAGTTCTATGTTTTTCTCATACTTGCACTTGGATTTAGGAAGTTAAAAAAACCCTACATTATTTCCACCTAAAATACATACTTTTGTGGGTAGTATATCCAGTAAGGCTCCTATTTGTAGCCTCAATATAGAAATTCCAGAATGGGTCTGCTTATCATTATGCAGTTACTTAAAAAGGAAACCTTCTTATGCCATTGAAATTGGACTCCTTGACTGAAAGTAAGGTTTCTAGGCCCTTGCTATTCAAACTGAGGTCAGAATATCAGCATCAATACCAGCACTTAGGAGCTTGTCAAAAATTTAGAATCTCAGACGTTACCCAGACTACAGAATCAGAAAATGCACTGAGAAGGATTGCTGTAGTAAAACGGTTCTCAGACATTAGCATGTACCTGAGTACCTGTTAAAACGCAGATCGCTGGGCCTCAGTCCCACAGTTTCTGATTCAGTAGGTCTAGTATGGGCCTAAGATTTTTTTTTTTTTACATCTTTATTGGAGTATAATTGCTTTACAATGGTGTGTTAGTTTCTGCTTTATAACAAAGTGAATCAGTTATACATATACATATGTTCCCATATCTCTTCCCTCTTGCATCTCCCTCCCTCCCACCCTCCCAATCCCACCCCTCTAGGTGGTCACAAAGCACCGAGCTGATCTCCCTGTGCTATGCGGCTGCTTCCCACTAGCCATCTATTTTACGTTTGGTAGTGTATATATGTCCATGCCACTCTCTTGCTTTGTCACAGCTTACCCTTCCCCTCCCCATATCCTCAAGTCCATTCTCTAGTGGATCTGTGTCTTTATTCCTGTCTTACCCCTAGGTTCTTCATGACATTTTTTTTTTTTAATTCCATATATACAGAGTGAAATAAGTCAGAAAGAGGAAGACAAATACCGTATGCTAACACATATATATGGGCCTAAGATTTTGCATTACGAATAAGATGATGCCCATCTTATTATTAGGCCCATCCCTTATCCAAGGGACCACACTATGATAATGACTAGAGCATTCAGTGGAGACTCCAGAAGGGTCATATTTGAGTTGTAAGATTAAAGTAGGACTAGCGTAAAGGCTACTGTAGACTCACTCTAGCAAGACTTATGAATATCCCTGAAAAGTAACAAGTCCATCCACAATTAACAGAATTACCTGTCGCAAAACACAGGAGAAAAACAAAATCTAGGCGGTGATATAACATTGACAATGTTCACCAACCAGGCAAAAATTACTAGCCATACCAAGAAGCAGAAAAATGTAACCCATAAGCTGGTGTCTCTCAACTGAAACAAACACAGAAATGAAAAAGACGATGAAATTAGCAGAGAAGGGTATTACAAGAGCTATTGTAGATATGTTCAGTATGCTCAAAGACTAAAGGAAAAAACATCAATGTAAAAGAAGAAAAGTGGGAAATATATTAAAGAACTAAATGGAATTTCTAGAGATGAAAGATACAAATGAAAAATTCACCAAAACCCAAGAGAATTAAAAATATATATCCACGTTAAAACCTGTATACAAATGTTCATAGGAATGTTACTCATAATAGACAAAGAGTGGAAACAACTCAAATGTTTATCACCTTATGAATAAATACACAGTATGTGGTGTATTTCCATACAATGGAATAGTATCCAGTGATATAAACAAATGAAGTACTAATATATGCTGCCACATGACTGAAGCTTGAAGATATTATGTTAAATTAAAGATGTCAGTTGCAAAGTCCATATTGATGACTCCATTTTTCTGCAATATCCAGACTAGGTAAATATATAGAGACAAGAAAATAGATCAGTGGTTGTCTCGGGCTGGGCAGGGAGGCCTGGGGCATGTGGAGGATGATGGCTTATGGGTATTCTTTTTGAAGCAATGAAAATGGTCTAAAAGTGATTGTGGTGATGACTGAATCATTGCACTTATACTTCAAGTAGGTAAAATGTGTGATATATGATTTATATATTAAGAAAGCTGTTATATTGAAATAGAAAAAAAAAACAAGAAAAATGTTAGCATTAGATTTCATACCTAGATGGTAGTTAGTGACCTTGGCTTGAACAATTTCAATCTGAGTTGGGAAAAAGCCAAAAAAAGGAAAGTGGTAATGTGTAAACAATGTGTATAGATCACTCTTTTTAAAAAAGTCAGCTGTAAAGAGAAAAAAAGCACAACATCATTTAGAGGTGTTTGTGCTAAAGGGAATGAGATGATAGGAGGTGAAAGAAAGAGAAAGATACAAAAGAACGTGTGTGGGAAAAAATTGGCTGAGCAAGGTGTGAGAGGAGACGGGACTAGAGAAATAAAAGGGATTATCTTTCCATATGAGATTACCAGTCTTCAACTGATATAGGAAGGAAGAAATAAAAAACAAATGCTCTGCCCTTGTGTTTCTCACAATCTAGGGGCAGCAGTTGGGCTGTCTGGCTGAGAAGACACTGTTCAGAGATCCCTAAACCTCTCCAGCATTGCAGTACTATCCATCTTGACACCTGGTGTGGTGGTGGTGGTGGTGGAGGTGTGTGTGTGTGTGTGTGTGTGTGTGTGAGTGTGTGTGTGTGTCTGTGTGTGTGTCTGTTTGCATGTGGTGGGGGAAGACCACCCTCCTCAATGAGGTTCTACTGAGAAGAAAGTGACAATTCCCACAAGGAAATCTTCAATCTGTTTTGAAGGCACAGCGTCCATGGAGGATGCTCAAACCAATATAGAGATTCTAAAGCAAGGCTGCAGACTCAACTGTCTACATGACCAGGCAGTTAATAATGACACCCAATGTTTATTAAGCACCTATTATGTGCAGGCACCAGTCTAAACACTTTACAAAATGTACACTTAGTGTTCCCAGATCATAAAACATTTTTTTGAAAGGGAAGCTGAAATCTGAACTTGTAAATAAAATCTCACAATTTTTAAGTATTGGTGATTTCCTTTTAAAAGTTTACATATTTGGCAAACATGTCTATTGGCCAGTTATGGCTCATGATAAGCTAGTGTGTGACCTCCGCTTTAAAGAGACCTCTAGGGACTTCCCTGGTGGTCCAGCGGCTAAGACTCCACGTTCCCAATACAGGGGGCCCAGGTTTGATCCCTGGTCAGGGAACTAGATCCCACATGCTGCAACTAAGAGTTTGCATGCTGCAGCTAAAGATCCCCATGCTGCAACTAAAGATCCTGCACACGGCAACAAAGATCCCGCGTGCTGCAACTAAGACCCAGCACAGCCAAATAAATAAATATTAAAAAAATAAATAAATAAAGAGACCTATTGACTTCTAAGGTATCCAATACATCTCTTCTTTAGCTTCATACCAAATATGAAACTTGATAAGGTCAGAAGTTCGGTATGTCTACAAGTGGCATTTTTAAATGTACGGTATAAAGGGGAAATGTACACACATTAAGAAATAAGCAGTCAAATATGCATCAAGAAGAAAATCAAGTAATACCAGGCAAAATGCAAAGAGAAGAGGAAGACATTTTGTAACAACAGTAACGAAAACTTTGGGCTACTGTCATTGACAAGGACTTTGGGATGAGACATCATTCTCCAGCAAAGAAAAATGTGACCTAGAAGAATAAATCTCTTGCTGTAAAAATCCTGTCCCACTTACATCAGACATACTGTATTCAGTGAGATATTAACAAGGAGAAAATCCATCACTACCTCACAAGGTTACTGGAAAAAGAAAAAATAAAGAGCAGATATGTGTGGGCCGGACGCACCCGATACAAATAAGTGCAACCCTAAATACATCACTTCTTTAGCTTAAATAATCACTTAAAACTGTATCAGACTTTCTCTTAGGCAGATACAGCCATGAAAAGTAAATGTTTCTAAAAACCTTGACCTCAAAATAGTTTAGAAATCAGTATAATTTTAATTTTTGTTACTAATAAGGGTGAACATTTTTCATCTGTTTATTAGACATTTCATCCTTATTTTATGAATCATTTCTTCTTACCCTTTGCCATTCATCTATTTAAAATACCATTTTGACTATCAGGCAATTTTTAAAAATGGCATCATGTAATACTAGTTAGCAAGCAGTGAAACTGGCATTCTCCTCCAGGATTGGTGAGAGTACATAACACTTTGGGAAGCAATCTGATTTATGTATCAAGACACTTTCATATCCTTTTACTTAATAATATCACTTTTAGGAATATATGCTAAGAAATTCACCTGAAGCACATAAAAATATTTAATGAACAGAGGTATTCAAAATATGAAGTATTTACAAGAATGCAATACTGAAAACAGTCTACAAAGCCACAATAGGCAAAGTAACCTCCCATGAGTTTTCTAAATACTATGAGAAATGCTTATATTTTCTAAAAGAAGAAAGAAGTTCTTTAGATGCTATTATCACCACTGTGGAAATAAGCACAGGAAAGTGACTGGGAAGAAAAAAATACAAGCATTGGCTGATAGGATTATGGATGATTTTTTTCCCTCTCTAATGTGTTTTCCATATTGCCTGCAAATGAACATGTATCTTTTTTTTTTTTTTTACTCTTCATAAGTTTCTTTAATTGGCAAAATATGCACAACATAAAATTTGCCATTTTAACAATTTTTAAATAATGTACAGTTAAGTGTCATTAAGTGTATTCACATTGTTGTACAACCATCACCACCATCCATGTCCAGAACTTTTTCATTATCCCATACTGAAAATCTGTACTTGTTAAACACTAACTCCCCATTCCCTTCTTTTTTTTTAAACATCTTTATTTGAGATAATTGCTTTACAATGGTGTGTCAGTTTCTGCTTTATAACAAAGTGAATCAGCTATACGTATACATACATCCCCATATCTCCTCCCTCTTGCATCTCCTTCCCACCCTCCCTATTCCACCCCTCTAGGTGGTCACAGATCACTGAGCTGATCTCCCCGTGCTATGCGGCTGCTTCCCACTAGCTATCTATTTTACATTTGGTAGTGTATATATGTCCATGCCACTCTCTCACTTCACCCCAACTTACCCTTCCCCCTTCCCGTTCCTCAAGTCCATTCTCTACATCTGCGTCTTTATTCCTGTCCTGCCCCTAGGTTCTTCAGAACCATTTATGTGTATCATTTTTACTGAAACACATTTTCTATCATGAAACCTGAGATGCCATCATTAGAATTGCATTTCTTTAGATCTTGAAGTATTGGATAAACAACTCCCATATAAAGATAGCTTAGTGATTGATGGATGGACGCATGACTGATGTCAATGGCAAGTGGAAAGTGGTAGGTAATAGGTTGGTTGTAGAAATTTTGTGTTAGAGGATGTATCAATTAAGGATCTTGTGTGCAATTGATAGAAACATACTTTGACTATTTTAAACATAAAATGATTTTCTTAAAGGATACTGAGTAGCTCACTGAATCTCCAGAAGAACCCAAGAATAAAGGTAGTAAGTGATGCACCCAAAAATGACACTGAAAATCATTCTAAATCCCTGATGAAGACCTCTCTGCTGCCTCCTCTGGGCTGCTTCACTGCCCTTTGCTTCACAGATAATGAAAGCTACCACTGCAGCCACTGCAAATTCAGTATTTATGCTACAGAGACAGTCACTCTCATCAGGATAGAGTCTGTGTGGTCTCAGCTTCATTTTAACACTAGTTCTATGTCAAAGTTGGAAATGAGTGCATGTAATAGGTGGTACCTATGTAACTTGCTCCATCCCATCTACAAGGGAGATTAGAAAGTATCTAAGTACCACATCTTCTTTATCCATTCATCTGTCAATGGACACTTAGGTTGCTTCCCTGTCCTGACTATTGTAAATAGTGCTGCAATGAACATTGTGGTGCATGTGCCTTTTTGAATTATGGTTTTCTCAAAGTATATGAGTGGGATTTCTGGGTCCTATGGTAGTTCTATTTTTGGTTTTTTAAGGAACCTCCATGCTGTTCTCCATAGTGGCCAGCGGGAACTGGCTGTATAGCACAGGGAGCTCAGCTCGGTGCTCTGTGGTGACCTTGATGGGTGGAATGGGGGGTGTGGGGGAGGGAGATCCAAGAGGGAGGGGATATATGTATACATATAGCTGATTCACTTCGTTGTATAGCAGAAACTAACACAACATTGTAAAGCAACTATTCCCCAATTTAAAACAAAAGAAAAGAAAGAATCTAGCATTTTTAGCTTATACAATGGGAGGTGGTGGGCTGTTTCTCAATGAGGTATGAAGTCCTGAAACTTAGGAAGGCGATTTCTGTACTGTTGACAAAAATGAGAACAAATGTCCACAGCAGTGATGTATCACTCAGGACTTATGAGGGAACAGCTCCATCATGGTGCCCTAGAGACCTAGCATGCATCTGTAGAGGCAAAGGCTTGAACCACAGCTTATCTGAGTCTTGGCAGAAGAACATGTGATTCCCCAGGTACACGAGGGGATGAAAGGTCTCTAAGAAACAGCTACTAGGCCATCGACCATTTGCCTTCCCATCTCCCTCCTTGCCTCCTGGGTTTCTAATGAAGTGTAGGACTTTTGCTCCACCCTCCTCAGAACTGAGATGCAGAATAGAAAACTCATTAGCTGTCACCTAGAGCTGGCTCTTCAGCAACAGTGTATGTCACAGCGTGGGTTTCTTTCATCTGCTCCTTTTGTTTTGATGTCATCCTTTTTGGTGTGTGGGACAAAGACCTGGGGAGCTGATACCTTTGGCTTACTCTTCTGACTGTTCTCTGTGTAAGTAATAAACTGTCTAAATCTAAGAGTGGTTTATTGTATCTTTACGTGTCATATCAGTTAGTCACCATCCTTGGCTTTCCCTTGTGTTATATGTGTGCCCAACCCAAACCTACTCAAAGAAGAGGAAATGAATTGACCCTTTTAACTGAAAACTGGATCCAGGTGTTCAAATTAAATTATGATGCATTCTCTCTCCTCATTTCAGACTGTTTACCTCTGTTTGTTATTGCTTTTACACTATCTAGTGCCACAAGATGGTCCCAGGGACATCCAGGTTCACAAAATCTTTAGAGGAAATAATCCAGTGGAAACAGTATTTCTCTTTCCCAAACATTCCAATAGGGGCCACAAGATTGAACCTCACAGGACTGATTTGAATTATGAATGAAATATGAAGATAGGCTAAGCCTCTGCCATGTTCTTACCTTTGTAGGCAAGAATGGTACTATCCCTGCCCAAGCTACATGGACTGAGATTGGGGAAGTCTAGCTCATTAAAGGAAATATAACTGCCTATTACTAGAGGGGGAAAAGGGATGCTAAAGGGATCTAGGTGGCAAACAGCACTATTTACAATAGCCAAGATATGGAAACAACCCAAATGTCCATTCACAGAGGAATGGATAAAGAAGATGTGGTATATATGTATACAATGGAATATTACTCAGCCATAAAAAAGAATGAAATAATGCCATTTGCAGCAACTTGGATGGACCTAGAGATTATCATACTAAGCGAAGTAAATCAGAAAGAGAAAGACAAATGCTATATGATATCCTTTATATGTGGAATCTGAAATACAAGACAAATCAACATGTCTGTGAAACAAAAACATACTCAGTTATAGAGAACAGACTTGTAGTTGCCAAGGGGTAGGGGGAGGTGAGGGGAGGGACGGATTGGGAGTTTGGGATTAGCAGAGGCAAACTATTATATATAGGATGGATAAACAACAAGGTCCTACTGTAGAGCACAGGGAACTATATTCAATATTCTGTGAAAAACAATAATGGAAAAGAATTTTAAAAAGAGTATATATGTATAACTGAGTCACTTTGCTGTACAGAAGTTAACACAACATTGTAAATCAACTATACTTCAATAAAATTTTTAAAGAAAGGATCTAGGTGGCAGAAACTGATGATGATCTAGTCATAGCTTCACTGACAATGGAAATCAAATCCTCCTTTTTGTTGTTGGCTTTGGTCTCTATGCCAGGGAGCACACATCTGATTGGGCAATCGTGGATCACATGGTCACTCCTCAGCCAAGGAACATTAACCTTTGTATCAATGAGAGAAAGGCAGTTCCTTAAAAGCAAAATTAGGCTGCTGGTACCAGGAGGAGGGACAACGGATGCTGAATGGTCCTGCAAAGACCTAGGTAGTAAGGCGCTCAGGTAGAATCTGTCTCTGCCACAGCTGTCCGGGATCCCCGTACCTAGGGTGATGCATGTAAAACACTGCTGCACAACCTCTTCACAGCCTGTTTTCAAACACTTCTGTTTGCATTGAAAGGATTAAAAGGCACAAACCAAGGTTAAAGTGTCCAGAAATCATTACGACGCACACACTACGACAGGATCAGAGGTACCACACCCTTTCCTGGCCTGTCCCTCAGGCCCCGGCCCCCATCTGGGTGAGACTGTTTACTTCCCCGAGAGAGTGCCCTTTTATTCTCACAAGATAACGTTGACTTTTGTCCCAGTACAGAAACGTTTTGTGGGTTTAATCCTATGCTACACCTCCTCCCTCTTACGCACAGCTCTTCATCAAATCCCACGGCCCTCTCAACCCAAGGTTCCATTTGGCAGAATTGCTAAGACTAGGGAATGATCCCTTGTATTCGTTGTGTGTATTGTGTGTAGGTGCTACTCTAAGACTTCACGTGTATTATCTCATTTACCGCACAATGTGGGATTTTGTGCTGGTCAATTTTTGCTAAGCTGGAACTTCATTTCCTAGAGTCCTTTACTTATAGAGTTCCAGGTCAAGATTGGCCACAAGAAAGATTTGGGTGAGATTCGGTGAGGTCCAAGTGAAGCGGCAGCCACTGTGCTCTGTCATCATTGATTAGAGGTGATAAGGGGCAGAGGCAGAGGTGCTGGTGGATTCCAGTCTCTTCTTGATTTTTCGTCTTCCATGCCAGCTCTCCATCCCAACTGCTGGCCCTACTGACCAAAAGGGACCACAGGCTAGGGTTGCCAGATTTAGCAAATAAAAATACAGGGAGGTCGAGCTAAATTTGGATTTCATATAAGCAGCCGTTTTCTAAAAAGGTTTAAGTATTGGTATGTCCCATACAATATTTGGGATATACTTATACCAAAAAATTATTTGTTGCTTATCTGAAATTCAAATTTAACTGGGCATCCTGCAGTTTATCTGGTAAACTGTCATAGGCCTACCTCAAGGGTCACTCCTAGAACTCATAGAGGCAGCAGCCACAAAGAACCAACAACCTCCCATAGACTTTTACCAGCTGGAGGTGCCCAGCTTCTGGAAAATTCCTCCTCATTCACCCAAGCTGGGGAAGCTGGTTAACAACTTTTTTCTGATCTTTTCTGACCTTTATTCCCCTGATTCTTCCCACGGTGTGTAAGAGTTCCTGCAATGCAATCTTTATTCCATGGCACTCACCGGTATCTACTCCCTGATTAAATGCTAACACCCATTCTGACATTAGGAGGAAGGTTCCTTTTCAACAGGAAGAGAAACTGTGACGTGACGCAAAGAGGTAAAGTACCTGCCCAAAGTCACACACCTGCTAAGCAGTGGAACTGTGATTTAAACCCAGGCATTTTGATTGAGTGGCTGCCTTAATTACCGTAATTTATTGTCATAGCAGAATTTATATAGAGAGAGAAGTATTATATAATTTCCTTAAAGGTATATATACAGACAGATACAATATACATTATGTACATTTAGTATACATAATATATACACACAAAATATAGAATATATAGCCTATATGGCAGCATGCATTTCAAATATTATATATCACATGCATACAAACTATGTAACTAATTAGATATAGATACAGATATTCAGCTTATATAGAGAATTTAGCTCCAAAACTTCATAGAAACTGATTTTTCAACTCTTTTCACTGGTGGATATCAAAATACCACCTGTGTGTAGTTGAAAACATTGAACCACCCACTTCTCTTGCCTCTTCCTGAATGGTGGGATAGAAGCAGTATTGTTCTGGAATCAGTGGTGTGCTGGGGCCAGCCTATACCTGCTCATCAGAGCTGACTGCCAATTTTTTAAGAAACTTGCAGACTGCTTATTACATATAGCTATAATTAAAATTTAACTTATATAAACTTATAGGTAGATAAATTATGCTAGAAATACAGGTAACAGATACTCAACAATTCCTAATTATTTTGCTATTTTTTATCATCTATGCTCTTGAGATTACCTCCACCTATCATACCTGTACAGGGAATATACAACGTGCTGCATACCTCTTTATAACTCCACTTTCAGTGATTTCACATTGGTAATTTGAAGTTGACCCCGGCAGAAATATTTGCACCGTGGAAATCAACATGGGCTACAAATCAGAGCTCCCCTCTGCCCCGGATGGTTGTTAAACACTTACCAGCACACTGGCTAGAGGCCATTCTGGGAACTAAGTCATGCTGAAAAAAGCCTGCGTTTGGAGGGTGGCACTCTGGTGGCTGTGTGGAGAGGAAGAAAGTGATAACAGGTGAGTCTGCAGAAGAAACCAGATGTGATCTAAATAGGTTGTCATTCTGCGGAAGCTAGGCAGAGAGAAATCGGAATCCTGGCTGGGAGCTGTTGAGATGAGAACTTAGAAAAGCAAAAAAAGCAAGAAGCTCTAAAGAACTGGGTGGGTGGTGAAACCACAGAGAAATGATTGAACTAAGTAGATTAGCAGGTTTTATAAGGTGGATCCTAGGCACAGACAGGGAAGAAGCATTAAAGGGCAGGGAACAGTGATCTCCACATTTACCCTACATCATTTGGAACAAAACCCTATTTTTCTGAAATTCTCTCTTCTTTCTCTATTCAAAGCTCTTAAACCTTCAGTGTTTGACCTCACATTAAAAAAGAAAGAAGCCAGATTAAAACAATGAAGGTGTAATTAACATTCTTTAATACTAGAGCAGATGTTACACACACACACTCATGCATACACACCTCTGTACTCACACACACCCCACATACAGGTCAGCTAGAAAGCATTCACTGGGAAAAACTATTGGATATAGAATTAGTGGCCTATAAGTAGGTTCCCAGTTGTTTATTCATTCCAACAAGCCCAGATATGACTCAGACGACCCTAAACCTTGAGCCGTGAACTTGTAAACTGCATGAATAGCACTGGCTCTTACACATTTTTAACTTTTAAGCACTGATTCTTCCCTGGTATGTTTCCCCGCTGCCGTGGTGCAGAAACTTGGCTTCAACAGTATCCTGCCTGTTTAGTATTTAGCGGGGGTGGGAAATAGCCTCTGCTCTGGGTGCTGGGGTCCAGACCTTACAGTTCCAGGTATATGATACACCAAACTAGCAGCAGGAGTTTCAACATCAGGTTTATGCCTGGGAAAGCATCAGTCAGTCCTTCAACCAAAGGTTGAAGCCCAAGCCTTGCATTTGACTAGGATTGCTCACCCTAAGAACTGAGGTGTCACCAGCTACTATGGAGCTCGCAGGGGGCCAGCTCCTTCCCTGGGAGGCTAGTCTGTAGAGTACTGTTCTTAGACTCATTTATCCTTATTTCTCGTTGCCATATAGCCTGGAATGTGAGAGATTCTGGGAATGTAAAAGATGAGTTCATCAACACATTAATTAGTCTCTATTATATGGAAATTCAAGGATTTTTTTTTAAAGAAGAAAGGTCTTCTGCTGCCTATTTCCTAGTCATTTTAGAATATCTCATCCTCCTACCAGAACGATTATTAGCAAATTAATACCCTTTTATGAACACCTAGAACAAGAATAAAAGATTTTTTTCCCCAAGTGCCAACTTCTGATTTATTGCTGATGTCTGTCATGGGTACCAGGTAGTAGGTAGTATAACACATGCCAAATATTTGTCATGTTACCTAACTTTTCTGTCAATTGTTTTTCCTCACTTCAAAAAAGTGTGTTTTTTAGGCATCTGTTTGTCTCCTTAAAAACCGCAAGCTACAGATTTCTACTATAATCTTTCAAAGGGCTATGCCTTCATATGTGCAATAATTAGAGGAAAATTAGCTTAATAGGCTATATCTATCCTTGTATAATTTTTTAGTAAGGTCAGATCTGATTATGTCTAAGATTTGAAGAACATTGATGGTACAAATTCCCTGGGGAAAGATTCCTTTCCCACTTCCAGTGTGCTGAGTTGCTCAATGCAAAACTGGCCGTTCAAAATGATTTTATTGGGGTTTTTTTCTCTAAAATATTGGCAACCCTGCTCTCTCTTGTCTTTGTAAACATTAACCCATTTCTCTACTTTATGGACTGTAAAGTCATTTTCTATTGGAGAAATTTAAACAATTACCAAAATGAAGAACCAACATTATATATATATATATATATATATATATATATATATATATATATATATTATATATATATTTCGGGAATAATTTCTATGATGCATACATTATTACTAACGATGTTTAGTACTTAATAGTGGCTTACTGTGTGTCAAGTACTACAATAAATGCTGTACATATATCAGTCAATCTTCAGAATAATACTGCCTCCCTATAGAAGTGTAGTTAAAAACATAGAGACCAGGGACTAATGATAATAAATGACATTCTGTAAAATTAGAATATATTCCTATAAGTTTAATAAATTTGTATACCCTCCACCATGCTTAGCAAAATAATTGAGCGCTCACTCGCTCACTAAATATTTATTAGAACTTCATATTTGTGAGCATTCTACAGTTAGAAATCATATCTTCTATTTCATTTTACCTCACAATAACCTCAAAGGTAGATACAGGAAAATCACCCACATTTTATGGATGAGGAATGAACCTCAGGAAAGTTAATTGATTTGTCCAAGATAAGCAAGTCTTTTCACTCCAAAGTTTTCTAATTTTACGTCCTCACCCCACTGCTTGCCCATTTATTGTTGGATACGTTCAACATCTGAGGGTCAATTTATTCTTCACCTAGAGCCCTGAGTTATCTCTTTAAAGCTGTGCTTCATAAGTTTAGTCCTGCGCTCTAACCTTGCACTCTCCTTATAGAGTTATTAGGATAAAGTTCATAGACTTAAGCACGGCCTAGAAGGGCCTGGAAAGAAACCAGACCTTTCCCTAACTCCCTGGCTTCATCTCAAAGTCCGTGGATTTCACTCAGTTTCTGAACCCCAACTGCTGCTTGAAGGAGGGTCTTCACATATGCTCTTCCCTTTGTCTCTAACAACATTTTTCTCCTCCACCCATAGGTCAAGCCAGCTTTTATTCAGCTTTCAGGTTTATGATTATGTCACTTACTCATCAAAGATTTCCCCAACTTCCCACATTAGAAGACTCTGTAATTTACTTGCATACACTCAATACATAAAGAAAACATTTGTCAAGGTCTTTTGGGCTGTGCTGTAGATGAACCAATTCCCTATTTGATCAATTTCCTGAAGTATGAGTTATAGTGAGAGAGAAGCTCACCTCCCACTATGGAACCCTCACGTTCTTAGATTTCCTTTCAGCTAGAGTGCAGACGAATGGACTACATTTAGCAAATTATATACACCTGCTTCCAGGTTCAAATGAGAAGCTAGTAACCCAAAGAAGCATAAACAAAAGAGGATTTATTCCAAAGTGGTGAGAGTGGCTATGCTGACATCCAGTTTTGAGGGATCACAGAGGCATCAAGAGCATTGATGCTGATGGTAGAATCCTTGATCCAGTTCTGCCAATGTAAGGCGTGCCAAGTCATGGATTCCAGCGATTAATGGAGTCGCAAGTAGTGCCCTCACTGGACTAGGACTGCAGCTTAATTTGGGGCATGGCTTTGGCTATGCATCCACCTTTATTCCCATCTACTTTCTGAGAGTGGTTTCCCAAAACTTCCTGCCAGATCTATAAACTATCACATCTTTTCAATAAATTCTATTTCTGTTTAACTCAGCCAGGTTCATTTTCTGTTGCTTGCAACTTAGGACCCTGAAAAAACATTCTTGTTCTTTATAGCCTTATGATTTAAAATAAATACTTATTTCAGTGATGTCTGCCTCCTCCACTGAACTCTAAGTTTGAAGAAGACTTGTATTCCATCTATTGTATGTGCCACTGTATCTCTAGTGCCTAGCATGGGTTGGTCACATAGTAAATAGAAAATAAATTTGCTGAATGAAAGAGTGAATTAACATGTGCAAAGCACTGTGCCTAAATGATAGAGAGGGTAGGAGACAGCAGGGCATACAAAGGAAAATCACAAACATGATCCTCAATAGGAAAGATATATTTATAATGAATTAACGTGTGTGCATACACAGACATCTATCTATGAATGTGCGTGTGTGCATATGTATATGTATATGAACTAATGAATGACGGTTACATAAGATAGAACATGAAAGATGTTGGAAAGATAGGTCAAAAGGAGAACTGAAGGCATTGTGAAAGAGCTGACTTTCAGGAAGAAGCTTGAAGCATAGATTCAAAGGTTGTAGGAGGGATTATTCAAGGGACTGGACAATCGGAGGTGTGAACAAAGGCACAGAGGTTGGAATATACAGAGTTATAAGCAATTTGCCATTTACCTAGAATTTGCATCACTTATTTTTAAAAGGTTGTTATACAGTGCACAAATATTTAGGAGTTTTAAGTCCTCATGATAAATTGACCCTTCTATCATTGTGAAATAACCTCTTTAGTTCTGATAACATTTTTGGCATTGAAACCTATTTAATCTGATATTAATATAGCCCCTCAGGTTTTCTTCTGATTACTCTTACTGTGGTGTGCTTATTATACAATATTATTGGAAAGCATTTTTACTGCAAATAGAATTTTAGGTTGACAGTGTTGTTTTTTTTCCCTCTTTGTTTTTTCTTTTTGTAGCTTATGGGTGGTGTTCTACTCTCTTCTTGCTTGCATTGCTTCCAATAAGAAGTCTGTTTCCATTCTTTGTTTCTCTGTATGTCATGTGTCTTTTATGCTGGTTACTTTGAAGACTTTCTCTTTTTTTAAAAAATTTATTTATTTTTATTTTATTTATTTTTGGCTGCGTTGGGTCTTCATTGTTGTGCTTGGGCTTTCTCTACGTGCGGCGAATGGGGATACTCTTCGTTGCAGTGCGCAGGCTTCTCATTGCGGTGGCTTCTCTTGTTGCGAAGCATGGGCTGTAGGCACGCAAACTTCAGTAGTTGCGGCACGTGTGCTCAGTAGCTTTGGCTCTCGGGCTCTAGAGCGCAGGCTCAGTAGTTGTGGTGCATGGGCTTAGTTGTTCCGCGGCATGTGGGGTCTTCCCGGACCAGGGCTCGAACCTGTGTCCCCTGCATTGGTAGGTGGATTCTTAACCACTGTGCCACTAGGGAAGCCCTGAAGATTTTCTCTTTATTATTGTTTTTAAGAAATTTGATTTTTTTTTGTAGATTTTTTTCATGTTTCTAATTCCTGGGGTTCACTGAATTTATTAGATTGAATTTATTAGATCTGAAACTAATTACAAATATATTAAAACATTTGAGAATACACGGCTCACTGTGCTGTCCATTTTTTAGTCTTTTTTTTTACTCAGTGTGTTTCATTTTATGTTCTATTTCTATGTCTTCATATAAACTGATATTCCCTTCTGTGCCTAAACTACTGCTGATCCTCTGCAAAGTATTTTTCATCGCAGACACTGTAGTCACCGTATCTAGAAGTTCAGTTTGGGTCCTTTTTACATGACATGCTCAATCTCACTCTATTTTTTTAAATACGGAATACATTTATAATAACCGTCGTAATGTTCTTTCTACTAATATAATCATGTGTATCATTTCTTGGTCTGTTTATCATGGTTGATTCTTATCCTAGAATCTAGCTAAGGGGTATGAGACAAGTGAAAATATAATATCAATTGAGTGAAGCAAGTGTTCTACGTGGAGTGAGCACATCCGGTTAGGGAAACACGTTGGGTGGGAGGGAACCCTACATAATCTTCAGTAGCCAGAGAAATGCTGCCATAATGAGTTTGCCTTTAGGACCCAAAGGAATTATCCAGAAAATAGATACGCGGTAGGGTGGTAAGAAGAAAGCATGTTCCATTAGAGGGAAGACAATGTGTAATGGTCTGGAGGCAGGAGAGTTATTGGAACTGTAGGTGGATTAATAGGTCTGGTGGAGGTAAGAGAGTGCATCAGAAGCTATACCCCAGAAATACCTTGAATGCATTCCAGGGTGTTTGAAATAGATCCTGAGACAGTAGGGAATCCTAGAGGAGTTTTAAGTAGAGGTGTGACTGCAATCAACTTTGTGTTTAGAAATCATTCTGAGAGCAGTGTAGAAAATACAAGAGAGGGAAACAAGACTGCTAAAGTATTCATCGTGAGAAGGGATAGCATCCTGAGATAGAGTGAGAACATGGGAGTGGAGAGATCCCAATGGATATATCCTGGAGAATAAGATGGTAGGACTGCCAGAGCTTCTAACTGGTTAAATATGTGACTATCAAGGGAAACACCCAGATGTTTGTGTTGGATAACTGGATTGATGGTCCTGTTTTCAATGAAACAGGATCATTGTTAGATATCCTAAAACGCCTTGTAAAGTAAGAGAAAGTAGGGAAGGTTGGAATGGCTTAGATTTGTTTTCATACATTCAGCATCTTGTCTACTTGTGCCAAGCACAAAGACAGGCACAGTGAAAGAAGGTATGGGTTAATAAGTGAGAAAAATAGCGGGGAGGGGTGGTGGAGGAAATTGATACCTCAGAATCCCTAAGTCAAGATTAGATAACATGAATTAATAATGGAAACAAAAGTCTTAATTATGACATTTTTTCAGCCTCCCTGGGCAGTGTGAGAGTAGAATCAAAGAGCAGATGCAGATGATGGATCCATGCTACAGAACATGGGGCAGTGTGGATACATTTATAGTAAAGTATAAAATGGGAGGCAATATCTGGGACTATTACAAGTATCTCTAAAATGCATTCTCATAAGCACGGGATGGATAGAAACCAGAAAAGCCAGAATGGGGCCAATGAGAGAATTAGGAGGGAATGAAAGGCTGGAGGCCAATGGACTGAGAAAGGAAGAAGAGTTAGATGGACAGAAGACGTCAGCATTCAAGGGAATAGTGCTGGTGAAGTGTCAGGCAATAAGGTGGGTCCAGATGTGATTTCAGCTCATTGAAGGTAGCAAGTGGTGTAAGGCAAAATTGTTGAAAGTCTCCTGAATAGGAATGATGACATTCCAAAAAATGGGGTCCAAAGGAAGTCTGTGAGCAAGGTAAATGTCATGTTGAAAGTCAGTAAACCATGGAAACAGGATGGGGAAAGAGCAGAAAAGTGAAGCTGTGAAGAGCTCACAGTCGACTGTGTGGAGGAAGAGAGAGATATGGTATGAGTGCTTTTCTTTCTTTGATTCCAGAGCTGTTGCCCTCCATCAGAAGGAAATTGGTATCATCAAGAGTAAGCAGGTTTTGGGGGCTTCCCCGGTGGCACAGTGGTTGAGAATCTGCCTGCCAATGCAGGGGACACGGGTTCGAGCCCTGGTCTGGGAAGATCCCACACGCCACGGAGCCACTGGGCCCATGAGCCACAACTACTGAGCCTGAGCGTCTGGAGCTTGTGCTCCGCAACAAGAGAAGCCGCGATAGTGAGAGGCCCGTGCATCGCAATGAACAGTGGCCCCTGCTCGCTGCAACTAGAGAAAGCCCTCGCACGGAAATGAAGACCCAACACAGCTAAAAATAAATTTAAAAAAAGAGTAAACAGGTTTTGGTAGTGGTCATGAGAGTGGAAAATCATTCTAGAGAGGAATGCATTTTTATTATTGTAACATTTTAAAATAATATGTTACAAAAATAGGAGAGGCTTCAACGATATTTTTTTTATTCCACTGGTCATTGTGGAAGCAGGTAGAAAGCAGGTAGAGTCGGGGATGGTGGGGGATGCATGGTGCAGCAAGGAGGGTGCTGGAAGGGACACAGTGAAGTTTTCCCCTTGGTGGTAATTTTTAAGACAAGCACAGTTGAGGCTTTTCTGAGTCACTGAGCACTTCTGGGAACTTCAAAGTCATTGTAGGCTTATTCATTGAAATTCTGGGGGTCCATCACTATAGCTGAGCATTTTCAGGGTAAAGAACTTGAAGAGGTCTTCCTTTTGGATGTACTTTGTTTATTGAGAGCTGTTGGGCAGAAAATAAAATAAAATAAAACAATCACGAAAGATCATTCCCTGACAATCTGGATCTAAACACAGAGAGGGTTCATTGATCAACAAATGAAATTTCCTATTAAATAAATACCACACATTGAATGTCAAGAAGTAATGATTTTTAGAGGTGGGGAAGATCGGAGATTTACACAAAATGTTTCACTCACACCCTGTTTTGTGGTATCTACCCTGATGCTGCCACCACACCTATGAGCTTCGCTTATTAAAATAATAAAGAGGTAGAATGACTAAAATCTGATGACCAACGCATACAGCTAAACACAGTTCCTCAAAGGCTAAACCTGATAGACAAGATTATTATTCGACTTGGAGAATGTCTGGTGATGTTGCCTAATATTTTTTCCAACCTGCTCTACATGTGTATGCTGCTGTGTGTAGTTTTGCTTATTTTCAGCTGATCTTTGAGAAAATTAATCTCATCTCCTTTATTTCACTTATTAAGTGTTGACGTTAAAACCAAATATAAAATGGGGATGAACTGGGGCAGGGAATCCAAACCATACACAGAATCCTTAAAAAAAAAAAAATCTGCCTTTTAAGCGTTTAAAAGACAACAGCAATTCATAAGTTTCAGACAGGTGAAATCAATAAGTTTTATGTGGAAAATATAACCTATGCAACATCATGTGTACACAACAGTGTGATGTGTGCCTGTGTAAAAATCAGAAAAATAGTCCTATCATGTCAGCTACCATTTGAGGAGCACTTACTATGAATTTCCTCTTTTTATGTTATATCATGTAATTCGGGTATCCATACGGAGTAGCTAACCTCAGCCCCATTTCACAGACGAGCACACCACTGGCGCGCACAGCGTTTGGTTACCTGCCCGGCATACACTGCCAATAGACGTTGGAGCTGACCCATCTGACTTCAGTAGGCGACACTGTTCTAGTGGTGTTTTTAAAATCCCACAAGAGTCCCATTTTAAGCTGATCCACTCCACTTTTTAGGTGTGACTGATGACCTTGATTTCACCTTCTGAGTCACAGGTCCAAGACCAGTCTTGCAGCTAAATTGAGGGAAGTGGGGTAGGGGAGCTGTGAGAGTTGGGGGGGAGGACAGGTGGAAGAGAATAGGTGGAAACCAGGGGAGGGAAAGAAGGAAAAAATAAAGAGCGGAGCGGTGAGCCGGGCGTCGAGACGCTCCAGGAGCGCTGGCCGCTGGTCGGCAAAGGGCACCAGAAGAACAGAGCAGGAAGGACCGAGCCAGGTGGCCGCCGCACCTGTGCACGTGACCCGCGCGGGCGCCGGGGCGGAGGCGCGCTCACCTGGGCCCACGTGACGGGGCGGGGCCCCGCCTGGCCGAAGACAGCGCTGCCACGCCCCCCTCCCGGGCGGCGCGCCCGGAGCCCGCGGACCCGAGCGGCGGCGGCGGCGGCGGCGGGAGCCCGGGAGGCGGAGGCAGGCGGAGGCGGGCGGAGGGAGGTGGCGGCGGCGCGCGGAGACGCAGTAGCGACAGCGGCAGCATGTCGGCCGGCGGAGCGCCAGTCCCGCCGCCCCCGAACCCCGCCGTGTCCTTCCCGGCGCCAAGGGTCACCCTGCCCGTCGGCCCCGACATCCTGCGGACCTACTCGGGCGCCTTCGTCTGCCTGGAGATTGTAAGTGGGGCAGCCTGGGCGAGGGTCGCGCCCCGGGTGGCGAGAACTGGCAGCGGCATCCTGCCCCCCGGGCTGCGTCCTTGTGCGCGGCCCCCAACTCCCGTCCCCCCGGCGTGGCCTTCTCCTGCGCCCCTCCCGGGGTCCTCCCGATGCCCAGCGCAGCCCGCACCCGGGCGACGGCGCCACCGCCCTGGCCCTCTCGCCTGGCACCTGTTACGCTGGCACCTGCTCCTCCGCTGGCGACAGAAATGGTCCCGGGAGAGCGAGCAGGAGGCCCCGCGGGCCGAGGATTGGGGACTTTGAGAGGAGAAGGCTCTTTGGAGTTGGGGTACTGTCAGAGACCCCCGGCGGTTTGGCCGGGGGCCACGCTGGGCTGGAGCGGGTGCCGGCGCTCTCGGCCTCGCCTGATGCTACCTGCCATTTTGTTGGGTGCTGCAAGGTGGAGCCAACGACCGGGTGACCAGGAGGCCGCCAGGATGTGGAAGGAGGGGGCAGGAGGTACCAGGAAGCGGAGGAGGAGGGCTAGAAGACGTGGGCTTTTTTTTTTTTTTCTTTTTACCATTATGAGCGCCCTTTGGATTGGGGAGAGGAGCGGGGCTCAGGAGGCAGGGCAGGGAAAAGGTGAAGCCCATACGGTGCCCTGGGCAGTGTCTAATCAAGTGGGCTGAGAATGGTAGGGTAAAAGTACAAACGTGGCTGTCAAGCTCCTCGCCGCCTGCATTTGCGCCTTCTCCCTTCCGAGTCTACCTTTGCAACTCCAAACCCTCTCAGCGCACTTGGTTGGGCCTAGGTGACCGTCGGGTCACCCGGCCTGTCGTGCAGGCTTCTTGGGCTGCAGACGTGAACTTTTAAAAAGGCACTTTAATGGAGTTGGGAGGTTTTGAAGCTCGCTGGGGAAAATGTGCAAATATAAATTGGGCAACCTGAGGTTGCATCATGCCCTGAGAATGGCAAATACAGAGTGAAACGTTTGCCAGTCAGTGCCTTTCCTGCCGGCTGGCTTTGTTTGCTCGGTTTGGGGTTTTCATATCATCCCCCTCACCCACACCCACACCTTGGAGTTTGCATAACCTGGATTTGGGTCGCTTCGGTTTCACTTTTGTGCTTGTGGGGCTGGAACGCCTTGTGAGCATTGGTTTTCCGCCCTATTTTTGCTAAGGCACCCTAAGTTAAGTTTAGCTCAGATTTGAATCTGAAAAAGGAGACAAGTGAGTTACCGGCTATGACATCAGTAATCGGATGGTGACTTCGAGGCTAGGAGAAACTGGTTTGAGTCTGAGCCCAGTTTGGAAGCATCTGAATGCTTGGGATGAGGTGCGGGCATCCAGGTGAGAAGAGCGGGGAGAGGGTGGCCTTGGTGGGCAGCCCCACTGTGGGGAGGGGGACAGCCTGAGAGCAGTGAAGCCTGGGAAGAAAGATTTTATAGGCTCTGGGCTACTTTAGTTCCGTGTTCCTCAGACTCCAGTTGTTCGCCTACCTCTGTTAGAAGCTTTTGCCTGCCATATTCACCTGTTCTAGAATTGACAGATTGTGCTCTTTAAATGCACTCACTTTCTGAGCTTCAGTACCTGACCTTAGCCTCATCCTAAGCAATAAAAACATGAATTCTCAAATTTGATATGCTGTCATATTTTTCTAATATTTATTCAAATAGATACTTATATGTTTACATATATATGTAAAAACTGTGACATACATATATGTATATATATGCAAAGAAGGCCTAGCCATGTGCTATCAAATCAAATGCCATCTCAAGAGCCACTGGTGATCATGTGACACTTTTGGAAACTCCACCTAATTCTGAGAAAAAAAGTGGAAAGTGGTTTATTCTATTTCCTCCCTCCCACCCCCATATCTCTTCATTTATCTAGCCCATTGGTTAGTTCTCAACTCCTGCTATACTTAATTGCTTGGGCAGATTTTTAAAATACTGTCGCTAGGCCAGACTCATTAAATCAGACTCTCTGGGGAGCTACCGAGTCCATTTGGGTTTTTTAAAAAGCTCCCGGGAGGTTCTAATGTACGGTCATGTCTGGGAACCACCAAGGGAGGCCTTTTCGGGGCTCTGTGGACAAGACAGCTCTCTCTTGCAAATGTGAATCCTCTCCCTCTGCTAGAACTTCTGCCACGCCCCATCCCAGGGGAAATCCCAGGCTCACAGAAGTATCCAATCCCTTCCTCTCGTCTCTTCATTTCCTCTGGCTTCTTAGCCCCAAAACGCTTCCAGGATCCTTATCTAGATAGAACAGCATCACTTCTGAAAGCCATTTCCGTTTAATTTTCACTTTCTTTGGCCAAATATCTCGATAGGTTTAAATCATAGGCCTCCATTACCTTTTACTTGATATCAACCTCCTTCCTCCCCAACCCAACCTGCAAAAAATAAAAGGCCCAGAATATTCCGGTGAAACTGGTGACCTCAGAGAAACAAGAGACCACATTAGAGCCAAACTATAGCTC
This sequence comes from Phocoena phocoena, assembly GCF_963924675.1. Classification (NCBI taxonomy): domain Eukaryota; kingdom Metazoa; phylum Chordata; class Mammalia; order Artiodactyla; family Phocoenidae; genus Phocoena; species Phocoena phocoena. Next base: position 61,624,631 of record NC_089235.1, read on the forward strand.
CTTCTTGGCCCTCATTCTGCCGTGCCACTTAGAGTTATTGGATCACGTGCTTTAAGAGAGCAGACGTGGAGGCCACCTTGGTCCCCTCTCTCTACCTAGAACATCCACACCAGAGGAGGTGCACAGATATAAGCAAAGTAGACACTTTTGAAGCACTTGGTCCCGGATTTCTTAATATCCCTCTGATTTTCTGATCCCTTGAAATTGTTCAGTCTCCCATGGCTCCTCTTCAGAAATTTCTCTCTGTAAATTAAACGTGAGAATTCACCAGAAGCAGTTCTAAGCTCTGGGTGATGTCCTTTCTGGGGGACCCCTTTGTTTTAGCCTCTGCCAGTGTTTCTGAATATGCCCAAACTCCTTAATTTTGACTTTCTGTCGAATCCATTTGTCTTTGCAATTTCTTTATGTCCCGTTGCTGTCTAAAACTGAACACCTGAAAGCTGCATCTGACAAAGATGCTGGGCTATCTATAGTTGACTAAGCTAATGAAACCATGATCTTGGAATTCACTTCTCGCACTAACCAGTAACTTTTGCTTCAATGATTTAATTTCGATTTGCCTTGTTGTACCACATTCACAATCTCTCAAGTGTCAGGCATTTGTTGGGGAGATAATTCAAAAGATACAGATATTGCCAGCCTCCAAACAACAGGCAAAGTAGTTTATAGCACTGGCTTTATAGGTGGAGGTATTGCAACTTCACATGCATGGTGTGGTTTTCTTGAGATAGGTATGTTGTACTGCTAGACACCTAAGTTGTCTACCTCTGGGTTTTTGCACTCAGCTATACTTACCAATGTGTGCTTGCTATGAAGAGTTTAATACTAAGTTAGTTTTGCAAAGTGAAACCTTTTAGTTTAAGATGGAAAACGTTGCCTTCCAAAGTTATCGTTTTCAAAATCTACTGTTTTGATTCAGTGTTTCCTGAATTAATGTTTTGTAAATCATTCATCAGGTGTTTATTGAATACCTGTTGTGCGGCAGACACTATTCTGGGAACAAAGATATTTAAACTCTGCCTCACTTGAAAGAGCTTATAACCTAGTTGAGAGGATATGCCCCCAAAATAACTACCATTCAGGGAATAAAGACACAACAATGGAAAGTGAACTATAGCTAAAGCACTTTCCAGGCAGGTGTATTATGAGAAAATGACATGGGAACATCTGTACTATTGGGCTAAACAAGCTATTTCTGGTCCTTTGTCCTCAGTGAGTATTATGCACAAGAAGATTGGAAGTAACAGTATTAAACATGGAAAAGAATAAAGGTCATTATTGAATTCAGTGTGTTTCACAGTTTCAGTATTTAGGAAACTGTTTACATTCCCCATGATATTCCTGAACATTTCTCTTTATGGGAGATGGTCTAGGACTCTTATTCACAGCCTTCTAACCGCAGTGTTTTGGATGCGATAATAATTTTCATTTTTTCAACAAATAATTAATAACCTGCTATGCATCAGGCCTTATGCCCTGGAAATAGGATAATTAACATAACTCCTGCCCTTAAAAGAAAGTCCTATACAGTAAAGTATAAATCCAAGAAAGAATTACAGAGCTGCATTTGAAGTGATAAAATTGGTTTATGGGCTTCCCTGGTGGCGCAGTGGTTGAGAGTCCGCCTGCCGATGCAGGGGACGTGGGTTCGTGCCCCGGTCCGGGAGGATCCCACGTGCTGCGGAGCGGCTGGGCCCGTGAGCCATGGCCGCTGAGCCTGCGCGTCCGGAGCCTGTGCTCCGCAATGGGAGAGGCCACAACAGTGAGAGGCCCGCGTATCGCAAAAAAAAAAAAAAAAAAAAAAAAATTGGTTTATGAAAAGTACTATTGAAAAACAGGGTGGAGTACATCTGGCCACTGGGAAGGCCAGGACAGGCAGCTTTAATGGGATGGTGACATTTGAATTTAGCCTGAAATGATGAGTAGAGGTTCAGTAGACAAAAGTGGGCAAGACAATTCCAGGTAGAAACAAGGGCATGTGCAAACCCCAGGGACAAGAAAGACCATGGCATGAAGTTCTGGCAATGGTTGGTGTTTTTCTGTGTGTGTTTTTCTACATGACTTATGGGGAGGTGGCAGGAGGAGGAAAAAGAGCAGGTAGGGTTCAAGGTGTGGTTTGCTGAGGAATGATAGGCCAAGGCATAGCATTTGTTTTTGTCTGTGATGGGGAGCTGCTGAAGGACAGGGATAACTTGATCAGACTTGCAGAAATCTTTGAGTAATGAAGTTTGGTTATAAAGCAGAGAGATTGAAGGCAGGAAGGTCAGCTAAAGGGCTTATTGCAGTGGTTTGGATGAGGGGTGATGAGAACTAGAAGTGGGACAAAGAAAAGAAGCCGAGAAGAGGCACAGATTTGATATTTACAAGGCCAGCCACATATGTAAAGTTTTTTTTTTTTTTTTTTTTTTTTGTGGTATGCGGGCTTCTCACTGTTGTGGCCTCTCCCGTTGCGGAGCACAGATTCCGGACGCGCAGGCTCAGCGGCCATGGCTCACGGGCCCAGCCGCTCCGCGGCATGTGGGATCTTCCCGGACCGGGGCACGAACCCGTGTCCCCTGCATCGGCAGGTGGACTCTCAACCACTGCGCCACCGGGGAAGCCCCATGTAAAGTTTTGACATGGCCTGAAATGATCGTAGACCAAACTTAAGTATAAGATGTAACACAGAGGACTTATGCCAGAAAAATGAAATGTTAATGAAAGGATGGTGGGGAAGGAGGGGCTGTGCAGCCGGCATGTGCAGTCATGCAGATAATTCTATGGAAGGGACTTCAGGTTATTGTCAACCTGCAGCTTTGACTGTAGGTGGACTAACACATAAATGTTCAGCTATATAGACTTCTCTCTTCTCACCCAGAAAATAGATTTCGGTTGCAAAGGGACATTGTGTGTCTGCAGTGGTGAAGGAGGGGCTACCTGTGGGTGTGTTTTCCCTGCTTCAAAGGGGTTTTAATTCTACAGGTAAAATTTTTACTTTGCGTCTGGGTTAAAAATCTCCATCCATGTGAAAAAAAGTCTTTAAAACTTCATAAGAAAAAAAAGTGCCCCTGCCAGAGATTATTTTCAGCAATCGTTTTCCCTGGCTGGCAGTTCTGTAAGAATTAGAAAGAACTGAAACATGGAAAACTTCAAACCAAGTTGCTGAAAACCTTGACCTTGAGCTCCAAAGGAAAAGGTTAAGGAGAGGAGATTTGTCTTGTGGTGCCTGATAGAAATGTTGTACCGGGTGGTAGGAGCCATGGGTGTGGCATATCTGCATAGATATAGCTGAATAGGAAAGACTGTGTAATGACATGGGACAGGAACCAGGCAGGTGTAGCCAATACCACGCACGTTCAGTACTTAACAAATGCTGTGTGATTGTTCTGTAGGACAAACTGAACAGTGTGAAAATATTCTAGAGAAACTGACTGGAGCGGGGAAGAGCAGCTTTGGAGTACGCCCTCTTATGTCTTTCCCAACTTTTTTTTTTTTTTTTTTTTTTTTTGCGGTACGCGGGCCCCTCACTGTTGTGGCCTCTCCCGTTGTGGAGCACAGGCTCCGGACGCGCAGGCTCAGCGGCCATGGCTCACGGGCCCAGCCGTCCCGCGGCACGTGGGATCCTCCCGGACCGGGGCACGAACCTGCGTCCCCTGCATCGGCAGGCGGACTCTCAACCACTGCGCCACCAGGGAAGCCCTCAACTTTTTTTTTTCTTCTAGCATTTTATTTTATTTTTTAACTTTTTATTGAAATATAGTTGATTTGCAATGTTGTGTTAGTTTCACATGTACAGCACAGTTCATTCATTTACAGCAGATTCAATTATCAATATATATGTATATATATGCTTTTTTTTACACTCTCTTCCATTATACGTTATTACATGATACTGAGTATAGTTCCCTCTGCTATACAGTAGGTCCTTGCTGGTTCTCTATTTTATATATAGTAGTGTATATATTTTAATCCCAAACTCCTAATTTATCCCTCTGCCCTTTCCCCTTTGGTAACCATAAGTTTATATTCTATTTCTGTGAGTCTATTTCTGTTTTGTAAATAAGTTCATTTGTATCATTTTTAGATTAGACATATAAGCTGTATCATATAATATTTGTCTTAGTCTGGCTTAACCTCACTTAGTATGATAATCTCTGGGTCCATCCATGTTGCTGCAGATGGCATTATTTCATTCTTTTTTATGGCTGAGTAATATTCCATGTGTGTATATACTACATCTTCTTTATCCATTCATCTGTCAGTGGACACAGGTGGCTTCCATGTCTTAGCTATTGTAAATAGTGCTGGTATGAACATTGGGGTGCATATATCTTTTCGAATTATGCATTATGTATTATGTATCTTTTCTCTGGATATATGCCCAGGAGTGGGATTGCTGGATTATATTGTAGCTCTATTTAGTTTTTTAAAGAACCTCCATGTTGTTCTCCATAGTGGTTATACCAGTTTACATTACCACCAACAGTGTAGAAGGGTTCCTTTTTCTCCACACCCTCTCCAGCATTTATTATTGCCCAACTTTTAAAATGTCATGACTCCTCTCCAGGAGTTTAAAGTTTGACCTGAATTTCCTCTGTCATATTTTATATGAAGAGGGCCATGCCCTTTCGTAGTCGCCATAGATGACATCCCTAACTTTCGTATAATAGCTTTCCGAAGAAGGAAGGTAAAAAGAAAGAAAAGAGGCAATGACTTGTACAGTCCTTGTTGATACTGAAGCATAGGCATGCGTGAACGTTTTTAACCTAGGTGATAGCTAGTTACCTATAAACATGAAAAGACGATTTTAAAAATCAAGGGCAATTATAAATAAGAATAAAAGAGGGCCAGAGCATACTTCTCCCCTATAATATGGGCTTTCCATTTTAAGATTACTATCAGCTTGGTAGCCATGGAAGCACCGAGAGATGGCATCCAGCCAGAGAAGTCTTTCTGGAAGACATAGTACTGGAGTTTAGTTATCCAGCGGAAATTCTGATGGCGGCATGCTGAGCAGAAGCGTGGACCAGCGTAATAGACGCTTTGTGTGCAGGGGATGAGGGACAGAGGCTGCAGTGCAGAGACAGGGTGGCAGGGAAAGGAGCATTGCAGGGGAGAGGGTGAGCTTGGAGAGGCAGGCAGGAGTATTCACCAGTGCTGTAGCCACTGGACTGCAGTCACATCATGAGTGACTTTACACTTTTATGGGCTGCCTTGTAAACACAGCTATCAGGTATTGTATCTGTTGACTGAAGGATGTTCCCACTTAAAAACATTCTTTGGAATACAAGTTGTGTGTAAAATGGAGTTATAGGTAATCTATTCACTAGAAGATAAATGGTCTGAGCGTGTTTAACATCCTTTAATCCTATTGTCTCATTTGTAGCACCCATTGAAATCGGAGGGATTATCAAGAAGATAAGGTATTCTGAACTTTTGGAGGGCCACAAACCACTTTGCGATTCTGATGAACAGTGTAGACTGTGCCCTCAGAAAAATGTATATGCACTTATCTACCCAATTTGATATGATTTTGGAGAATCAACCCTGCCCCTGCCCCAAACCAATCCATGGCAAAAGTATAGAAACCCTGCTCTAGAATAAACACGAAACTTTGATGGGGGCGACCTAACGTAATGTTAAGAGCATAAGCTCTGGTAGCCAGTTGCCGGGTTCAAATCCCAGGTCTAACATCTATTGACTGCATAACTTAGAACAATTTATTAATGGCTCTCTACCTTGATTAACTTCTCTATAAAATGGTAATAATAATAGTACTTAGCTCTCAGTGTTTAATCTCTCAGTGTTAATCTCAGAGGATTAAATTGGTACAAATAAAACCCTTAGAATAGTGCTTGAACACAAGACCTAGATAAATGCTAGCTCGTATTTCTGTTACCCTCACCAGCTTCGACCTCTTACTCAGATTAACTCCATAAGCCAGGTTGGAAGACATGTTTTCCTCTAGTCTTTCTGATTTGTTCGTCCTCACTGATTTAAAGTGATGAAAAGCCCAGTATGTAAGCAGTAGGAGAACTGGAAAGAGAGGGTCATATGTTATACACAGAAAGTTCTAAGTATTGAAATGTTTCTCCTTAGGGCGGTCTAACCAGTCCTTTATACCTTCAGCTTCACTTACCTTTCCCTGGTTTCATTCCAAACACTGACTGAAAATAGGTCAGAGTAGGAATTGGCCTGTTTACTTAGTGAATAATAAGAGTATACTAAGATGAAGGTGTCCAAGTGGTTTGAAAATTATTAGCCAAGATGTCGGAGGGCATGTTTTAAAAGCACGCTATTAGGAAATAAGCAACATTTGAAAAGAAAAAGGGTGTTTGCAAAAGGAATCCTTTGGGGACATAGGAAGACCGTCCAAATAGGACTCAATCTGGGAAGTCTGTAATCCACACAGCCAGAATCGCTGCTTGCTAAAGACCATGGTTTCCCGCAGGGTTACATATTCTTGCCAGTCCACAGTTCCTAGTGAAAACATGTTTTAGCTCCAGCTCTGAGGGTTCAGTTCGGTGTGACATGTGGATGAATAATACTTCCATGGCTTTCTTATGGGAAGGCTTCAGCCAAGGTACACCCTTCTGCCCTGCAGGAGCTAAACTGAAGGGATGAGCATATACTACAGTCAGCCACAAAGGAGAGCCGCGGGTCTTGGAATGGGTAGCAACTTAATCACGGCAACTCGGGATATATTTGAGCACTTGAGGTGTGTGCCAGGTTCACCTAAATTTGAGCTCAGGAGGTGAGGGGTCGCAGGGGAAGACCGATATCTACGTGAAGACGTGTTTGCCTGTGCATTACCTGGAAGTCGGGTTGTCTTTTTGTCAGAGCTTGAGATTCAGAGTCATGAGCCCTGACTTGGTTCCTTACAGAACTTTCAAAAGGTGGTGCATTTGGAAGTTTTGTGTATAATTATCAGACTTTTTAGGACACCAGAGAGTGGTGGAAGGCCGTGATAGACAAGGGGTCAGAATGTGGATTCAGTTCACCGTGGGTGAACAGGAATTCCAGCCTTCTTCAGGGTGTGTGCACTCTGCGGTTGCTACGAAACGATATCAACTATTCTCCCTCAGATTTTAACCATTTCTGTGCTCTGCATTTCACTTCTAAAAACAGGCTACCTCCAGAGCCACCTCTACTGAACAGCGATGCTGATAATTAACATGAGTGGTAAATACTCTGAGCTTTGTAATGTGCAGAATTAGGTGAAGGGAATATACTAAGCATTGGTAATGTTATTAAAAGCTCAGTTTTTAAAGTTGGAGCTAGATTGGGAAGCTCAGGAGAAAAGGTAGCTTTTGGCTAAAAGAAAAGGTAGCTTATCATGAAGTAAGGAGAAATAACTGTGTCAAGGCCCTAGGGACCCATTCACCAATGTGACAGTCTTGCAACGAGGAAGGTGGATCTCTAGTGTGGGACTATTTCTCTCCTCTGGGCCATCCTCTATGTTCCAAAGCTCCTGTGGTAAGGATGACTTAAATCTGTATTTCACAGAATCTCTGATCTAGGGATGTAGTGTGTGTGTGTGTATATTTGGGACGGGGGAGGCATTCATACACCTTCCTGCCTCCCCTGCCCCCTTTCCAGCCACACACACACCACAAATGGGGAGGCAAGTCTGTTCTCTTTTCATATACACACTTAGTTCCCTTTCCAAGCCTTTGAGGTTTGGGAGGGGCTGTAGTTTTGAGTCCGACAAGAAGAGTTCATCTCTACTGTCTCACATTAGCATCCGCTGTCACAGCCCTCGTCTGCCTTGAAAGCCCACTTCAAAAAAAAAAAAAACAGGTCATGAAGAACCTAGGGGTAAGACGGGAATAAAGACACAGACCTACTAGAGAATGGACTTGAGGACATGGGGAGGGGGAAGGGTAAGCTGTGACGAAGTGAGAGAGTGGCATGGACATATATACACTACCAAACGTAAAATAGATAGCTAGTGGGAAGTAGCCGCATAGCATAGGGAGATAAGCTCGGTGCTTTGTGACCACCTAGAGGGGTGGGATAGGGAGGGTGGGAGGGAGGGAGACGCAAGAGGGAAGAGATATGGGAACATATGTATATGTATAACTGATTCACTTTGTTATAAAGCAGAAACTAACACACCATTGTAAAGCAATTATACTCCAATAAAGATGTTTAAAAAAAAAAAACCTGCCTCCCCTGCCTACTGTCTAGATTCCTCCCATTCTGTTTCTTCTTCCCTCTGGCACTCTCTCGGAGCACAGAGTGTTGAGCCCTTTTTATAGCACTGGCCACAATCTGCTCCTGAATCAGATTTGATGGTGTCTATTTCTCCCTTATTAGAGCTCCTGGAGATTGAACCTTGCCTTCTTTTTTTTTTCTCAGTGTCCTTCTACAGTGCCTGGCAGCAGATTTGAGGCTGACCAGTTTGAGGTCCAGTCCAGGTTTATTACATGTTATGTTTAATTCCAAGGGATCGGATAGCCTCTTCTTCGGAGGTGTGAAATTATCATAATCTCGATATCATATAATTATGCTTATCTATCTGAGTCTGCCTGTCCCTAATAAACAGTGGCCAATTGTTCTTTGTTATTCTTTATACCGGCACCTAGAGTTTCAATAAATGATTCTTGAATTAATAGATATGTAATAATGATATATATTTCTTAAACAGTATTTAATGTAGCTTATTTGTGATGGGAGAGTAAGAAAAGTCTACCAAGAAGAGGCTGAGAAAAAAAGAAAAAATGGAAGATCTTATCACCTTCAAATATTTATTAAACAGTATGAAAGATTATAGAATCTTTTACCAGGGACACTGTTTCTTTCATAGCTACTAATAAGGTTGTGGTTACATTTTTTTAATATGCATTATTACCCATGACCTAGATTTACTTCCTAAAACTTTCTGGGTTGACTGTTCATATTTGATTTGGAATAAGGACTTGAGATATACCACCACTATTATCAATTTATTAGATTGGGGCTTCTGTTATCATTGCTCAAGTGATAATTTATTAGACTTTCCAAAATGTTTCTCAAAGTACTAATGAATTGTATGGGCCTTTTTTAAAGAAGCAAGTTAATACTTGTATTTTTAACTTTTAGTGACTTACACAGTTCGGATATTATCTAGCAAGAGTCACGTGATTATTGGTTTTTAATATTTGCTGCTCCAACTGTTCTCATATGGGAACTAGGAGTTTGTTCGCTCAGCAAATAGCTGAGAGCCTTCCGTGTGCCAGGCGTACCTGCTTCTATGATATCGCCTATATTGTGTGGGGGGATGGGGGCCGGGGGGAATGGATTCCCATTTGCCTGTCGGTGTCTCCAGGCAGGTGTACCGTAGCCTAGGTTTTTGTGTTGCCAAATGTAGCACAGTGCCTGACTGAGAGTTAGGAAAGAATTATTATGTAGATTAATAAATGATATGGGATGCAAGCCGTTATAAGGCAGGATGCTGCCAGGAAGATCTGAAAGTACGGTTGAACTGAAAGCCAGGGGCATCAATTACAATGTTTCCCATCAACGTAACAAATCCATAGTAGGGAGCTTGCCCAGAGGGCAGAGGCGGGCCTGAGCATGGGGTGGAACTCAGGAGGGACCTTTAGGCTGATGTGCTCTTCAGGATGAGCTGTGCATGGGAGTTTCTCAGATACACATGGGGAGGGAATGACGCTCTGGGCCAGCATATGTCAGGCCACTCAGATGTGAAAGAGCTTTGTCTCTGGACTGTTCATTTCTTTTTCTATAATGTGAGATGTGAGGGGTTTAGTGGCAAGAGACAAGTATGCAAAAGGCAGGTCTGCTCATAAAGATCCTGGAATGCCATGCAGGGGGTGTGTAGCCTTTATCTCTCTAGTGGTAGTATGCACGAGGCTGTTGCTGTCAGGATCGTAAAACTGCCTGTCTTCACCCCTAACCATTTCTCCTCTTGTGTCTTCTCATTCCCTCCCAGCTGTCCCAGCCGTCCTAGCCAGAAATCTGAGTATTTTCCTTACCTGTTCTTTTGCCGTCATGTCCCACATCTGATCAGCCACCAGCCACCCTCATGTCTACTTCACAGTTTCTCTCTGAGCCACTCACCTCTGTCTGTCCTCAGCTCCTTGAGTCTACTTTACACTCTGTTACCGTAACGGTCTCCGCTGTGGTCCCCCAGTCCTCCACCTGTTCCCCTCCAGCCCATCGTCACACTCCAGCCAGAGAGAAACTCCTAAATACAAACCTGAGCACACTCATTCCTGCTCAAGCTGATCTGGGGCTTCCCGTTGCCCTTGGGTGAAGTTCCTCTCCTTGACCTGACCTTCAGAACCCCCCACAGCTGCGTGTCCAGCTCACACCTCTGGCCATTCTGCACATGGTGCCCGCTGCTCCTGTCACCCTGAGCTCTGCCCTTCAGCTCTACCAGGCTGTTTCTCAGCTTCCCCAAACCATCTTAAGACTCAACTCACCCCCCTGCCCTGGAAGAGCCTTCTCTGCCCTCTGCTGCTCTCCCTGGCCCTTTGGGTTGTTGCTTCTAGGGAGTGTTTCCTGACTTTTCAGATCTGGATTTAGAGCCCTCATTGTGTGGACTTTGCCCAGTGTTTGCCCAGTTGTGACTTGTGTGAAGCAGCATCTTAGTGACTTGCTTAATTTTCTCTTTTCTGTAAGAGACTGTGAATTACGTGATGGTCGAGACCACTGTTGACCGTTTTATTCCTAGCACCTGGCACAATGCCCGACAGTAGGTATTTACTGAATATTAGATCTGTGAATATCTCAAGTATCTATTCTCATGCCCAGCACATAGAAGAGTGTCAGTAAATGATGGAAGGTTTTATTGTTTACTGTCATGTACAATAGCTGCTATTCTATATATAGGCAATGACCTCACCTGTACAAATCGGTCACGATAAGGACTGAAACATGGCCATTAGAAGTGACAAGTTAGGAAGTCATGGCTGATCGTTGTTAATAGCCTCTCAGAAATGGTGAGAGCAGAAGCCAGTGGACAGTGGTTTGAAGAGTAACAGCAAGGAGAGAAGGTGGAGGCCTAGCAAAGATGAATTTGTAAAAATGGTGTACTGAAAAGGGAAATCCTCAGAGAGGGCAGTAGTTCGAGAGGCAGCAGGGTCAACAGAAAATACTTTCATTTATTTATTTATTTTAATTGTTATTTTATATCAGAGCATAGTTGATTAACAATGTTGTGTTAGTTTCAGGTGTACAGCAAAGTGATTCAGTTATACATATACATGTATCTATTCTTTTTCAAGTTCTTTTAAAGGAAAATACTTTTAGATGGTGAAAGAATACTGAGCCTGGTCATGGGCTGAGGATGAGGGTCCAACAGGAAGGCAGGTGCAGAAATAGGCGTGGAGTCAGATCAGGTCCCAGAGTAGAAGTGCTGGCCTACACCTGAGAGAAGAAAGCTCTCCAGTAATGATAGAGACGAGTCGCTGGCGGGGTTGCAGGAACACGTGCAGGAGTCTGGGGGGGAGCAAAGGCAGTCGTGAGCCTGGCGCAAGCATGTTCAGTTCTATGGCCCAAACCCATTACCGTGTTTCGTTTTCCCTTTAGGTGCTTGGGGGACTCGTGTGGATCCTGGTCGCCTCCTCCAATGTTCCTCTACCTCTGCTGCAAGGATGGGTCATGTTCGTGTCTGTGACGGCTTTCATCTGTTCCCTCCTCTTCCTGGGCGTGTTCCTCTCTGGCGTGGTGACTCAGATTAATGCCAACTGGAACTTCCTGGTAAGGGATATTTAAGTCTCTTTCAGGAAAACGTGAGAAACTTAGAAATATCTCGTCCTGTCCTGAAATGCTGGATGCCCTGTTCTATCTGTTGCCTCTGGTGGGAGAGAAAAGGTCAGAGCACAGAGGCTGCTGTGCTGCTATGTGGCCGGCCTTGCTGGACAGCAGGGTCCCAGCTTGCTCAGGTCCTGTAGTGACAGAGCTGAGCCATCTCTCTGTTATTCCTTTATGAGTTAGATGACCTTTCCGCAAAGACTGTTTTGTTTCATACAACAAATGAATCACGTTACAGTTATCGAACTATTGGAGAGATGGATGCTGTGCCATGTATCTTAAAATTTTCCATTGATTCCTGCTTCAGATATTAAATACATATATTCTTTTCAGAAAACAAGTAGCTCTATATGTTACTCTCCAAATACTTAGAAAAGGAAAGGGGATATTTTATATTTATTTTCAACGCCTGTCCTAGACTAGCAAGAATTGATACGTTTTAAGAAATGAATTTCCCATCGACACCATTTTAAAAATTATGACACCATTAAATTGGGTCAACTTACTTTCCCTTTTTCTCATATAATATAGGGAGCCTCTTTCATGTTTGTGGTTATTCATTCTCTGGGACTGTCTCAAAATGGGCCCCAGTGGAGCATGAATTCCAATGCATGGTGGACAGTGCTTTAATGAAGTTCACGAAGAACCACCATTAGGTTTCCTTCACGCTTTGGTGGTTAGGAACTTAAATCAGACCTTTAGTCGGGCTTTATATATGTTCCTTTCCGGTGTGGTAGTATTTTATTCAGCAGCAAGGAAAATATTTGTTCTTGTCTTATTTATAGACCATAAAGAGAACCATCATCCCAGATGTTATCAGCAGTGAAGTCTAAGCAAATGTGGCTGTCCATTCAGTCAGCCCGGGGCAGATGGCACGGGTTAGGGTAAAGCTAAGGAGGAAGAGTGTAGTGTGGTGGTTATAGTAATGCACAGGCTTTGAGATTAGTCTGGTTTGCTTACTAACCATGTAGCCTTGGGCAAAATATTGAACCTCATTTCTTCCTCTGTAAAAGCACTAATAATAATACCGACCTCACCAGATGCTGTCAAGGAATAATGGAACTCATGTAGTATACAGTGCTCAGCTTTGTGTCTGATTTATAGTAAGTGATCAGTAATCACCGTAAGTCCTTAAACACGCTGAGGCGTGCACTTTGAAACTTTGAAAGTCCTATTTCTTAGGTTGCTGATACAACGTATTTCTGCATTTTTGCCTTGATTTCTCATTAATGATGAGAAAATATTTCTAATAATTACTCAAGTGATGAAGATCAAAAATCCCTATTTAAGTTACAAATAGATGCTTAATCTCCTTTTTCTAGATGCCTGGCTTTCCTAAAATAATTCATGAATGAATCAGTCAATCCCTAATGTTGGTGAGTGCCACCAGGCTCTTTTAATATCAGGCTTGAAGATGGTATTTGGCCAGTATGTACTAGTGGTATGGCCCTACTGGTACTGGTTAATACATAGCCATTTCCCCAATCTACTGCCTCTTCCTAAGTGCTGTGCTCCCTTTCACCCTGGCCCTTTCCTGGACCTCCTAATAGCCCAGCAACTAAAGAGTTAATATCTGGCAAAGTAGTGAGTCTCCAGGATCCTGCAGTGCTCAGCGTTCTGTCTAACTGGTTGATGCACACGCCTTACCAATGTTTACATATTTTTCCCATATCACTCCTGGTTTTATTAGACATAACGTCCATACCCTTTTGTTTCCTTTCTTTCATATTGAGTCTTATCTTTGGTATTGAGTATAAGCATTAATATTAGGTTTCCTAAATTTGTTAGGTTTTCTTTCCAATTTGCAGCATTGTATCTGATGTTCAGATACAATAAAATGTTGGTTTTTTTGTTTTTTTTTTTAATTAAACCACTTTATGGAAGGGACAATTGAAACTGCCAATCTGTTCCATAGGTCATCTGCAAAGTTTATCTTACGGCTTTCTAGCTGGAGTCGGCCACTCTTACTGAGGGGAAAATGGGGACAGCCACACACAGGACACAGTGCAGTGGTTGTTAGTACACAGTCTTGTCATATGGTGGACATACTTTGTGATTTTCTACATACTTAGTCATTTTTGACCGCATGGCTGCTTTTGATAGATTTTAAAATTTATCTTGTATACTCTCAGCCAGGTAAATTTTTGAGCCATGCATATCATGGAGTTGTCACCAGATGGTAACAGTTTTTAATTGCTGCATTCTGGAATTGTTAGACATTAATTGCTCAAAAAAGTATTGCTATCCACCCACCCTGTGATAACAGTTTAATGTCGCCTGTATGCCATGCGTGAAGGAAGAATGCGTGTTGATAAAGAATTTATTCTCTAGAAGTATTCATTGTGAGATATTACCTACAGTATGTATAGCTTCTGGTTTTTATTGATCATGAGATTAAATTAATATTCATGGCTGATGTCCTCAGTATTTTTTCCCAAGCTTTCTAGTGTGGGTGTAAATGGTGAAATAAAAATATGATATGTAATAACATATATTAAGTGCTAACAACTTGCCCCCTTCTAATTTGAGGAAAGCAGCAGATTTTAATTTTGAGATGCTTTTTCTTCATTGTTTTTATATGGACTGGCAATAATACCATTTCACCTAACTTTAAACAGATGTCATATTTATTTTTCCCTTTTTGGAAGATGGAGTGTTAAGGAAAGATATATGTTAGAGAAATAAAAGACACCAAAAAAAAAAAAGGCCTTGTACAATTAAACATGTTTCTTCCCCCAAAATGTAGCTGGCACACGTGACCATCTGCCCAATGTGGAAATCACTTAATATTTTTTAAATGTCCTGAGCTATGTTTTCTGTCCCCACATTCATTCCCCTATTTGACCTTACAGAAAATGATGGTTGTCCCTTTTTTTTAAGAAGATGTTGGGGGTAGGAGTTTAGTAATTAATTTATTTATTTTTGCCATGTTGGGTCTTTGTTTCTGTGCGAGGGCTTTCTCTAGTTGCGGCAAGCGAGGGCCACTCTTCATCGCGGTGTGCGGACCTCTCACTGTCGTGGCCTCTCTTGTTGCAGAGCACAGGCTCCAGACGCGCAGGCTCAGTAGTTGTGGCTCACGGGCCCAGCTGCTCTGCGGCATGTGGGATCCTCCCAGACCAGGGCTTGAACCCGTGTCCCCTGCATCGGCAGGCAGACTCTCAACCACTGCGCCACCAGGGAAGCCCTGTCCTCATTTTTACAAATGAGAAAACTACAGCCCAGATTGACTATTATCCCTTTTTCATGCTGCCATTGTGTAAAACAGGATCCCCCTATATACAGCGTGGCTTTTTTTTTTTTCTTTAATAGTTAGTGAAAGTTTGACCTTGAGCTGAGAAGCAGAACATGGGCTGGAGATAAGAATGTGGGAAAGAGTTACCTGCTGCTGAAAATATTCAAGGCATGCTTGAGGCTGGGTTTACTTGAGGTGACGACAGGTGAGCTGCGCTCTGGGGTGCGTGAGTGTTGGGAAGATTGGCAGAAAAGCAAGAGCATGTGACGGAGACTCAGAAAGGGGATGGGGTCCTCTGCTAACGGGGGAGGGCCAAGGGCTTCGGACAGGTGGTCCATAAAGGGTGGTTCCCTGCCCTGCAGCCCCAGCATCGCCTGGGAACTTGTTAAGAATGCAGATTCTCAGATTCTACCCAGACACACAGAGTCAGAAACTCTGGGGCTGGTGCCCAGTAGTCTGTGTTTTAACAAGCTCTTCAGGTGCTTCTGATACACACTAACCTTTGAGAACCTCTGGCTTAGAGCAAATAATCTGTATTGTCCAAAACCATGAGTGAAATTGTGAGTGAGGAAGACCTTTGTGCACACATCCCACACATAGCAGGAATTAGAATAAGATGTCCAGGGTGGCCAAATATAAATGTGGGTGTAGCTCTTCAGTGGTGGGGGATATTTAATGAGCACCTAGTATATGCTTGATCCTATGTTAAGACCTAGAAATACAATGGTGTACAAGACAGGCCTGGTAGTGGCTCTCAAAGAGTTTGTTGGAGTAGACAGTGGCAGTGAGGAAATGATTACACAACTGACAGAACAATTACAATTATGTTAATGGCCAAGAAGGGAATAAGAAGAGTGTACGTATCCTCTCTGGGCCACTGGGAGGTGGACTCTAAGATGGATTTAGAAGTATAAGAGAATTTTTTTTTTTTTTTGAGGGAGAGGGGAGGAGATAACACCTTCAAAAGAGGGAGGATGTAGGATAAAGCAGAAAAGTCTTAGAGAGTGATAAAGTCTTGGCCAAATTAGTGAGAAGCTCCAGAGCACAGCCTTCCCTTTAAGACTCTTGTGTTGGGGGAGGGTGGCCAGGCACCAGAATCTGCTCTGGGCCATCATTGGCTGAGGGCGGCCCAGGAAGAATGTGACCTTAGTTCACACACAGCAGCAGATCTCAAATCCACTGGCGCCAAAGCTGTCAGCTAACTATGCTCCTCACAGCAGAACGTCAGGTTCTTTCTGGAAGGGACACGTGGGTGCTCCAGACCTTTTCTTGCACCATGTGGTTCCACTTCTCCATCCGTGTTTGGGGCCCCGCTCCTCCGGGGTTCCAGTGTGCCTCTCTTCCTGAAGCAGAACTTAAAAGAGAGAGGGTAGAGGGACAAACTGCAGCCCCTCTGACTGGAGTTGGTCTCAGAGCCACAGCTGGTCTTGGTCACCTCCCCCCTCCACTGACCATTTTAAACTCCCCTTGTTCAGCACTCATGTCTGCTGCTCTCCGAGGTTCACCTGGTGGTGGAATGCAAACCCTCCCTGGTAACTTTATCCTTTCAGGCCAGTATTGCTGCAGTTCTCCATTTTAGTCACAGTTGGGCAAGAGAGTTCTAACAGGGCCCCAAGTAGATCACCCGAGTTCCACATAGACTCCTTCCTGCCCTCCTGTGTGTCAGCAACCCTACCTTCTCTTGTCAAGATGGTGATTCCTCCTCTTGCCTTTTGATCCCTGAGCACAAAGAATCCAAAGTACACAGGCAGCAGCCATAGCTCATAGTGCAATGGGATGCTTGCTGTATCCTCTAGCAAGAGTACATGCCCTGGGGACCAGGACCTCTGACCACGCAGAGCCCAGAGTTGTGGGGACAGCAGTCACAGTCTTTCATCAGGTAAGTGGGAGCGATGATGGTAAGAGGAGAAACTCCTTCCCCCCTTGGTTCTCACTCTTCCAATGAGGACACAACACCGTATTGAAAACTCCTTTTCACCGTGTCTATCGCATCCCGAAAGATGGCCACACACCCTCACAGGGTAGTGCCTCCAGGTGTGCCTTCAGCCAGCCATCCTGTCATGCTCTCAGGCCAGCGAGTTCTAGATGGTGCAACATACAAGGCAACTCATGGTCGTGGGCCCATTCCCAGTCCTCTGCTGAGAAGTTGGTCCCTTGGTCAGATGCTGTGTTGAGTAGCTGCCTATAAATCAGGCATTCTGTAAGTCCCTGGATAGTCTTGGAGGCTGAGGTTCTGCAGGGAAGAAAAGCAAATCCATACTCAGAATAAGTGTGTTTTGTGAGAATGAACCATATGTCTCCCAGGGAGGTAGGAACTGAGTTTCGTCAATTTGGTACCAGGTGCGAATAGCGCCACATCAGGGTCTCAGAGTCAGTCTGTGTTGCTGGCAGGTTCCACCTTAAGAAAAGTCGGTAGCTGGGTCAGCTTTGGCAATTGGGAGTCCATGCTATTGGGCCTTGACATAGCCTCCTCCTCCCAGCCGTGGCGACTCTGTTCTTGTACCCACAATGCCTCTAACCGGGTAGCTGGTGACAAAGGCTGGTTGCATCAGCTGGCCAGGTCATTTTCTATACGTGCCATCCCATGGTGGATGCTTCTGGTGGGCGTGACCACGTAACAGAAAGGTCACACTTCACACTGTATGCTTAATCCCATATGTCCGTCTTCCTGCTCCATACTTCCTTGTCTCTAAACCTGTAGCCTTTTATTCTCTACGGCCCCGACTACCCTGCCAGACCATTCACCACTGACCACAAGTCTCTGTGTGTTCTTACCTTGGGCTGCTTTGCTTTCTTAACAAAGTGTATGACAGGCGGCACCACTCATCGTTGCATCCATTCGGAAAATATTCCCTAACCTCTGTCTTTCCAAGCCAGCCCTGAGTGTGGCTGTAATGCACGTGTAATGCAGCTGCTGTCCCTTTTCACCTTGCAACAGCGCAGCGTGCCGTCAGAAACAAGCACAGGTGTTTTCTTTCTCCTTCATCTGGACCTAAGGGCTCCCCTCCCCCATGTGGCCATAGGTGTGGGCTGAGGAAGGAGGGCAGTCCCGTCCTGGGGGGTGACATGGGGGCCTGCGCTACCTGCTCACGCAGCAGACTTGTGCCCTGTAGCCCAGCTCAGCCCCATCTGAAGAAGCAGTGCTATGTATGACTTTATGAGTTGGTGGCTTTGATAGAACTCCATTCTTAATGAGCAGTTCCAGATACTAGTCACTTGGTGTCTCAAGATCAAGTGTTTCTTCTCTCCGATGGCCCAGGATGACACCGGGAGCTGCTTTTCCAAGACGTGTAATTCCCCAGTACAACTTACACGCCTGACTTTAGAACCCTAGCAGCCTATGTCGTGATTTTGTCACCACCATTGCCATGAGTTCCTTACTACGTCTTTTCCTCCATCACTCTAGAGTGCATAGGACCCTAAGGCCAGTACGGATAGCTGGATAGTATGACCCAAGCCATACAGAGTTGGGCGTGTAAGAAGTTTATCGGATGGTAACACCTATGAAAGCTGAAGGGGGAGGAAACAGGACTGGACAGGGAAAGCCTTCAGCACAGCTCAGTTCTGATACTCCTGTATGATACTCCTGTAAAGGAGGAAGGAGGCAAAATTAAGCAGGAGTAGAAAGGTGGTATTATTGGGGGGAACGGTGTGGAGGGCTGGGGGACAGGCGCAAGCAATTGGTTGTGGGAAGACTCTTTCCGGTCAGAGACGCTACCATGCATAAAGAGCATCAACCCTGAGGTATAGAGTGATTCCTAGGGACCAAGATGAGACCAGAGTGGCTGATGTTCAAAGAGGAAAGAGGGTGGCATCAGATGAGGCTGGTGAAGGAAGCATATCGTACCAAGAGTCGCAGGCCGTGTCACCAAACGTTTCCCGTTCCTTTTAAGATGAAAACTTCAAATGGAAATAACAAATGGTGATTGTAAGGTGTATAATAATAAATGGTAAGTACCTGCTGTAGGAACTGTTAACAAAAATACACAGCGATGTGTTGATGGTATATTAACTCACCTAAGACGATGTGAATTTTAAGAGTCGCGTGTGACATCAATGCAGCGAGAGATAAATAATCACAACTGAGTTTTGTATGAAAATTTCCTCTGCTTTTTTGTAGAAGTATATGTTTGTTTTGTTTTTTAGAATATCGGGAGATAGGGTATTGAATTCAGTGATTTCATAGGCCCATAGTGTATGGAATGACAACCTAATGGATAAAAATAATAATTGCTCAAAAATAAAATGATTATAGAATGTGTATATAATTATATAACTATATAATATACAATAATAAAATAGATTTCTATAATAACCCTAACAAGATGTAATTTAAATGCTGTTTTACTTGAATTTTAAGGATAGGTATTCTACGGTACCTTGATCGAAACTGAAATTATGTATTTTATTCTAAAATTCAGTGGATCTGAAGGTTTGCCACTGGGCCAATTGCAACGGGTCAGTTGATTTTCACTGGGATTCTAACAGCTTGACATTGCTGGGGGAGCCGAAAGAAATGGCGAATGCAGTTAAAGACTGTCTCAGTGTTCTTTCTAATTTTCCTGAACGTAAACTTCATTTGAAATAAGGAACGGAAGAAAAAACCTCTTCTTTTTCATTGTAGCTGTCTCCCTTTTCCACCCTCTTTCAGGATCTCGCTTACCATTTTACAGTGTTCGTCTTCTACTTTGGAGCCTTCTTGCTGGAAGCAGCTGCCACATCACTGCACGATCTACGTTGCAATCGAACCGTGGTTGTGCAGCCGCTCTTGAACGGTAACCAGTATAGCATCAACGTGGCAGCCACAGTAAGTGTTTGATGAATACGGTTTACTAGCGCTTCCCCTCCCCTGCCAAGGTCTCCAAGAAAGTCCTTCGGCAGCGATAGTTTTCTTTAGTAATAACCGTCAGCATGAGACGTATAACAGCTGTTTATCTGTACAGTAGCCTTATGAGCCAAGTTGTTACCCCAGTGCTGTGGATGAAGAAACTGAAGCACGAGGAGGCTGACATTCATGTAAGATCACACCTGTCAGCGGTAGTAGTTGACCTTGCGCCCCAAAGTCTACTTTGTGAAGAGAACGAATTGTGCTTTCTACCTGGTGTAACTTCAGACATGGTTAGGGAGATTTGTCCTTCCCTTTCTCTCTCTAAGTGAAGCTGCCCTAGTAAACCTCTACATGCTTCAAGTTCTACATTAATCCCCATTTCATCCATACACTCCAGTAGACGTAAATCTTTAGCTTCTGAGTTTTAATGACAGAAGCTAAATGCATGAGCCGTTCATTTGTGACATTCCACTGAGTCCCTCACTTTTCTTTTTACTTCAATATACCTTAGAGAGGAAAACTCCTTTTCCCTAGTACGAGGTATCAAAAGTGGTCATTCATGCAGGTGCCAGGTAGCCCAGTGTGGGTGAGTGAAATCAGCTGAGCCTGACTCACAATGGGGAACAACCTCGCTGATCGGATCATCGGATGAACAAAAGCATAAGCGAATTCCTAGTCAAAACAGAAACTCTCTCCTTTCAGGTGTATACTCAACATATAATTAAAAATGCACCAGGCTTTCTTTTTCTTTTTTTGATGGGAGTCATTAGAGGTAGAATTTATCAGAATTCCTGTGCTTACAAGGCACAAACAAGAGCAGTACTATAAACAGAACCGGGGGGAGCCACGTGTATGCAGCCCCCCAGGATTCTGATATCAATGAGGATACCATAAATTCATAACCTGCCACTGCAAAGAGGACATGGAGGACAATTGTAACTACATGTGAGCAACTCAGAGTGTAGTTAAGATTTACACTTTGAGATTTATCATTTAAGAGTATCATTGCTGGGCTTCCCTGGTGGTGCAGTGGTTGAGAATCTGCCTGCTAATGCAGGGGACACGGGTTCGAGCCCTGGTCTGGGAAGATCCCACATGCCGCGGAGCAAGTAGGCCCGTGAGCCACAACTACTGAGCCTGCACGTCTGGAGCCTGTGCTCTGCAACAAGAGAGGCCACCATAGTGAGAGGCCCGTGTGCCTCGATGAAGTGTGGCCCCCACTTGCCACAACTAGAGAAAACCCTCGCACAGAAACGAAGACCCAACACAGCCAAAAATAAATAAATTTAAAAAGTAACAAATGTTCAAGTACAATTGGTGTCTTTAAAAAAAACAAAAAGAGTATCTTTGCTCAAGAAATTTTGAAATGTCCTGAAATTTTATAAATCGTGTATGAGATGTGATAGAGCGTTTCCCAAATTTGACAAACCTACACTGTTTGCATGTCATTACAAATACGGTATAAAACTGAAATAAACTTTTCTAAGTTATTGAAATAAAACAAATTTTGATCAACCATGGAAGAGGAAATACTAGATTTTCTCCAAGATCACAAAATCTCTCTAATGCCGTTGTCTTATGAAGAGCACACTGTCTTGTGAAAAGGATATCAAAGAAAGTGGGTTTCCAAAAATAAGATGTATCAGGCAGGTAATAAAACAAGAATATTGTTGTTTTAGATTTGGGAATATTTGTGACATTTGTCAGCTTTTCAGAATCCATGGTTGTTGTGATTTCTTGTTCTAATTAAACATTCACATTTGTACTTTAAAATAAAGTGGTCATTCTCATTCAACAGAAAATGCCTAGATCAGAGATGTATCAGAGAGACAACCAGCAGAAGAAGGGTGGGGATAATAGCAGAATGGTAATTATGCTGTAAAAATGTCCTGTAGGTGGATCTGATATTCCTTCTCAGAGCTCTGGTTTCCTTGTAAAGGATTCCTGTACTACATACAATGTTTTAACATATTTAACTGCTTTGGTAGTTTTCTATGAATCATAAACCCCAAAAGGGTGAGGACAATACCTATTATCTGTTTATATGTACCAAATGTACTGATGTATACATAGTTGGTGCTAAAGAAATCCTTGTTGAATGCAAAGAACAGTGATTCAGAGCTAAGTACAGACTTGAGGACTATCTCCCACGCCAATCTGATGATTCATTTCTGTGGGTTTTCTCTCCTCAGCTCTAAGGTCACTTTCCATTGTCACAGAAATGATTTGCTACATCCTCAAGTCCTGATAGCTGCCCTTTGCTTGGCTGTGAGATCACTGTGCAAATAGACATCTCCTCGTGAATACGTACCATGTTAGGGGTTTCACCACTGCTTAACAAGTGAGTCCAGTACGTGAAAAAAGGCTCACCCTGAGGCTGTCCACAAATGAGAAAATTATTAGGGGCCAGAACGTTGAAAAGAAAAGTTAATGGTGTGAGGGGATAAAATCATCAAGAAAAGAGAGAAATACAAACGATTCTCATTAGCATTGAAGTATCTTTAAGTAGGCTGGTCAGTCTTCAGACAGTTGCTCCTTTGGACGAATGTTCTCTTAAAGCCAGGGTTATGAATCTGATGTGAATTGTTGTTTCTTTTTTCTTAGATTTTTGCCTTTGTGACGACAGCTTGTTACGGTTGCAGTTTGGGTCTGGCCTTACGACGATGGCGACCGTAACACCCCTTACAAACTCGCCGCCTGTGTGTTAGTTTCATTTGTGTACTTTTTATGTCTCATCAATTTGGATACCATTTTGTCCAGATATAACAACATCCCCAAAGTAATTTGTTTAGTATATGGAGAGAATCTTAAGTATAAGTTTTGGTTCATTTCATGGATGGAATTTTAATTTCAGTATGATGTTAAACAGAGAAATAGCCTTTAGTTTTACATCTGTCTCTTTCTTTTTCTTATTTTAAAGAAAATTTCCCTTTACATCCATAAAATACACAGATATTGTTCATGAAAAAAAGGGGTATCTCTTGTGTTTAGTTACTGAGTCACCTGAACCTTAATTTTAATAGGTAACTAAAACTCCTCAAGAAAAACACATTTCAAATAAACTTCCCACTGAACTCTGTGTGTTAGTGTAAAACAGAGATCGACACTCTTTAAAGGTCCAGATGGTAAATATTTTAGGCTTTGTGGGCCATTCAGTCTCTGTCACAACTACTCACCTCTGCTGTTACTACGTGAAAGCAGCCGTAGACAGTAAGTAAATGAGTGAGTGTAGCTGTGTTCCAATAAATTTTTATTTACAAAAACCGGCAGCAGGCTGGATTTGGCCTGTGGGCTGCAGGCTATCGTTTGCGGACCTCTGATGTAAAACCTTGGTTATGGGTTCTGTATTTTATGGAACTGATCCTGAAAGGTATAAAGCGAATTAGAGAAGTCACATAGTATTTAGTCTCATGCAGTAATTACATTGCCTTTAGGTTAATGGTCAAATACTTACCCTTGAAGGGGCTATAGTTTCTCAAGCTAATTCAAGCAGAGTCTTGGGTACAGGAAAAAGTAATTTATGAAGTGAACCCTAGTTGCTTAATCCACCTAAGTGTTTCCTAACAACTGAGCAAAATGCTCATCTGGCGTCCTTAAAATGAGAGCCCCAGAGACCACTAACCACTCCTGGAACTGGTATCTAGCTCCTGATGTCTTACTGTGGGTTTATTTATGCTTCAAATGCAGCTGTTTACCCTGTGCTTGAATATACAGATATTAATGTGTGGATATGTGAGGCTTTATCCAGTAGAGCTCTCCAAAGGGTGAACTTTTTACTTCTAATTCTTTTACATGACTCTGAGTTAAATTTGAATAGAGTACGAAATATAACTTAAAGTTGTAGATCCTCACGTGTTTAGAGAACAGTCCTGACATCTATTGAATATGAGTAGCACAGGAAAGTATTTGAACCCTCCTCAGAGACCCTGGTCGTGGTGACATGCCAAAAATGGCTTGAAGGGGAGAACAAGCTAGAGTTAGGCCCCCAGCTCACACCACCCGTCCAGACAAGATACTTACCTCTTGCCTCAAGAGGGCTACCTCTGGGAAAAGAGGGCTTTTGAATATTTTATACGTTCAACCCTTTGCTTTTTGGCTAAATCATCCACTACAAGTGCCATGTATAAGCTGGGCTGTTAGATTTCATGGAATAGAACAATCCTGAATGAGTAGCATAATCAATGCTCAATGATCAAATCCTGTTTATGTGATAATCCCTTAGAAAGAAGAATCTGATTAGGGTTTGGTTTGTGATGTAACTACAGAGATAAAAGGTATATTTACTATGCGGCAAGAGGATATCAGTCTTGTGACTTTATACTGATGTCATAGCTTTTCTATAATATCCAACTTCCCTGGTTTTTCTAGCTCCATGCCACACTCTAAACCCTGAATTATGAATTGTATATTACAGAGTCATATATGTGCCATAAGGATATATTGTCCATTCCGGCTAGAATTGTTAAAAGTTAGTCTGCTAGATTTAGTTGTGAGATTGTATTTTTGTTTTCAAGGTATAACAGGTCCATGCTTGGTGGCATTAAATTAAATGATTTCATGAAACTGCTTTGGTGACACTTTTGTAAATGGATTGCTTCTAGGACATTAAGAACCAAGCCTAAAACTCATCTAACTGTGAATACTTAGAATTGTAAATTAATCACGATCTAGATTTGTGAGTTGACTGACAAAGCACTTGAACAAAAATTATGGCATTTGAGAATTTCTTTATATATCTTAGCTGTAAAAATGAGAAGCGTTGGTTGGTTTTAAAATCTGGTTAACTCCATGATGAAAAGAAATTTATTTTATAAGTGTTATGACTCTAATAAAGTATTCATTTGATAATCTTTTGGGGTCATCTATTTTTTATACAATTTACTTTGAAATTCAGTTAAAGGTTTGATATAAACTTGACAGATTTGGAGCTTCTAGACTCATAATATATAAGAGTTCGGCTTTAAACATTTCTATGTAAAAGACAGTCTCTCAGGAAATGCCAGTAAATCTTTTTTCTTTGGTGAAGGTTCAGGAGGTGAGTCTTTGGAGGTGATATTATAAAGGAAGTTTAAATTTACTCTATTTTATTTATAAAGCATTTATATAGGTATAATATATGCCGGGCAGTGTTCTAAGCATTTTTTCAAATATTAACTCATTTAATCGTCATCGTGACAACTCTATGGGATAGATATTATTGTTGCATTTTAAAGACGAGGGAACCAAAACAGAGACCTTAAGAACACCCGGGGTCATGTACCTAGCAAGTAGGAAAGCTGGGATTTAGACCTCAGCAGTCTGGCTGCAAAGTCCAGGCTCTTCATGGTTGTGTATCACTCAGTTCTCCCGGATTTTACATATTTTATATATCCAAAAATATGACCCTTTTCTCCCAAAGAAGTTTTTAGAAGAATGTTGAATACACAAAACTGTTTATGACAGATGTCATCTTTTAGAACTTCTTTTTTGTCATAACCAAGGGCTCATGAGTTTAGCTGTAAGGACTTAGGCGAAACCTGCGTGATAGGGAAAAAGTTAGGCCGCTTTGGTGTGCAAAGTTCTCCAGAGCGCTTAGCTGCCTGAATTATTTCTCTGGTCCGTTAATTCTGGTTATGGACTATGTGGCTTCAGTCTGCTCCATTGCCTTGCATCAAGTCAGTGCTTTCCTGAATGGGCTTGGCTTTCTGATCATCCCCTGGAACTGACATCAGAAGGGTTCTCTAGTCTGAGATACACCATTAGACCTTTACACATAGAGTATGAATTTACACCTCTTCATATGTCAGAATCTGGAATTCTGGGTCATAATCACAAAGGTTCTATCCTCAACATCATGTTTCAAGTTTGTGACTAAGTGAACCAGTGTCTTAGGTGGCAACTTAATGTATTCATGGGGGAGGGGTCCAGGGTTTTGGAGAGGTGATCATCTTTAGAACATACGTGTGTGTGTGTGCGCACATGTGTGTGTGTGTGTGTATTTTAATGTTTTGAAAGCTCAGCTTTTTAGAGTGAGCACGTATTAAGCTGTGCCCCGGGCAGTAGGTCAATACAAGTTCCTCTCTCCAGAGCCCTGTTTTCTCGAGTTTTTCATGGCTTGCTTCCCCACCCTGTTTGGGTCTCAAGTCAGTTGTCACCGTTGCAGGGAGGCCCTCCCTGAGAACTGAGTTTAAACTTGAATCTCACACCAGCACTCCCTGTTCTTATTTTCTGCACTCTCTCCATGGCACTTATATATTTTCAATATAGCATATATAGCATATATATTTTGTTTATTTTGTTTGTCCTCTTCTCCACTGGAGTGTAAGACTTATAGAAAGGAATTATTTGTTTCGTTTACAGCTTTATCCTCAGTGCCTCGAACAGAGCATGGCAAATAGCAGGTACTCAGTAATTATATATTGAATCAGAGAATGAATGAATATTAATGACAATACCTTACTCTTGTGTTCCAGTCAATATATTCTATAAAAATTGATCTTATCAGCACTTGAAAAGTTCTGGTATAAAATGGCTAGGTGTTTTTCACCTAGCTCTGAATCTATTTCAAGTGAATCTTAACCTCATAGGTTGTCTACTAATTAAATATATGTATCAATATATTACGAAAATGTTATATAATCAGTCTTCCATAGCAGAGAAAATAATAACATATAAAAATTAAACATTCCATGTAAACTCATTAGGTCTTTATTCAAACATTTTCAAAGGTGTCACTGTGCACTCAGCTGACTTAGATAATCCTGAAAGCATCATCAGAACTAAGAACTAATTATCAAAGACGGTCATTTTTCTATAATTATGATGGGAGTGGAGGGCTGTGGCTAGTAGTTTTGGCCAGAGATTATGATAGTTACTGTTGTAAACCTAACAAGAGGTGGAGGTATCTGTATAATGTGGCATTTTGATTTTTCATGTCTCCCAACCCCAAGCTCTATCCTTGGATATGTATGTATGAGAGATATTCTAGATGAAGGCCATTGTTGAATTCCCTGTATATAGTTTAATGTGCCATTCTAAATAGCCCTGATGTCCTGAGTCAAGGTACAGTTTAGCTGAAGCAAGGACATTCTGATGCATCAGTATACTGGGCCGCGTTGCTTTTTCATGAGATTATGCATGTTATTGATCGTTAAATATGCCAGCCTGCTGAATACATTAAAACTTCTGTGTGGAAATGTTTTGAAGTGTGAGTAAATTCATTTATTTATATACATAAGCATATAAAATAGTTAACAGTGGATGAATAAAGATTTGTTACTTAGGCAATTTATTTTAACAGTTGTCTCAATTTTTGAACATAATACCCTATTTATGTGTATGAAATGTATGAACTAGTGTCAACCTATATTAAATATTAGGAAAGCATTTTAATTTTAAAACAGAGTCAAAATATTTTCTGTGTAAGATGTTATCTTCAGTATTTCTTAAGGTGCGTACACTCATTTTAGAGGCCACAGAGATGGATCATTGATTTGGAGGTCAGGAAAGTGGATTTATCTCCTTTCCTAGTTTGACAGACGTGTTAAGTAAATGTCTTATTTAGACACTTATTTAGATAAGAGAGAGAAGGTGTGTATTTTAGGGTCTGGCAGTCATAGGCTTTGACTTTTATCAATACCTTCGCTTTGGTTTCCTGGTGAGATGATAGCTACTCCATTTCTTCTGAGTGGAAAAGTTGTCTAAATATATTTTATGTCTAAAAGTAAAGTTTTATGGGGCAAATAAATTCTCGGCACATGGATATGCTACGTTCTCTCCCAATGCTAGTTGAGTATGAGTTGCCGCAGACAGTTTTTTTTATAGTTATGCTTTCAGTGTTCATTAGGAAAGTATAATTGGCACATCAGAGGCATAGTTCCATGGATATTATTCAGCATGAAACTAAATAAACAAATAGGAAAAAATATTCCATTAAGAGCTGTATGGTTTGAGGTGAGTCCATTTATCCAAGCCTATATTCTCATCGATCAATGGGGAGCATATTTACAGACCTGTGGCGGTAGGTCCTTTGGGAAGAAGAACCCAGGACAGAGTCAAAAGTACAAGCAATTTTTTGGAAGTAATGCCTATGAAATATAAAGAGGAAAGGGAAAAGGAAGCAATAGTGGGCAGGAGGAGTTCCAGACTGGGTTCCAGCTCTGAGAAAGTCTCAACCAAACGCACTACGGAGCTCCAGCACCAAGGTTGCCCATAGAGGAATCCCACACTAGCTAGAAGAGATGAGCCCTTGTACCTACTCCAGGCATGGGCTGTGGATTGCCCAGAAAGAGTAGGACCTCAGATCACTGCCTTAAAAGCTAAAGGACGATTGAAGGCACCTGCAGCTGGAGGCTGTCAGATACCTGCACTCCCTGTGGATGGCTCTTTGTTGGAATTCTGAACAGCACCCTTGGTGACGGCCACTTTCCACTCCTTGTGCCACATAAATCCACCTCTCCATGCATGTCACAGGAGCCACTTCTCCAGGGTTCCTGTGGGCCTCTTGTCCTAAGGGAAGAATTAGGACAAGGAAGTCAGACAAACTACTAACCCCAGCACTGCAGGTGGTCTTGGGACCATAACCGATGCTCGTAATCTCTCTGTGATTATCCACCTTGAATTCCCCCAGCAGCTATCACCTTCCTCTCCAGGTCTTGGTCATCTCTCCAGTATTGGGACCCAAATCCTCATCCCTGAGGGGTCTGCACCATCCCCTGGGGTGAAGGGATTCTTTCTTATCCAGTCTTATGTTCTTTTCTTGATCAAGCATTGGTACACTGGCTCCTGCTAACACGTGCTAGTTAAGTTTGCAACTGCTTTGGGGTAAAATCTCTTTATTCTTTATCAGACCCAACATGAATTCAGCTGGGCTACCCTGAGGGAGATGTCCAGGAGAAAGGTGAGGACACGTCCTCGGCCAGAGGTCTCTGCAGGGGAAAGTACTAACTCTAAATAAGGAGGGATGAGTCACCTCTGCAGCTCCAAGTATTTCAGGGAATTCCAGAGGACCACAGTCTTTGACAGTATCTGTTCAAACATGCCCATCGCATGTTTCAGTGTCCCAGGCTTTCCCCACCAGAATGCTGACCTTAGTGTTATAGATTTGCCCTAGTGGAGCCTCCTTTGAAGTTCGGTAAACCTGTCAGATCTTGAGTGTGTGCTTTTAGCTGCGTTTTTCTCCCATTGTTTCATTCCATGTGTTATTTCCTCTGTGTTTTCAAAGGCCTGAATTATCATATCGCCCAGAGTATTCCTCTCCATTGGGACATTCTCCTATGTTAGGGAGATTGTATTTACCCAGTAAGATATTTGTGATTTTTATTTTATCAGCACCACTGACTATTCTTACAGAGTTGAATATAAATGTATAATTGTGCTTGCTACTAATCCAAAAAAGCACTATTTCACTCTAGGGTATCATTGCTAAATTTGCTAAGATTCCAATAGCTAAACATAACATGTTTTTAGTCCAGAGAGTTGAGTAGATTTGGTTTCCAAACATAGAAAAGAAATCCAGATGAATCGCTAAAACAAAGTTGAGGAAAGATGTAAGGGCTTCCCCAAATTAGCATCAATCTCCTTCAGACAATTCTATGTCACCTGAAACCATTCGCTTTTAAATCTACTTATGGTATTTGTTCATTTTGTTTTGATAGTGAACACTCTCATCTTGATAAATTATAAAAGGTCTCCTCCTGCCTCTTTCTTCTCTCTTTTCTTTCTCCTCTTCCACTTTTGAATCTATTGGTTATTTCAGGTAAGTCTGACAAGGGTATTTAAATTGTTTAAATATTTTATGGTGGTTAATTCGGGGGAATGCAAATGAATTGTTAGTGTATTGAATGCATTCAGTAGCTTTTTAAAAGCTAACCTAGTTTGGTCATTTATGTCATTGACACTGGATTTCTTTTTTGTCATTTGTGTCACAAATGACACAAGTAGCAGACTGATTTAAGAGACTATTCATTCATCCACTTATTCAACACATGTTTATTTTATTGTTGAATTCCTTTACGTGTCAGCTATGGTTCTAGATGCTACAGAGATAGGGGAGAAAGCAATGTCCCCGTCCTCATAGC
Organism: Phocoena phocoena; assembly: GCF_963924675.1. Lineage (NCBI taxonomy): Eukaryota > Metazoa > Chordata > Mammalia > Artiodactyla > Phocoenidae > Phocoena > Phocoena phocoena. The sequence continues at coordinate 61,654,488 of NC_089235.1, forward strand.
GTTTACATTTTATTTATTTACTTTCTTTTTAAAAAACTTTTTAATTTAATTTTATTTATTTTTTTATACAGCACATTTTAATGTGAAGAGAGAGACAATAAACAAATGCAAAGCACATATATGAAATGTTAAGGCATTCATGAGTGCTACGGAGATAAACAAAACAAGGTAAAGAGTATAGGAGGGGGCTTCCCTGGTGGCGCAGTGGTTGAGAGTCTGCCTGCCGATGCAGGGGACGCGGGTTCGTACCCCGGTCCGGGAAGATCCCACATGCCGCAGAGCGGCCGGGCCCGTGAGCCATGGCCGCTGAGCCTGCGCGTCCGGAGCCTGTGCTCCGCAAGGGGAGAGGCCACAACAGTGAGAGGCCCGCGTACCGCAAAAAAAAAAGAGTATAGGAGGGTCAGAGGAAGCAGAGTTATCATTTTAATCAATAAGTTGGGTAGGGAAAGCCTAGCTTAGAGGCAATGAGCAGAATCCTGAAGCTAGGGGAGGGATACAAGCAGGTGTCTAAGGGAAAAGGCCTTAGAGATTTGAACAGTCCCTCCAAAGGACTGAGTTCAGGGCATGTCTGGTGCGATCCAGACTCAGCAAGGAGGGTAGTGGGTCCAGAGAGAAGTGAACAGGAGGAGTGGGGTGAGATGAGGCAGGAAGCAGTGCTGGAGGATGCAGCTTATATAGGGTCTCGTGTTCAAATGAAAGGACTCTACCTTTTTCCGTGTTGGTCGCGAAGCCATTGAAAGGTCATGAGCAGAAGGGTGGCATGATCTGACTGAAGTTTTAACAGGATCACGCTGGCTGCTGGGCTGAGAATGGGCTCTACAGGAACAAGGGTGGAAGCAGGGACACTCCTTAAGGGACTATTGCAATAAACCAGGTGAGAGAGATGCTGATGGTCAGACCAGAGCGGCAGCAGTGGAGGTGGTGATAAGTGGTTGGACTCCAGGCCCGCTGTGAAGGGAAAGACAGCAGAGTGTGTTGATGGATTGGGTTTGGGGTGTGAGCAAGAGAGGAAACAAAACTGAGATCAAGGATGAAGCGGCCATCTTCTGCTTTACAGGAGGCTATGGGAGCAAGTGGTTTGGGAGAGAATGAAATGTGAGGTCTGGGCCACTGTGTTAGTTTTCTAAGACTGCTGTATTAGAGTGCCACAGACTGGTGGCTTAAGACAGCAGAAATGTATTCACTCATGTTCTGCAGGCTAGAAGCTTGAAATCAAGGCGTTGGCAGGACCCCGCCCTCTCTCAGACTCTGATAGAGTTCTTTCTTGCCTCTTCCCAGCTTCTGGTGGTGACTGGCAATCTTGAGGTTCCTTGGCTTGCAATTGCATCACTCCAATCTCTGCCTCTGTCATCTCAAGGCATTCTCTCTGTATGTTTGTCTCTTCTTCTTAAAAAGACACAGTCACATACGTACACGACCAAATGTAAAATAGATAGCTAGTGGGAAGCAGCCGCATAGCACCGGGAGATCAGCTCTGTGCTTTGTGACCACCTGGAGGGGTGGGATAGGGAGGGTGGGAGGGAGACGCAAGAGGGAGGCGATATGGGGATATATGTATACGTATAGCTGATTCAGTTTGTTATACAGCAGAAACCAACACAACATTGTAAAGCAATTATACTCCAATAAAGATGTTAAAAAAAAAAAAGACACAGTCACATTGGATTAGGACCCACTTTAACGGCCTCGCTTCACTTGATTGCATCTGCAAAGACTCTGTTTCCAAATAAGGTCACATTCCCAGGTATACTGGAGGTTACAACTTCAGCATAATTTTTTTCAGCGGGGAGGGGACACAATTTAACCCATACAGACATGTCAAGTTTGCTTTTAGGTTTGAGATTCCTTAGGTATCCATGCTGAGAAGTGGTTGGATATACACATCTGGAGTTCAGATGCAAGATCCATGTTAGAAATGGTGAAGGGTTGTCAACTCTGGCACCCACTCGTTTACAGAATAAGTCTGGGAAAACTATAAAGCAATCCTAATTTCCTCCTCTATAAGACTGGAAAATACAATCCCTGCCTGTAAAGGGCTATTGTGAGAGTCTAATAGGACAGTGAATGTGAAGCCCTCTAAGACGTTTCAAGTACCACCGAGCAAATGAATCAAAGCCCCTCATATTTTGTGGATAGCTCTGTATGCAGCTGTCATCTGTTGGAACAGGTATTTTCAGAGTATAACATGCTTTAGTATATCACTGGTTGTATTGAAAGCTAAAATGTCAGCTTGCTTCAGGGCAGCTGTTGTATACAAATAATGATAAATTATACATTGGTGGAGAGTCTTAAAAATAGAAGAAGAATTCTAGAGCAGTTGTTGACGTCAGGGCTTTTAAAGTGTTGACATTTCCTTAAGCAATGCCCAAAGGGTGACCTCACCACTAAGGTAAAATCAACCACAAAGTGAACCTCTCAAGTAGAAATTCTGGATTATTCCTAAGGAAAGTAAGAAAGTCTTTTCACCCATTCAAGCTATACATTGAGAACCTATTTTAGGACAGGCATTGTACAAGAGATGAAACTATGATGATGAATAAGACCCAGCAACTGTCCATAAGGAGGAGAGTCTATAAATAAATATGCAATAAAGATAGAAAAAGCTAATTTTAGAGATAAGCACAGGATGCTATGGAAGCACGAGAGAAGGCTAACTAACCTGGTTGTAGAGGGGAGAGGTGTTAGAATGCTTCTTGGTGGAAGTGATATGCAAGGTGTCTGAAGAATTAATTGAGTTAGTCGAGAAAGTATCAAGAGAATAAGGAGAGGGGCATTCCAGGCAGAAGGACCTGAAGCCAAATATAGCTTCTGTACGCTGAAACCGAATTAAATCTTGGAGACAAGAGTTTTGGGTGAAGTAGAAAAGAATAGCTTTAATTGCTTTGCCAGGCAAAGGGGGCCCCAGCAGGCTAATGCCCTCAAAAACTGTGTGTCCCAACCTGGAGGGCGTAGTGAGTTTTATAGTAAGGGTTCAAAGAGGGTGTGATCAGCTTGTGGACAGTCTTCTGATTGGTTGATGGTGAGGTAAGTGGGAGTCAGCATCATCAACCTTCTGGGTCCACCAGGTCTGGGGTCTACATGCTGGTGAGCACCATACCCTTAATTTCTCCCACCTGGTGGAGGTTTCAGTACCTGCAAAACAGCTCAAAGATATCGCTATGTATATCGCTTGAGGGGGAACCAGGACCCTGACCCAAGGCTGCACTATTGTTTCTTTTGACTGTTCCTCCCCTTTTCTCTGTGTCTTCTCCCTTCCCTAGTTAGTGTCTGTTTGAACCTGCCCTTGGAACTCATGGAAGGTCATGGAGGCTGAATGAAGCCTATTTCCTGTAATCAAGAAATGGGGGATGGAGAAAGGCTTTTGTGCCCTGGAGCCCCACAGGGTCCTGCTTGGTATCAGACTCACTTGCGTAGAGGTCCAACAGAAAAAGAGATGCTGTGTTCCGGAAGCAAAGTGGTTCAGTGTGGAGGCAGCTTGGAATGTGAGATAGTGACGGATGCAAGGATGATGCTGGAGCTGTTGGCAGGCTCCCATTATGAAGATCCTGCCGTGTCACGCTAAGGAGTTTGGGCTTTGCCCCAAGAGGCTTAAGCCCACTCTAAACCAAATTGCACCTGCCCAGCTAACTTGTCATAAAATTCTCTTTCTTCACACATAGAACTTTCTTCTGCCTCAAGCGAGTGTTGAGATTTTCCCGGTTGCCCTGGACGTTTGTCCAAAAGTCTTGGCTGTACCACGTTAGTCTGAGAATTTTAGTGCTTCATTTCGGGAACATACAGCAGTGCATCCTCTGGCAATCAGAGATAGCAGGTCCTATTTTTGAAGTCCATCTTCCTTTCTCTTTCTACTAACTCACTCTCCTAATCCCCTGATCAGCTGTCAGCTGTCCGGTGTCCTGGTATTCTAACATGGCAACCTCACCTAGCACACAACTATCCTTTTTATTTGTTTCTGAAATGAAGAATGGCCAGAAATCCCTCTCCCTTTTCAATGTTTGCTCACAGATTCGAGAGCAAATGTGCACATCTGATATGTGGTATAGTCACGTGCCAAGTCTCCTTTAGTTTAAACGATTGGAATGATGCTAAGATGAAAGGCAAGCACATATGGGGCCAACTTCCTGTCCATGTGTATAAGTGAAGCCCTCGAGGGGTACTTATCATTGCCTGGCCATTTTTTTTAACGTTTTATTTTATATTGTCATATGGCCAATGAACAATGTTGTGATAGTTTCAGGTGCACAGGAAAGGGACTCAGCTGTACGTATACATGTGTCCATTCTCCCCCAAACTCTGCTCCCATCCAGGCTGCCACATAACATTGAACAGAGTTCCCTGTGCTATACAGTAGGTCCTTGTTGGTTGTCCTTTTTAAATATAGCAGTGTGTACATGTCGATTCCTAACTCCCTAACTATCCCTTCCCCCCACCCTTCCCCTCTGGTAACCATAAGTTTGCTCTCTAAGTCTGTGAGTCTGTTTCTGTTTTGTAAATAAGTTCATTTGTGTCATTTCTTTTTAGCTTCTGCATATAGGGGTATCATACAATATTTCTCTTTGTCTGACTTACTTCACTCAGTATGACAATCTCTAGGTCCATCCATGTTGCTGCAAATGGCATTATTTCATTCTTTTTAATGGCTGAGTAATATTCCATTGTGTGTGTGTGTGTGTGTGTGTGTGTGTGTGTGTGTGTATATATATGTATACATACATACATACCACATCTTCTTTATCCATTCCTATGTTGATGAACGTTTAGATTGTTTCCATGTCTTGGCTATTGTAAACAGTGCTGCAATGAACATTGGGGTGCATGTATCCTTTTGGACCATGTTTTTCTCTGGATATATGCCCAGTAGTGGGATTGCTGGGTCATATGGTAATTCTATTTTTAGTTTTTTAAGGAACCTCCATACTGTTCTTCATAGTGGCTGTACCAATTTGAATGTGCATTTTTTTTTTTTTTTGCTCTCTGAATATTAGACACGTTAATGTCAGGGAATGATTTTATGGCTCCTCTGTGAATGAAGGTTTTAGCAGAAGTTCCCTCTCTTTTGACTGTAGAATAATATTAGCAGCTAACATTTATTGAACATTTACTATGTGCTAATCACTGATCCAAGAATATTGGATGTACCATACTTAACCCTCCAAATAACCCAAGACATACCCTTATGATCACCGTTTTCCAGATGTGGAAACTGAGTTCGCTGAAACTTGGGGACTTGTGTAAAGGCATGCAGTTAGGAGCACAGCCACACCTCCAACCCAAGCGATATGGTCCAAGAAGCCAGGAAGTACTGGTACCTAAGACAGTTTACAATTCTGAATCTAGTGCAATGAGTTGAGTAAATTTATACTTTTTAGATTTTATCATGGCCATGAATTTGGTAGATAAACACTGGAGAAATGCGACAGCATTTTAAAGTGAAACACATAACATTTTCCATGGATCTTCAGCTACCTCTGTTTTTGCACTCCAGCCCGATACCAATCTTTTCATCTGCCACCAGGGTTCAACAAAGTGCACCAGGCTATGAAGTGAACAAATGAATGAAAGCAAATGCAACATTGTCCCGAGGCTCCATTGCATCCTGCCCTACAGTTTAGGGGACCTGAGACAAATCTACTCAGAACTCAGATGAGCTCTGGTCACTCACAGTCGATAGCTGTGGGACAACATTACTGATCAAATGACCCTAAAGCAAGACTTCAGTCCAACATTGGGATGCTTTTTCATGCAATTCGTTGAGTCTGGGTTTATATTTACACTGCAAAGTGACAAGTGAGAATTCTTTTTCTGTCCCATTGTTTTTCTCTCTTGACCACTTGGTAGTTTCCATTTCTATTAAATTCAGATTAATCAAAGAGCATTCAATGCTGAAACCAATGTTCATCACTTTTCTTTTCGCTGTTCTCCCATCCAACCAGCAGAGGGCAGTCCGAGTACATTTTAGAGACGATAGGCGGCTGCTTAAGGGTGGGAAATGTCAGAAAGATTTTCCATTTTAATATGACATACTCTTGAGTCCCTTGCCTCAAGGTAACGTGTAAACTCACAGTTTCAGGCCATACTGTTCTAAGTAAGGGCTGAGAGTTAACGGCTCCTTTTAAGTCATTAAGCTAAGACTTAATCATTAAAAACAGATAGCAATAAATGTCATCATAATGCCCGTTTCCACTTGTTGGGGGTAGGGGTGTGAGGGGAGACGCTAAAAACATCAGTGCCTTTCATGTCCTTGAGACACTCACTATATTACAATTACAAATCATCTTTTTCAACACCTTTCAATATTTTTCGCGGTTAATCAAAATACGATTTGGGAACATAGTCCCTGGGCTCCCCGTTTGCAAATCTTGGTCATTCCTCCTACTGAGGATGGGCATTGCTCTGTCAGCCTTCACTTACAGCCTTAGCGGTGGTTGAATTATTAGTAACACATTTGAGGCCAGCACGCATGTTATGTAATAAGCAAAGTAAAAAGGAAAAGTGTTGCATCTTGTAGTAACCTTCTACTTCTGTCTTTGTCCTCTGGATTGAAGTCACAGTTATTTTCACAACCAACTTGGTTGGGTGGTGCCATGGAAGGAACACAGAGCTGGGAGCCAGGTAGAACTTGTTTCATATTTTGGCTCAGTCGTGAGATTTGGGGCCAGTCTCGTCATTTCTGGGTCAGGTTTGTCTGCAGTCTGGAAGATGAGCAGCGCTCTGATTTTATTGAGCAGTAAGAATTGAAGCAGGGGCTGCTGTTTTGCCACTGTTATTCGACCAGACTAGCTGGGTAAAGACCTGCGACGTCCCTCCAAGGTGTAGTGCAGCCTTCGCATTGTTCTAGTAGCACAGACATTAGCCCAAATAAATCTGGTTTTTATCAAACAAGTCAGTTTTCAATATAAAGGAGAAAAATTCAAATTTGTTTTCATGCACCCCAAAATAGTCATATTTCTCAAATTACCTCTTCTCTATAAAATCCCTTTCTTCCGTGCGCCTTCCTTCCCTTCAGGAATACCAACAGCAAAAGCAACAAGGAATAATAATGAAAAACCTTCTCCATACTTACTTGCAGTTGACTCTGAGTGTAATGGTTACTTCCATCTTAGAATGGACCCTAATCTGGTCTTGAAGAAACAATGCTTTCAGCAAATACCACAAATATAAAGAAAATCTTTCTAACATGCTTTGCATATTACACTATGTTTTATATGTGCAAATTGCAGACAGAAACCAAACTATCAATTTAAACAAGACATTTTCACAAGTGTAATTTATTTACAATAGTCTTCTAAGAAGACAGGTATTATTCACATTCTACCAGGAAATAAACGGTTGCTAATGGATCACACCATTAGCTCTAAACAGGTCTCAGAAGACAGATTTTCAGATTCCTAGTCCAGTAGTCTTGCTTCAGTACAGCATTGTTTTTATAGCCTGATTTCAGGCAATTTAAATAAAGGTACATTTATAAACAATGAACAAGCGTCCCACCCCTGTTCTCAGCAAGTGCACCAGTGTGACATCCTTGATCACCTTAATACTACACAGCATATCCAGCAATCCCACTCCTGGGCATATATCTGGAAAAGACAAAGACTCTAACTTGCAAAGATACATGTTCATAGCAGCAATATGTACAATAGCCAAGACATGGAAGCAACCTGAATGTGCATCGACAGATGAATGGATAAAGAAGATGTGGTATAACTTCCCTGGCGGTCCAGTGGTTAAGACTCCGAGCTTCCACTACAGGGAGCATGGGTTTGATCCCTGGTCAGGAAACTAAGATCTGCATGCCGAGAGGCAAGAAAAAAAATTATGATATCGCTTATATGTGGAATCTAAGAAAAGGGTACAAATGAACTTATCTACAAAAAGAAATAGAGTTACAGATGTAGAAAACAAACTTATGGTTACCAAGGGGTCAGGGGGGGATAAATTGGGAGATTGGGATTGACATATACATACTACTATATATAAAATAGATAACTAATAAGGACCTACTGTATACCACGGGGAGCTCTACTCAACACTCTGTAATGGTGTATATAGGAAAAGAATCTAAAAAACAGTGGATATATGTATATGTATACGTATATGTATAACTGATTCACTTTGCCATACACCTGAAACTAACATAACATTGTAAATCAGCTATACTCCAGTAAAAATTTTTTTAAATGTGCAGCTTCAGATATGAAATAAATGTTAGCCATCCACCAAAAAAAAAGGATATGTAGTTTTATATATATATATATATATATATATACAATGGAATATTACTCAGCCATAAAAAAGAATGAAATAATGCTATTTGCAGCAACATGGATGGACCTAGAGATGATCATCCTAAGTGAAGTAAGTCAGACAAAGACAAATATCATATGATATCACTTATATGTGGAGTCTAATAAAATGATACAAATGAACTAATTTACAAAACAGAAATAGACTTACAGACATAGCAAACAAACTTATGGCTACTGAAGTGGGAAGGGGGGTAGGGATAAATTAGGAGCTTTGTATTAACAGATAAATACCCTATATATAAAATAGATAAACAACAAGGTCCCACGGTATAGCACAGGGGGTGACTATGTTCAATATCTTGTAGTAACTTATAATGGATAAGAATCTAAAAAAGAATATATGTGTATGTATACATATATGTATGTATAACTGAATCACTTTTCTGTACACCTGAAACATTGTAAATCAGCTATACTTCTATTAAAAAAAAATACTAGGGGCTTCCCTGGTGGCGCAGTGGTTGGGAGTCCGCCTGCCGATGCAGGGCACATGGGTTCGTGCCCTGGTCCAGGAAGATCCCACATGCCGTGGAGCGGCTGGGCCCGTGAGCCATGGCCGCTGAGCCTGCGCGTCCGGAGCCTGTGCTCCGCAACGGGAGAGGCCACAACAGTGAGAGGCCCGCGTACCAAAAAAAAAAAAAATACTACACAGCATAGTGGATTTATAACAGTCCATCCCTGGTACCTAAAAAAGGCAAATTCTTTGATCTTCAAAATAATAGTAACTTTGAGTGGCTGCTTAACTGTTGGTGGTCACAGCGAAGCTCCACAAGACTGAGGACTATATCGTGCACGCCCTCATTTGAAAGATGAGACCTAGAATTATTACCACAAAGAACTAAGTTAGAACTATTTAGTTTTTCAGTATGACTGATGGGCATGTGTGTGTTTGTTACAATGTTCTTTATGCTCAGGGTATCCTAATGAGTGAGGGATGCCACTGGCACACTACACAGGCACTGATAATTAAAAAGAGATTGCTAATGAGAGTGTCATAAAGGTGTCATGTGTATTTTTAACCACGTGCTACAATAACATCAGGAGCCCAACCGTATGTCAGGGCAGTGTGCTAGGGGCTTTTCATATATTGTTTCATTCAATCTTAATGACAACCCTAAGAGGTAAGGACTATCATTATTAAGCCAGGACAGATAAGACACAGAAGACTCAAGGAGGACCGCTGGGCATGAGCCAAAGGCTTTCACAGGGAGATACTGAGAAAATGAGGTCACAGTGGAGGTCAGGGACAAATGATAACAGGTCTTGGATACTAAGCTACAGCTTTAATATTTTATTCTGTAAACTCTGGAGAAACACTGACACGCAGGATTATTCTAGCTGTAATGTGTAGAGATGGATTGAAGGAGGAGACACGGGATAGCCAGCAAGCTAGTGCTGTAATCCAGGCCCGCAGAGGTGATGGTTAGGGTGATAGGAGCAGGGAGAGGGAGGAAGGAAGGACTCAGATGATGGGGTATGTGGTGGTCCCGGAAGGGATAGATTGGGAGTTTGGGATCGACATGTACACACTGCTATATATAAAATAGATAACCAACAGGGACCTACTGTATAGCACAGGGAACTCTGCTCAATATTCTGTAATAACCTAAATGGGAAAAGAATTTGAAAAAGAAGAGATATATGTATATGTATAACTGAATCACTTCGCTGCATACCCGAAACTAACACAACATTGTTAATCAACTCTACTCCAATATAAAATAAAAATTAAGATACAAAAACAAAACAAAACAAAAAGATGTAAAAGCTGAGAGAATCAGGGCTTCTGATGCTGATGTAGAAGAAGTTGAATAAAATAAATTTATATTGATCTAGAAGTTGCTTTTTTTAAAAAAATCCACAGGTGATATTAAACGGTGTGCTTTTCCTCATAAATCTGAAGTTCTAAGTGTGGAAAAACAAACTAAATGTCTTCATATCTAAAATTCTGCTGATCCTCACATACTCGAGATGTTTCACGATTTGGGCACATGGTGGGCTTGTGCTGCTTAAGACCCAGGTGGCCTCAAAGATTCCAGACTACTTTTTTTTTTTTTTTATGATTTCACTGATTATATTTAATTGGAAAACAAGTAAATCTAGTGATATGATGACAGATCAGAACAATAGACGCCTCCCGGGGGTAAGAAACTGTCTTGAAACAGACATGAGAGAAATTTTTGGGGTAATGTAGGTAATGTAAATGTTCTATTTCTTGTTTTGTGTAGTGGGCTAATGTAATTATACAACTTGCAAAACGGGGTATACAACTGTCATTGACCTGTAATTTTTGTAAGTAAATTATATTCCATTTTTTAAAGCCCCATGCAAAAGTGTTATGAATCAAAGCAAAACTTATTCAGAGGTACAGCAGTCTGTATGCTTAACTGTAGCTTCTGAAATGTTAGACAAAAAATAGAAACCCTTCTCAGACAATACACAGAAGAATGCTGAGTCATAAAAACTCAAGTGTTAACATTAAGTGAAAGAGTAAAATTGAAAATTACACATATACTGTGATTATAATTATATTAAGTATAACTGATTCACAAGCAGTGTAGTAGTTTGGGTTTTCAAAATTTCTTGGTATCTATGGATCTCTGAACTCTTATTTGCTTTCTACTGCAGAATAACGCACCTACCCTGAACGATATACTAGTCATTTGAGTCATGAAAAATCAAAAAAACATTTCCTAGATTTAATGGGCCAATATTTTACATTTTAGGAAAGTAAAAGGACATATTGAATGCCTTATAGGAGCCTTAATATGTGGGGTGTGAGTGTGTGTGTGTGTATATGTGTGTGTATGTGTTCATTCATTCCTTCATTCAACAAAAATGTATTGAGGGATATTATGGGTCAGGCATTTTTCTACGTAATAGGATATGAACTTCTTAGCCGCTGCTCACAAAAAGCTAACAATCCCGTGAAAAACTATAGACATTATAAAGTATGTTGTAATAAGGTCATAAACAGAATGCTATAGGTGTGCAGAGGAGGACCCTGATCCCAGCTGCATGATCAGAACAGCTTCTTGGAGGAGCAGCTGTCTGAACTGAGTCTGAATCACAAATGTAAGTTAATCAGGCATTTGAGGGGATGAGCCACTTAGAAAGTGAGGATATCCTGGACAAAGGAACAAGGCAAGATGGCTTCAGCATGTTGGAAGAACTATAAACAGTTCCTAGGATTGGGGCAAAATGTAGGAAGCAGAAGTGAGTCTAGATATTAGAGGCTAGTTCATCTGGAGTATTTTCCATATAAAGAAGTTTGGGCTTGATCTTGAGGGTGAGGAAAGCCACATGATTTGAAACAAGAGTCGTGGCTTGATAAGATTTTTGCTTGAGAAGGATTTCTCTCATACTGATGGAAGTGGTAACTGGAAACAGGGAAGTGAGTTAAGAGACCCCTGAGTCATCTAGGCAGGAGATGATGAAGTTCAGAATTAAGACAGTGGCAGAGTAAATGACGGAGAAAAAGAAATATATAGGGAAGATATGAACTAGGTACACTCGATAACTTAATAGCTCTCAGGATTCTGTCTCAAGTACCTGAACGGATGGTGGTACCTTTCACTAAAGCAAGTTGCGCGCATGGAGGATAAGGGGAGGCAAGGTTCCTGCTGAAATTCATCTGCATATTTGAATTTGGAAATGCCTTCTCAACTACTGGTTCTGATCTCAGAAGAACCACAGGAACTAGAGACACAGCTTTGGAGATGTGAGCATGCAAGTGGTGGGCGATGCCTTGGGTAGGTGATCTATTAGCACACCGTTGAGAAATTCGCGAAGAAAAAGAAAGAGAAACACCAGTATGTAAGGGTGGGTGGAAGAAAAATAGCCCAAGAAAGAAATCAAGGAGGATGAACCAGAGATTTAGATACAGTGTGGCTTGACACAACTCAGTGAAAGACAGAGCCAGGAAAAGTGATCAGCTTGTCAAATGCTGTAAGGGCATGAATCTGATGTGGTCCATTCAGCGGAGAAGTTGACGTAATGGTAAGAGCACAGCCAGTGAATGGAAAGTATCCATTTCACAAAGAGTTACTGAACACCTACAAGAGACTAGGCACAGATGAAAAAGACAAGGATGTAAATTCTATGTCCCTTGATTTTAATAAGGGAAAACAATTCAATTTACTCACTAATACTCCAGATTCCATCTCTTTTCTTTATCTTTTCCAAAATGATCTCAATCAACTCCAGTACTTATAGGTCCATAGTTAGCCATAACTCCAAAATCCAAAAAACTCTGAAAACAGGTTTTGTTTCTTTTTTCAAAAATCTGACCTGACCTATTAAGAGACTATTTTTAGTCTTTATTTATCTCTCAGTGTGAACATTGATGTGTTTTACTGCAGAAATATTGATATAGATGATTACAGATGATTACAGCTACACTATATCCCTCTTTTGGTAATATATGGTACGTGTTCTGTAATTGTTTTTCAAAAAAAAAATTGGATTCCAAAACACATATGACTTCAAGGAATTTATATGAGAAATTGTGAACATCTAGAATCATAGCACTCTATTAAAACACTTCCAAAAATGTACATTTTTTTTCCTTTCCGGATTAGGAACTGCTGATGGGAGCCATATATAATATTTATTCTGAGTGTGAAACTTTCTGGCGGAAACTGAGTTATTGCAACAAACAACAGTCTATTTATCCCTTTCTATGGCAACTATCACCGCTGCTCCAGTGCACTCACCCCCAGAGTACTCAGCAGAGACTGCAGGGTGCCCCTCAGCTTGCAGAGAGATGTCCTGTCCCACAGTTGACCCTGCTCCCCCGGGCATTCTCTTTGCTTCATTCATTCTACAGCCCAGGGTCTGCTGGCTTTTTTCTGCCCTGCACCTGGGCCTGCTTCCGTTTTCTTTTCCATGAAATCTTAGTCCAGAAGAATCTTCCCATTCTCATTTGGCAAGCTTGGGATCATTACCATTTCAGAGTTGGAAGAAAACTCAGAGAGAACATAAAGTTCAATCCCTTCCTTTTAGAAACGAGGATACCGAGGTGCAGAGAAGTGAAGGGACTTGGCGCCATCAGCAAGGTAATTTATGGCAAAGCTAAGACTTCCATCCAGGCTGCTATTCCACTTTCCCAGTTCAAGGGATTCAAACATCAGATGAATGGGTGCAGAAGGTTCTAGGGTGGACATTTTTGTTTGGCTTTGTTTGTTGGAGTATTTGTTTTACTATCCAATTTTCCTCTGGAATATCACCTCCCTATCTCTATCTCTGTGGTTCAAGCAAAATTCACTCAAATCCCTAGTTCCACATAACTGGAGCCAGGCCAATCAGAGAATCACACCCTTCAAGAGCAGTGACTGGCTCAGAAATGAACTCCTGACCCAATCAGAGATCTGGGGAGTCTGGAAACTATTGCCAAAAAGTTCGTTAGGGTTTTTCCATGAGGTGTTACTGAAAAACCCAAACGAATTTTTTTTTTTTTTTTTTTTTTTTGCCGTACGCGGGCCTCTCACTGTTGTGGCCTCTCCCATTGCGGAGCACAGGCTCCGGAAGCGCAGGCTCAGCGGCCATGGCTCACGGGCCCAGCCGCTCCGCAGCATGTGGGATCTTCCCGGACCGGGGCATGAACCCGTGTCCCCTGCATCGGCAGGAGGACTCTCAATCTCTGCGCCACCAGGGAAGCCCCCAAAAGAATTTTTTGGCCAACCCAGTATAACTGAGAAAGGGCATGTGTGTGTCTCTTTAATCCCCCATTGGACATCAGTGGAACCTAGGAACACGTGGCTTCAAGCTACTTAAAGCCAGCTCGCTATCACAAGAAACCAAGAGAGGAAGCCGAAGCTTAGAGGTGGAAGGACACAGAGTTCTGATGACATTGCTTGTCTCTAAATTCTCCCCTGCCTGAAACCCCCTTTACCTCTGACTTTTTCAGTTGTATAAGCTAATTAATTTCTTCTTCTGTTTAAGCCCAGTCTGGGTGGATTATCTGTCACTTGCAATGTAGAATGCCTTAACCAATAAAATGACCTTTTACAAAGTCTCTCCAAACACTGTCCGTTTATGATTTGATAACTTTTTTCTAAAGGTCTGGTATTTCTGGAATCTCTGAAATTCAATAACTCACTGAACTGAGGTGAAGTGAGAAAATATGCAGAGCGAAACTCTTGCATCTCGATAACAAGTTATAGTTTTCTACTCTACATAAAAGACGCCATTGCTCATTTTACCAAAGTCTGATTTTCTCATTAAACCATGAACGTGTGAATCTATTTGCCTAATTTGAAACTTACACAAAAAGCACCATCACTGTTTATGTTGCAAACTGGACTCTAGCAACAGGCTTTTCTGTTTGTTTATAAAAATCGTAATTTCCTGTTCTTAAGAACAAAGAGAGCTAAAAGGGCTCTTAAAAGTTAAATAGTTGTTTTTCAAAATACATGTCTCAAGAGGTTTCTTAAACTTCAAAGCACTGTAAAAGAATGCTATGCTAAATGTAAATGAATCAGAACCTTCCAGATTAAATTTGCCTTCAACTCCATATGAGTTTATAAACCAAAGAGAAACATTTTGATTTCTAAGAAACCCCATGGGAAGATGGATAAAACGTAACTTGTTTGTCTACACTACATTAGGACATTTTTATTGAATAATTATCTTAATTGCATATGGAAAGTGTCTCCCCACGGCCTCCCAAACAGGAGCTTTCCTGAGTAAAATCAACAGAGGAAGGTCTGAATTAGAGAAGACAACTCATATACCACTGCTCAGATGGGGTGAGCCAAAGGTTATAAGGCAGTTTCAGGTTTAGGAGAAAAGGACACGGGTTACTTAAAGACATCAATAGTAACTGAAGAAAAGGGACTTCACCCCTCTCATTCAGTTGCCTGCTCATTTCTATTGTCACTCCTGGTTTTGGCCACTTGCTTCTCCAACTTTACTCCATGCCACTCTCTGATTTTTAGACCTATTTAGCTATATATCATCCCCCTTTCTGTATCTTGAACTTGTCAAGCTCTTTCATACCTCAGAGCTTTGCATTAGCCATTCCTGCTGCCCAAAAGACTTTTTCCATGTCTCTTTGCAAATTTGTCCGTATGCTATTCTCAGAATGACCTCTGCTCATCCCATCTCACATAGCCCATACCCCATCATTCTCTCTTATATCATCCTGTTAACATTCTATGTGGCTGTTATAGCGATTATACGTACCTTATTTATTTATTTGTTTTACTGTCTCTACTGTTAGAATATAAACACCTAAAATGCAGACATAATTTTCTTTTTGTTCACTTCTGTATCTCCAAAGCCTTGAATAGTGCCTGCCACGTAATGTACAAACTGTAAATATTTGTGGCAGGGTAAAGGAATGAAGGATGAAACTGAACAAATATGCCTCTTTTCCATCTTTCTCCAAAAATATTTCCCATTCACCTAAAGAATTGTTTGTAGAGGGGAAGGGTTACTGTACTTAAACATTAGCTAACATAGATAGGTTAGAAGGAAGAAGACTTTTCTTTACCTGTTTAGCTTCCATTAAGTTCCATTAAGAAACGCAGCATGTACCATGATCTCTTGTCTCACAGCCTAATCTAAAAAGATTAAAACATCATAGTGAATTCTTCCAACAATGACCACGTACTGTCCAATTACCTCTACAAATTAGGAAAAATCAAATATCTAGAGTTCTAGTCTACTAGAACGAGTTCTGTGATTTTCCCCCTGGACTTTCACTTAGGGATGAACCAGTTGTACGTTTACCCCTAGGTTTGAGGACAAATAACAGTGGCCCAGAGGAGCAGTGACTCAGTAGCAATGGAAAACAGGAAAGGTATCATGCTGGATATTGTCCATGATGAGGTAAATCATTTTTAAAACATATTAACTGACTTTTCCATCGATGTGCACTCACAAAATAAATTCAGCATAAACCACAATACATTGTTTCATTTGACTTTGTGATAACTCGAAGGACAAATGTAATAGTATTTCATATGCCCATTTTCCATAGGAGAAACTAACCTCTCCTAGGGTCCCAAGCCGGGAATCCTGGTGACTTACAACAAGGTTCCTACTAAGAGACCAGAACACTAATGATACCTGGAAGCCAAATGAAAAGAAAAGCCTAAAAGAAAGAGATAATAAGGAGCTCTTTCTATTTCTCATATATTAATTAAAAATCTAGGGCTTCCCTGGTGACGCAGTGGTTGAGTGTCCGCCTACCGATGCAGAGGACGCGGGTTCGTGCCCCGGTCCAGGAAGATCCCACATGCCGTGGAACGGCTGGGCCCGTGGGCCATGGCCGCTGAGCCTGCGTGTCCGGAAACCTGTGCTCTGCAACGGGAGAGGCTGCAACAATGAGAGGCCCGCATACCGCAAAAAAAAAAATAATAATCTATAACTTACTGTGTGTAAAGTTTATGCCAGCTTTGGTGGGTGATATAAGAGCATGTAAGACAAAAATTTCCTGACCAGGAGCTGTCAGCCTAGTTGGTAAGATCAGGCAGACAGGCATGAATAAAAAATTTTATAACACTACAGAGCATAATTGTGTACTGTAGAAAGAGTCAGATCATCGGTGTTAAAGGAACTGGGAGGAGGTGAGAAAGAAGGGTGCCAACTCCAGACTAGAGTAGAAAATGAAAGCACTTCATGGAGAAGGAGGATATTCGCTCAGTAGAATCAACTCAGACGCAAAACTTTGATGGGTAAAGTCTCAGCATAAAACACAGCGACAAGGGGAAATTGTGCCATGCTTCAGGAAAGGAACTGACTTGGACAAAAGTCCACCTTGGTGGAGAGGAACTGGGTTATAAAGGACACTGAAGCCAAACGACAGAGGTCAAGGTTCCCAAGGGGTGAGCTTAGAGGAAAACGCATATACAGAAGAGGAAGGGGAAAGTGAGAAAAAGGAAAAGCCATTGACAAGAAATGAAGGAAGGAGAGAAGGGGTGGAAAAAAGGAGAAGGGAAAAGGAAGGCAGGTTTATGATGGAGGGTGAAGCTGAGTTTTAGAAACCGCCATCTTTCTTCCAAGACACCATGGACAGGTGACTGAACCGTTCTAAACCAAAACCAAAACCACGGGGACAGGTGACGGAACTGTTTTAGGAAACCCTGAGTACACAGCTACCATGTTCATAGGTCACACTTCTTAAATGTGTAGCCTTCAAGGCATATGATTTTAGGTTAGAGCCTGGTGGAGTTTTTGTTGTTGTCATTGTTCTAATCGATACATGCATTCTTCAAGCAACTATAAATCTTAAACGTATTTTTCAGTAAATCAGGCTGTTTTTGGAGACATCTACTTGTATGTATCTCGGCATTAAAGGAATGCAAAGTGGGGTTAGAGGCACCAGTAAACTGGGAATAGGATTAGAACCACCTAATTTGGAAAAATGGAGAGCTGACCATAGGAGGTGGACCTGGGCAGTGTGCTCTGGAGATGAAGGGATTGGTTACCAGGGAAAGGGAAATCAGTTATTGAGGGCCTCACAGGATGAGTGCTGGGTGAACTTGTTCAAGATCACATGTGAAGTGGTAAGTCCAGTCTAAGTCTTAGTATTTGAGGAATCCATTTCTTCCTGCTCACTCCCACCGCCATCATCTTGTTCAACTCACGATCAGCTCTTGCCAGGATTTCTACAACTTTTCACCAAACAGTACTCCTGACTCCAGTCCTGTCGCTCTTCAATCTGTTCTCTATTCTGCAGCCAGAGTGAAATTGTCAAACCAGAAATCAGATCACTTCACTGTTCTTCTGAAACCCTTTAAGGACAACGTGTCTTTCACTGACCAAAAGGGCAGACTTCTTGGCATTAGCTAGAAGTGGGCCAATCATACAATGTATTACCCAACCATAACATATATCATTTTTGAGAGTGAAAGGAGAGTCTATTAAAATTCATCTGGGGCAACAGGCATGAGCCAGGTTTGCCTCAGGTGAATTGTCACATGGAGTCACTCCACTATAGAGCTTTTCATGACATATTCTTTTTTTTTTTTTTTTTTTTTTTTGCGGTACGCGGGCCTCTCACTGTTGCGGCTTCTCCCGTTGCGGAGCACAGGCTCCGGACGCGCAGGCTCAGCGGCCATGGCTCACGGGCCCAGCCGCTCCACGGCATGTGGGATCTTCCCGGACCGGGACACGAACCCGCGTCCCCTGCATCGGCAGGCGGACGCTCAACCACTGCGCCACCAGGGAAGCCCCATGACTTATTCTTAACTCTCCAGTCTTACCCTTCACCAATTTCCTCATGGCCTTCTTGTATTCCTGCTGTATTAAGCTACTGGAAATCTCTCCATCATGTTCTTTTTATTTCTGGGGTCTTGGCATACACTTTTTCATCATCTCACCCCTCTTTACCAATTATTCTTCATCCATTTAATTGCTACTGTCGTTTAAAACCCAAGTCAGAACTTGCTTCCTCTGAGCAATTTTCCCCAACTCCTCAAGGCTGGATTCAGTACTGGTTTTTATGGGTTCCATTTCACCATGTGCATGCCCCTAACATTACGTTTAATAGACTACAGCAAAGTCGCCTATTTTCTTGTACATCTTCTCTAACTGGATGCCCTTTTAGACCGTGATTATATATTACTGTAATTATACACCTGGCACATAGTTCTATTGCTAACATACAGTAGATGTTTATATAGGGAGATTTAATAAACATACATTGAATGGACAGATGGGTGGATAGATAAATGAAAAGATGAATAAATAAAAGATATTTTCCAAACTTATAAACCTCTAGTATGATTCGGTCTTTGTATCCTTCAAGGCAATGCTTTCCTAGCCTGGCTATGCATCACTGAATTGGGGTATCAAATATTGGGGCTAAAGGATCTGTATTTTTAGCAAGATTGCTGGGGGATTCTTATGCAACCTTAGTCCAGTTGGTCTGGATTTAAGAAACTACATCTCTGCAATGAGCATCTCATAGATTTTATTCATTCCTAAGCCCTTTGTTTTGATGGAAGGAAATTTTAACCTTTAATTTGAAAATTAGAAGAAATTTGCCTTAAAGTTATTAGGTTGCAACCCCTGTATCTCAGAGTCCTTGGTACACTAATGTAGCTTTCTTAGAAGAATTTGGTGTACCCAACTGACATAAAATGAACAAAGGTAGGTCTATTCAGATACATATCCTAGGGTTCCCACTCTGAATATTCATCTCTTCAATCTGGAGCTAGGTCCTACTGGCTTACTCCTAAGGTCAACATATTTTAAGATAAGAAAGAGTCCTTAGAATAAGTCAGCAGCTAAGAGTGGGAAGAAGGTAAGGGTTCTCCTTGGGGAATACACTAGCTGAATTTTTTAAAATCGCCATATTTCCTATCTATAGCATTTGAAAAATATTGACTCTACTAAAAAGTTTTAAATTTATGGCAGGTTACTAGGGCTTTCTCAGTGTAGCCTGATCCAACTATTCCCTTTGAAATAGTGCCTATAATATAGCGCACTTCACCAAAGAAA
Organism: Phocoena phocoena; assembly: GCF_963924675.1. Taxonomy (NCBI): domain Eukaryota; kingdom Metazoa; phylum Chordata; class Mammalia; order Artiodactyla; family Phocoenidae; genus Phocoena; species Phocoena phocoena. The sequence goes on from NC_089235.1 coordinate 61,674,245, forward strand.
AGAAAAATAGCCTGTCTCCTTGAGAACAAGAACAAACAGCTTCAAACATGAATGGAAAGCCTACTTTCTGAGTAGAGGTACTGAGCTGTACAGAGCAAGTGACCAGCAAATCCATAACCTATCTCTGTCCCTCATTCAACGGCAGCTGGGAGACAAGGTGGGCCAAGACGTCTCTGCTGACTACTCAGAAACATGAGTCTCTGGTTTATCAACCTGCAGATAAGAAATCTCAAAAAAGGGAGAGTGGGTGGAACTCTTAATGACGGCAGGAAAATGAAGGTCAGAGGCCAGACTACACCACCTCTCCGGCTGCCAGTTTGTTGTAAGTGTCGGATGAAACACTCGAGTTCTGGGCTCAGTATTTTATCCCTTCATAGAAATAAGCCTTACAATACTTGCCCAACACGCCAGGCCTAATTACAAGAATTCAATGCCATAAAATGCTTTGCATTCCTTGGTGAAAGTGCTATATCAAAGCTCAAGATACCAGCCTGGGTTTGTTTTGTTCTTGGGATTCAAATTTTGAGATTAAGAATCTGACATGATTATTTTTAAAAAACCTCTCATACAAGGCTAAAGATAGAGAAATAACCATCTGAGGCTTTGGTGATCTCACCCATAAGCACTTGGGTGTATATGAGCAAGGATAATGACAGGCTTTGTGTCTCCATGTAGCAGGAAATTTGTTGTGTATAAATCAAAAGGGTCTCACTGTAGAGTATAAATTAGAGGGCCACTGAAACATGAGAAGCTGTACATCAGAGGAAGAAGCATGGGTGGAAGTTAGAAAAAGCAGATGAGTGCATGTAAGTGGAAATTCTAGGCTAGAAAAGGGAAAAATTTCAGATGTAGAGAATCTGAAAGAGATTATAGGTATTTAAAGATGTTAGGCAAAAGATCTTATTCATCGGTCTAATTAAAAAGACTTACTAAGCAGGTATCTTTTTCTTTCTCTTTTGAAAAAATTTTAGATGTACAGAATAGTTACAAAAATAGTAGAGCAAATTCTCATATACCTGTCACCCAGCTTCTTCTAATGCTAATATCTTTCATAACTATAGTACAATTATTGAAACCAGGAAATTAACACTGCTACCATACTATTAACTAACCTACAGACTTTATTTAAATGTCCTTGGTTTTCCCACAGTGTCCTTTTTCTGCTGTAGGATCCAATTTAGGATCTCATATTGAAATTCACTGTCAATCTCCTTCTCTAATCTATGACAGTCTTTCTTTCCTTTCATTTCCTTGTCACCTTCAAAGAGTACTGGTCACTTATTTTCTAGAATACTCTTCAATTTGAGTTTGTCTAATATTTCCCCATGTTAGACATGAAAGATAGAGAGTATTCATTTTGGGCAAGGATGTCACAGAAGTGATGCTGTGTCCTTCTCAATGCGTCAGATGGGGTACATTATATTGACATGTCTGACTACTGGTGATATATAAACTTTGATGAATTGGTTACCATGGTGTCTTTCAGGTCTGTAAAGTTACTCTTTTCCCCACTGTAATTAATGAATCGATTATGAAGAAAGACTGTGAGATAACGCAAATATCCTTTTCTTTAAAAAAAAAAACAACTTTGCATTTTTAGAGCTGCTTTAGGCTCACAGCAAAACAGAGATTTCCCATCTACCCCCTCCCCCCCCGCCACACACACACATGCATAGTCTCTCCCACTGTCAACATCTCCACTAGAGTGGGACTTTTGTTACAGTCAATGAACCTACACTGACACATCTTAATCACCCAATATCCATTAGGGTTCACTCTTGGTGTTGTACATTCAATGGGTTTGGACGAACATATAATGACATGTGTCTAACATCGTAGTATTACACAGACTATTTTCACTGCCCTAAACTTCCAGCATGCTCCACCGATTCATCCTTCCTCCACCTACCCCCTGACAACCACCGATCTTTTTACTGTCTCCGTAGTCTTGCCTTTTGCAGAATATAGTTGGAATCATGTAGTGTGTAACCCTTTCAGACTGGCTTCTTTCACTTACTAATATGCAGTTAATGTTCCTCCTAGTCTTTTCATGGCTTGATAGCTCATTTCTTCTTAGTACTGAATAATATTACATTGTCTTGATATACCACAGATTATTTATCTAGTCACCTACTGAAGGACATCTTGCTTGTTTCCAAGTTTTGGCAATTGTGAATAAAGCTGCTATAAACATTAGCGTGTAGGGTTTTGTGTGGACATGAGTTTTCAACTTCTTTGGGTAAATACCAAGGAGGGTGGTTACTGGATCATAGGGTAATAATATGTTTAGTTTTGTAAGAAACTTCAGGACTGTCTTCCAAAATGGCTCTACCATTTTGCATCCCTACCAGCAGTGAATGAGAGCTTCTGTTGCTCAACATCATCGCCATCATTTGGTGTTGTTAGTGTTCCAGATTTGGGGCATTTTAATAGATATGCAGAGATATCTCACTGTTGTTTTAATATACATTTTCCTGATTACATATGCTGTGGAGTATCTTTTCATACAAATATCTTTTTCATTATATACATTTGCCTACTAATTTTAGCATTTATCAAGGGTTCTTATTTGTAAAATTATTGCTATTGTTGTCTAAAAATAATTTTTCTATTTCCCTCATTTCTTCTACTTTAATAATTGGTACCATACTCTTCCCTGTTCAAATAACTGGTGTGGTTTCTGTCTCCTGGCTAGACTAGTTGATTTATCTCTGCACGTGGTGTGGCCCAGACTTCTCACAAGATGCGTTCCTAGAGAGAATGACTCAGGACTCATTCCTAGCTTAGTTTGTCTTCCCTGTATACGTCTATCCTTCAGTTATCTCATCCAGGACTGTGGTTTAAAATACCATCCATATGCTCATTCCCAAATTGCACCCCGGACTCATGCCCTACTGATCTTCAACTCATCATCTCCACCTAATAGATTTTTCAAACAAAGCTCTTCATTTCCCACATCCAAAAACAAATTATTTAAAGAAGGCACCACTAGTTGTTGAAGCTGAAGGAAGAGAAGTCATTCCTTGTTGTTCTCTTTTCCTTCGTTTACCCTCCCCTGATTCCAACTCATAAACAAATTTGTTCCCTTTTCCCTCCAAAGTGCATTGCAAAGCCACCCACTTTCCTCCATTTCAAGTGCCACCACCCTAATCTAAGTGATAATCATCTCTCATCTGACACCCCAGTATTCTTAACCACTTCTAATGTTTTCTTTATATACCAGTCAGAATAAACATTTAAAAAACCTAAATCAGATCATGGCACATCCTGCTTAAAACCCCTCAACGATGTTCTATCGCAACTAGAATAATTCCAAATCCTTTAGCCCAGGCTTCAAGAACCCAAACCATCTGATTCATGGCTACTCCTTTAAACTCATCTGAGGCTTCTTCTCATCACTCTGCTCCAAGCACACCACCCCTCTTTTAAATTCCTAAAACACCTAAAGTCCTTTCTTTCCTCTGGATTTCCAGAGGTTGTTCCCTGCCTGTGACGCTCTTTCTCTGCCAGAGCACATGGTTCAGGTCTCCTTCAGATGTCACTCCCTCCAATCTCCCTAAATACGTTTTCACTTTGCTCTGTGTTTCCTCCTTAGCAGGATTGATCACAGTTTTCAATTAACTCAGTTTTGAGAATCTACTTACTCGTTTATGGAATGTGAGCACCATTTATCAATTCCACAAATACTTCCTAAGTTCTTACTATGTTTCTGATATTTTTCTGGGCACTAGAATACAATGATCAATGCCCTGCCTCCTTGGAGACTGCATTTGATGCAGATAGTCAACCAATATCAGAGTGTAACAAGGAAAATCCAATTTTATTTAATTCCAAGTAAAAACAAATAGCAGAGCCTAAATCTGAAAGGAAAGTGTCCATCTTGCTTAGATTGCTAAGGCTCTTTGATAAGTTTTAACTTTGAGCAATAACTGAAGGGGCTCTGGTAGACAGAGAATCATCCATGTGAAGAGACTGAACTTTTGTCTCTTATGCAGATGCCATCAGAAATCTCCTTCTATTTGCCTAATAAGATTGTATTATAGGCTGTTTTTTGTAGGCAAAAAAATATATCTTTCCTCACTTAGATTAACAGTCTTTTCTTGGTTCCTAAGGTAACCCTCCTACATTCTTGGTGGGAATGTAAATTGGTACCACCACGAAGGAGAACAATATGGAGGCTCCTCAAAAAACTAAGAATAGAACTACCATATGATCCAGCAATCCCATTCCTGGGCATATATACAGAGAAAACCATAATTCAAAAAGATACATGCACCCCCGTGTTCCCTGCAGCACTATTTACAATAGCCAGGACATGGAAGTAACCTAAATGTCCATCAACAGAAGAATGGATAAAGAAGATGTGGTACGTATAACAATGGAATATTACTCGGCCATAAAAAAGAATGAAATAATGCCATTTGTAGCAACATGGATGAACATAGAGATTATCACACTAAGTGATGTAAGTCAGACAAAGAAAGGCAAATATCATATGATATCACTTATTCATGGAATCTTAAAAAATGATGTAAATGAATTTGTTTACAAAACAGTAACAGATTCACAAACTTTGAAAACAATTTCGTGGTTACCAAAGGGGAAACGTAGTGGGGAGCAGTAAATGAAGAGTTTGCGATTAACATATACACACTACTATGTATAAAATAGATAATCAACAAGGACCTACTGCATAGCACAAGGAACTCCACTCAATATTCTGTAATAACCTGTATGGGAAAAAAATCTGAAAAAGAATGGATATATGTATATGAATAATTGAATCACATTGCTATAAACCTGAAACTAACACAACATTGTAAATCAACTATACTCCAATATAAAATAAAAATGAAATTTAAAAGAAACAAACAAAAAAACCCCAAAACAAAATAAAAGAAACAAAATATGTGCCTTAGAGTAAAAAATAATCTCCTTATATGCTTTATATGTTGCAATTTTGTCCAGAAGGAAAGCTCAATGACTTGGGGATTATTTCACCATATGAAGCACTTAAAATGGCAAAGCTCAAAAGAGAATAGCTTCGTCTTTCTTTGACCTGAATTGAAAGTGAGAATCTATTTAGTATTGCAAAGGCTGAACGTATGGACCTTAGCTGCGAGGTCTAAGAAACTGCTGTCATGTACAATAAGTCAAACTTTTAAAATTTGACTACTGGTACTTTGAATGACAAAATTAAATTTGGAAATTTTAATATTTATTCTTGTGTCCTGGAAATTCAGTCCATTAGTCTTCAGCTTCAGTTCTGGTCAAACATGGATTTTAACCCTTGGTCACTTAGCATTCAGCCAAAATGTGTACTTGGGGACCCTATCCCATGTGTTTCATGGGCTTATCCAGGAAGGTCTGCCATGTAATATGGTTTGCACTGTGGTGAATAATCAGGAAAGAGCAAGATTCTTGACAAGAAAGTTCATGTATTTAATTAGCATAATAATCACTCTATGATATCTGAAATACGTCTAAGAAAACCAACTGGGGAAGAAAAAACACAGAGAAAGCCCCTGTGTCGAGCTGAGGTTCGAGTCAATTCTACTCACAGAGAGATGGAAGGGGGCGCTGACTAATAGAGGGCCCTGGAGGAGGGTTTGGCCTTGGGTAAGAGACAGGTCACTTCCCTCCAGTTACTGAGAGGACAGAGTGATGGACTAGTTCTTGTTTTATCATGTTTTGTTTGGTTTCCATTTCGAGATTGAATACATTTGAAGCTGGGCTTCGTCTTTTGAGGACTGATCTGTTTCCAGTTGACCCTCACATCCAGGGTGTGGCCTTGTAAGGCTCCGAATTCCAATTATTGCCCTGCCAGCCCTGTGTTTAGCCCAAATCTCTGCTCACCTCCTCAACCCCTCTCCTGCTTTCAAATTTACAAATGCCTTGGAAAAAAAAGGGGGTGCCCAATGTTCCTCCCTTGCATCTTGGACCCACGAATCTTGGCAGTCTTAAAAACACTCAGATACCTTCAAATATTTTTTTTCTTTTCTTTATTCAACTATTCTCAGAGAAAGGTTTGATCTGATACAGCTAGTCAGCTAGTTTGTAGCAGTCTAACAGTGTATTTCCCCCATATTACATATAATTCTCTCCACGAACGCATAGGCAAAGATTCTGATCTGGGATCACGTATAACTTTTTAACAACCCATGGGAGATTCTGAATGGCACCACTCCCCATCTTCATCCTCCTCCATTGATGGTCTCGGGTTCAGAGACTCATTTCAAGAAGCAGCCTGGGACTCAGACATTGGCAGAGGCCTAATAGCCTTCACAGCAGCTAAACTTCCCCCAATCTCTATCACCTTCTCTTTAGACCCCAAAAGTCGGTGGATCCCACTGGACACCTGAGAGTAATTATTTCCAGGTAAAGCCAGGTTTTAAAAGAGCCCTTAAAATGCAGGAGAATTTTTTTTTAACATTAAATAATTTAATTTTTCTTTCTGTTTCCCAAAAATCTCCAAGAGAAGTTTCACATTTCCCTGTGTAGTTTATACATTAACTCATCTGCCTCAGAGTGTTTTGCCTAGAGGGCAAAATAGATATTCTTGGATTTGCAAAAACACATGCCTCCAGCATCACCAAGTCGGAAAACACCCTGCTCTCCCATGGCACCCGACAGGTGACTGGAATACATGCATCAATTGTTCTGATACATTCAGAAAGGAAGGACATGGCCTCAGGAAGAGTTCAAATAGCCACTTACCAAATTAGAAAATAAACCTTTCATCTGAAAGACACAGATTACAACTTCTAGCTTCCCAGAATTTTTCTAAGTGACCACAAAATAAGAATTATTGGAAAATATGGTTTTTTTAAACACGTTGAGAAAATCCCCTGAAACCTTATCAAAAATACATACTTGTATTATCCTGAACTCTATACCTGGAGATCTCCTGTCTTAATGCAAGAAGCTAAGGAAAAGGCAAAGCAAAGCACTCATTCCCCCAAAGAGCTGTGCTGCTTGCGGGCATGGGGTGAGGGGTTCCATTCAGCTCATGTTTTATGCTAGTGTGTCAAATACCACCCCGTGGAATAAAACCTCAGATGGAAGGTGATCACCATAAACCCTTTCTCTGAGATTTAAATAAGCCAATTACTGAATCCAAGGACTTAAGCCTGCTTTTCTAAGACAAAAAAAAAAAGTCATGTTGACTTAAATTTCACAGCGTGACACAGAAAGAAGCCTTTTCAACTGAAAATCTGAAATACACAGCATCCATGAAAAATATCTGTAAAATTCTCTTTCAAAATAATCCATAGTTTTTTCACGACACTGCACACATCAGAGGAAATCTAGACAAGGACATGATTGTAACTAAGACCATCTATTGCTGGAAAATATCCTTACTTTTATAATATACATAGAAGATCTCTATTTCCCAATTTTCTACAATAGCATTATTTTACATTTACGCCAAGAAAAGTTATATTTAAAAACCTTTTAAAGCTTTGAGCTATTCATCTTGGCTCTGGGCTAACGGGTCCTATTGGGTCAGAGTGAGCTTGGCAAGCTTGACTGAGAAAAGCACTTATCATCGAGTTATCATTTGAAGCTCTGCCGTGTCCTGCTCAGCATTGACAGGACATCCACTGTGAGTTCATTGCTTGTCCAAAACTTAAAAATGTGTGACAAGCTCACCTATCAACAGGGCTACTCTTCCTGGTCTCTCAAAATAGAAGAGAGCTTGGATTCTAGCCTACTGGATTCTCAACAAAAGAACGAAGTCCGAGAACTCAGTCTCTGCTTTGTCATCATTGCAGAAAAGAGCTCATTCCAAAATGATCTAGATGCATATTATCCATAATGTGGATTAACCTGGATCCAGTCCATACCTAGGAGCCAACTGGATGATGTAACCCCAAGGGTATCGGGCAAAACGTGTTTCCAAGAGGTTATCATTCATATTAGTCATCCCTTTGTGTTATCCTAAGGTGGCTCTTAGCTGACATTCAACCATGTTTGCGCGTATAAGAAGGGCTTTATTTACATGCACCATCTCATTTCTCTTCACAAAACCCCTATGAAATCAGGCACTTATTATTATTGCCATTTTTAATGAGGAAATTGAGAATTAGAAAGATTAAGTAACTTCCCAAGGCTACAGAGTTAGTGTATGGAAAACTGAAACTCAAACTAAGGTCTGGCCTGACTCCCATGATCCACATTCATAACCATCTTGCTTTACTGCCTCTTCCCGTGGCCCCTAGGAAATTTCAGGAAAGGCAGTAAAAATAAATAAGTGTGTGAGCTACTGAATGACGTTGGCAAATTACTTAACCTGAGTCTGAGTTGCCTCAGTCGTGAAATTGGCATAGTAACAATTCTTATTTCAAAGGGCCGTTGTGATCATTAAAATGCGATGACGTACACAAAGTGTTTATGACACAGCCTAGCACACAGAATGTTAGATACAAAAAATGTTAGATACAATTTTTTTTGCTGCAAAGATTAGCTCATTAACCCATTCTTACCACTTGTAATATAAAAACTCTTACAAAATACAATTTAAGTGTTAGAGACATCGTTGCTGTTTGCCACTAATCTATTCAGGGCCAAACTATAACTAGTTCTATGGAAAATCCTGAGTAATGCTAACCGGACTTCCATTTAGTCCACCTTTCTCCACTGGGTCTTTATGGAACATGGGAAACTTTATTACTTTCTTTATCAAAGTCTAGACATACTCTGTCAAGGCTATTCATTTTCACGATGAGCGTAACCAGTATAGAAAACTCATTAAAAAATAAAGAGAAAGGAAAACAAAGACATGAGGATAGCTTTCTCTGTATAGGGTGGAAAAACACTTCAGGCTTCTCTAAATTAATACATCCAAAGCTTAATCCCTTATCCTTGCCTAGAAATTGGTTGTTCTTCTTTCCTTCTGTCACACTGAATTATATCACCATCACCCGGGCACTCGGACTAGGAACAGGGAAGTCTCAAAGTTTGCTTTTTGTTCTTTATCTTAAGTATAGATAATGAAAATTTTCAAGCATATTTATAATGAGAGAATAAGAAACACTATGTACCAACCACCATTCAAATCTGCCAAATATTAATATTTTGCAATATTCTCTTCAGATATTTTTTTCTAATTTTTTCCAAAAAATACATTATAGATACAATAAAGTTTTCTGTGTAAAATTCCTGACTTCATTCTTTTCTCATCTTTCCATCGAGATAATTATTATCCTGAAATGTTTATCACTGTATGCTTTATAAATTTTGCTACACAGGTTGATATCGATAAATAATACACTTTATTACTTTGCATGTTGTGCCAAAGGCATCATACCATACATATCTTTCAACATTTTTTAAACTTTATATTGCATTTTCCCTATTTTAAATTTTGGAAAATCTTTAATGTATGTGTGTATATTTGATTCTTTTCCTTTACCAGTTTTTAAAATAATGAGTTTGTTTTCTTGCACCCTCCAAAAGTGACCAATGATATATTTTTAAATACCTTTATAAACTCATGTACCATATTTGGTGCTTTCATTAATTGCAGATATTCTCTTTGATGCTTAGATTGGTATCATACTCTTAGGCACCATTGATGGAAGAAAAAACAAAATAATTGACTCAAGTCAGCCAGTTAACAACTTAAAGCATGGTGTGAACGTCAGAAGGCCTCTTTAATGGCACTTAAGAGAAGCAAAACTTCAGAGGAGCCTGAATTAGCAGCCCCGACAAGCTTCTAACCAAAGTCAGAGGCCTGATTAGAAAAGAGTCAGACCCAAAGGTTTAGGATAGGGCAACAGGGTATATGTACTTGAGAATATTCCCTGGAGCCCTCTGTGTCTGCATCAATAGCTATTTCTTTTTGCTAGAAGACAGCACTCAGCTCCCCGATCGGCCCCCCAACTGCCCTCCCCTTCCTGCCTGAAGGCTATGCAAAGGCCTCAACCAGTACCTTTCAGGATCTGCCTCCACCTCCCCTACTGACCATTGGGCGATAACTAAGTTCAAGTATCAGCGTTGCATACTTGTGCTGCCATGCTAAGGTAGGGAAAAGGTTGATTATTCACCAAAAGAGACTACAGAACTTGGCTACTTTGAACCAGTAAGACATGAGAAAACATGTCTGGGAGAGAACATTGAGGTACTGAAGAGCAGTGACAAGGGAGAGGGTGTGTAGAATAATACGACAGTGGATAAGGTATTCTGTAAATCCATGGATGGAAGTTTCGGCAGAAACATTGCAAACAGAAAAGACAAATCCAAATCCAGAGTGACTTTTCCAGCAAAACCAATGAGCTATCCCTTCTATGATGAGAGTGGCCTAGTGTAATTAACCTGCCACCAGGTAGCTAGCTGGGTGATCACTCCAGGGAATGAAGTCCCAAATGACTCTCTCTTGCTTAATTTGGGTTTCTACTCAATGCAGGTCTTTGCCCTGGAAGCAGGTATATCCTGATCAATTTCAGAACTTCATAAGACCCAGGCTGCCCCAGCATCATCTGATCTCTCTTTGGTCCTCACTCCTCCATGAATTGGAGTCTATTTGGCCTCCTCCCAGTTTTAGCCACTTATTTCTAACAGGGTCTCCCAAGAAGGCCCTGTTTCTGGAAATGACTACTTGTCAGTGATTTCTGAGTGCTTCAGGTCAAGGGGTTTCAGATATTCCATTTTTTCTTTTTTTTATTCTCCACTTTTTTAGTATCACATGAGGTATTTTGGGTTTTGCTAGTTTGGCCCCATTTATATTTTGAAATTCATGAGGATATTTTGTTATCTAATTTGGTTGAAGATGTTTTCTGTGGTTTTTTGGTGGTTGCTTTGTTTATTTTCATTTAATTCAAGGAGCTTTAAAAAATACTCCCCTGACACCACCACCTTTCTTATATTGTACTATATTATATCATATTATATTATTATATTATATTAAATTTGTTCATATTAATACAGGGAGTTCTGGTTTGTTACTTTCTGTTCTTGTGAGATGTTTTATTTATTTATGTATTTATTTATCTATTCTCCAATTGAGTGACAATTATTTTCCAAATAGTCACATTGTAAACAATACTGCAATAAAAAATTTTAAATATGTATATATATTTTCTTTGCACAAATGAGAGTTTCCCTAGTGTTTTAAACTAAACATGTTTAAATGTTTAAACTAAACGGAATTTAGTATAGGCACACTTTCAAGTTTGTAAATATCCCAAATTGCCTACAAAGATGTTCTATATCAATTTACATCCTAAGCAGTATCAGTCAGCGTTCAACAAGAGACATAAACCAGGGAATTCCCTGGTGGTCCAGTGGTTAGGACCCCGCACTTCCACTGCAGGGGGGCCTGGTCAGGGAACTAAGATCCTGCAAGCCGCATGGCCAAAAAAAAAAAAAAAAAAGAGAGAGACACCCAGTAGGAGACATATATTAAGGGATTTGTTGAAAGGAATTGGCCTATGCTATTGTTAGGGCCTAGTTAGGTAAATCCAAAATCCATAGAGTAGACCATCAGAAAGGAAGAACTGAACTCTTGGACACAAGCTACACCTGGAGTAGACAGGCAGAATTTCTTCTTTTTCCAGGGAAACCTTAGTTCTGCCCTTAACGACTGTCAATTGATAGAATCGGGCAGATAATTGTAGAATTATCTACAATAATCTCCTTTACTTTAAGTCAAGTGATTATGAATGTTAATCACACCTACAAAGTAGCTTCACAACAACCCCTAGGTTAGTGTTTGAATGAATAACAAGGGACTATAACCTAGCCCAGCTGACACATAAAACTGTCCATCATAGCAATGTATGAAGTTTCTACTATTCCACATTTGTATCAACACTGGAATTATCAGACCAAGGGAATATGTATAGGAATCGAACCTAATGCTGTTGAACCAGAGTGAAAGAAGTATGTTGATATTATTCACTGATATGGATAAGTAGAGTCTGGATTCAGTGCACTATTTCAAAGGTCATGGATTGGATTTATCACTTCACTTGGTTGGTTGACTCAAACCTCAACCTAAAGGTAGTGTTACACTAAGTGAAATTTAAATGCCAGAATTTTCTTGCGTAGTGTAGAATAATGAGTCCTAAGATTTAGAATGCCTTTGGAATGCTAGGGTGGATTTTTCAAGTAAAATCTGCTCACCCAACACCTAACCACCTTCCTCCAGTGAGTTCAAGGTACACTCCCTTGAAGAGCTATCTGATAGCTCTTCTCTGCAGCATAAGTATGACAAGGGGAACCATCAAACAATGCTCCCTGAATTCAATCAATTTAACCTATTTGTTATGTTTATAATTTATTTTTATCATATTTTGGGTAATATTTGTCTGTGTGGGATTGGAAATTTTTTAAATAAGTGGACCTATTCCCCCAGCTGAGTTTAGAAACGCTATTGTAAATATTTGTACAGTAATCCTTCAAGGATTCCTGTGTGATACAAAGCATACAAAACACCAATTATCTAATTAACTAACATTTAACAGGCACGGCGGATATACTTATGTTCAGTACACAATGAAACTACAAGAATTTTTACAAACTGTTTTCCTTTTATACTTCAATGAATATAACTATAATGTAAATAAGCAATGAAATATGGTTACATGTTTAGGGTACATAAAGAAACCAAATAACATTTTTTTTTTTTTTTGCGGTACGTGGGCCTCTCACTGTTGTGGCCTCTCCCGTTGTGGAGCACAGGCTCCGGACGCGCAGGCTCAGCGGCCATGGCTCACGGGCCCAGCCGCTCCGCGGCATGTGGGATCTTCCCGGACCAGGGCACGAACCCGCGTCCCCTGCATCGGCAGGCGGACTCTCAACCACTGCGCCACCAGGGAAGCCCCCAAATAACATTTTTTAAATTTTAGGAAGAAACCTGTTTAGTACTGATTAAAGAGTTGCTTGAGTGAGGTTTGGGTTAAGAAGCGGGGGATGGAGTCACTGGAAACTTTGGTAGTGACCAAGGTTAGCTAGAATGAGCTGGTGAGAAAAATAAGTGAAAAAGTAAATGTGTGAGGTTTACAGACTTCACTTATTGACACCCAATACTTCAAAAATATACGACCATCTAAAACCATAGACAAAGCATTGGGACGGAAGTCTCATTAGCAACCATTTTGAAGTCCTTTGGTTGCAATTATACAGCTCCTTTTAGTGTGAGATGGTGCATGTCATCACTTTTTAAAATTTGATATTCCTATTCAGGTCAATGTCACCTATTCAGGTCAATATTCAGGCAATATTTGTCTACGTCACCTAAAGTTTCTTTTAAAGATTTATCATCTACCATTCATGGTTCTTCCTCTTTTTCGTCAGTGGTTCCTTCTATTTCACTGAGAAGGATTGATTCACCCTCACTATTAGTGGAAACTTCTTCCACCATAATCAATAGTGCCTTTAGACCTCAGCAAACCTACCCTGGGCCTACCTTTGGCCCTCCTTCTTCCAGACCCCTCCTCACAGAGCAGGTAGACTTAGAGTTCAAGAAGATGTAACCACCTAGTGTCTCTGCCCCTCTTTTAGACCAAAGTCAAGGTACCTAAAAAACCCAGAATTCCCTGCCCACATGGACACAAGCTCACTTCCAGGGCCTGCACAGGCCTTTCTCTAGACCAATGCTACAAAAGTTGGATGCTACATGAGGAGTGGCCATGCATAACTCTTTGTTGAGCCTGGGCTTGGGAGAGAGTCAATGGATGGAGCTTTGAAGTGTGGGCCGGAATGTTCATATTCAGGTGGATGAGACCCTCCAGGATGTGATGGAGCTGGTCAGGAGAAGTTTGGGTGAGCTGTGGGCTGGATCTTCTTTTACCCCAGGCTCTGCAAGTGTTTGGAGAGGGCCTGCCAATAATCCTCCAAGTATAAAATCTTACAGCTTCTCAGATTTCTCAAACCATTCCTGACTTGCTTAGAAACTCAGCTCCCCCACCTAATCACTCCCTCTCTCCATTGCCTTCTTCAGATCTTTAGAGACGTCTAGTGCCTTCTGCTATCTCAACATGGTGCTAAATGGCATCCCATGCTGAGTGTAGCTCTCAAGCCATTACAAAAGGTATTTCTCTAGTTATTAAAAAATATTATGCTGTTCTCAAGTAACACAATGGAGCTTTCCAGCATCAACAACACTTCCACAATATTTATTTTGTTATCACACACACAATAGGTCCAGACCTGTGTATGGCCAAGTTTTATATGTTTAATGCATTCACTTTGCTCTATATACTTTATCACCTCCAGCATTTCTTTTAACTGTATGAGCTTTTTAAGTGTATGATAACTCCTTTCTTTATAGTTTTTTTACCTAATTCTCTTTAAAAACGTTTTTACTTAATAATGTCAGGCAGATGATAGCAAGGATACAGAAAGTGGTTTTAAAAGAGGAGCATGAGACACCATCCTGTCAAAACAGAGAAGAGGTGAAAGCAGCTCCCTCTGAATCTTCTTGTCCAGATTTCAATCTAAACAATTTTTGCTAGCCCATGTGTGTAACTTCATTAGCATGGATTTCAACTAAAGTAGTAAGTTTGGGGTAAATATTTTACAAGTAGTTATAGTGAATATTTGAATAGCGAGCATTCACATAGTGAGGGATACCTGTACTTCTCTCTCCGGTTTACTTTCTGTGCTGCCAGAAGACATGTTTCCAACGTAAACGCTATTCTAATCAATATTTCCTTCTTTAAAATCACTAATAGTTCCCCACAATTTATGAAAAAAAATTCTAAATCATTCACATGCCATTCAAAGCCACTCATAACCTGATCTCAACCTACATTTCCAGCCTCATCCTAACCTCCTCCAATTATATCTAAACCACACAAAGCTACTTGTTCAAACACACATATAGGGCTTCCCTGGTGGCCCGGTGGTTGAGAGTCCGCCTGCCGATGCAGGGGGCACGGGTTCGTGCCCCGGTCCGGGAAGATTCCACATGCCGTGGAGTGGCTGGGCCCGTGAGCCATGGCCGCTGAGCCTGCGCGTCCGGAGCCTGTGCTCCGCAACAGGAGAGGCCACAACAGTGAGAGCCCCGCATACCGCAAAAAAAAAAAAAAAAAAAGGTGCTCAGCATCATGAATCATTAGAGAAATGCAAATCAAAACTACAATGAGGTATCACCTCACACCAGTCAGAATGGCCATCATCAAAAATCTAGAAACAATAAATGCTAGAAAGGGTGTCGTGAAAAGCAAACCCTCGTGCAGTGTTGGTGGGAATGTAAATTGTTACAACCAGTATGGAGAACAGTATGGAGGTTGCTTAAAAAACTACAACTAGAACTACCATATAAACCAGCAATCCCACTACTGGGCATATACCCCGAGAAAATCATAATTCAAAAAGAGTCACGTACCACAATGTTCATTGCAGCTCTATTTACAATAGCCAGGTCATGGAAGCAACCTAATTGTCCATCAACAGATGAATGGCTAAAGAAGATGTGGCACATATATACAATGGAATATTACTCAGACATAAAAAGAAACGAAACTGAGTTATTTGTAGTGAGGTGGATGGACCTAGAGACTGTCATACAGAGTGAAGTAAGTCAGAAAGAGAAAAACAAATACCGTATGCTAACGCATATGTATGGAATCTAAAAAAAAAAAAAAAATGGTAGTGTTGAACCTAGTGACAAGGCAGGAAAAAAGACGTAGACATGAGAATGGACTTGAGGAGACTGGTTGTGGAGGGGGAAGCTGGGGGGAAGTGAGAGTAGCATCGACATATATACACGACCAAATGTAAAATAGATAGCTAGTGGGAAGCAGCTGCATAGCACAGGGAGATCAGCTCAGTGCTTTGTGACCACCTAGAGGGGTGGGATAGGGAGGGTGGGAGGGAGGCTCAAGAGGGAGGGGATATGGGGATATATGTGTGCATAAGGCTGATTCACTTTGTTGTACAGCAGAAACTAACACAGTACTGTGAAGCAATTATACTCCAATAAAGATCTATCTTAAAAAATCGTTGCAATGTGCTTCTCCTACAACAAAGGAACCTCTTTGGGTTCTAGGAAAAAGCCCATTCTATACCTAGGAATAATTCTCTCACCTACATACTGGTTGACGTGAAAAGGAGCCAGCTTTTAGTGGGACCTAGAACATGAAAGAGCTCTGACGCAAGTCCAGGCTGTGGGACAAGCAGCCTTATCACTTGGACTGTTCATTCTAGCAGAGCCCATGTTATTGCAAGTGTCTGTAGCAGGAAAAGATGCAGTGTGGAGTTGATGGCAAGGACAACTGGGAGTACTCCAAGGCAGGCTCCTAAAGTTTAACAGCAAGACCATGTCCTATGCAGGCAGGAGTTATTTGCCTTTTAAGGACAGCTCCTAGGGAATTCCTGGGCCCTGGCAGAGATGGAATACTTGACCATGAGACACTAAGTAAACATTCCAGAACTTCTGATCAAGAGCTGAGTTATATTGGAACCAGCAAGTCATAAAATCCCACAGGCCCAGCAGCAATCCATGCTAAGATAAAAATAGTAGATACATCAAGGATTAAGCACTAGCAAAACCAGGGGGCATAAGTAAACTGCAGGACCAAGCATCCCAGACCCCCATGGTTGCGTGCCCTCTATCAGCTCCTATTAATGGACCTATGGGAAGGTGGTGTCTACAAGACCACCAGAATAAGGAAAAAACATTATAAACGTAGTTTATTAAGTTCATTCAGTATTTAAGTGTAAGCCAAATTAAATGATGGCTGCATTATAGCCACACTCAGAAATGACCTTGAAAGACAGTGGAGAAGAAAAATCTTCCTAATGGGCAGAATCTTTAATAATATAATTGGCGTATCCACTTTTTTTTTTTTTTTTTTTTTGCGGTAGGCGGGCCTCTCACTGTTGTGGCCTCTCCCACTGCGGAGCACAGGCTCCGGATGCGCAGGCTCAGCGGTCATGGCTCTCGGGGCCAGCAGCTCCGCGGCATGTGGGATCCTCCCGGACCGGGGCACGAACCCATGTCTCCTGCATCGGCAGGCGGACTCTCAACCACTGCGCCACCAGGGAAGCCCGTGCTTGCCTACTTTTAACAGAAAGATAAGTGGCTTAAGGTGAGAATGTATATGGAATCGACGGCAGTGGCATATGACCTGGCAAGCTAATCAGGAGCCTGAAGAAAGAGACTAGAAGACTGGAGTCAAAAATTTTGGTGTAGAAGCGTAAGAATGTATAGACAAGCGTGAGTGTCATGTCTAAGAATATTTGTATCATGTGTTAACCTCTTCCAGAAAGTATTCACCATTGAAAAGACACTGAATCACCAAGCAGAAATATTGGCCCAGCCAGTTCACCTCGGTCAGTATTTTTCATCAGCCACCCTTGCACTGGCATGCTGAGTCCATGAATCAAGTGGCTACAAAAGCAGAGATGAAGACGAATACATGGACTCCCCTTTCCCAGTGCCTCTGTATTTCTGACCTTTAGAAATAAAGCCTGAAAATGCATCCCCAGTGTGGCACTATTCCTTGAGGAGACCAGCTTACCACTTGGTGGCAAGATGACTCCTACTGGACCACTGTGATCACATGTTTGTTCTGCATCTGCCTCATGAGAATAATAGACTCTATTTCTCTTTCTGTTTCCAAATCTCCTATGAATGCCTTTCATTGAAAGAGTCTAACCGGGAATCAGTTCAGGAAGGGAAAGTGGGAACTGTAGTTCCTACCTTCTCTTCTATAATGTAAAGGGCACCTTACAGGGAGGTGGCCATGAGGCCAAGTTAACACCAGACCCTTGGAGCGTGGTCCATCCCTTGTCAACCTGGCATTTATACATACCCCTGCTGCTCATAATTAAACTTCTGAGTTGAGATAATAACAATATGTACAGATGAGAATGCTCATGGCTGTCTTTCTAACAATTTTAAGTATGGTATGAGTATCAATGAAGAAAAAAAAGAAGAATTTGACCAAGGGACAATAAACAATTTATCTATTGTTGAGAGAGTTGTAGACATTCTCTTTTTGTCATGTTTAAATAAGTCGGACATCTTTAGGAGAGTTAGGAGAGCATAGTGAAAAGCATGGACTCAGAAGCCATATTGTTTGAGCTTAATCTTATCTCTCATCCTTTCTAGTTTGTGACATTGGGCAAGTTACTTAGTCTCTTGATACCTAACTCTCCTTCTCTATAAAATGTTAAAACACCTAGATCAGTGCCTATCATACAGTGAATACTCTAAGTTTGGTTGTGATTATTCCCATCTTTAAGAAAGTTTGTGGCTGTGCTTGCAGGCAAAAGAATGACCAAATGACCTCTCATAATCTCTTAATGCAGAGTTTCTGTTCTGTTCTATTGCTGAACTAGCCCAGCCCTAATAGTTTCCCCACCTCTCCCACCTCATCCTCACCTTCACGATCCTCTGCATGGACAGCATGCTCGTAGAAGTGTATGGGCAGCATCACTGGTTCATGCTGTCCTCTGCCGTCATCACTGTAACATCCACTGCCATCAATCAGTCCATCTGGTCAAGTCACCTTCTAATTAACCTACCATAGTCTCTTTTTTTTCTCCCATTTCAAAAAAACAATTTCCATGCCTCTTCTGGTTTTTGAGGTTCCTTCTTAAGTCTTCTTCCAAGACAGTACCCCTGGTTTTGTCCAGGGAAGAATAACGTCAAGCATACTCGTGGGATGGAAATTTCAAAGGCTCAAATGTAATGCCAGCATTCTAATTTGGAACCCAGAGGTCAGGAGTTCCATAGTTAGTGTACACTCAGCACTTTGCTCCCTTGCATTACTGGTGCACATCAGATCATAAACTCTTTTAAGGACACAACTTGTGTTTTATTCACCTTTGTAACTTTCCTAGTATCTGGCACAATGTTTTGCTCAATAAAGGATTGGTAAATGAAAATAAATAGAATAAAATGGAACTTAACATTCTTGGAAACTCATGAGCAGTTTAATTGCCTAGCAATTAAAGGTTATTTTCTTTTTATTTGAATAACATTTATTAATATAGAAAAATTGTAAATATAATAAAATTATAATACCACAATCCAGAGATAGTCACTGTTGTTACTTTTCACTTCATTCTAATATTCTTGATACATTTTTTACTTAGATATTAATTTTTTTTTGTATGCTGTAGAGGCTTTTTTTAACTGAATTTATTCTCTATTATTTACCTTAAGAAATAATACTGGATACATCAGATCGAACTTTAATTTGGTAAAGGTTAATCGTCAAAACCTACTGTGAACCTTCTACAATTGGACAAATGTCAGATGAATTCTATTTTTTATTTAGAAACAGACAAGAACATAAATAGTATTCATTCACTTACTCATTTATTTGTTTACTTTCAACAAATAGTTACAGGGCCTCTTCCTTATGCCAGACACAGTTATGTGCATTGAGGATATAACAGTAAGCAAAACAGACAAAAAATGTCTGCCCTTATAGCCATCACATTGGGGAGAGACAGAAGTAAAAAAAAAAAAAGATATATGTCACAGACAGTGTCAAGCAGTTATAACCGCTATAACTAGCGTTATAGTCAATTAACAAGTAGTTATAAACGTTTTAAACGTAGAAAAAAATAAAGCAAGAAAGTTGTATAAGAAGTGCTTGCCTAGCTATGTCCTGTCCATTTTAAATATCCTGAGGAGAGAATATCTAAGCAAAGACTTGAAAGAAGTGAAGGAGTAATGCAGATACTGAGATAAGACTTTTCCAGGCAGATATAAAATTAAATGTAAAGCAGAACTTGGACTAGAGTGAGGCAAGTGAGGCGCCTAGTTTGCAAAATTTAAGGAAGCACCCGTTCTCAGCTCAAGCAAATACAGTTGATCCTGGAAAGGCCCTCAGGCAAACTGTATCTGGCAAGTTTCAGGAATAGAAAGGTGCTCAGTGCGCCCGGTGAGAGGAGACCAACGTGGAGAGCAGCTCACTGAGGTAGGAGGTGTAAGGATGCCACCGTAAAACCTCCTAAGCATTGGCAGGATGTTGACTTTGGTCTGAGTAAGATGGGCAGCCATTGTAGGGTTTTGAGATGAGAAGTGTTGTAATATAATTTTAAAAAGAAAAAAGAGGAATAAACATATAAGAGAATGAGATGAAACTGCCATTATTGGCAGATAATATAATTAACTTAGAAAACCAAAAAAAATCAACAGAAAAAAATGTTAGAAAAATCAGAGATAAGCATGGTTGCTACATTTGAGACCAACTTATGAAACCAGTTGTATTCCTCTATGATGAAATGACTTATAAGAGCATATTTTTTTAAAACCTGTACAATATCTAGGCACTAATTGAGCAAAACTATGCATGGTTTATATGGAAAAAAATTTTAAACTTTATTAAAGTCATAAAGATTGGAATAAATTGAGATGTGTCTTAGGCTCAGAATTAGTATTTAGAGATATCAACTATATCCAAAGAAATCAACAAATTTAATACCAAAAATTCAGTAGTGTTTCCTCTATCAGTAATAACCAATTTGAAAATATAATAGAAATTAAAATACTCCATAAATAGCAACAAATCTTATCAACAGCTTTATAAAAATTGATAAAGACTTCAAGAAATATTTTAAACTCTATTAAAATATGTAAAAGAAAATTTACAAAGTGTAGCAATATACCACAGTAATGAGTGTGACTAGTTAGCATAACCAACATGTTACTTTTCCCCCAAATTAATTTATAAATCTAATGCTATTCCAACCAAAATTCCAAACAAACTTATTCCAAAACTTGGATGAAAATATAAAGATACATGAATAGTTCTTTGTTTTTAAAATGAACAGGAAAGAGAGAAGCTTATTTGGCCAGACATGAAGACTTATAATAAACCCATAGAAATGGTTAGGGTGTAGTACATAAGAACAAATAAATAAACCAATAAAACATAATACAGAGTCCAAAACAGATCTATGTAAATATGGGAAACTGATTTATCATTGAGGTGGTGCTCACTAGCTGATGGGAAAAGTTGAATTGTTGAATATATAGGATTGGATAAAATGGCTCATTATTTGAAAACAGTTGGACTGGATTTCTACCTCACACCATATATAAAAGCACATAGGGATTTAGCCCAATCCTGAAAGGGAAAACTATAAAGCTAACAGAAGAAAATGTATGGGAACATTTTTATGATTTTGAAATGAGAAGAACTTCTTAAGTCCCAAAAACACAAACCATAAGGTGAAAAAATTATACAGGAATTAAGAATGTCTATTAAATAAAAGACATCATTGACAAAATTACCCCATGCAGCCTTATTGGAATAGATACCTACAATGTGAACAAGTAACATAAGGTTAATATCTAGAATATTCAAAGAATTCCTATAAACGTACAATAAAAAGAACCGTGAGATATTGGGTAGGCCAAAAAGTGCCTTCAGCTTTTTAAGTAAAAAGAAAAGACACATTTTTCATTTTCACCAAGAACTTTATTGAACACCGTATTCACCCTTTTGTTCCACTGCCTTCTGCCATTTTTCAGGCAACTTCATAATTCCATCTTCCCAAAACTTTTTATCTTTTTGATCAAAGAACTGTTCCAGGTGCCTTTTACAGTCTTCCAGGGAATTGAAATTTTTTCCATTAAGAGAATTTTGTAAAGACCAAAATCAATGGAAATCCAAAGGTGCAATGTCTGGTAAATATGGTGGATGAATCAGAACTTCCCAGCCACGCAGTTAACAGTTTTTGCCTTGTCATCAAAGGAACATGCAGTTTTGCGTTATCTTGATGCAAGATTATGTGTTTTCTGTTGACTAATTCTGGACGCTTTTCATCGAGTGCTGCTTTCAGTTGGTCTGACTGGGAGCAGTACTTGTTGGAATTAATCATTTGGTTTTCTGGAAGGAGCTCATAACAGAGGACTCCCTTTCAATCCCACCATTTATACAACATCACCTTCTTTGGATGAAGACTGGACTTTGGCATGGTTGGTGGTGGTTCATTTCGCTTGCCCCATGATCTCTTCCATTCCACATTATTGTACAGTATCCACTTTTCATCATCCGTCACAATTTGTTTTAAAAACAGAAAGTTTTCATTATGTTTCAGTAGGGAATCACATATGGAAATATGGTCAAGAAGGTTTTTCTCGCTTAACTTATGTGGAACCCAAACATCAAAGCAATGAACATAACCAAGATGGTGCAAATGATTTTCAACACTTGACTTGGATATCTTGAGTATGTTGGCTATCTCCCGCATGGTATGACATTGATTGTTCTCAGTTATTGTTTTAATTTGATCGCTATCAACTTCAACTGGTCTGCCCAACCGAGGAGCATCGTCCAGTGAGAAATCTCCAGCACGAAACTTCGCAAACCACTTTTGACACATTCAATCAGTCACAGCACCTTCTCCATACACCGCACAAATCTTCTTGTGCGTTTCAGTTGTGTTTTTACCTTTCTTGAAATAATAAAGCATAATATGCTGAAAATATTGCTTTGTTTCTTCCATCTTCAATATTAAAATGGCTACACAAAAATTCACCAATTTTGATAAGCCTTTTTTTAAATGCACACTGATATGACAGCTGTCACATACAATCTAACAAAATTGTTTCAAATGAAGTTAAAGACAACTATGTGCTACTAGAACCAGCTTATGGAAAAAAATGAACCAACGTTTTGGCCCACCCAATATGATGTACCTTGTATTTATGCAAACTTGAAACACATATAAACATAAAACAACATTCATTTTTCAAAGAACCATACATCTTTAGGGGCATTAGAGTGAATGCCCATACTGGGAAGATGAGAATGGAAAGAAGGGTGATAAAGCAGAAAAGACTAAAAAGAAATAAAATAAGAGCAAAGCATTGCAACTAATGACAACATTGAACTATTTGGGAAATACGATTAACTCAGTGCTTTATCCATGAGGTCTAGAGGGAAGAAAATAATTTAAATAAAAATGTAGATAAAATCGGGGGGAGACTAGATCATCTATAAAGTCAGTTCTCTAATATTCTGGTTTTCTATGATAAATGAGATCCTTCTGCACTGTGTAAGCCTTGAGAGACCATTTGTATCATTTTCCATTAATGGGATGAAGCCAAACACCTGCAAATCCAGTAAATTCAGACAAAGTAGGCTCAAGGGAGCTAGTTTCCCATCATCTGTCAACAAGGACATCAAAGAGAAGGTGGAAAATCAAAATCATCTGTCTCCAGGCTGCAAGCCCTGGCTATGACTCCCCAGACACCAATCACAGCAATTCTCAGTGTTCCTATAACCCTCAGCATCTGTTAATTGTTTGGGACTCCATATTCTACCCTGGAGGCCTATTGGTGTTTCCAGTTGAGTTAAGGAGAGAACTAAAAGGATAGACCAGTAAGAAAAATTATGGAGTCCCTGAGCAAATATTCCGTCTCAAGAATCCACAGTGTGGTGTGCAAAAACTGAGTTTTTATAGATGATTTTAATCCAATAGGGTTTAATTAGGACCCCAGAAAGGTGCTCATGGGAAGATGGAATTCTACTCAGTATGATAAAAACAAAGTATCCTTAACAACTGGAAGGGACAACAGTGAAATTGGCAACCACAGGATTTAGTTAGGGTCCTATTCTTGTGCACCTTTCCGGTAGAATCAAATAGGCTTAGAAATGGTACGAAGGGAATCTATCACGGGGAGGCTTTCTGGACGACAAGTCTCTTTAAGAGCCCTTTCTAACATGGAGGTTCCATGATTCCCTGCTGTGTGTTTTCTGTGCTTGTGTGTGTGCACGCACACTCAGAGACCATAGACTCTTGCAAGGATGTCGAATAAAACTACAAACAGAGCTCACCTTTATAGAGCTCTTTCTAGCTCTATAAAGCTCTGGAGGATTTTTTTGGTTTGTTTGTTTTTATAATCCGTATAGAAAAATGTATTCACCGTCCAACACTTTTCAGCAAAAAAGCTATATTCAGAGTGTACACTGCTGCTACAAAAACAAACAGAAAAATACTGGAAAAGGATGAAAAGTAAGTGTGATTTGCCGACCCTATTTCACTGCGCTCAAAACCAGGCATGCAGTTTCCATTAGCTCCAGAATAAAAGGAAATGAGACTGGGACTGAAATAAAACTACATGCGATGAATATTAACATCGGCGAAATTCACTTGTATGTTCACCCAACAAAAAATCACTTCCTCCCAGTTGTGTGGGATCCACCAGAGAAGCCTCAGGATATGAATGTTAAAGAGTGCAGACCAGAACAGGAAATATTCCCTTGGTAGATTAATAAACCTAACAAATTGACTCCAAGGTTATTGGTTATTTCTGGAGGTGATCGCATACTGGTCCCTGTGTGCCTTAGCTTCTAAATGAAGAGGAATGTGAGACTGAATGTGTTACTTATTATATGTCCTTTATAGTTTATGTATATGTGTGTAAACAGCATACTGCTCTCTTAATTGAGTGTTGGGTTAAGCATGTCAACAAATATGTATGTCATCTTTATAAAATCCTTAGCTAGAAACAATTTGGGGTATTGCTATGGATACAATCCGAAACTTCCCTGATATTTAGAATCAGTACTGTGGTGCGCAAAGAGAGACAAGCAACACCCATTAGGTCCAAGATTCTGTTTGGAAAAGACTTACATCTATCTCAGGAGGTGCTATGCCCTCTATTAGTAACTCCATAGTCCTTGAGTCCAGCGGGCAGATACCAGGTAGCATTCTGCAATTAGATTCTTGCCTTTCTTTTCTGAGTTTCCTTAGCACTTCTCTGAATCAGCAAAGCTTAGTCAATCTGCAGACTCATGAATATGAAAATTACTAATTTTAAAATTGTTTGTTACACAGTCAGACAATTCATACCTTAGATACTTTGTACTTTCTACATATTCAAAACTTCCCCAAACACAACATCTCTTTGAAAGATGGTTGCTGAGAGTTCTGTATAATTGTTGCAGCTACATACTATACCAGAGTAGCTATCTTTGGTGACAGAGAAATCCTTCTCCTACCCTCCAAAAACTCCTTCAAAAGTTAAACGAGGGTTCCCCTGGTGGCACGGTGGTTGAGAGTCTGCCTGCCGATGCAGGGGACACGGGTTTGTGCCCCGGTCCGGGAAGATCCCGCGGAGCGGTTAGGCCCGTGAGCCATGGCCGCTGAGCCTGCGCGTCCAGAGCCTGTGCTCCACAACGGGAGAGGCCACAACAGTGAGAGACCCGCAAACCGCAAAAAAAAAAAAAAAAGTTAAACGAGGTCCCTCCAGCCCATATTCCCATGAGGATGAAAGAAAGAAGAAAGGAGAATGCAACTGCTTTGTTAAAAGTTAAAAGAGCATGGTAGTCCCTGGGACTGTGTCCTATTCTATGATACTTATGTCTTGACAGTTTTGTATAGTCATAAGAATTGGAACCCTATAGGCATTAATTTTCTGCATGTGTCTGTTAGTGGAGAGAAAGCACAATCTCCCCTTCATAAATGAGACCTCTTGCAAATCTAGTCTAAACAAAATGAGATAAAAGTCTTCATAACTTCATCACCAATAGTCAACATAAAAATATGAAGGCTGGGGGGCTATTGTAAGAAGCAAGTGGAAATGTCACTCATTAGGGTGACCTCTGAGGACAGCATGGAAATTATAGCGAGGTTGGAGTCTTGGGGAGAGAAAATAGCTCACTGTAGATTAAAATCTATGCTCAATATCAAAACTACATGTGTTTACCTACTACCACCAAAACTTGGTGGACCGGGAAATTAGATCTAGAAGAAAGCAGTGATGTTGCTTTCAAACAGATAGATTAGGTGAATCTCTTCACCTCCTTGAGCTACAGTATCTTCAACTGTAGTTTAGGGATAATAACCTTATCAATATCAGACCGACAATTGAAGCAAATGAGATTTTAGAAGACAGATTTGAAAACTGAAAGGAACTCTACAAATTAAATGAAACAGGATAGTAATGATTAGGACATTTTATATCGTATCTATTCCAACACAGTTCTATACTGAAACTCATAGTTCTGTATTTAAATGCTAACTTAGTATTTTGAGGGAAAAAAAAATCTTATTGGAAAAATAAATAAAAATAAACAAATAAAAATGAAAACACATATATTAAAAAGAGGAATCAACCTATGCTATCAAATAGTTGAAATGTACTTGGTGGGACTGGTTGTCTCTGATCTCCACCTTATGTGGGTCAATCCGTAAACAGTGTAAGACAGTGCCTGTAAACCAATGCCATAAGATTCAACTTTGTTTCACTCCCATTTCAAGTGTAATTCAAGTGCCTTTCAACAAAGATTTATTCTGAAGCCAGCTCTTTCACATCCCCTTAAGTTAGTGTATTTTATTTGCATGAAAATCCAAACTGACTTGATGTTGATATCCAGCCACTCCATGAGTAGGAGACAGAAAAGATCTGTTATGTGTAAAAATTGCCAAAGGGGAAACAGACATAATTTTTGAGATTTAGCTGTAAACAGCACTCTTTTTCCATTATCAGATTGTCATTAGAATTTCCAAAGAGCTGCTGAAGGACCAGCCTGTATCCAGTTTAGATTCCAAACTTTCACCCTGCTTGACATCATTCTCGGAGTATATGCTCTGCCCACCCCACCCCTCCCCAAAAAGAAAAAAATGTCATCAGCTGCCACCAATGAAGGAAACATATTAATAACAGTGTATGGAGTGTTCCACACAATCACATCATTTAAAAGATTTGGGGTCCTCCCAAGTAAATTCTCTGTCAATGGTTATCCGGCTTTCTGCTTTGTTGGAATCTAGTTCCTCAATTCCATTGTTTGGGTATATAATAATGTGAGAGTTTGGTTTTACAATGTATAAAGAAAAGGCTAGGATTTGTTTATAAACTATAAGTATATATTTATACTTGCATTATAAACTATGCTTGTTCAATAGCACAAATATTCCTCAAGATTCCAAGCTATAGATCAGACCGTGGCTATACGATATTGAGAAAAAGCCAGAAAGAACAGAAATGGAGTCCCAGATAATAGAAATAAACATTTATTGAGAGATTAGCACATGCAAGTACTTAATCGGATGATTTGTCTGCATCTGCCCAGACAATCCTCATAATTATGCTCTAAGGTGGAAGTCATCCCCATTTTGTTAGGACAAAAGAGGCTCAGAGAGGCTGTGTCTACTGTCCAAGGTCACACAGCCATTAAATGGGAAAACTGGTATCTAAAATGCGGTTTCTTTTTCCCTTCAAATCTCACTTTCCTTCCATTGAACTCTCTACCCTCAATGATCAGCAGTCCAGGTTCAATGATATAGCAGTCAGAGGTCCCATCAGATAACCAAAAAGAGAAATAGGTAGGAAAAAAAAATCCTGTAAATTGGCACTTTGAATACTTGGGGAAAGAATTTTCTTTGTTAGAAAGTTACTACAACTGGTGACTTCAACTAGGCAAAGTGAGAATGTGACGATTTGAGTAAAAGAAGAGAAGCTTAACAGTTGTTAAGAAGGACACAGTCTCTTGGATCTGGAATAGATAATGGCAATGGAAGGAGAGGAACACAGAAGAGAGAGGGAGCTAGACCACTCCGCAGTGTCCACAGCCTATCAAGAAATGCTGTCCGTGAGAAATCGCCAGTGGCAAATTGTCCAGAAGATTTTTCGTAACAGGGATCTGCCTAAGTTCAGTGTTCAAGTGATTCACTGTGTAACTCTACGAAAGCATCCTTTATCTTCCGGTAATTATCTACTCCACACTCTACTCACAACACTTGTATGAGAGGTATCTGAAAAGAAAACGAGAGGCTATTCCACATCTGTATGAGAAAAGGCTGGTGAGAGATGAGTAAGACATAGGGTTCAGAGAGCACTGGAAATTAGAAGCAGAGATGTCCATGTGATTGTGAGGAGGTCACTGTACATTCCAAGGATATGGAAGAGGGAATGAGTTAGTTTATAAAAAAGTCAAGGACATTACACACCTGAATTATATTCAATCAGCTAAATTCTATTTGTCCTGACGTCAGTTTTCTCAGCCTATCAGCGGTGTGTTAGTAAAGGAAATGCCTAGAAAGTTAGTGACATCATAGCTTTCAATACCCTTTCAATAGCTTCTGACACATGGTTGTGATTGGCAAATGGTAGCAAATTCCTCTCCCACACACCCAGTATTCCTGTTGATGTAACCTTCTGCTCTCCTATGTCCTTTTACTCCCAGGGAACCATAAAGAAATTAAAAGAAACTTTTGAGATAAGAAGTTGGGGATCCATGGTCTAGGAAATCTGGAGTTTCGTCAAGTGTTGTGCTACCTACCATCAACGGTACTTCTATCGCATAAGTTACAGCCCCTTTGCAAAGGGTCACCCAAATCACTCTTTCTGCCAGATTGCCTTAGAGCATCATATTCTCCTCCCTATAAACCTCTGAACACATAAGGATTTCTGGCCACCAAGCTTACTTATAGAACACCTGATATAACAATAATAATAGATTGGAAGAAAAAAGAAATATCTAGGTTGCTCTTCTAACAATGCCAAGAATACTTTCTCCAGTAGTCCTAATGAAATTGTTACTCATCCTCTTGAACATATCCAGTGACAAGAACATTACAGAAGGAAATTCTATCTTTGAATAATATGAACCATTAGAAAATATCTCCTTATACTGAGACTAAATTATACTTCTGGTCCTAGATTGGCTCCAGCATCTGGAACAGCATAGGTGGTATTCTTCCATCTGTCTGTTCTTCAATGATTTGATGACAGCTCTCATGTCACTCCCTAAGTCATACTAAATGTACTCAGTTCTTTCAATCATTTCCAGATGGTGTGTCATACAGGGAACCACTTCTGGGTCCATTCCATGGGCCAATGTTCCTCGTAAATGTGTGGTGTGCAGAAGGGAAACCTATG
This sequence comes from Phocoena phocoena, assembly GCF_963924675.1. Taxonomy (NCBI): domain Eukaryota; kingdom Metazoa; phylum Chordata; class Mammalia; order Artiodactyla; family Phocoenidae; genus Phocoena; species Phocoena phocoena. The sequence goes on from NC_089235.1 coordinate 61,703,049, forward strand.
CTCCAGATGTGTTCTTAACTGGGCAATATTCATTGGTACTTTTCTGAAAATTGGTCCTTTAATAAAGCAAACTAAGATGACTTTAGCCTTTCATGGCATTATATCAAACTCAAATCATACAGAGGTTGCCATTGCCTTGTTATTCAAACTGATTTTTTCTGATGTATTTAACCCTATGTTGCCTTACCTACATTTTTCACCCGTTTGAAAAGTTTAACATAACTTGTACAATAATATGTCCCATTTGATAATATTGTGGTACCGGGACCTATGTCATAACATTTGTAATCCTGGGGTAATGTAAAAGGGTCAAAGATTATATAACTAGTAGAATTTTTCAAGTCATGTGCAATAGTATTTTTAGACTCATGGCTTCAACCATGTCATAAAGGTCACAGGGCTCAAGCACAACTCAGAGAGAAAAATTTTTACAAAGATTTTATATGTCTTGTTAGTATCATATATCGCTGATTCTATGCTCAACTTTTCCTTCTTGTCTACCATGATTATTCCCTTAACAAAAGCACTATCTTATCCAGGAATTTTATCTCTTCCTTAGAGACTCTTGTTGAATACCATGAGTCTGGTAGTAAGTTTGGAAGATCCCAAGTTAACTGAATTTTCTGTATTCTGTACTCTAGGAAGTTGTTCCTTATATCAGAAGGATATTAGAGAAAAGGCCATAGTATTGTTAAGAAAATAACTGGGAAAAATAGAAAAGACTATTATTCAAATACATTATAACACACGGACTAGAAAACAGTATTAGGTAGTGAGAGAAGAGAGAAAGATGAGCTTCTGTGAGTTTGCTTCTAAGACTGCTTTAATATTCAACCTCTGTATAAACATGAATACCAGACCTCTGAGTCACTGGGCCTCTTTTCACAACACTATGCTTCTTTTTATATCATCTCAAAATAAGCCCCACCTCTGTCATAAATGTTAGAATAACTTCCACTGTAACGCTTCCAAGTAATCATCTAGATTCTGCTTAAAAGACCTCACGGTAGGAAACTCACAGATGTTAAGTCGGCCCAGCCCATCACTGAAAAGCTCAAACCTCATACTCTTAGAAAGCTATTGGTTTATTGTTAAACTCAGAAAGTAAAATATAGAACTGGGTCTCGTCCTCACAACCACCACAGAGATTACATGTCCATATGAACGAAGACTAAGAGAGAACGGGGACCAACGACAGGAGCAGTGGAGCCATATATGAAATGATTTTAAGAGTTCTATTTAGAATCAATAATGTTGATTATGGAAGAGGAAGAATGGTATTCTTTTTATTAAAGCAAAACTCTATCTCACTGCATTTCCAGTGCCTAAAACTCTACCTACCACATAACATGTAATAAACATTTTGCAGAGTGAATGAATGTAAGCTCTTCCCGTTAATATTACATCAAACCACTGAGACTTTACACAACAGGTATATTTCCTCTTCCACAAAACAGGTAGCATGTTCTCTGAGGACTTCCTTTGCCCAGGATGAGCTTTTCTTATTCCTTCAAAAGGTGCTAAAATAATATATATTATTAACCCCTTTTATTGATTGCCCTCTCCAATAGTATGTGTCAATCAGAAGGCAATATTTCAGGTGGGGTCTGGCCAAGGTAGGTGTTGGGAAGGGGAGGGTAAGGGTACTTGCCATAAAGAGAAACCAAATTTTTTCCACCCTTTGCCTGACTTGCTTTCTCAGAACCTTCTGATGGCATTTCATAGTATCATCCCTCCAGATGAATTCTCCACATTCTTTTTCCACCCCCAAAACAGTCACATGAAGACATTTTACCCCCTCCCTCTCCTCTGTCATGGAGTTGGATGTTCTTTCCAGATTCTTACAGGGTCACAGGCTCCCTCACTCGCTCAATTCTTTCCTCTGATCTCCACTTCAAATGTTCTATGATGCAAAAGCACATGAGAAAATGGGAACTGCCATTCAAGCACAGATTTTAACTGTTTGCTCTTTCATGTTTAACATCTTTTTTGACCCTTGGAGAAGAGTATAATGCACGGCCTCTTATGTATCTCCAAAATGAATTTAGCAAATTAATCCTTGGGAGACCTACCATTTTTCTCCCCTTTAGAATGAAATACAGCTTAACGCTTGAGTTATGTATCTAAGAATGTGGTTTAGCAAGACAAAAATGAAAAGAGAAACACTCTAAGCTTAATTTTAAACTACAAAAGCATGGCACCCTCAGTATCTGTGGGTAAACTCTAGAATGACAGCTTTAATTAACTTGGAATTTCACCAAGACGTAAATTTCCTCCTACCTATTTTTAAAGACAAGAATATTGATTTTGGATCAGCAACAAATTCCTGTAATATCTGTCCTTAGTAGAAAGCCAAGACAATTCTAGCCCATTTCTTTTCGTCTTGGAAACGTTATGCCAAAACCATCATTTTGTTGGCTGCATACATTTGATTTATATTCAATGAGAGTTGTAAAAGGCTTTTATAGAGGAGACAGCTGAATGACATTTTCCTATAAATCACGACCATTTTTACTGCCACAAAGTTCTAGGGTTGAACTTCAAATATAACCTGACTGTAAACTCTGTGGATGGAACCGCATTCTTGCTGAATGAGAAACACGTTTCCCCTTCCACCGTGAGTGACTGCACATTCCGATCCATCTCTGGCAGATTTTGAGAGCATCACAGAAACCCAGGGAACCGTGCTCGGCTCTGATGTAGCAGCCCATGAAATGCAGGTCACCCAGGCCACCTCCGGATACAGCTACGCTTTCAGCTTCGTGAATCACTCAGATTGGTACAGAGACTGGGTGTTAAGCTGAAATACATGAGGCATTAAACGTAACAAGAGGGAGAGGAAGCCAATTTTGGCAAACATCAGTATTGTGGATCAGAAATACAACCCTAGAGAAAGGAATCACATTTCACTCAATATGAATCTTCATTAGAACTTCTTCTGGCCATGGAAATGTCATCTTTGTGCACAATTCTTCTAAACCCTCCAGTGATCACACCTGTTCAAGTCAAAGGTAACTCACTTTTGTGAGAAAGATGTGCAGAGCAGGTGAGGGAGAAGGGTACCAGGGATTAGAACCTCTGAATTTTCTTTCAACCTGTCTTTGTGAAAAGAACTTGGGTTTAGAAAAGAGAAGCATGGCTTGTATGATATTGGAAAATATATGAAATCTCTCGGTGCCTAGATTCCTTATCTATATAAAACGTTTGTTCTATTAAAAATATAGATGGAAGAAATGTCGCTGTGTTTTTCCCCCCTAAGTCAAATTAAATCCAATTTGAGTAGCCACTTAACTAAGATTAGCAAAACTTCAGTATCACTTTTGGAATTTCTCTACCTCGCTCTTTGTCAGCAGTAGAACCCAGACTTATGAAGTACAAGATGAATGTAACAGAAGCCTTTGGTCTTCAGCCCAAAGTGGTAACCCCCGTAACTGCTTCTTTCCCAAGACTGTCATCCATTCAAACATACATAGCTTTGTGGGCAGTGCCATGTGCTTCAGGGCGCCTTCAGATACAGAGATCTTCACCTAGGTTCCCAAGGGCCTGCAGCTTGGTGCCTAGTCTCTCCTGGCACCAGCAGAATCCCCTCCCCCCATCAAAGATCTTCCTACCTTCATTGCATTATTATGGGCAGGAATACTCCAAATCCTTTACCCTTTGTCCACCTTTGCCATCTGATGAAACTACTGACCTGGCTTCGACCAGACTCTATTTCAACCCAGGAAAACCACAGCCGGCATCCCCATTTCGTCTCACAACGCAGCCACATCGTATTGAAAACTCTGGGCATGCACAAACCCAGGTTTGCACGCATGCCTGGGTGAGTGCGCGTGCACAAACACACACACACACACACACACACACACACACACACACACACATACACAGAATTCAATGGCCCTTGAGAATAGGAGCATTCAGACCAGCTGAATTTTCCTGGAAGAAATGATAGAGAGGAAGAGGATTTCATTTTATTTTTTGGTGAATCCATAGCAAGAGTGTGTGCTTTTGTAGGGTGGGGGAGAGTGGGGGGGAGGGGAGGGGGCAATTACATTTTATTCATTATACAAAATATGGGGAAATCTCAGCTACTCCCTTGGTATCAATCACCAGTTAAACACGTTCCGTAGCGAGACCTGCCATCTGTTTCTCTCTCCCGAGCTCCATCTCTGTGTGTTCAACCCAAGCTCCTCTTGGCAACACATCAAAAGCCAAACTCATCATCTCTACTCCACTCCACCAACCTGCCCTTTCTCCCGTGTCACATACATCTGTGAATGGCACCAGCATCATCCAGCCAGAAACATAGGTAGCATCCTTGAGTCCTCCCCTTTTCTCAGTCCGTGTACAATCAACCACAAGACCTGCTCACTTTACAAGCTTAAATTAGCTTAAATCTGTTCACCCCTCTTCTACCACTCCAGGTCAGCCCACCATCATTTATTTCCTGGGCTGCTACTATAGCATCTGAACTGGTCTTCCTATTCCCAATGTTGTTCTGGGCTTGTTCCCATCCAGACCACATTATAGCCAAAATGGTCTCTCTAAACTGTAAATAGTTGCAGGGTGCCCATTGTAATCTCTCTGTAATGCTTTTAGTCTGATTTTAAAATAGCTCCTCTACTTGCTTTTGGTTACCTTTTCTCCCACTATATCCTTTTCCATTTGAACTTTATAGAACAAGCTAAGATACTGTAGCAAATATTAAGTAGACCAAAATATAATAGTTCAGGGCTTCCCTGGTGGCGCAGTGGTTGAGAGTCCGCCTGCCGAGACAAGGGACATGGGTTCGTGCCCCGGTCCGGGAAGATCCCACATGCCGCGGAGCGGCTGGGCCTGTGAGCCATGGCCGCTGAGCCTGCGAGTCCGGAGCCTGTGTTCTGCAACGGGAGAGGCCACAACAGTGAGAGGCCTGTGTAAGGCAAAAAAATTTTTTAATAAAAAAGTAATAGTTCAATACAATAAAAGCTCTTCCTCCACCATCCCCAAACAGTCCTGAGTAGGTATCAGTTCTCTGAAGATGATTCTGCTCCAAGCTGTTATTCAGGGACCCCGGTTGCTTCCATCTGTGGCTCTGCTATCGCCTAGGGTCCACTCCATATCTGAAGCCAGACAGATCAAGGTGAAAGGGCATGGTGGGCAGTATAGAAGGATTAATGGACCAAGCCTGGAAATGGAAGCTAACATTTCCACTCACATTATACTTAGCCATACCCAACTGCAAAGGAGGCTAAGTGTCCAAGAAGGGTGCATGGATTTTGCGGATGGCCAGTACCTTTAAGTTAACAGACAAAGAAAAGGATTCTTTACCACTCTTGCAATTTTTTTAAAAAAGTTTACCTAAGAGCAATAGCTTCTCAGGTGTCTGAGTGGCAAAGGGTGATAGTGTAATTAAGAACATGGACTTTGGAGTCAGACTTAAGTTTAAATCCTGGCTCTGGTGCTTACTGTCTTGGGTGATTTAGAAGAAACTACTTAACATCCATGAGCTTCAGTTTGTTCATCTATAAAATGGAAATTATAATAAGGTATGAACTTTTTGTAAGGGGTAAAGGAAATATTTAAATCAACTAGCTCAGTACCTGTCAAAAGCAGTCTCACTAAATGAAAGTTATTACCATTAGAGTTACTGACTGAGTGAAATGGAAACTAGAAAGAGAGATTAGAAAGAAAGACTTTAGAATCAAGTGGATTCTGCTTTGTGACATTTGGCAAATTATTTAACATTACTTAAATTATTATCTAGACCTTTATTTTTTCATCTATAAAATGATCATAATTCCTTATAGCTCATAGAATAATGTGGGAATTGAATGAAATATGAACATAAAGTCTTTTATATTATGTTCCACACATAAGAAGCCCTGTACACAATAATTATGATGACAGCTATGATTAAAGAAGGAAACAGTGTCCAGAAGAAGAAATCATTTACATGGGAAAAATATTTTTCCCTTTCTAGAGAGAATAACTGACAATTTAAAACTCTTCCCTCCCTCTTTCAACTCCTGTTAATATTGTTAAAATTTTCAAACCACAAAACTCAAGTATGCAAAAAATGTAAGTATTTTTCCTAGCTTCTGTTCAAAACTCTTACGGCACCTAGAGCAGATTGGATTTTGCAATTTCTAGGGAAATTCAGTCACTTAAGGGTTTTCTCAGTCAATTCTAAGTAAACTCAGTGTATGGTTCCACACCTGCCCCACATTATGGTGACCTCCAAGAATCAAAGGTGATTTAGTATCCAGAGTAAGACAACTGGTTCTTGGTCACTAGCTGCCCCTGCTGACTTTCACTGAGGTTTACAAAGCCCTGTTTGAGCCAGGGTTTCCCTTAGACTTCCTTGGATGTCTGTGGTCCCCTTTGCTGTCACTTATGTCTCATCCCTGTCTTCCAGCCACTTCTTGCATGCACTCCCACGCTTCCATCCACCGCTGCTATGGCTGCATGACCACATGCCACAGCTGGATTTTCTACCACAATATTTTGTAACTACAGACAATTGAGTAAGACTATCTCATCTCTCTCTGCCCCACTCCCCATGAAGACACTTGTCCTCAACTGTTTCTGTGTCATAATCACTTGGAAAAATATCTGCAAGGCTGCTGGTTCCCAGGGTTCAAAGGGCGAAATCCAGGCATTGTCCCCTTTATTTGAAGATGCCCCCATATTACATGGAGGGTGGAGATAAATCTCCTCCCTCTTGGGGGCTTATGACTAATCCCAAGAGAAGGGAAGGAGTAGAGCCCCTCTGATAAGCATTGGCATCAAACTAATGTGCTTCCTCTCAAAGTCTCTCTTTCCTTCTCCAGCTCAGAGAATTGTTCCAAGTTTAAGGATATTCCATTGTACTTCACTTTTGAAACTTGCAAGTCATGAATTTTATACCTGGAGTTTTGTTCCACTGTGACATTTTCTTCTTGAGGAAAAGAAGGCTTTCCTCAAACTTCCAGGGTAACTCCATGCCTATATGAGATCACCTCCTTGTCATTGAGAAAACAGGGGCATCAAAGAATGATATTGTCCCATGGTCACCAAGCTCAGGACACTTGGTGCATCCACACTCATGTTTAACTTCCAGCTCTACTGATTAAGTGCCCTGACCGTAGGAGAGATCAGCCCCTCATGCTCTGGGACTCATTCACAGTCCCTTTGCAAGGTCTTCTCGCCAAGTAAATTCATTTTTCTTCTACATCAGGGATCAACAAACTTTTTTCTAAAGGCCCAGATAGTAAATACTTTAGACTTTTTGGACCATACATTCTCAGTTGTGACCTCAAACTCTTCCTTCCCATCACAAAAGCAGCTACAGACAATACATAAAATAGTAGGTGTAGCTGTGTTCCAATAAAACTTTATTCATGGACACTAAAATTTGAATTTGTATAATTTCCACATCACTACATTTTTTTTCTAATTTTTTAAACTATTTACAAATGTAAAAACTATTTTTAGCTCATGGGTCATCAAGGTGTCTACCAAAATAGGCAACTGGCCAGATTTGGCCCATGGGCCATAGTTTGCCATTCACCGCTCTACATTATTTATCTCTCATTACTTAACAGGCTATTGACAAGTGGTTATTTTATACACTCTACTGTCTTTTTTTTTTTTTACTTTTTTTTTTTTTTTTTTTTTGCCGTACGCGGGCCTCTTACTGTTGTGGCCTCTCCTGTCGCAGAGCACAGGCTCCGGACGCGCAGGCTCAGCGGCCATGGCTCACGGGCCCAGCCGTTCCGCGGCATGTGGGATCTTCCCGGACCGGGGCATGAACCTGTGTCCACTGCATCGGCAGGTGGACTCTCAACCACTGCGCCACCAGAGAAGCCCCTGTCTTATATCTTTTTAAAAAAAAATTATCTTCTCTTAAAGGGAACCCTCTTACACTGTTGGTGGGAATGTAAATTGGTGCAGCCACTATGGAGAACAGCATGGAATTTCCTCAAAAAACTAAAAATAGAGTTGGCATATGATCCAGCACTCCCACTCCTGGGCATATACCCAGACAAAACTATAATTTGAAAAGATACATGTACCCCTATGTTCACAGCAGCACTATTTACAATAGCCAAGACATGGAAACAACCTAAACGTCCATCAACAGATAAATGGATAAAAAGATGTGGTACATATATACAATGGAATACTACTCAACCATAAAAAAGAATGAAATAATGCCATTTACAACAACATGGATGCAACTAGAGATTCTCATACTAAGCTAAGTAAGTCAGAAAGAGAAAGACAAATGCCATATGATATCACTTATATGTGGAAGCTAAAATATGACACAAATGAACCTGTCTATGAGAGAGAAACAGACTCACAGACATAGAGAACAGATCTGTGGTTGCCAAAGGGGAGGAGGGTGGAGGAGGGATGGATTGGGAGTTTGGGATTAGCAGATGCAAACTATTATATATAGGATGGATAAACAACAAGGTCCTACTGTAGAGCACAGGAAACTAACTATATTTAATATCCTGTGATAAACCATGATGGAAAAGAATATGAAAAAGAATATATATGTATAACTGAGTCACTTGTCTGTATAGCAGAAATTAACACCATGTTGTAAATCTACTATACTTCAATAAAATATTTTAAAAGTGATATGCGAAAACAACAAAAAGAATTTTCTTCTCTTGATTCTCCAAATCTTTCTAACTACTATATTAATGCTCTGTTGATCTTCACAGCAAAACTTCTTTAGAAATTTCTATGCGTTTATCCCACATATTCATCTCTCAATTATTTTTCATATCATTCTAATGTAGTTTTCATTTCACCACTATTTAAAAAATCTTCTCTTGTAAAAGTCATCAACTATCTCTGTTTCCAAACCTAATGACACTTTTCAATCTACAGTTTATTCAACTTCTCAGTAGTTTTCAACACAGCTGACTCTTCCCTCCTTGAAACATTGTCTTCTTGCTTATGAGACTTTTAGTCCATCTACCTCACTGGTCATTCCTTCCCAGCCTCTGCAGCAGACTCCTCCACTAATGTCACAATCCCAGGCATTCTTTCCAATTTTCATTCACTCTCTAGGTATCCTCATAACCTTGGCTATAAGCTATATTTTAACATTCCGAAAATGTGTACGTCTTCTGCCCAGACCATTCCTCTCATATCCAGACTCATGTAACCAGCTATCGGCTTGGTATGTCCCTGTAGATGTCTAAGAGGCAACTCAAAGTTGACAAGGCCAAACAGAACTATTGATTTTTGTCCCTACCCAAATCCTCTTTTTTCTCCAGCCTTCCCAGGTAAATGGCTCTACCGTCTGCTTAGATACTCAGATCATCTTTGACCTTGATTTCTCTTTTCCTTTCACCTACCAGACACATGTTAATAATCAATAAATCCTGTCAACACAACCTCTAAATTATATCTTGCATCTACCCCGTCCTTTTCATTTCCACTGTGTAGCTCTCATCCAAGTCACCACCTCACTTAACTAAATTATTGCAATTACCTCTCCGCACCTCCCTTCTGCACCCCTGCCCCTCTACCTTCTCTCTATACAGACTTGAAAGTCATCTTTCTGATATGTGAATTACATCACGTTGCTCATCCACTTTAAAGCCTCCTATGGCATCCCATTGCCCTTGGGTTAAAATGCAAACGGCCTCCCACAGTCTGCAACATCTTGCAAGACCTGCTCTGTTCTCATTTCATGCGTTCTTTTCCCCTTGATCACCGTCTCCCAGCCACAGCCACTTTCTTTCAGGTCCTCAATTATAGCAAGCTCTTTCTGACATCAAGGCCCTTACATATGCAGTCTTCTCTACTAGGGACATTCTTTCTATGGCAATTCAGTGTTTGCCTTGAACTTGAGGCCTTCCATGGACCAGACCCAAAAGAGCCTTCTACCCACGACATTTACTTTCTAACCCAGCTTAGCTCCTATTACTAGTCATATTATCTACCTATTATAGATAAAGCTTCATAAGTTATCTACTTACTGTTTATTTCTTGTCTCTCTACATTCCATGAGGTCAGGATCATACCTGTCTTGTTCAGCATTGTATGCACAACGTCTTGTACAATACCTGATGCACAGTGGATGGTTAATAAATGAATGTCTGCTCATTTCTTTTTTTAAAAAAGGTAAGTCTTAGAATGTTAAATTTGACAAAGACTATTAGAGATACTACATATCATCCAATTCCTTCATTTTGCAGATAAATAAACTGAACCCCAGAGTGTTGTTAATGAAGTGAATAAAGTCATTACTTAAATAGGACTACACAGGACTAGAATCCAGTTCTTTCATTTCCAGCCCAGGGCTGTTGTTTCTACGTCACAGAGGGCAAGGCCAAGATCATGGGAGTAATCCTTGTTCTATATTTTATTCCTTTTTCTTTATTAAAGTTAATGTTTTTAACCTTTCAATAAGTTCCCAGAGGATGGGGACAGTCCTTTTAATTTGCCTGACGCAGCAAAAAGGGAGATAGCTGCATAAACTTTTCCAGACATTTTGTTTATAGCCCTTAAGTTGGTATCCAATAGAATTTAAATTGAATTTAACCTATTTTTAATATTTCAAACCATAGTTGGTTCATGTTTTCCATATAAAATCTGCAGTTCTGTCTTCGCATTCTGCATTTCCATCGTCTTTTTCCACCGTCAAGTGGTCTGGCTCTCCCATGAGTGTGGCAGCCAGATGACAAGTGCTCTTCCAAATAACCTCAGGAGCGCTTTCTCCTTCTGCACCAGGGTCAGGCAGCCAGCTCGGGGAGTGGAAAGAGCAGGGCTTAGAAACCGGGCGCCCCACTTTACAATCCTGGCTCTGCCACTAATTCCCCTGTGTCACTCTGGACAATTTGCTTAAACAGCCTGGCCAAGGCCCCCTGATTTGTAGAATGGAGGATTCAGAATCAAATCTTCCCTAAGTTTCCAGCCAGCTCTAACCTATGTGTAATTTTCTATCTGTATTTCCACACATAAAATAAAACTTTGCACCATACGATTAATTCATCTCATCTGCTTCCCTCTCTCCTATTTATATCTCATTTACTTTCTTCCTTTATAATGTGACCTTCTTAAGGAATCTTAGGATTCCTAAAAATCTCAGGAATCCTTAGAACCTCAGGGTTCTAAGATTCTAATCTTAAGGAATCTTCTCAAACTCCAGATCACTCCTAAGAATGTTCAATTGCTTTTCACAGTTTGCTTCAGCTTCCTTAAGTTGATGCCCTGAGCAAGAAAATGCTTGATGCATCATGGGAATTCATCACCCAATAGGCAGCCTCGGAACATGCTCCTGGCACCACTGAGGTCAGACTTTCTCCTCAGGAATTGCAATTTCTGCGTATTTCTGGAAAATGCCTGAGAAAATTTCCAAACCCCTGTAATCTATTCTTCCACTGCCGAGGGCAGACATATACTCAAACGTCCAAGAAGGATGAACACTTTTCTCTAAACTATTCCACTCCCTGCTTAAATTGATACTAAAATTACATAATCATCCTCCTTATCTAGGCCAGGACCACTCTATAGACAGGCTGCCGTTCGTTCTCTCAGTCATTTACATATTTAACAATTTTTTTCCGTAATTACTATGTGCCAAGCATTGTGTTAAGTACTGGGGACATAGACATGGATAAAACACTAATCAGTGCCCTCAGAAAACTTGGTCTCCTGGCAATGCTGGATAGGTAAATATGCAAGTTCAAGGTAATAACTACTACAATGTCCTTTTACAGACTCCATGGCTATTTTGAATGATGTACTGGGGGGTCAGTGGGTCTGGATGGCATCATGGTATTTTCAGTACCCAAAAGCTATAAAAGACTTAATCCAGCTGTGTGTTTTGTGCAAATTATCAATACAAGAAGGGTGTAAGATAGGAAGGTGAGGTAGTGGTGATTTCTTCCTTATGGTACTGGGGAGTCTTTGAAGATGCTAACCATATTTGGACAGAGTCCAAGACCCCACAGTCTTATTTTAAAGTGTCAGACCAATGGCACAAATTCTATCCAGCAGAGCTTTACTGAAAAGCTACTGCCTGCTCTTCTCATCTTAACTCTTGAAGTCCTGCTGGAGTAGATTCATGCTTTACCATAGTGGAGATTCTCAACAAATCCAGAGGAGTTCCACTACTTGTTAGTCCAGATCCCAAAAGGAGCCAGGGAGATGGGGTACCACACCAGGTCTCCCCACCAACTGACACAATGTTGCATGGCACCACTGAGAGTTTGTGTGAAATTATCATCTCCGTAGGTAATTTGGGAAAGGAGGTTGTTTTTGCCCTGTTAGGGTAGAGTTTATATTTCAGTCTACAATGCTTTCCAGTTGCCTTCGTTCTTTTTTTTTTTTTAATAAATTTATTTATTTTATTTATTTATTTTTGGCTGTGTTGGGTCTTCGATGCTGCGCGCGGCTTTCTCTAGTTGCGGCGAGTGGGGGCTGCTCTTCGTTGCGGTGCGCGGGCTTCTCATTGCGGTGGCTTCTCTTGTTGCGGAGCATGGGCTCTAGGCGCACCAGCTTCAGTAGTTGTGACATGTGGGCTCTAGAGCACAGGGTCAGTAGTTGTGGCGCACGGGCTTAGTTACTCTGCAGCATGTGGGATCTTCCCAGACCAGGTATCGGACCATGTCCCCTACATTGGCAGGCAGATTCTTCACAATTGTGCCACCAGGGAAGTCTCTCATTCTTTCACTATAGTACAGAGCCAAAAGGTATGCTAAACTTTGGGATAACAATAATAGTAACACAATTAACATTTGTTGAGCATTTACTATGTGCAAAACATGGTTTTTAGTTCTTCAAGTGCCTCTTCTCCTTTAACCCTCCCAACACCCCTATGAGGTAGGTACTAACATAATCATCCTCACTTTTCAGATAAAAAAACTGAGGCATAAAAAGAAGTTAAATAATTTGCTTTATGTGCACAGCTATAAAGTGGTAATGCTGAGATTTTAACTGAAAGTCCATCTAGTCATAGCTTGCATGTTTGCCTACTAAGCTAAATTGCATCAGATTTTTTTAAATGTATATTCCTGAGATATCAATTACTGTAGATGCTAACAAATTTGATACATAATGGTTATGTTAAAAAATGGAATTTAAAAAAATGAACAAAACAGAAATTTCAGATGAAATCTAATGATGAAATAGATCTCAAATATGCTGTATTTTAGTTTTAGCTACTGAGTTTTTCCTATCCCAGCCCTCTGCAGCCCACTCCTATGGGTATGAATACACTTTTCCTTGCTCTTAGAAAAAAAAAAAAACTTTCGATGAGACAGAGTAAATGAATCAAATCTAAGTGCCTCATCCAGTTTTTCCATCTCAGACATCATTTCTTGCTCTGTTCCAATGAACTGGTTATTTGGGGAGGCAGGTCTACTGAAGTTAGTTCCAGGACTTCCATCCCACTTTTCCAACTGCTTAGAATGCCCTCCACGGCTATGTGAATCATGACTAGTAAGTTCCATTTCTGGCAGCAACACCTCTGAACCAACACGTGAGGGTTACTTAATTTGAAGATTAATAGAATTGGGCAGTTAGATGGGTGGCGGTATCAGAGTCAACATGTACACTAATCCTGTCTAGATTGACACAAGAGTTTAACTAGCTTGCATGCAACATCTTTTAGGAAGGGAATGAATAATGATAACCTTAGGGCAACCAATCACAGAAACTGAGTTCCCCACGATAAAAGATAAGAACCTTAAGCTCTCATGATCTATGGCACTCGTTCCCGCTGTAGTGGTCCATGGTCTCTTCACACCCTCCTAACATTTGAAGGTTTAACCTCTGGATGGAAACTCTGGACCTCAAAGCAACTATATATCTTGTTCTTGGCTCTATCCAGACTATCAATCTATCCAGCCACTGGAGAGAGAAACAGAGTACGTTTACATCTACAAGACTATTAAAGAATCATCACAGCCATCCATCTAGAGCTTTAGGCACTGAGACATTTTACTCCTACAGAAGGATGTGTGTGTGTGTATTTGTGTGTGTGTGTGTGTGATATGTGTATTGTTAGAAAATTTTGGCTTAATTAAACTGAATTAATTTTATATTGAATATGGTTATCCACTTGAATATAAATATAATGTAAATGATTTGAAATGGCTACCTGTGTTTGGTTTTTGCTTATTGTATCAAAGACAGCAGAGTCAATACAAAATGGTTCACTGAAGGGCTTAGACTGCCTGTAGCTTTTCCATTCACCCATCTCCTTTCTGCCTGTACATTTATGCTACTTTTTCCAAGCCCATTCTTCAGCATTTACACTTACAGTTTATTCCACATTCAAGGTTTCCTGCACTTGTTTAAATTTTGTAATTATGTTGCATGGGAATTTCTAACTTGCCCTTTCAGAGCACAAGGCAGACATTTTATTGAATATTTACTGAAGGAATAGATACTGGCCAAATGTTCAGTGAGTTGAGTGAGAGATTGACCGAATGCTTAGAATGAAGAGAACACAACTACAAAATTTTGACGTGTGTTGATAAAATTCAGCACATGCAAAGCAAATACATGAATGTAACCTAATGCTATAAAGGCCCATTAGCTTGTACATTTCAAATTTTAAAATTACATAGTAAGATAAGAGGAGATTGGGTTCTTCCCAACTTGTAGATGAGAAACACGAAGCAGAATGCAATGATTTGACTGAGCTTTTTTCCACTTAATTTCATTGCCTGTTAAAAATGACGGAAAAAAAAAAAATGACGGAAACATTAGTGGAACAACTTTGTGCTGATTCACTCAAAAACTCGTCCTCAAGTCATTGTGATTTCTCATTTCTCTTTTGGATCAAGTATTTTTGTGTCTGCAAGTGAAGCAGAAGTGTAAAATCAATTAAGAAGGATGGAGACTACTGCAAGTCTGGATCAGAGAGAATTTTTTCACCCTGACTTGCAAGGGAAACTCATTATTCCTTGATGAGGTGCTTTCCTTTGTTTCAAGCTTCAAATTTAACACTTACAAAAAAAAAAAAAAGAAAGAAAACGGTTTGGGGTATAAAATAATATTCCACACAGTATTAAAGTTGAGAGATGAGAAAGGAGACAAAAAATTAATATTTATTGTTACTTAATAGAGGTTTTTAAAAGTTCAGAATCAACATTTTGAAAGACTGACTTCTAAGTTACAGAAAATAAATGGAAAAGGCTGGGGTGCTGTTGCCAGGCCCAAGCTACTCAAATGCTAGGCAAACTGACACTGCAAGTTGCTGACTAGTATGGTTTTTGACTGCTATGGGTATTCGTGTTCTCACCCAGAGCACAGGGGTATGAGAAATCTATATAAAAGTCAGTAATTTTTAACCTACTGTGGTAGACACAATAATGACCCCCAAATGTGTCTATGTCACAATCCCTAGAACCTGTGAACATGTTACTTTGTATAACAAAAGGGACTTTGCAAGTTTTCTTTTTAATTGAAATATAGTTGATTTACAATGTTGTGTTCCTTTCAGATGTATAACAAAGTGATTCATATATATATGAATATATATATATATTCTTTCCATATTCTTTTCCATTATAGATTATTACAAAATATTGTATATAGTTCCCTGTGCTATACAGTAGGTCCTTGTTGTTTATATTTCTTTGTTTTAACTGACAATTTTTTTTTTTTTTTTTTTTTTTTTTTTTTTGCGGTACACGGGCCTCTCACTGTTGTGGCCTCTCCCGCTGCGGAGCACAGGCTCCAGACGCGCAGGCTCAGCGGCCATGGCTCACGGGCCCAGCCGCTCCGTGGCATGTGGAATCTTCCCGGACCGGGGCGCGAACCCGTGTCCCCTGCATCGGCAGGCGGACTCTCAACCACTGCGCCACCAGGGAAGCCCAACTGACAATTTTTAAACTATTAAGAGGGAGTATTTTTTTCATATTCTTATTAACCATTTCTCTTTCTTCTTTTTTGAAATGGCTGTTCATGATCTGTGTACATTTTTCTATTGATTTGTTTACATTTTTCATACTAGTTTATTGGAATCTCTCACAGGTTAACAATATTAACACTTAGTCATATATCTTGCAAATATCAGTACAATTTGTTCTTTCCCTCCTTAGTTCATTAAGATTTTTAATTGGAAATTTTTTTTTCTTATTTGTGTAAGATTAAAATTTTGTTAAGTCTTTCTTTGGTGATGTATTTAGAAAATGTTGTTCCAAGGTCATGTATACATCCCTACCTATTTTCCTCCAAAATTTATTGGCTTTACTTTTTCATTTAAATGTCTTATCCACCTGGAATTCATTTTACCATATGATGATGTCAGCTAGAGATATAACTCAATTTTTTCTAAATTGTTAGCCAGTTGTACCAACACCATTTACAGAATAAATCAAAAACTTCTTGTGATATAACATCATAGAATTCATGCAGTTAATATTTGAGTATTTCCCCCAGTGGTGGTGCCCCCTTCATTCTCATGTGCTCAGTATCCTTGTAACTTCTCTCTTCTCCTACTAGAAATTGCTCTCAGGAAAGAGTCTCATAAACTCATTTTCAATACCATCTCGAAGTATTGAACACCCTCTGATAGGTCAGGCTCTGAGCTAGGCTTCTGAGGATACAGGACTTAACAGCCACAGACCTTATCTTCAAGAAGTCTATAGTTTAATGGTGAGACACACAAATAGAAGCAGCAAGAGTTTTAAGGTACAACAGTAATATTAAAATTTACAGCTATTTATTGAACGCTTACTGTATGCCTCTCTCTAAGCTAAGTACTTCACAATCATCTCATTTCACCCTCAGGACAATGTAGGGACTACATTGATTCTCATTTTCACCACCCACTCTCCCTTTACATGTGATTAAAGGAGCAAATGCTTCAGATGTTGAGATTGACGGACATGATGCCATTTTTAGTCCAAGCCAGTAGTCAGTCCTGAGAAAATATAAAACAGAGAAATTTGTTGACAAAAACAAGGCGAGGGAAGAAATCTGTAGGTCGTCTCTACAGTTGAGCCCTGGCTTTCGATGACCCGCAGAAGTTAACTCTATCCCCTAGACAACTACACAGCATTGTGGATTCTGTAGCGACCAGGAGCCACTACAGATCCCACAAGTTGTGTCTTACTGTTGCTCAACCGGGCTTGCAGCTCCTCCAGGCCAGCAGCTTCTTTTCCAGCTACTCCGAGGCCAGTGCCAGGTATGTGCAGTTTCACGGCAAAGGGCACCAGCTCCTTCTATTTCACCAGCACTGCCAAGGTTGGAGGGAGTGAGGGACTGATTTATATTCTGATTTGTCATTCTGCTCCACTTCATGTCTAGCTCATGTTCCTGACTGCCAGTCTTACTCACCTACAATGACTTGGGCCCAGATGCAGAGGCAATAGGCTTTCACTTCTTCGACAGCGCCTACAACCGTGTAAAATCAAATCCCCATCATAAATCCTTTATGCCATGTCACCCAAAGTGCTTCTGTTTCTCTGCTGGAACACTAACTGATACAATATATTTGAATGTTACATAACAAATATGGGTTAGTGGTAGCCTCTGAGGAGGGAGGGGGGAGAATGAATTGGCTATAGTTGAACAAGGTCTTCGCTGTTATTTATGGAATAAAATTAAAATGTGTGCACAATGTATTTGTTACAGCAAATTATATTATATATTATAAAATTGTGTATATTATACTCAGTTATAAAATTGTATGTTATAATAAATTATAAATTAGGCTGGTTGCTGAGTATACAACCTTTCTTCTTTTCAATTTCTTCATCTGTAAAATAATAGGATTAAATTATATTTGTGTGTCTTCTAGGTCTAAAAATTCTTGAGCTCCATCAGTACAACCTGTTGATTTATAATATGTCAGGAAATAAAATACCTGTTCTCAAATATTTGAAGACCATCATGGAAGATGGGGATCTGCTTTAAACTATGTTATTTTTGAGAGCAATGGGCTATATTCAATATGAGAAATAATTTGCCACCAATTAAAATTGCCCACCAAAAGAAGAAGATGACTTTGGGGTAATGTGTTCTCTCTTCCTGGAAAAATCCAGGCAAAAGACAGATCATTATTTATCACGGAAGCTACGGAAGAACTCACCATCATGGGAGAATGATCAAGCTGGATGGCCTCTAATAGCTCCCTGAACTTGAACTGGCTAAGTTTTTTGCATAAATATTTTCCATTTAAACTATTAGCTTAGATGGTTACCAAAGAATAACCCCGGTCCAATTTTTTTTCAATTATAATGGATATAGCATTACAGTTTGTAATAGTTGATCAGGGCATACACAATTCCTTGCTTGTGAATTTGAACGTGTAGCCAGGAATAAATAGCACACAGTATGTGTAATGCAATCTTAAAAGTGTTTTATTGGAACAATTCTTAGACCTCATACAAGAAAATGAAAAAACAAGAAATGTAAATGAATGTGATGTCAGACTGTGAGGCAAGTCTCCAGAGATCCTTGGAAGTTCGAATGGATTTTAAAATTCATTATGATTGAATTATAAAATAAATGAAAACCAGCAGGGTTAAATATGAGGTTGATGAGAGCAGGAAAAGAAAGTTCTTTGGATACCCATGACAGCGAACAAGTTCATGTTCACCTCCAGGACAAGGAGAAATTTTCTTTCAGTCTCTTCCCTTTCAGTGTTTACTAGTCACCAGGCACTGTGCTGGTCACTTGAAATACAAAGACCAAGAAAACACAGAATCAATCATTTAGAAGTTCGTGCTTTCAAAGCAGGGGCAGACGTATACAACTGAGCATTCATAATAATAATAATACTGTAATAGCTAAAGCCACTTGAGCATTAACCATGTGCCAGATACTTTTCTAAGCACTTTACTTAGATTAACTCATTTCATTCTCACACCAACCCTATGGGGTAGATACTGTTATAATACCTGTGTTACACATGCTGAAAGCGAGGCACAGACAGGTTTAGCAGCTTACTCAGGTCACATAGCTTCTTAGTGGCAGAGCCAAGATTCAGATCCAGGCAGTTCTAGATCAGAGTCTGTGCTACTGACAATACACCTTATTGCCTCTTTCAACATGGTGATATTTCAGGGCTAAGGAGTCTAGAGATTGCTACTTTAAAAATCTTTATGGTTATTCTTGTTGTTGTTTTAATAAGCTGTTGTTTAGTAGCTTTGAAAATAGAGATTTTCAGTACATAGCTGAAAGGAGATAGGGACGTTCCATACAATTTAGCACAGATTAAGGCATAGACGTGTGTGTATCTGATAGTTCAGGTCTCAAGAAACTTATTAATGGCAAAATTCATAGCTCATTTCAATTTTATACCTATTGAATAGCAACACTATACCAAGCATTGCTTGGGGAAGGGTGGAAGGATAAAAATAAGAGAAATTTCTTGACTTTAGGAAGCTTAAACTCTGATAGGTAAGATGAGCCAGTACACAAATAATTATAGTACGGAGCAGGTTGTGATAAGTGCCATGAAAGCGGTACAGAGTGTCAGAGAAGCTAAGAGGAAAGAAATTTTCATTCAGCAGAAGGATCAGGAAAGTCTTCCTGGAGGAGGTGACATCTTAAAGTCTCTTGTGTGCCAGGTAGGATCTTGGTAGGTGAGAATGAATAGAGGGTTAAAGGCCTTCTGATAAAGCAAACAGTTGAGTAAAAAATAGAGTAGAAACCCAAGATGTATTCTTAGTAATGAATTAATCATGCTGATTGGTTGTAAAAAGTTGAAGATATGGATGAAAATGTGGGTTGGACCACTGTGGAATTTTTAGTACACAATTGACAGATACCTTTGAAATTAATTTAATTGAGTGGCATGACTGTTCGTTAGAACAGACAACCCCTCAGTAGTATTCAAACACGACTATCACCTCTAAATTATTACCTGACCTTTGGGATAACACATTTCAGTGACAGCAGCTCAAGATTTCATCTTTTATTTTCCTTCAGCCTAACTCGTATTTATTAAGCATTCACCATCTACACTGTATTGTGGCTTCAGGCACTGCAGGAAGAAACGGCCCCATGCCAGAAAGACCAAAAGGTACAGCTACAGGGGCCGAGGATGAACCTGGGAAGCTCTAGGTTTCATCTTATTGTAAAATTTCTCAGTCAAATGCCAACTTAACAACCTATTCCCACTTTACATTAAAGGTTCTACCTATCTAAGTTTCTTTTTCTCTGAGAATCCAATGTTCTTCAGTTACCTTTATGGCCTTCTCTTGCCCTACAGTGTAGTGGTTGCTGTAATGGTGTAAGTAAAAGATGAAAAAACAAACCCAAACAAAGCAAAAGTAGGCTGTAGATGTAAAGGAAAGGATGGTGTTAAATAATTTAAAAGGCAGATTCAACTGGTCTTGGACACCAATGGGAAATATTGGAAAGTGGGCAGGAAACAGTCCAGTGTTCTTTCAAGGTTTCTAACTTAGATAAGCATGGTAGAATCATCCATTCTAAATAAGAGTTAATGTGTGGGCTTCCCTGGTGGTGCAGTGGTTGAGAGTCCGCCTGCCGATGCAGGGGACACGGGTTCGTGCCCCGGTCCGGGAAGATCCCACATGCCGCGGAGCGGCTGGGCCCGTGAGCCATGGCCGCTGAGCCTGCGCGTCCGAAGCCTGTGCTCCGCAACGGGAGAGGCCACAACAGTGAGAGGTCCACGGATTTAATGTGGAAGCAACTTTGGAGTGGGAAGAAAAATACTGAGTTTTAGTTGAGGTCACAGTGACCTTGAGATATTTATGGAGCACCGTGGTATCTAAGAGACAGAAATATAAAGACATAAATTGAGACATATAAATTGGGACGCTTTAGGTGAAACCTGAAATTATTGGCTTGGATCCAATCAACCAAGGAGAGTCTAACAATGAGACGGTCGAGATACAAATCCTGAGGAATATGAAAAATTGACAGCATTGCTACAAAAAGAGGTGTCTGAGAAGATTAAGAAGTGCATAAAGATGTAGGGAAAAAATAGAAAAGAGAAAGCCAGGGGAGGAGAGGAGTTTCAAGAAAGAAGGAAATGCAAACACTGCTGGATGCTTTGAAGCCTCCATCAGTAACGAATAAAAAGGATTTGTTGGGTTTTAGTAGTTCCAGGTTTGTCAGTGGCTTCTGCAAGAGAAGCTGCAGAGGAGCAGTGAAATGATGTTACCTTAGGTCCAGAAGAAAGGTGCAGGTAATAAATTGTAACTTCAAGTAGACACGATTCTTTCAAGAATTTTAGTTAGGAGAGGAGTTAAGGAGAGAACAGGAATAGTTCTAGCCGGGCATAGGATTCAGTTTACAGGAGAATAAATTGGAAGTAAAAATGCCTTTGTCTCTTTTTTTCCTTTAGTCTCTTGTTTGTAAAGTGCTTTTTTCTGTGCTTATGAATAAATTTCTGAAGTAAAGATTTCTGTAAAAATTTACGTGAGACTCAACAATCATCATTTCAATGAATGTGAATTAATATAAAATATCTTCTCACTGATTTCCATATAACTAAATTTACTGGAATCCTAAAATTACATTTACCTGTAGTTAGCATATTTTGAATTTATTTATTAATATGAAGTTTCTTTTCAGAGTATTGTTTAATTAAATATCAAGAAACAATAACAATAAACACAACTATAATTTTCTGAGCATTTACAATATGTCAGGCACTTTTCTAAGTGCATGTATTTTATTTATCTTTACCTCTCCTCCCAAGAATCCGCGAGGTAGGGCTTGTTTTTTGTCTCCATTTCACAGAAGTACACAGGGAGGCTCCCTTCCCAACTTAGGAAGTAGCAGTTCTGGGTTCCAGCTCTGTGCCCATGCTTCTAACCATCACACCATCTTGCCTCTTGATCATAAATTGTACTATCATTACACCTAAAGAGACATGTCAGGTGATAGAGTTTTGTTCTCTAGAGACTTCTGTCTTCACCAACTTTCAGGAGCTTATTTCTCCCTCTTGAATTCAGCCTGAACAATAAAAAAAGGGTAGCTAAGTCATTTGTGTAACTATACCAAAATTCAGACAAATTCAAACTTGGATATGTTTATCCCTCTGTTTAAGAAGTTTCCTTAGCTACTCCAGCTCACTCTCCAGCTGGGAACTGAAGAGGGATCCTGGCATGAAGAGGTCATGGCCATCAGACCTTTGGGTAGGGTATGTAACTGGGAGATTTTAAAATGGGTTCTGATTGTCAAAATTAGAACTGAGGTCCAGGGGAAAAGCAAAATTTATTTCCCATGAAAACCATTCAAGACATTTATACAAAATACAAAAAATACTGTAAAGAAAAAAACTATTCACACTTGGGATCCAAATGTTAAGAATGTTTCAATAATAAGAATAAAACACAGGGGAAGCGACTTCTCTCTCAGCTCATATTAAATGGATGGGTCACAGTTTGCAGCATGATTGCACACATATTTTTTTAAATTTCCTTATTATGAGCTACACAGTTAGCAACACAAAATAATATAACTTTTAAAAATAAGTGAAAAAATATGAAGCCAAAATTCTCCAATGGAACTGAAAGAATATATAGAAAAACTGATGTATGGACATCATGATAGGAGAGGGGTTCAATGATTTTCTAAGCTCTTCATAATTCTAAATGTATAACATGTAAGAAATACAGGTATTCCTATCATCATCCACATATATGCTACTTCAAGTAATTCATAAACATGACATCAAATTAGCCTTGAACAAGTTCTAATCTAAATACACATTAGTCTATGGCCATACCACCCTGAAGGCGCCCGATCTCATCTAAAAACACATTAGCTCTTTCATACTGAGCACGTAGAAATTAGTAAATGAAGAAAAACATTTAATATTTTAATTCAAAGAACAATATATCTGCTAGGCATGCCTTTTCACTAAAACCTTTGGAGACAAAGCTAAATTTACTAATTGGGAAAAGGAAAATAACACTTTTTATAAGCCTTTAGGTACCTTAATGTGCACTAAAAGTTTTACATACTCTGCCTCAGTATTCCTCACTACATCTCTCTCTCTGGAAGTTTCTAATTGCTCCCAATTTGAAAAGAGTTAAATAACTAGTCCAAGTTCACTGAGTTATCAAGTAGCAGAGCTGAGACTGGAACCCACTTCTGTCTGATTCCAAAATTTCTTCCACTTCAAATACTCCCTCTGTGAATAATAAGAACCATGGTCTCTCAAAATCTGGATAAAATGGAAAGGTAGAAATTAAATAATAGATATTAAATAACAAAAAGTTGAACTCGGATTTAAAATAAGTGGATAGTAATAGATTTCAGTAATGTTCTTTTTTTTGGTGGTACGCGGGCCTCTCACTGTTGTGGCCTCTCCCGTTGCGGAGCACAGGCTTTGGACGCGCAGGCTCAGCGGCCATGGCTCACAGACCCAGCCGCTCCGCGGCATGTGGGATCTTCCCAGAACGGGACACGAACCAGTGTCCCCTGCATCGGCAGGCGGACTCTCAACCACTGCGCCACCAGGGAAGCCCGTAATGTTCTTATTTTACATTAAAAAGTGAAACAAGCCACAGAATAAAAACTAATTTGTATGCAGAAATATCATTTACCCAATGATAGCCCATGAGAACCACAGCATAATTATTAAGAGCTACTAATTTCCTTATTAGTGATTCCAAGACCATATTAACTTCAGAGTTTGATTTATACTAGAAAAAAAATGAAATATATGCCATACCTAATGGCACAGATTCCATTGATTATTACGCTAGTGGAATTTCTGGGTAAAATTATTGAAAGAATAATTCTATTTCTGTCAATATATATTTAATGTAAGGTGGACAAAATTACATGCTCAGTGAAAATTGTGTATAAATTAAGATTGTATAAATCAAGCGGCAAAATCCCAACTTAAGCTAGTTTAGACTAAAAATGAAACGTGTCAGCTCACATAATGCAAAAGATCAGAAACAGTTTCAGGCAGAATGGATCCAGGGGCTCAAAAAATATCACGCAGAACTTCATTTTTAAGCCTCTCTCTGTTCTGTTCTGCTCTTCTTGATCTTCAGACTCCCCTTGAAGGCTCTCTCAGCTCTCCTTATAGAAACAATGGTTCTCACAGATACAGACTTCACGACCTCATCTCATATTATTATGGTGAAAAGTGATGGTCTCTAGTAGTTTCCACAGAGAAAAGACAAAAGCCCCAAATTGTTGTACATTTCATTAGCTCTGGTTGGACTTCCGCACTCCCTATGAGCAGGGTAATGAAATATAAGTATTGACATAAGCCTCCAGGGTTGCTACTCTATAACTGGGAGTAGACATCCCACTCAGAACACTTGGACTCAGAATGGGGGAGGGCTAATATCTCAAATGAGAGCTCAGGATACAATTAAAATGGGAAAACGGTGTTTGGTGTCCTCCAAATTACAAATGTCCAGTGCAAACTGAAAGATTTCTGGGCAAGACAATAACATGAACACAGAACACAGGTAATCTCATAGACTGAAATAATACCCAATAACAACAATAAAATTAATAATTATACTGGGTAATAGGTATTGATTGACTACTAAGTCAAAAGCTGAGTGCTTTACATATTTGCTTGATTGAAACCTCACAACTACCTACGAGGTAGGTGTTATTAGTATACCTATATTTTACAGATGAGGACATTGAGGTCCAGATATTTAAGTAATTTTTCCAATATAAAAAAAAGGATAGGGACTTCCCTGGTGGCGCAGTTGTTAAGAATCTGCCTGTCAATGCAGGGGACACGGGTTAGAGCCCTGGTCCGGGAAGATCTCACATGCTGCGGAGCAGCTAAGCCCATGAACCACAACTACTGAGCCTGCACTCTGGAGCCCATGTGCCACAACTACTGAGCCCAAGTGCCACAAGTACTGAAACCCACACACCTAGGGCCCATGCTCGGCAACAAGAGAAGCCACTGCAATGAGAAGCCCGTGTACCACAAGGAGGAGTGGCCCCCGCTCATCCCAACTAGAAAAAGCCCACGTGCAGCAACGAAGACCCAACACAGCCAAAAATAAATAAATACATACATACATACATAAATAAATTTATTTTTTAAAAATAAAAAAAAATAATAAAAGGTTGAAAGCCTCCATCATCTCTGTCAACTATGGGAGGGAGCCAACTAGAGGACAGAAAATTTGAAGGAATATTGCTAGATATAACACTGATAAGGCTAGATTCATTCAAGAAGTATTCATTGAGCGTTTGCTACAAGTAGATACTGGGTTGAGCACTAGAGGCACTGAGGTGAGTGATGAATGGAAGAAAACCCAACTTGTGACTCCAGCTGCAATCAGTGTGCCCAATCTAGACTTCTCTTAGTGCCTCAAACCCACCAAACTTCCCTTGCCTCAGGGCTTTTGTACATGCTGTTCTTTCTACTTTCTCTCCATCCATAAGTGTCCTCTCTTCACGTAACTCCTCATCCTTAACATGCATGGTCCATCACTGTATCATCTAATACCTAAACTCATTGTGCCTCTGTCAATTTGTAGATTAGTTCCCCCATAAATGGAAGGTTGATAATCTCAGATGGGCTCTCAATGCTACCTAGGGTTGTACTAAATCTCTCTAGTACTCAGTTTCTTGCTTTCTTCAATTGTAATTTCAAACCTTAGCAGTCTCCTCAAGTCTTTGACACTACCACCTTCTCTTACCGTCTCTCAGCAACCTACCTCATCTCCTTCTTCATGAAAAAATAAAACTATTAGACAGGAACTTCCTCATGTATATTCCTAACCCTAACCCTAGCCCCATCTGATGTGGTGGGTTCTCAGAATCTTATTTTTCTCATAAAACTTCCCCCTGAATCCAATTGAAAAAACTCAAATTGGACAACTGGATCATGCTCCTGAGAAATTAGAATTGAAACTAAAGAATTAAAAATTCAGTTACATGCTTCCTTTTGAATGGAGGAGATGTAGAAATGTGAGTAATGTGCTGTGACCATCTTCCACCCTAAGTATAGAAGCCAGTATGCAAGATAGAGAGGAAGGCAGAGAAAATTTAGAAACAGAGATGAGAAATAAAAATAAGTAAAAATAAGTCCCTTCTTGGTTTCAGGCCCTTTCTAAGTTTCAGCTATATGCCTTCATTTCCTTGGAGACATCCCTGTAATCGTATAACTAGGTTAGTTATGCTAGTTTTGGATGGTTTCTGTCACTTCTACTAAAAATCATAAATATAAAGCATTTACTTTGCAATTGTTTCTGAAACTTTGTTTTTCCTCCCCATCTCCACTGCCAGATTCTGGTCCAAGCCATCATCATCTTTCAACTGGACAATAGCAAAGGCCTTCTAACTGGTCTCCCTACATGCCCTCTTGCTCCATCCAAACAATCCTCTAGTTGGATTAGATCATTTGACTCTACTACTTTAAATCTTTTAATGGCTTCCCTTTGTTAAAAAAGCCGAAGCTTAACATAGACTGCAGAGACCCACATTACTTAGTTCCTAACTGTATGGACAGCCTCATGCTGTAATAGTCTTCCCATTGTTCATTGCCCTTCAGCAGACCCTAGAACTCACCAAGTGCACTCTGCTTGAAGACTTTATCATTCTTCTCCCTCTTCCTGACATATCTTTTCACACTTTCAACTGGTTAGGTCTACTCATCCTTCAGATTTTGCATTAAATGACGTTTAAAATTAAGTGTTTATTTTTTTAAGAGCTGCCTCCCTCTAATTAGACTGCAAGACTAATAGGCTACTGGCCATGTTTTCATCATCATTGTATTCACGGTATCTGGCACATGGTAAATAATCAATAAATGTTTGTTAAGTGAAGGTGTGAGTCAAGTATAGGTGGATATACTACCTACATATCTAGGAATCCCAAAAGGAGGCAATACTGAAGAAACAATAAAATGAATGAAAAACTAGAAGAAAACTTTACAGAGACGAAGTAACTTAACAGACAGAAAACTTGCCTAAAAATATAAAACATAGAGACTAATAGTTTGATATTTCATCCAGGCAGAGAGAAGAAAAAAACAACTTACCTTCCAGTGAAGAAAAATATGACTTGTCTCAGTAGTATTGTCTCTAAAAGCCAAGAGACAATGAATTAACACCTCTAAATACCTAAGATACAATAATCTCCAAATGACTATCTAATGAACAATGTGCTGTAGTGGTTATGATTGTAGGCTATGAAACAAACTTGCCCAGGTTCAAATTTTGACTCCTTCAGCAAGTTATTTAAGCTTTCTGTCCTTCAGTTATACCATCTTCAGAATGGAGATAATGATAAGAGCTTTCTCACAGAGGAATTAAATGAGTCATTATATGGCTAGTGCTTGCAACAGCTCTACCTAGATATAGATATTATCTAAACCGAAAATTTTGTCACCCAAGAATTCTGGGTCCAGCCAAGTTGCTCTTCAGCTGTAAAGGACATCTTCATGTGCAAAGCTCCTCAGCAAGTATACAACTTACTTATCCCTCCTGGAAAACTAAAACATTAATCAAAGTGAAGAATGCAAAAAAAGGAAAGTCAAGGCTTAAAAAAAAGTAAGTCATCATTGAAACTATCATCAAAGACAATGTGTAAGTAGTTATTTTATGATTATAGCTTAATGAAAATGTTATAATTTACTCTTATAATAAAAAAATATAATATAAAAATTTCAATAAACAAAACTTAGGATGAGAAAAAAGTGTATTTCCAATCTTATTAGGATAAAATAAGAATAAAATAATAAAAATAAATAATATTCACTCTTCAGCTAAATAATTAACATAAAATAGGCATTTTCATTTAAAGATAATGACATTTTCATTTAAAGATAATAAAAATGAGTTATTTACCCTCTAAGTCACTTGAGGAAAAAGCTGAGGTTAAAAACAAACAGAAAAAAGAAAAACAAGAAAGAGAAGAATAAAGCAAGATATCACAAATATTATAAAACATAAAACAAGATAAGCGAGATAGGAAAAATCTTGTCAGTTATGATAATAAACATAAATGCATGAGTCTCACCTATTAAAATACAGAGTCTATGTATGTGTCAATGAGAATAATTAACAATAATACCACTATGGTGTGCTGTTTGAAATACAGAAGTATACACACCTGAAGAAAAACAACACAGGAAGTTTAAAAATCAATGAATTATCACGGATACATCAGAAAAACAAGAAGAAAAATAAAGTGGGAGTTGAAATATTTGGATTAGACAAAGCAGAATCCAAGAGAATATTATTTAAGGGTACAGTAGGAAATATTTTATATAGAATATATAAAAATGTATAATTTATTGTGAAAAATGTCATGTACTCTACACTTTTAATATGCTGAAAATGTCATAAATACACAAAGAATACAAATAAATGAATTTCATAAAAAATATCAACATAATTCTTTGTCATAAAGTATGTGAAAAATTATTGATCTGAGTTTAATAATATCAGTATAAAATTAATTATCATGTTAATAATGTTAATTAAATACATGTACATATGTACAACATTATAACCATGGAAAATGAGCTTTCTCAAATTCTATGAAACATTTACAAAAATTACAGTGACTTCTTTTAAACTTTGGAGAAATAAATGATCCACAAGCAAAATAAACTCTTCCAATACAAGTGAAAACAGGAGAGCTTTCTAATTCATTATTATAAACTAACATCAAATCCTAACAAAGATTAAAAAGAAAAAACTATAAATTCATTTTACTTATGAATACGAACACACAAATCATAAAAAAAACTAACAAGTCAACTTAGCAGTTTACACCATAACAACCAACTCAGCCTTTTCTGAAAACACAAGGACGATTTCATATTAAAAAAATCAATTCATATAATATATAATATAAATAATTCAGTAAAAACCCTACACAATAAAATGTCAACAATTTATTCAGTAAAACTCAATAAACATTATTGGCTTTAAACGTTTTCTTCAAAACAATAGTTAACAGGACCCTTAAGGTAAAATGCTAGAGGAATTGCCATGAAAGTCAGGAAGGAAACAAGGACATCTGCTACTATCCCAACAATTAACATTATTTTGGAAGTTTGGGGCAATGCAGAAAAATAAATAAATAAATAAAGAGAAATGAGAAATAAAATGTCCAAAAAAATCAGATACAAATTATTAATATTTGTAACTAGTATAATTGTCTAAAACTGCAAGATAATTAAATGTATGAAAGCAATTAGAACTAACGATAAATTTCAGTAAAATAATCATATGTTAAATATATAACAAATAATGTTTTAGACAATATTGTCAAAACAATGGCCACAACAAAATATTTTGAACAAATTTAACAAGCCCAAAGCAGTATTTATATGAAGAAAATGTTAACCTTACAAAAGGGACTTTAAAAAAATATTGTGTTCTTGGGTGAAGAAAACAACTACAACAACAATAAAAGTAATTAACTTTTTTTTTTTGAGTACTTCCTACAAGCCAGACGCTCCTAAACACTTATAAGTATTACCTCATTTAATCCTCATAAAAATCCCTTGAGGCAGTTCAATAATTATTTCCATTTTAAAAATGAGTAAACACTTTTTTTCAAGTGCAAAAAAGAAAACATTCACCAGAATAGATATTTTGAAGCATAAAACTCAAAACTTACTAACTTTGAAAGAATTCAAATTATAAAACCAAGTATATTCTGAGACCAAAACAGAATTGAACTACAAATAAATAACAGAAAGCTATCTGGAAGATCCCCAGACATTTCAAAATGAAACAGCATACTTCTAAATAACTCATAGATCAAAGCAGGAGTCACAAGAAAACATTAGAAGATATTTTGGGACTTCCCTGGTGGTCCAGTGGTTAAGACTTTTCCTTCCAATGCAGTGGGTGTGGGTTCAATACCTGGCCAGGCAGCTAAGATCCCACATGCGTTGGGGCAAAAAACCAAAACATAAAACAGAAGTGATATTGTAACAAATTCAATAAAGACTTTAAAAATGATCCACATCAAAAACAAACCTAAGAAAATAAATTAGAAGATATTTTGAATTGAATGAAAATGAAAACACTATCAAAATGTGCTAAACCAGTGCTTAGAGGAAAGTACATAGCATTAAACATAGCATGCTTATGTTAAAAAATAAGAAAGTTCTCAAATAAAAAATTTAAGTTTCCACCTTAAGAAACTAGAAATTGTAGAGCAAGTTAAACCCAAAGCAAGCAGACAGAAAGAATAATAAAGAACAGAAATCAGTAAAATTGAAAACAGAAAAAAGAAAAGAGAAAATCAGTAAATCCAAAAGGTAGTTTTACGAAAGCACCAATAAAATTGACACACTTCAAGCCAGAATGATCAATAAATAAAGAGGGAAGAAACAAACTATCTACAACAGAAATGAAAGAGGAGACATTACTACAGATCCTAGAGAAGTTAAAAAGACAGTAAGGGAATATTATGAGCAACTTTGTTCCCACAAATTCAACAATTTAGATGAAATGGGTCAGTTTCTTGAAAGAAACAAACTACCAAAAGTCTTTGAAGAAGAAATAAATAAGCTAAATATTCCTATCTCTAACTTTAAAAATTGAATTTGTAGTTTAAAATCTTCCCAAAAGAAAACTCCAAACCCAGATGGCTTCACTGCTGAGTTCTTACTGAACACTTATGGAAGAAATAATAATAATTTTACACAAATTCTTCCAGAAAATAGAGGAGCAGGAAATACTTCCCAACTCATTTTCTGAGGTCAGATTATCCTGATACAAAAATCATAAAAATACTTAAACTAGAAATAAGAAAAATACATATCAATATTTCTCGTGAATATAATTGTGAAAATCCTCAACAAAAACTGGCAAATTGAATCCAGAAAAGTAGAACACTTCATGACCAGACAAGGCTTATCTCCAAATGCAAGGCTGATTCAACATTTGAAAATCAATCAGTATAACTCACCATATCAATAGATTAAAGAAGAAAAATTTATTATCATCTCAATAAATACCGAAAGAAAAAAAAAAGCAAAACAGCCAACATAGAGAAAGCCCATCAACCTATCTCTCCCACTGACTGCAACTAAAAGTTTTACACAGAATACAAAAAGGAGCTACCTGAAGATTCTGAAAAGTAAACCATTTACATGATATTTTGGATAAATCAAAGCTATAGGGACACAAAAATATGAGAGTTTGAGAGATCGGAGTTTGGTTTTCAGAGGCTGGAAGTGGAAGAAGGGGCTGACTATAAGGGAGCACGAAAGAATTTTTGAGTGTGAAAGAACCATTCTACATCTTGATTGCAGCAATGATTATGTAACTTTGGTCAAAGCGTGTGAAATTATTCACTAAAAAGGGTAACTTTTACTTTGTATCAACGACACCCCAATAAACCTGACTTTTTAAAAATTTAATAAAAGATTTAGTATATGAAATCAAGGTATAGACTTTCTGGAAAGTAGAACAAAAATACTAAGATGAAAAATAGGCTGTAAAGTATTTTTAAAATTGGATCACTGGTCTAGGAGATTTTATGTTCAGCTTAAAAGTTTCCAAAGAAAACAGAGAAGATGAAGGAAATGAAATTATCAGATAATACCCACCCCCAATCCCTAAATTGAATGTATACAAAATGCCCAAATGACACCAAAAGGAACAAGGTAGTTAGAGTGATAGAGAAATTAGATGATAGATAGATAGAGCAAGCAAGCACACCATGGTGAAATTTTAGCAACTTGAGGTTAAAAACAAGTTTCTAAAAACTTTCAGAGGGTAAAGATAACATACCACATACAAAAGGCTGGGAATCAAAATGTCACTGAATTTCTTACGAGCAACACTAAAAGATGGATGACAATAGAGAAATGGCTTCAAAGTGCAGATATAGCATCATATGCCCAGTTTAATTACCAAGAATAAACGTGAAGCATAGGAATCTGTGTGGTTGTGATGTAAGAAAGTTAAACTCTCATCTTCCAGAGAAGAAAGTCAGTGGATAATATGAAAATTTGAACAAACAGCAGTATAAGCCGCATATTGGGGTATAGTATTGAAAGCACTTGTTGACGTTTTCAGACTAAGTGCAATTTTACTTCATAAAAATTAACTTTAAAAAGCCATAAGATTTTCAGTTGAAAGATTTGAATTTTTAAAAAATAATTACAATAACTACCTGAGTGAAAAACCACAAAGGGAATACCTATGCATGCATTGATATAAGTTTTTAAAATTCTGTATATCAAAAATTACCAAAATTAAATTTAAAGGTAAATGGCAAACTAGAACATTTTTCATAGTAGATAGACAATAGGTATTTGTCAACTTCAATATTGAAATTTCCTGTGCATTTTGGGCAAAGTTCTTGATCTGTGTAGTATTGAAGGGATAACAGGGGATAAAGGGGGCAATTTCTTAACAGAACTAAAAGAATCCCACCTTTTCTAGCGGCAAAACTGAGATAATCAAAACAAAGTCCAATTTTTCCATCAGAGCCTTAGCAGTATCCAGGAGATAAGGAAAGTGCTGGATGCTGATAAGTAGGATCGGAAATGGGAAGACCCAGAAGCTTAGGAGCTACAGACCCTCTCAAAACACCTTAGCAACTGAAGGAAATCCTCCTTCCTTTTCTAATAAAGATGCTTTCTCTTTTACTTAAAGGCAGGCCTCATCTTTTACCTGAGATTCTGACCTTGCCCAGGGTGTCCAGTTCTCCTCCTGCCCTAACCCTCCATTCCTCAGAAGAAGTCAAATGCAGAAGAAGGAGTTATAGATTTACAATTAGTAAAATAATTGCCAAGCTTTGGGAAAAATATGGGACCATATTTATGAGAATAAATATTGATGGTATTCAATTAAGGAGGAAGAAAATATCATTTTAGATCAGGCTGAATTTATGGTTATGGTTGAACTTATCAGAGATTCTGAATTTAATGCTCTCACTTAGGTATCTGGGGGTGAGTAATGAACACCTAGACTCAAGGCTGGGCTGTACTAGACAAGGTGAAATTTCTTGGTACGAGAAAAAGGAAGGAATTCTAAGACAGAGAAAACAGGAACGCAGGAATGCACTTATTATATGTTACCACTCACCAACCTCTAACCAAGGAGTCACACCTCTGTCACTAAGAAGCTAAATCATTAATTCAGGGAGTCATGATGGGCTTTTTTTTTTTTTTTGCGGTACGTGGGCCTCTCACTGTTGTGGCCTCTCCCGTTGGGGAGCACAGGCTCTGGACGCGCAGGCTCAGCGGCCATGGCTCATGGGCCCAGCCGCTCCGCGGCATGTGGGATCTTCCCGGACTGGGGCACAAACCCGTGTCCCCTGCATCGGCAGGTGGACTCTCAAACACTGTGCCACCAGGGAAGCCCGGGCTTTTTTTTTTTTTAATGAAAGAGACTAAATAGCAAATATCTGAACATAAGGCATGTAGTAAAGACACTTATTTTATGAAATTTCATTCCAACTATACAGTGTGTATATATATTTATATACACGTGCATTTATTATATGAACATGCAAATATGTGTATATTTATATACATATGTATATATACATGCATTTATATGTATATGTGTATATATATGAACATGCATTTATGCATATTTGTTATGATTTGTTTATGTTTAAAATTTCAATATTTCTTACTGAGTGTCATGGTCAAAAATATTCGAGACCAATGTTCTAGCTGGTTAGAGATGACCTGGTACACACAGGCTAGCAGCAGCAATAAGGGATTCTTCTGAAAGCTCAGCTTCACACTGGAGAGTCCTAAAAGACAATGGAGAAGGAAAGAAGTTTCAGTAGAGACATCTTGTTGTCCCTTTAGCCTGGGGGAAAGATTACTTGAAGGAAGGAACTTTAGCAATTCATAATTAGTGACATGAGAAGGACAAAGTGGCCAGGACTGGGTAACAACAAAAAAAGTGAGTCCCAGTGTTGGCTGGAATGAGTGATCCCAATCAACAAAAAGGAAAGAGGTCTGCTAGCGAGGGAAGAAAGGCAGAGTACATGGGAAGGGAAGAATATGAATGACCCTTCCACACGTGACCAGCAAATTCAGCGGTAAAAGCTAGTGAGAGAACCAGGCAGGTAGAACCACTAAAAGCACTGAAGGTTTGGGTCACTCTCTAACAAATCACCCCAACCACTCAAGGTACTGGCTTTCTGGAAATTGCCCAACATTTATCTCACTATCATACACTGCTAGCAGAAAAGCAAATGGATACACTCCCGGAAAGAAAATTGGAAACTTGTATGCAAAATCATAAATTATGCAAACCATTGCTTTGATAATTCTACTTCTACCAACCTCAAAGAAAAACAATCAAAGCTATTCACAGGATACAATAAGAAAAAAAGAAAACCAGCCCTGATTACAGATAACTGTTGATACCAACTAGGTTGTGAGTTTCCTCTGCTGTGAATTTCACAGAAGATCAGCATCTGATGAGGACTCTCCATGACAAGACCACTTTATAATCATGTGATGGAAATAAAAATAAAGACACTGTGCAACCCCCAAAATAACCGAGCTTCCCCCTGACGCAGGTAACATGAGTAGCCATCATTTATTCCTCAAAAACAATTCTATTTGTGCCTTGTTCATCCCTCCTCTGCCATAAAGGTTATTAAGATACCAATGATGGAATTACCTTCTCTTCCTTTTGGCACCCAATCCAAATATATCCCTGTTCATGCAATTTCTTGCTGATAGCTAGAGAAATGATGATAGATAGATAGGTGACAGATAGGTACATACATAGATACATAGATAGATTTTTTAAAAACCCAATGTTTTAAGAACCTAATTTCTTTGAATTGTCCTCAAAATCATCTAATGCAAGCCCAATTCTTATAATAAGCCTCCCCTAATTTCTTTCTGAGATGCCCCATGGTTCCCTATACAGTGTGTTACATGCTAGTACCATTCAAGATGCAGAAAAGAGAAGTTAATTCATTGAAATGGATGCCTTGGGGTGTTAAGGCTTAATTCTCTCACAGAACCTTGTTGAAAAGGGCTGCAGGGCTTTCCATGTATCATCTTATTTAGCCTAACAACAATCCTAGAAAAGAAGAACAATTATTATCATTCCTGTCTTACAGACAGAGAAAGAAACTGAGGCACAGACTGGCCAGGTAGACTAAGATCTAAGGATCTGAATCCAGGTAGAGATGTTTCATCACAGAAGTTATCTGGCTTCCACCAAAATGCTATTACAAGTTACTTAGTTATCTAGGGTCAAAACCTGGTATCATACTTATATGGTCACTAGCCTGACCTTCCACAGCCAGCCAGAGCTCCACCGAAGGCCAATCATCTCTTACCTCCAAACTCCTCTTTCCCTTCCCATTGCCACTCCACTAGTTCAAGTCCTCAATATCATCCTTGAACTACTGCAAAAATTTCTTAACTGCAGTACTTACCTCTGGTCACCTCCTCCTATAATCAAACATAAACTCTCAAAGAACAATGTTCCTAAATATTGGGCTGGCAAAAAGTTCATTCGGGTTTCTCCATAACATCTTACAAAAAAAACCAAACAAAATTTTTGGCCAACCCATATATCCCTGTTCATACAATTTCCTGCTGATAAGTAGAGAAATGATCGATAGATAGATAGATAGATATTTTAAGAAACTAAACTCTAGAATTTGTCATTTATATTCTTCTAAGAGTTGGCAACTGTGGTCCACTTTTCCAAACTTATTTTCCATGACCTCCCTCTGTTTCAGATAAATTAAACCACTCTTCATTTCCTGAACAAGTCCTGAATTTTCCCATCCTTATGCCTTTGCTCCACTGTTTCTGTTCAGCCTACATATCCAGGTTTCAAAATCTTATCCATGCTTTATCCAACTTAAAGTCATACAGTCTTCAAGGCAACATAGTTTAGTAAAAAGACAAACAATGAACATGGAATTATAGGTTTTCCAAACACTTTTTCTTTGGCCTCCATTACACCCATGTTCTCACAGCAAAGAAATGAATTTCATCATCCTTTATGCTTCTATGTTACTTTGCCTATGTTTATTTACAGGAATTACCACATTCTGCCTTATGCCTTAGCTATTTTTTTCTACTTCATTTTTCTACTAGATTATAAAGTTCTTGAAAAGGCAAAACATTCATCTTTGATTCATGCCGTGAAGTATAAAATAAATTATCAATTCATGAATTGGATATTATGAATATTAACATTGTCAAATGCAACACTGTTCTGTGGTCCTGCCTCTCCTAAAAGTCTATGTTTTCTTGCTTAGATTTCAGAGATTCGGTAGGAGTCTGCCTAAGTTTTTTAATACTCTGAGATAGCATTTGGGAATAGGGACTCACCCAAAAAAGAATCTAAATTTTTTTCCTTTCTCCAGGAGCAATCATTTGAAGTTATTCAGAGCTTTGCCTGTATTCAAGAGATACTACTTCCCTTCTCCTTCTTCACTTGGACACCAGGTTTTATGAGTTGGGTCCACCATCACCCAATATACAGCACTCCTGAGGCTTAGCTAACACGATGTCCTGCCCATATGTATGTGCCTTTGTTTCTGACACCAATTCCTGGTCTAAAGGATTCTAGTCCATGAAGCAGAACTTGTTTCATTCTACCCAGCTATTACAAGCCATAGAGAAGTCACACAGAGAGAACGCCTGGTGGCCACTTTATTCAGCTGGGCACAGGGAAGGACAGGGCTAGTGCCAGGGGGTTGAGAAGGTGGTATGTAAATTGGTAGACTTGATAGACTCCATTCCAGTTCAAAAAACTTTTTAAATAATTATTTAATTCTCCAAGAAGCTCACTTCCCTAGAAGGAGTTCATTTAGCAGTGGGAGAAATTAACTTATTTCTCAAATTTCTAGGTAAGTTATAGTTTGAATTTATTACTTAAGCTCCTACATTTTGGGGCTTTTTAAAATAAGAAATGCACTAAAATTAAAATTTAAAAATGTGGGCAATAGGAAGATGTTTCCAAAGAGGATAACATTAAATACTAAGTATATAATGTTCCCATCAGTGTTCCTTCTCTGCCCCTCATTGTTTCTAGAAAAGCAAGAAGTCAAGAGCTTTGTCAGAAAAGCAAGAGGGTTTGGTTGAAATTAGCCATATAACTGGACACCACGTAGGGCTGACCTGCCTAACGTATAATCGGAATTACCTTGTGTTCTACCAACTCTCTGGGGTCCCAGAAAAGGGACCTATGAAGGAAATTCAGAAAAGAGCAACAAAATTAAGGAGTTGAGAGGCTGATTTATGAGGCACATTATGAGACCTAAGTGTCATGTGGCTTGGCTGAACAATGACTGAAAGGGGACACGGTGAATGTCCGTGAGCTTACAGAGAATGTGATCACCGAGGAAAGGAGAGAGATGGAGTTGTCCTGGTGTTGATAACA
This sequence comes from Phocoena phocoena, assembly GCF_963924675.1. NCBI lineage: Eukaryota > Metazoa > Chordata > Mammalia > Artiodactyla > Phocoenidae > Phocoena > Phocoena phocoena. Next base: position 61,740,284 of record NC_089235.1, read on the forward strand.
CCATAGTCACTGCTTTCTATTGGTTTCATTTTTAATATGGGATTCTGTGCTTTCTATTTCTCTTTCCTGCTACAGAAGCCACTGCCGATATATTTTAAATCTTTTATAATAATGAAAAAGATAAAACAACAACAATGGAAACCCTTGTAAAAGTTTACCTTTATAAAATGTAGGAAGTTCTCTAAATGTATTCTCTAAAGGTAGGAGCATTGACTGATAAGTCATAAGAACATAAATCCATTAACAGTCCATCTGAGATAGAGAGGGAGAAATGAGTCTCTGGTACCACATCTAGGGTAAAGGAAAGGGTAGAGAGAAAGAAGGGAAAGGGGGGGAAAAGTGAATCCACCACAGTACTTGCACCTTCTAACCCAGTGGAGTCACCATCTTCGTTGGTCGCCAAGACCCGTAACTCATGAAAAGTCTCTATTACGGGGGCCCCTAACTTCCCCAGAGACCTCAACTGACACATGGTTTATTTCACACAGGAGATCACCAGCCTGTGTGCTATCCTTTAGACTCTGAGTGTGCGGAAAGACTAAGAGAAGGTGCATGTCAGGGGCAGATGGGTGATGGCTGGTAGGACCAATTTAGCCTCTACTGCCACAGAGGAACAAACAGCCTCCAGTTCTTTCTTACCTCATTGTATGCAAAGCGGTGACAAATGACAAAACTTCAAGTGAGGTTGGCAGTATCTCAAAAGGTCTAAAAACAACTGATCCATCCTTGAAATAGGTGTTGGGGGTATTATGGAGAATATGACCTGCTCCCTGCCCTCAAGGGCTCCCAGGCAGGAGAGGGAGGCAGACACAGAGATAAGCTCATCATTACTCGTCAGTGAGTTAAGAGATAAAAGAGAAAAGCAAGGAACGCTGGGCCTTCAGAGAGAGTGAAATCTATCCCAGCGGAGAGGATTCAAGAGACCGTGTCCTGGAGGTGGCAAAGCAGGACCTGACATGATTGTCATCAGATGTCTTCATTTTCAATTTCCAATTGTTTTAATGTGGAGGTCCTTATCCTTTATAGCAGATGACAGAGTGGACATTCCTTCTGGGGTGACAAGGTCATAATGTAAGAGGTTTGGAGAACTTAAGGATGACACTTCCCTTAAACATTAGAAGCTGGTCCGTGGTGGGACAGACTGAGAAGCTGACACACAGAGAAGCAATAAAGATAGATAGAGGGATGGAGTCTTCATGCCTCCGAGGCCCTGATCTCAGTTGCCTCTGAGTCCTAGTGGCACCATTCCCACACCATTATCATGTGAAATACCACAGCCTCTGTCCGATAAAGTCGTCTTTCTGGAACTAGCTCCAGTTTGGTTTTTATCACTTTCAGTAATCAAGAGACCTGAATGGCAGGACACGTTAGCAGTGACCTGACATCTTCCTTGTCCTAAGGTTACGTTTCTCCTCTCATCCTCCCCTTCTCCAACAAGAGTCAGCCCAGCCTCCATGCTGCAATTTCTCCTTGTTCTGTCAATTCATACATTGAAAACTTGGCCCATAGTCTTGCCTCTCCAACAGCTGTGCTCCTAGCTGTTCCATATCGAGGTTTCCAAAGGCCAGCTCCCATTTCCAAGTACAATGAAGTGCTGTCTACCAAGAGCTTTCACCAGAAAATCCAGCTGAGTGGATTGAGGGTTGGGTCCAAGAATCTATATTTTTCATATACAATGGAATATTACTCAACCTTAAAAAAGAATGAAATACTGCCATTTGCAGCAACATGGATGGACCTAGAGATTATCATATTAAGTAAGTCAGAGAATGACAAATGTCATATGATATCACTTACATATGGAACTTAAAAAATGATATAAATGAACTTATTTACAAAACAGAAATAGATTCACAGACATAGAAAACAAACTTATGGTTACCAAAGAGGATAGCAGGGGGTGGGGAGATGGAGATAAATTAGGAGTTTGGGATGAGCATATACACACTAATATATATATAATAGGTAAATGATAGGGACCTACTGTGTAGCACAGGGAACTATACTCAGTATCTTGCCATAACCTATAATGGAAAATAATAACCCATATATATAACTGAATCACTTTGCTGTACGCTTGAAACTAACACAACATTGTAAATTAACTATACTTCAATTTTCTTTAACTCATTAAAAAAAGAATCTATATTTTTCAAAAATACACCCTGGTTGATTCTGACATGCAGCCAGGTGGAAGCATCACTAGACCAGATGGCCCATGGAGCCCATCAATTTGAAGAGTGTATTGAGTGTCCTCGACATGGCACAAATTAACGTTCAATCTCTCACCAAGATTTACTGCTCCGTCTGCTTTTCCTCAAAGAAAGCAGAATTCATGTAGGCTCGGAATTATGTAACAGCAGTTTTCAGCTGCTCAGAGAACTATACTGAAGGGCTTTGGATGACTGCATGCGGGGAAGCAGGTGTGGCAGGGGCAGACCTGGGCCCTTACATAAGCTGCCTTTGATTTCTTCACACTGGAGCTGGATGACCAAGAGGAAATTTGTTTCCTTTTAAAGCCTAGAGTTCCATCCCAAGCCTGTATAATTTTTCTGAAAAGTGTCTTTCCAACACGACTACCCCCAAAGGAGCTGGACATAGTTATCCCTGAGGCAGAAGCGAAGTTGAAGTACAGGGGAGACGTTTTGTTTTAAACCATCAAGCAGTGTCAACTCTGGAGCAGTCAAACTGCTCTCCTCCTCATGAGAGGAGGACATGTGTTTCACGGCAGTCATTTTTGAAAGTAGGTGCCAGGTGGGAGAGGGATTTGATTTGCTGGAGCGTCAGCTCAGTAAAGCAAGTACCTCCCCCAGTCCTTCCTTAATTCGCTGAGGTTTTGACAGGGGCTGAGCTGCAGGGGCCTTATACATTCTCACAGGCTCTTGTATTCTGACATGCGCTGTTTCACAGCAGGCGTGACACCACTGGTGTTTTTTCAAGGTTTTTCTCTACCAGGAAGAAAGTTTTTATGTACCTCGGGCTCTTGTATTTTTATTTCATTATGTTTTACTTGTATTTCTACCAAACCTGCAGAATCGGCGGGGCTTGGAATGGTTAAAGTCAAAAGGACTTTTTGCCTTTCGGTAAACAGCATCGTCCCCCATCCTCACTTTAAGATTTCTTCTACTTTCTGCTCCCCCCGCCCCGTCCCCAGCCACTACTTTCTCCCTTCTCTTTCTCCTTTCCTCCCTCTCTCCCCTCCCCCTCTCTCAACACTCTCAAAGCGTGCCCTAAACGGTGACAAACTTGCATGTGCTTCCTTTATGACTAAACCCCTGGGCCTCTAGCCAACCCCTCACAGATGGTCCCAAACATCGGACACCCCTTTAGGGGCACCCCACGTTTGCAACCCAGCTGGGAACGGCCAGGGTGGAGAAGAAGCGTGACGGGGAGTGGCGGTGTCTTAGTCCTGGGGGAAAGCGAAGCAGCTTCCAGGAGGAAACGGGCGTTTCCTTCCCACGCGCTCGGCGAAACCCTGGGTCCTGGCCCTGGGCCTCCACCCAGCCCCTCCCGGCGCCCTGGGAAAAGCCAGTCGCTACACACAGGCACATGCAGGCCCCGGGGCCGCGCCCTAAGGAGAGCAGCACCCACGGCCAATTGCTATGGCAACTCCGGGGCTCGTTCCATTCCCCACCCCGCCGATCCCCCCGCCTCCTGCCTGAGCTGCAGCCAACAGGCTTGTGCGCGTCCCAGGAGCGCGCTATAAAACCTGCGCGGTGGCGCCGGGCAGGGGCGAGCCCGACCAGGAGCAGCGCGCGCAGAGCCAACCTCCGACCTGGAAAGCCCTGTGAAAGCGGCAGGAAAAAGCCTGAACATGCAGAGTGCGCAGAGCCTGCGTCTCGGTCCACCCAATCAGTGCCGCTGCCTGGCTTTCCTCCTGCTCCTCCATCTCCTGGGACAGGTGAGTGGCGCACTCATCAGGTGCCTCTGGTTACTTTGCCTTTCTTGGGCGGCCCCTGCTCGGTCCCGGGGTTGCTCTGCCTTCCAGGGTCCCTGCTAAGAAGTTTCTCCTGATCTCGCCCGCCCCCAGGTCCTTGCGACTCCGCGCTGCCCCTCCTCGTGCCCGGCTCCGTGCCCCAAGAAGCCGCCGACCTGCGCCCCCGGGGTGAGAGCCGTGCTGGACGACTGCTCCTGCTGCCTGGTGTGCGCCCGCCAGCGCGGCGAGAGCTGCTCCGTGATGCTGCCCTGCGAGGAGAGCCGCGGTCTCTTCTGCGACCGCAGAGCGGACCCCAGCGCCCAGACTGGCATCTGCATGGGTAACCCTGCCCCCTCCTCCGCTTGACCTCCTGCCCCTCAGCAAGCGGAGCTGCCCGCTCTTTCCTCTCCCCTTCCCCCCACTCCCGAGAGGGTGATGAGCAAATACTAACAGTGATGCCGTGGGTGATGTTTATGGAGCGCTGTGTGCCGGGGATGGTCTGGGGGCGCGTGGGGCTTTGCGGAGCGCCAGAAGCCAGAAGGGAAACCTGCCCGCGGAGGTGAGAAGCATTTGCCTCCCTAGAGAAGAATCTAGATAGACAGGGAGCAGAGCAGACTTAAGGGCCAGTGAAGTCATTTCCTTTGGAAGTTTCCAGGGTACGCTTGGGGGGTGATGGAATCTTGGGCTTACTTACAGGCTCACAGTTCCCCCAACTGTAGCCAGGCTGGTTTGTTTTCACACCTGTAATTGTCCTATTTGAGCCAAAGCAGCCACTACTCTCCTGGGACGACTATGCAACCCCTGTCTGGGCCGTGAGTAAAATAAAAATGCAGGCAACCAGCCAATCCAGGATGGTGAAACTTAATCAACTGGGGATCAATTTCCCACACGGTGCACCATTTAGTTGGAGACCTGTCCCTTCCTCCCTGGATAAGAGGGCTTGGAATAGGCTTTTAGTTTCTTCTCTAAACGAGTAATGATTTATTGTGCTGGAATGCCAAGGAATCCTAATGCCCTTCCCAATTTGACCAGTTAACCTGTTTGGAGGCTTATGAAGAGCACTTTTTTCTTTTTAATTCTGAGCTTCTGGAGTAGGAGAATCTAAGGAGGTTCTTGCGAAACGACACTATCATTGGGAACAACAGCTGAGGGCCCTGGGGAATGTCACTTCACGGCTCTGCCCATCTTTCCTCATGCGTAAAATGAGTGGCGGGACTGGGTGGTCTTGTGTGTTTCTTCTTGCACTGGGAGGCCTCCACGAGGACATCTCTCTGCTGGTGGTAGATCAGCAACCAGATGGCCTCAACTAGAAAAAGAATGATTTGGGGCTTGGAATATGTGCTGTGGCTCTTATATAGCCTCTTCGATGCATCGTGTTCTTGATTTTCTCTCCCCTTCCCTCTCTGCTCTGCTTCCCCAACATTCTAGCGATAGAAGGAGACAATTGTGTGTTCGATGGAGTCATCTACCAAAGTGGAGAGACCTTCCAGCCTAGTTGCAAATACCAGTGCGCCTGCCAAGATGGGCAGGTTGGTTGTGTGCCCCGCTGTGAAGAGGACCTGCTACTGCCCCAGCCTGACTGCCCAGCTCCGAGAAAAGTTAAAATGCCTGGGGAGTGCTGTGAAAAGTGGATCTGTGACTCCAATGAGACGGGGACATTAGGGGACCTCCAAACCCTTCCAGGTGAGAAATTCAACATACCTGAAAATGATCACAGCACAGGACTAAGTGCAGGCAGGAAGCATGTATGCTCTTTGGGATCTGCAGTGAGAAACTGGCTTCAGCTTCTGGTCATTCAGTTGTGGAGTCCAGCTTGCCCACTGAGGGCAGGCACTTCACGTGTTGGAATCCCAGACAAGTTATTGAAGTACACACAGTCTCTTCTGAAGAAGAATCACATCCAGTGGTTCTGTTGAGCCATAGGAATGATTTTTCTTATTACACGACTGCCATTTATATTTTAGTCTGTCCCACTTGACCCTTGTTAACATTGCAAAGATGTGCTTTGGCAACTTTATGCAAAACACGTAATCGATAGAGCTTCTGTACTTGCGGCAAGTGTCAACTCCATGGGAACACCATTTAAGCCATTTGCAAAGGGCCTGGTGATGGCTCTTTCTTTTCTGGACTCTGTCAACTACCTATGCACTCTTAAGACCAGCTTCCCTAAAGAATGCCATCCCTGGACAGGTGTCACAGAGAAATGCCACCTTTCCGGGTGCTGCAGGAAGGATCAAGTGATACTTCAGGATCTTTGTTTTGCTTTTCCTTTTGTTTTGGCTTATAAAGGAAATGATTTTTTTTTGAAAAGCAAACATTCAAGATCCAGTAGAGAATATTTTAGAAGCCATTAATCAGCCAGATTATTTATACTGGCAGTACACAGAGCTTTACAGTTTTTCTGAAGTCAGAAATTCTCAGCCGTGCTTACAGATAGGAAAACTGCCATGTAAGAGAGGAGATGTGCCCTAGGGCATGCGTATTAAATGTTGAGACAGAACTGTCTGTCATCCAAGTCCCAGTGACTATATCCTACAACCCAAATAACCAATTCTACCTCCCTAAGGCAGAGCATTACCTCCATCACTATTCTGAGTTGGTTGGTTCTACTTACTCATCCAATTACAATTTTTTCATTATCCTTTCTCTGGACAAAATCACACATTGAAAACATTACGGTTTATGGAATGGTTTTCGATGCTGTACTGTGCTATATTCTTAAAACTACTAAGCTTCTCAAAGACAGGTCCTCCTAAACTTCTTATGAACAACTCGGACAGTCATTCCACAAAGATTTCTTGAAGGCCGACCATGTGCCAGGCATTGTGCTACCTGTTAGGGGTTTATAAATACAGAGATCCAGATGCCAACCATGTGCCAGGCATTGTGCTACCTGTTAGGGGTTTATAAATACAGAGATCCAGGTCTGCCCCCTGAGAACACCTGAGTTGCACAGGTACCGAACTGGATGAGACACTCTTCCTAACGATGGTTGAAAGGACCACTTTGCCATCCCCACATTTTACGCAATAACACTGTCCTTATTTCAACATCCTGTAGCCTACAGGACCGAAGCCACTCTAGGAGTTGCAGTCTCCGACTCGGGTATCAACTGCATTGAGCAGACCACAGAGTGGAGTGCGTGTTCCAAGAGTTGTGGCATGGGTTTTTCCACCCGGGTCACCAACAGGAATCCACATTGCGAGATGGTGAAGCAGACCCGGCTCTGCGTGGTGCGACCCTGTGACCAAGAGCACAAGCAGCCGGCAGATAAGGTATGAGCCTGGGAGGAGCCCCCACCACAGAGGAGGGGGCCTTGCCTCTATGGGGCCTGTGTTTTATTTTTTTGTTGTTGTTTTTGTTTTTCTTATAAGGCAAGGAATAGTGACTTTATTCAGAAAGGCAGCAGACGGAGAAGATGGCGGACTAGTGTCCCCAAAAACCATCTTAATGGGGTCTGGATGCCAGTTTATTTTATAGAACAGAGACGGGGAGGAGGTGAGGAAATAAAGTAAAAAGACCATTGATTTTGCAAAATATCTCCTGGCTTGGCCAGCATCAGGGAGGGGATGTGTTAATTTCTTCTTTCCTGCAGGCATTCACAGGTGGGCAGGGTCAGATTGTCACCCTGTGAGCTGAACAAAGGCACTTTAGTTTAACATTCAGGCAGCAGCAGGGCAGGGTTCCCTGAGGCAGGCCTTTATGTATGATTATAAAAACAAAAGCAACAGAAAGCAAAGCTTAAAGTAAAAGAAACAGATCCAACATGGAGTCAGATTTTGCTCTTCCCTGTAACAATTCCCCGCTGTCTCGTCCATTCCACACTCCTGTGGAAAAGGGGGCAATGACCATTCTAACTGCTTCTTGCTGTGTCTTCTCAGATGGATCTTTCTGAGAATGTCCACCATTGGTGCCAGTTGTTCCAAATGTTGAGATTTGTCTTCTTTTGTTCCTCTTTGGAGAGTGTTTACTTTACACCTGTAGACTTAAAAAATATTCACAACCTAAAAGTTGAGAGTTATGTTTTATTCGGGAGGGGGGCCTGGGCTTTAGAAAGTCACTGTGAAGCTGACTTCAAGGTCAGCTCTAATGAAGGAGTTTACCTTCTTTTGTTTTCTCTTTAATGTATTGAAATATCCCCAGCAACTCACAGCAGATGAAGAGGGAGGGGCCAGACCTCTACAGTAATGTCCCCGGTTGAGAAAAGTCTGGCAAATCTCATTTCATCCTGGAAAAAACTGGCTACTCAGTGGTCAAACATGATTTATTTTAGAGAGGTCATTTCTGAGCTCAGCTTTCTTCACCCTTTAGGTTCAGTCTGAAGGAAGCAACAGAGTAGGGACCACATCTGCCTTCCTCATCCCTCAGTCCCCCACATCCTACCTGGGATGTACTGTGTGCTTGATAAACAACTGTTGATGAATAAATGAATGGATGTCTGGGAATTATTTTCTGTATTTCAAAAAGCCTAGTGTGACTAGTACATTTGCCAGCATAAGGCTATCTGTGCCAAATAAAATAGCACATTTCTTTCCTTTTTTGCTGGAATGATATCAACTCAGTGTGTTAATGCTGAGTACAAGGCATGCAGATCAGAAGCTCTGATTGGTTCCTGATGACATCACAAGCCTTGTTAGCAGAGCCCTAGGTCAGATAAATGCAGTACCCAAATCGAACTAGTATATGGACCCTTGTACAAACCTAAGGCCAAAATAAAACAGTTCCTAACAATGAAAGATTTACATATCTCTCCACTGAGGCAATATCATCTCATGCTTAAGGGTGCAACTCTGGAGCCAGACAGCCTGGCTTTAAATCTTGGCTTCCCACGTGAACTAGCTATGGGATCTTGGGTGATTTTCTTAACCTTTAAGCCTCAGTTCTTTCCCCCATATAACAGAGACATTAAGAGTACCTGCCTCAGAGTTGTCATGAGGATAAATAGAATAAATTTGTTAAGTGCTGGGCATAGTTTACTCTGTTAACATAAACATCATTACCTAATATTAAGCATCATTTCTATTTATTGATAAAATAAGAGTCTCTAGTGGTTGCATTGTTATATGGCTACTTAGCTGTATGACTTTTTGAGGTCCATTCTAACTTTATGCTTCTTCCACCAATTTAGAAAGAGCACCTAGAAACACCTTCTTCTCTGTTTCTGTCCTTCCCTCTCTCTCTCTCTCTTTTTCACACACACACACAGATATTGCAGACCTTGTACCTTTTTGTGGATATTGGCAAAAATATACACTAAATATTAAAAAGGAAAAAACAAGAAGCCTTTAAATATTGTCAAGTACACAGTAACTTGCTTATTAAATAAGCCATTTCCATGTCATGACTTTAAAATTTTGCTTTTTCTATTGTTTCTTTTTCCAAAATTCATATTTTTCTTGTACCTTGCACCAAGTTTGATATTGGGAGATATTATATTTAAGACATTTATTTATAGTGTATATATATATATGTGTGTGTGTGTGTGTGTGTGTGTGTGTGTGTATTTCATTAAGGGGCCAGAAATTTGTTTGGAATCTAGGGAAATGCCAGCCAAATAATCATTACTTCCTTATCACCAAAAGGTTCTTAAATGTGAGATGGTGCTTCTTAAAGCATGATCCCCAGACCAGCAGCATCATCTAAGAACTTGTTAGAAGTGGAAATTATGGGGGTGCACATCAAACCTACTGAATCAGAAACTCTGGGTGTAAGGCCCAACAATGTGTGTTTTAACACACCCTCTAGATGATTCTGATGTACTCTTATTAAAGTTTGAGAGCTACCAATTTTAGAGAATTCCAAGTCTCATCACTCCACAAGCTGTGGATGACAACTAGGAAGGTGAAAAGCAGTGGAAAATTGTGACAAATTAGGTGAAGAAATCTAGGTGGGAAATTAACATATCATCAATGTCTTACTGAATTATCAATATTGGGGTTCCTCTTCAACTCTTACCAATGGAATGTTGAATAAATTCTCCATTTACCATGCCTTCATGGAAACTAACCTTAAATCCCACTGTCTTAGACTTTCCTGAGGTCACAGTGTAATAGAAGGAACGGGCTTTGTGTCAGACAAATTCAGGTTCTAGATGTTTTCTGATCACTTTGGCCTCTGAGACTACATTTACTCATCTATAAAACTTGGACAGTCGCTCTTTATGTGAATAACTGCTCCTTGTATGAGTGAATGTTCCTAATAAGGTTAAGTAAGTTAATGTCTGAAAAATACTTGAAACATTAGTAGGCCTGCAGTGATGCCATATTTATTCCATTTCTCTTTGTAACACCTAAGAATGTATTGGGCTAATAACAACGCCAAAGCCTATTTACGGTGGTTTGAAAAAATAGGTTTCTTTATCATACATATGCTTTCATCTTCATGCTTATGCCACATGGTCAAAAGATGGTTATATACAATTAGGCATGATTTCCACATTCTAGATAGGAAGGCAAATGAACGCAGGAAGCGATTAAGAACTGTACCCATCTGAAGGACAAAGGATTTCCCAGGATCCCTTGGTTTATGTATCACTGGCCAGAACTTGGCCACAAGGCCATTGCAAGCTCCCAGGTATTCTGGGGAAGGATATACTTGTAGTGGACCACATTACTCAAACAAAATTAACATTCTGTTAGCAAAGAAGAAAGAGCAACAGATTTTGGGTAGGCAACTAGCAAGTTATTCCATATGCCTAGACTGATCCCTTGGAGGAATGATGGCCATTTCATGCATCACTCCTTTTCTTCTTTCTTAGAAAGGGAAAAAGTGTCTCCGCACCACCAAGTCACTCAAAGCCATCCACCTGCAGTTTGAGAACTGCACGAGCCTATACACCTACAAGCCCAGGTTCTGCGGTGTCTGCAGCGATGGCCGATGCTGTACCCCACACAATACCAAAACCATCCAGGTGGAGTTCCAGTGCTCCCCAGGCCAGACCCTCAAGAAACCAGTGATGGTCATCGGGACCTGCACCTGTCACAACAACTGTCCTCATAACAATGCGTCTTTCCTCCAAGACTTAAAGCCAAACACCAGCAGAGGAGAAATGTAATGTGTCCCCTAAGAAGCCCACCTACAGAGGCAACCTGTAGCCACCCACTATCAAATGACTATAAGAAAAATTACAAAGAATTATTATCCACATCTGCGTCCCATGTATTTTCTGTGGTCATATGAGGTCAGTTATGTCTGTTTTTTTTTCATGAAAGATATGATTAACTGTAAACTTGGAATCAAGGTAAGCTCAGGATAATGCTTAGGGATGACATTCTTTTGTGCTGTTTACTACACATGGAAATTTCTGTAAACTTCAGAAATCAGATATATGTCTTACTGTGTAGACTGTATCACATTACACTCATTTTGTTATACGCTAGTGAAATTTCAAGAAAAGGTCACAGTAATGAATGACACGGTGAAATCTAAGGTCATACTGAGGGTGTCATCATACAAATATTTCACCACAGATTGAGATTTGACCTAAGGGTTCTCTGTGGAGCGTTCATTTCGAGTAGCTCAACTCTGAACTTCAAATTCCAAGATCCGAGGAAACATAAAGCTCTTCAACTCAAAATCTAGAGATTATTAGTTTTTTGTGTACATAGAAAACAAGCTGTATCTACAGTAACGGAATGCTTATTAATTAAGTGCACTGGTGTCATAAATTGGCTCCATTTCAGACAAGTTGACTCCTTTCCAAAAGAAAGAAGCTAAACAGAAAACTCTCCCCTATACATAGATGACCAGCCTCTACCAGCCCTCAGACATTTGTATGTGTCTGGAGACTGCTGGGGATCACTAGTTTTTTAATTCAGAAGAAGCAGAACATATCAGCAGGGCTCCTCTCACCTTACTGACAGATAAACTGAGGCCCAAAGCACCTGATTACAACCTTCGATGACTTTCAAGTGTGCTGGTAGTGGAATTTTGAAAAAGAAGAACAAAATCGACAAGACTGCAGTGACAAGATACCACAAACTCTATGGGAGTTTAGAATTATTGTACAGATCCCCAAACTTATCCTTGGGCCTTAGTTATGCAAACTCATGAACAAGATATATGTGTCTACATACATGTATCTAACTTGTCAGGCTATAAGATAGGTTGCAAACTTAAAATGTATACATTCTTCTAATGTCACCTTATGTGTTCAGCTTTTCTCCTTTGAAGTATTTATATAAATATAAATTATACATTTTTAAAATATTCCTTTTACTTTCTCTGTTTGTCAGACATTACTAAATAAACATGATCTTATCAGTGTGTGACTCTGCTGTTATTTTTGTGCTTCTGAGTTGTTTATTGAAAATATAAATTAAAATTTACAAATTAAATATTGAAAGCAAAGTGGTCATCTTTAGTTGAGCTTACAACTTCTTATCAGAAGGAAAACAAAAGACAGCTCTTAATTTGGTGATCTCTATTGCCAAGGCCTCAGATATTCTCCACACTTTCTACTCAATCCAATATCTGGATCCCTGATGTTTTTTTCTGGACAACCTGCAAGACACCTCCACACGTTAAAAATTTCGTCTTTATTCCTGTCCTGCCCCTAGGTTCTTCAGAACCATTTTTTTTTTTAGATTCTATATATATGTGTTAGCATATGGTATTTGTTTTACTCTTTCTGACTTATTTCACACTGTATGGCAGACTCTAAGTCCATCCACCTCACTACAAATAAGTCTATTTCGTTTCTTTTTATGGCTGAGTAATATTCCATTGTATATATGTGCCACGTCTTCTTTATCCATTCATCCGATGGACATTTAGGTTGTTTCCAACTCTGGGCTATTGTAAACAGAGCTGCAATGAACATTGTGGTACATGACTCTTTTTGAATTATGGTTTTCTCAGGGTATATGCCCAGTAGTGGGATTGCTGGGTCCTATGGTAGTTCTATTTTTAGTTTTTTAAGGAACCTCCATACTGTTCTCCATAGTGGCTGTATCAATTTACATTCCCACCAACAGTGCCAAGAGGGTTCCCTTTTCTCCACACCCTCTCCAGCATTTATTGTTTGTAGATTTTTTGATGATGGCCATTCTGACTGGTGTGAGGTGATACCTCATTGTAGTTTTGATTTGCATTTCTCTAATGATTAGTGATGCTGAGTATCCTTTCATGTGTCTGTTGGCAATCTGTATATCTTCTTTGGAGAAATGTCTATTTAGGTCTTCTGCCCATTTTTGGATTGGGTTGTTTGTTTTTCTGATATTGAGCTTCGTGAGCTGCCTGTAAATTTTGGAGATTAATCCTTTGTCAGTTACTTTGTTTGCAAATATTTTCTCCCATTCTGAGGGTTGCCTTTTCATATTGTTTATGGTTTCCTTTGCTGTGCAAAAGCTTTGAAGTTTCATTAGGTCCCATTTGTTTATTTTTGTTTTTATTTCCATTTCTCTAGGAGGTGGGTCAAACAGGGTCTTGCTGTGATTTATGTCATAGAGTGTTCTACCTATGTTTTCCTCTAAGAGTTTTATAGTGTCCGGCCTTCATTTAAGTCTTTAATCCATTTTGAGTTTATTTTTGTGTATGGTGTTAGGGAGTGTTCTAATTTCATTCTTTTACATGTAGCTGTCCAGTTTTCCCAGCACCACTTATTGAAGAGGCTGTCTTTTCTGCATTGTATATTCTTGCCTCCTTTATCAAAGATAAGGTGACCATATGTGCGTGGGTTTATCTCTGGGCTTTCTATCCTGTTCCATTGATCTATATTTCTGTTTTTGTGCCAGTACCATACTGTCTTGATTACTCTAGCTTTGTAGTATAGTCTGAAGTTTGATAGGGAGTGCATTGAACCTGTAGATTGCTTTGGGTAGTATAGTCATTTTCACAATGTTGATTCTTCCAATCCAAGAGCATGGTATATCTCTCCATCTGTTTGTATCATATTTAATTTCTATTATCAGTGTCTTATAGTGTTCTGCATACAGGTCTTTTGTCTCTTTAGGTAGGTTTATTCCTAGGTATTTTATTCTTTTTGTTGCAATGGTAAATGGGAGTGTTTCCTTAATTTCTCTTTCAGATTTTTCATCATTAGTTATTTTACAATTATTCTTTAAAAATCCCATTACTCTGAGCATCTTGAGGCCAGTACCTTAGTCTTCTTTGTATCTGCCCCAGTACCTGGAACACAATAGGACCTCACTCTAAATCTACTGAATGAATGGATGGACAGATAGATAAGTGAATGAATCAATGAGTTATGCATTGACAAAAGATAAAATGTTCTTCAAAATAGATGTTAGGCTTTTAAACTATCTTTTTCAGTATCACTATCACTATGATTTTCTTTACCTCTCACTTAGAGATCTCCCCACTCTGTAACATCCGCAAAAACACACACATGCATTCCTGAAATTATAATTTCAGACAGTTGAAAAAATGTGATCTGATCTACAAATATTTGTTAAATCCAGAACGTTCTAGTAATACAGCAAGGAAAGTTATACTTACCGAACAGAGTTTAGGGCTGCAGACAGCACAGGGTCGGCAGTTATCCAAACCTGGGTTGCATATGGGACCTATTCTTTCCCAGCTGTGGGATATTGAAAAATTTGGATACACCCTCTGAGCCTCAGTTTCCACACCTGTAATGTGAAACCATAATATTGAGAGAGTAGTCAATCACCCTAGTTTGTCCTGGACTGAGATGGTCCCTGAGACTCAGGACTTTCAGTCATAAAATCAGGACAGTCCCAGGCAAACTGGGATGAGCTGGTCACCCTAAGTATCAACTACATATTGTTGTAACATTATACACGTTCATAAGCACTTGACCATGCCAGGCACCGAGTAGGCCAGCAAATGGCAGCTGTTAATATAAGTATCCAGTAAAGACAAGCACTGCCCCTTAGTCTTTGCATGTCATGTTCAGAGGCAGACATTACTGACCTCATTTTTACAGGAAAAGACATAGTGACTAAAAGAAGTTAATGACCTATTAAGGACACAGTAAATGAAGGAGCTGGGATTCAAACTCAGAGTCTGCCTGAGCTCAGAGCCAAAGTTCTTTCTTTTCTACGGCGCCGCAGCCACCGAGGCCAAGTATATTTTCAGCAACCAAAACAATTCCAACAGTTTTCATTTTTGTGCTGTTTTCCCAAACTATAAATGTTCTCTTTTAGAAACTGCATTGCAAAGTAGTGAGATTGTTGAGATCATTCTGTGAATGTGAAATTCTGAAAGCACTTAATTGCTGTTTAGTGATAAGGCACGCTTCACTGAAAATTATTGGAGGATTTTTCTTTTCTTTTACCACACAAGGATTCAATTCAACAATGCAGAAAGGACATCTTTAAGCAAGGAAATAAATTTGTCACATAGCTATCTGTGCTTGATGAGATTATCAGTAAAGCTTTTGCTGGAGATTTCTGGGCAGTATTAGACTTCTCTCCCAGGGTCTTCCTTGTAAGTACACGTTGTCATGCTTCTGAATGGGTTTCACTCCAAAATGCTCAACATCACAAGTCAAATCACCAAAACAGTATGTCCTTTTGGCCCTGTGCTATCGAGCTTAGTTTGAAGATTCATTTTTGTTGGAAGCATATTCATCTTAACCACACCGCATGGTTCTTGCAGGCGGTGCTATGCTGTCTTGACTACAGAGGGTTCACCAAATTCAATTACCACTTCAGTAACACTGCTGGTACTTGCTGAACTCTGAATAATGAAGAATTCTCTGCAGCCAACCTGCTGAGGACCGTGAATTACTGCTACATTGAGCCAGCTGTTCCAGGGATAATCAGAAGTTTCAAAGGGTAAGGATGGCAATGCTGCACAATTCTTAGTAAAGGATATGTGTCTTTCTCTTTAGGACAAGAAAATGAAGGTCTGAATTTCAACCCAGGAAGCTCTACAAAAGAATATGCAGGGCTTCCCTGGTGGCGCAGTGGTTGAGAGTCCGCCTGCCAATGCAGGCGACATGGGTTCGTGCCCCGGTCCGGGAAGATCCCACATGCCGCGGAGCGGCTGGGCCTGTGAGCCATGGCTGCTGAGCCTGCGTGTCCGGAGCCTGTGCTCTTCAACGGGAGTGGCCACAACAGTGAGAGGCCCGCGTACCGCAAAAAAAAAAAAAAAAAAAAAAAAAAGAATATGCAGTTCCACGCAAATGGCAGAGTTTCACAGAATGAACAGCCCACCAGTACTGTTGGGCTGGAAGGTGCTTGGAAATAAATGTTTTATAATCCAAGAAGAGGCGGTTGCTTGGACTTATATTTTATTAGCAAAATAAGAGAAGCAAGATCTGTTTGTAGCATAGATTCAGAAGTCTGGAAGAGGTTATAAAGTTCTTCGCTTGGGTTAAATAAAGATCAAAATGCTCCACACTGACCCAAATTTGTCCTGCTAAAACAAGGCCACCCACAAGATCCTTGGAAGACCTTGCCAGAGAAGATCCCAGTACATGCAAGTTCTAGTTCCTCTGCAAGTTCAGCAGTGAGACTCTTCCCCAATACTACAGAGCATCTCAGTGCCCAGGGAAAAGGATAAAAATGACAAGGGTCCTGTTGAGTGTGCCCTGTCTTCTCTCCAAACTCCATATCCTCATTCAGAAATATACTTCAAGGCTTCCCTGGTGGCGCAGTGGTTGAGAGTCCGCCTGCCGATGCAGGGGACACGGGTTCGCGCCCTGGTCCAGGAAGATCCCACATGCAGCGGAGCGGCTGGGCCCGTGAGCCGTGACCGCTGAACCTGCGCGTCCGGAGCCTGTGCTCCGCAACGGGAGAGGCCACAACAGTGAGAGGCCCGTGTACCGCAAAAAATATACTTCAAGGTCACTTTCTTTAAGAAGTCTTGTCAATTGCACCCTTAAGCCCCTAACAGAACTGGCCACTCCCTCCTTTGTGCCTAAATGTTCCTTGTAGCAATTCTATCATAAATGCTAAAATACCCTACATCTGTTATTTGTTTTCATGTTTTTCTCCCATTAGACTCTAAGCTCCATGAGGGCAGGGACATTGTTTGGTTTTCTTGCCACTGCTTCATACCGTGCTTCTCAACTTTTCCATCACCTTACTCTAAACAGCAAAGCATAATAAACAACTACAACAGAAATCTAATGTTCCAAGCCAAAGTTTCTATGGCATGCCACATTTTTCTCTTAAAAATTCAGGTAAACCTTGACTTCTTTTTAATCCATCCATGTTTGTTTAAATACAAAAATAACATTTAAAATTTCTAATTGGCTAGCTTATTCAACTTTTCCCACCTAAATCTTCAAGCAAAATTGATGCTCCAGAATGGTGTTTACACTGAAGCCTCTCATATTTCCTTGCATACTTCACATAGTCAGATTAGCAGTAATAAGTACCATTCCAAATTCTATCTCATTTTAGGAGCCATCAATCATAAGAGGTACTATTAATTTATATATCAAAAAGAAATAAAAAATTCTTCCAGTTGACCTGGACACACCATCAATTATAAGTACAAAAGTCTAACTTTCAGAAGTACAAAAATGTTATTAAATGTTTCTTTTAGAATATTTAACATTTAGGAAGAAGACAAAGAAGGAGAAGATGGTGGAAAAGAGAAAGAACTAACATTTATCAAGCTTATTAGGTACCAGGCAACCTGCAAAGTGTTTTACAGAGTTTGCCCCATTCACTTCAGTCCATATAAAAAAACCTGTGTGGTTGGTACTATTATATCTCAAAATTACAGATGAGGAAAACAAAGCTGTAGGAAGACAAACAGCTTGCACAGGATCATAAATCTATTATGTAGTAAAGCCTGGATCCAAATCCTCACATTCTGCATCTAGAATTTGTGCATTTAATCCCTCTGCCTTAGTGTCTGTATCCTGGGTTATGAGTACTTATGTTGGAGAAGCAAGTAGTTGATCCTCAAGAAAGTCAAATGGTTGAATAAGCTGCTACTCAACCCTGAAGGATTTGTGCTCCGGACACTGGTGATCACCTAAGGAATGTCCCTAACAGGAGGCGTTGCGAGTACATGCAGTTCTTTGCCAAGCAAAATCGTTGGCTTTGGGTAACAACTCTGAGACCAAGAGCTGTTAGGAACATGGTCTTGAGGTTCTCACCAGTCACTGAGATTAAGGCAAGTGTTGCTTCTTTTGTGCATTCATTAATTAAGGAATTCAACAAGTATGTACTGATCACCTACCATATTCCAAGTCATGTGCAGTCACTGGGAACAAAACAATGAACAAGACAAGTATAGTCCTTACCCTCATGAAGCTTATAGTCTGGTGGGTTGTTCGAGTTTTTCCTTAGACCTCGATTCCTCAGACTAAACTATTTACCCTTTTTAGCCTTTCCTCTTCTGCTCACTATTTTAACTATTCTCATGCGACAGGGCTCCCTAGCTCAGCCCCACTTTTGGGGACCCCCTACGTCCCAAAGAAGGTCCAGAGAAAATAAACTCCCTATACCTGAGTCAGAAAGAGTTCAGACCTCTGTTCTTATGTAAGCCAGTTCCTCATCTGAAACCACCTTAGATGTCAATAGCTCATCTGAAGATTAGCTACTTACAGAGGTCCCTTTGCAGTGACCACGAAAAAGAGGAGTCTTTTGTGCCTACTAAACAAATACCTGGAAGATTTCAGAAGTACATAGAGAGGTAGGTGTTTCAGAGGTCTCCCTGTGAGTCCTCATTCACTAAGAGAATGATTTAGCCCCCAAGCCTATGTTCATTGGTTTATTCAGAGGGATCATGGCGTGCTCTTTTTCTCTTGGGCAGAATGGCTCAAGTTCTATTGTGTCCATACCCTTCTTGTTGCTATATTATGTACCTGGAATGTCCTCCTCCCATTAGCTTCACCTTTTGAAATCTTGTCTATCATTCAAGATACCACTACAAGATGCTATCTACTAAGATTTATCCAGTCCCCACCATGCCTCTTCAACCAAGACAAAAATATAGTAGCAGAACATATTGGAAAACACTGAACTTGGAGTCAGAAAACCAAGCATGTGCTGATTGCTTGGCTTCTGGACTTCTATGCCCACAAAATGAGGATGTTGAATTCAGCAGCTCCTGTGGTCCCATCCATCTTGATAATTATGGAGTACGTACTATGTGCCATGCACTCATAAATTTCATCTTTATAACCTTATTTTTCCTCACAACAACCCTAAAAGATGAGCAATGTTACCCTATTTTACAGATGAGACTGGTAAAGATTCAAACTCAGGGGCACCTGGCTGTAGAGACAAGACGCCTTGTAGCATCACTTACCATCATTTCCCAAGAGCTTCAGTGCCCTTCCTCCTCCTTTTCTCTTTTATTATAATGAGCATTCTAAAGGTTGAACTCATTGCAATAGAAGCAATTATGTTTTTCTGGATTGGAAAATAACCATCATAGCCTTTAGATTTATTCTGGTCTCTCTAGGCACTGTGGTGATGAAATAAGCAATGAAGATATTAATTAAAACTGTATCTATACATCCCTCAATGTGGTAGAGAGATTAAAAAACAATCAAACAGGAAACCAGCTATTAAAACTATATCCTACCAATCAAAGAATTTGACTTTTTTATGGGACCACTTGATTTGTCGGGTCGGAATAAGATACCAAGGTGTATCTATAAATGCAAAGCTTTGTAGACAGATTCATTGAACTGGTCAGAACATTTTTTGAAATGGGTCGTTTCGTTTAAACAATTTGTTTATGACCCAAGTTACTAACTAGTTAATGACTATTCAATGTATAGAGCCTACTAACATTAAAAAAAATTAACCTATATTATTTATCCAAGAAAAATGTATTAATTAATTAATACTTTTATTTGATCAAAGCTTGAGACTGTCTAAGGCCTGACCACACACCTTTTGTCTTATTAGGTTGGTCATACAGATAAATTCTTACAATGTTGAACACAGATTCTTAAACAAAAGTGTTGAACTTCATACCACAGTGGAATGGTTAATGCAGTATAGATTGTTCAACCTTGGAACAAAAGTAAAGTTCAAGTATTATTTTCTATGACCTTCCTTAAAAACACAAAGCCCTGCCTTTTAGTGGGCATACTTTTCTCCCAACACTTTGTATTGATGTACACATCCCTTCAATCCTATATAACTTAAATGTGGATTTACAAGACCCTCAAATCTTGTAAATTGCCCCAAATTTTTTTCTGCCACTGATTTTTCTACTACTCTTTTAGTTCTGTGTCTTTCTCGTCTTTGATGAATAGCTTTGAAAATGTCCAGAGAAGGTACCTTGTTGTTTTCTGAGGGGAGAAATGGCATTGTTTGACTCCGGTGTTCCCTGAACTCTACAGTCTCTGAAAAAACAGTAACAGTCAAGACCCCTCATCCCCACCCTGGTTAGCTAGGTATATGTAACATTTTTTATATGGCCATTAAGCCCAGAGCAAATGTCCTTTTATTGGTTATCTAGACCTTTCATAGGCATTTGGTCAAATTTTAAATTATTCAGGATTTGTGACTTCTACATAATAAAACCCTGTTTACATGTTCTTGGCTAATTCAGATTAACCGTCTAGTTACGTGATTCAGTTTTAAAAGGTAGTTGATACATCACAGCTTAGGAGGAACCACCTGAAGTAGTATTAAAGGTGTTACTTTGTTTCCAAGATTTCAGTTTGCCTTCTTCTTGACTCTCTCTCTCCAACTTGTCAATTTCTTGCTTTCTTTTCTTCAAAGATTTTTGGAAAGTGCAAGCACTCCCCAATCCATTGGTCCACAAGGATAACACTGAGTTGTAACATTTGCTCTGTGTGCCCACTGATGCCCTCTTTTCTATGTTAAACAGTTGAACTGCCCTTATCAAGTTTAGTAGGTGGAAAGGAAACATAGGAGAAATCTCTATATGAGCACAACTAAGAAAGATCCTTTATCCATCAACCTGAAATTATCACATCCATTATTACAGGTCATAGATAATACCTTATGGGCTGTGTTCGACTCTCTTCACTCCTTTACAAAGTGTTAAACAACAATTTCTCACAAAATGGGTACTCAGTAAATGCCATATAAAAATAAAAGGATAAAATGATGAAAGAATGGAAGGATCATTAGATGGAGGGATATTAGATGGTTAGATAAAGGTATTAATTGATGAGCAGATAAACAAACAAATGAGAACTTGCACTTTATGACTGTCATTCCCTGACCCTTTCAGTAAAAGTTTTACCTTTGCAAAATTTATGCTAAAAGTCTGGAAAGGTCCATTAATTATCATCTCAGGAATTTGTCCAGAGTTCACCCCTGTCCACAGCAATTGCTCCACGCTCCCTTCCCTGGTTCTCAGCAACCCTCCTATTAATTCTCTGCCTCAGTCTGCATTGTTTCTATTGATTCTTGTTCCTAGCCTTAACCTGGCCCAATTTATGATGTACGTTCTCCAGCCATACTCTCTCTAAACTTTCCCCTTTCACCTTTGTGAGCCTGGCCAGCTAGATGGGCTCTCTATCTCCCAAGCTGTCCATCAAAATTATAGGAATTGTATAGTTAGACTTAAAATTCAACTGTTAGACTTAAAACCAGCCCAATTTTAATTGACGTTGTTTATTTTCTTTGTCCTTGCCTGAATAACAAATCACTCTAATACCATTGTACATTATAGGTATTTCTTTGTCACCAGACCCCCAGTTTCGTGCAGGATTAAGCCCACAATGGCTTAAGGAGTGGAGTACTCTCTTCAACTCTAGGGGGGGAAATGTGTGTAAAAGTAGTAGGTAAATTCCAAATCCCCATTTGAAATAAATTACTAATAGGGGTCATTAGCTGTCTACACTTTAAGACATTTGAACATAAATTCAAGTTTTTCCTCATCCAGATGCTTGACATTTGACAAAGCCCATTGGGCATTCTAGTTCCAACCCTCTGGATGACTGACGGAGCAACGAGCAGGAAAAGCCAGTGTTTGTCACCGTGTAGACACTTTCCTATAAAGCTTCAGTGTGCTGCAAACTGAGGAGGACATATTATAGCTAAGTTTTTAAAACTTTGACCATATGCAAAAATGATGAAGCAATATGAGTCATTTAGCTAAAAGAATAAATGACCACTGGCAGATAAGACTGTTATCTTGGATTTGGATACGTTTCTGTGTTTTGCAGAAGACGATGTCGGATATTTTTCATTGAAGTATAGTTGATTTACACTGTTATGTTAGTTTCTGGTGTACAGCAGAGTGAGTCAGACATATAGACACAGATATAGATTCTTTTTCATTATAGGTTATTACAAGATATTGAATACAGTTCTCTGTGCTACACAGTAGGACGTTGTTGTTTTTCTATTTTATATATAGTAGTGTGTATCTGTTAACCCCAACTCCTAATTTATCCTTCCCCCACACCTTCCCCTTTGGTAACCATAAGTTTATTTTCTATGTCTGTGAGTCTGTTTTGTTAATAAGTTCATTTTTATCATTTTTTAAGATTCCACATATAAGTGATACGTGATATTTGTCTTTGTTTGAATTACTTCACTTAGTATGATAATCTCTAAGTCCATCCATGTTGTTGCAAATGGCATTACTTCATTCTTTTTTATGGCTAACTCCATTATAGATATACACCACATCTTCTTTATCCATTCATCTGTCTATGGACACTTAGCTTGCTTCCGTGCCTTGGCTATTGTAAATTGCGCTGCTATGAACATTGGGGTGCATGTATCTTTTCAAATTAGAGTTTTCATCCTTTTTGGATATATGCCCAAGAGCAGGATTGCTGGATCACATGGTAACTCTATTTTTAGTTTTTTAAGGAACCTTCTTACCACTCTCCATAGTGGCTGAATCCATGTATATCCCCACCAACAGTGTAGGAGTGTTCCCTTTGCTCCACACCCTCTCCAGCATTTATTGTTTGTAGACTTCTTGATGATGGCCATTCTGACTGGTGTGAGGTGATACCTCAATGTAGTTTTGCTTTGCATTTCTCTAATAATTAGTGATATTGAGCATCTTTTCATGTGCCTATTGGCTATCTGTATGTCTTCTTTGAAGAAATGTCTATTTAGGTCTTCTGCCCATTCTTTGTTTGGATTGTTTGTTTTTCTTCATATTGAGCTGTATGAGCTGTTTGTACATTTTGGAAATTAAGCTCTTGTCAGTCACATCATTTGCAATTATTTTCTCCTATTCCATAGGTTGTCTTTTCGTTTTTCAAAAGCTTTTGAATGTAACCCCTGTTGTATGTATTCTTTGTGGTGATAAGAAGGTGAAGCGTTCCATGATCAATGCCTCTCTCAATCCTGATTTAACTTAACAAGACAATATTTACTAAGTAAGTGGAGTACATAAGGGCATTCTCATGAAGATGATATGCAAAACACCCCACAATTTTGATGTCTGGACTCTCCAAATTTAGTTCCACGAAGACATGGTACATCATTATGTGAGAAATAATTCATCTAACATTTTCTGAGCACTTATGAAACTCACACTGCAAGATCCTTCTTTTCGACCACAGGAGATATTTATTGCTAGCTTATGAAGGGTACATAATCCAATTTTATTTTCTCTCCAGCCTGGTAGGAACAGTTCTGCTGCTATTTCCAGACTCTGGGTCTCTGACCTGCTGCCATCATCCCAATAATTGTAATAGCTTTATTTGGTCATCTACAGTGGGGTAAGGGATAAGACAGGAGAAATCTGTTCTCCCAATTATATCACCACAAGAGTCCACAAGGTGAGTGGGAGACTAATACCTTCTCTTTCCTGAGAGCCACCTTACCTCTCTTCCTCATGCCAAATATCTACTGGACTATTATGGGAGCATATAAAGGGATAAGTAGGGTAGATCTCAAAACAACAGTACAGGGTAATAGGAGGAAAGATGAACTTTGTCCAACTTATGCATTCCTTTGTGCCTCAGTAGCAAAGGATATTCCTGAAAGAAGTGTGCTCCAGATGAATTCTCTATATTTCCTTAGCATTCTCTTTTTTATTTTTTCACAGCTCTCTCTCAAATCCTCTACTCCAACGTCCAATCTGATCTCTCAGCTAATTCTACCCCTTCCCAGTAAAGTTCCTCCATCTCTATTTAACTTTGACAAACTCAAGTGCCTGAGGTATTAGCCTGAGGCTAACGAAGGCTCTTCTCTACTTTTTCCTTTTTGACTTATGATGACAGGGCGGGATCAGAGTCCTGTGAATGAGGCAAAAAACGAATGTTCTGAGTTTCATTTTCCGTCATCAAGGGGTTCCACTGATGTCCTCATGAATTTACCTGAAAAAGGAGAGTACCTTGTGGGCAAGGACTGATTTTGCCTCAAAAACAAAACAAATCAAAACCAAAAAAAAAAAAAAGCAGGTGTATTGTGATATCATGAAAATTGGTATGTCTCCTTTCAGCATGGATTTAACCTCACCCTTTGTGGGAACAATGACCCTAGAATTGTGAAGGGAGGAGACTTTGACTCTTTCTTAGATCCAATTTATACTCCAGCATCTTAATGGAGTAGCTCCAGGTCTAATTAGATTGATTTCCTTTCCAAATAACCTTACACGCATTATCTCGTTCAATACTTGTAACTACCCACTGAGGTACTGGGTTGTTGCCCATTTTACTTGTGAAGTTCCCTTAGAGTGCTAGCACTCTCACATTTGCATTAATGAGTCTGGCATTTGGGAGAAAAATATGCAGTCTATAAATTCAAATGAAATAACGTGTAATAAGTTCATTTGAACCATCAGTCATGTTTCCCACAAATGATGTAAGCCTTTAATTGCCTAACTTTTCCAAGGGAATAGTAAAGCATCCCACAGGTTTTGTGGCTTTCAGTCTTCTCTAGATAGTTCTTAAGCAGTATCCATTAGGGAACTTGGAGAAGACAATCTTCACTAAGTGTACATCACCCCATCATCATAGACCGGGAGTTTCCTATTTCTCCGTATTGCAAGGCATAGCAAAATATGCTATAAGACACACTTTTATAGACTTTATAAATCATAACTCATTATGCAGATGACAGACCTACCCAAGAAAAACTGAAGAAAAATGTGAGCGAGATTTCTATTCTTCATAAATCATGCTTCATTCCAACGTATCCTATATCAGAGAAGGATAGTATTCTATTTGGATGAGCTCATCTAAACATGTCAAACTCTTTTCACAAAGATTAATTAAAATATGTCAGCTATGTTGGTGGCAAAGCCATCTTGTTTAAAATCTTCAAGAAGTAATATACAAAGCAGGATTACAACTGTTCAATCTTTAGCATGACATGCATAAAATCAATATTTAAGCTCTTTGGGGAGTTACAGCCCAACATGTTCCTTATGAATCGTCATAATGACCTCACCCAGCCCCTCCTGTCCAGTGGGAAATGGGATTACCCAGCATTCAAGGAGTGACTGAAAGACCAGGCAGCTCCTAGGAGTTGTGGATAGGCTGATGGTTTTCTAGAAGACAAATGTCAGATGTACAAGTTTCCTAGATGCCATGCCATAATCAGTCCCAGCTGCTCCAAACTCAGAGAGCCAAACTCAGTCACTGGAAAGGCTTTGAGGACAGCAGAGCAGGGGTATAATCAAAGCCCATCCCGAATGACTTCTCACTGTCCAAGAGTTCACAATAGCAGGACTTCTATATATTCCAGAAAGAAAGGGACCTCAAAATTTCTTCTGGGAGAGCTTTGTTTTTTGAGACCTTATCTTGTATCTCACTGAATGAAAGAAGTTCTTTTCTTGTTGATTGATCTCTCTGGGCTTATCATCAATGTTTTAATTTCTATATTTTTTAACTTTGTGAAAAACTGAGGTTCTCCTTTGCAGTTTGGATGATCTAAGATTTCTACCATTTCTTGCACTGCGTTTTGAAACTTCAGCTCTCCTTGAGGATGCTTTAAGGATAATCTAAGGAAAATGTGGTTGGAGTTACCAGCACAATGTTTTTAGCTGGGATGATTTTGCTCCCCAACTGGTAATATCTGAGGACATTTTTGATCCTGACAGCTGGAGAGCCGCTACTGGCATCTAATGGATAGAGACCAGGGTTACTTCTAAACATCCTACAATGTGCAACACAGCCCTCGCAACAAGGAATTATCCAGCCCAAGTTGCCAATGACACCACTGTGAAGAAGCCTTGTACTAGCATAATGGCAAAAGCTTAAGTTTAATCAGTGGAAACAGCTCAAGGTTAACCACAGATTAAATACTCTCTCTCACCATGTTTCAGGAGGCAAAGAAAATGGCAGGGCAATGATTCCAACGTTGACTAATAAGAAATCTCTGAGAAGAGATGTTGCACAAACCACTTCGGTGACAAGATAGGCAAGCCAGCAAAAATACGTGTGGCCTTATGGCTGGCCATTAGAACACAATTTGGAACAGTAAACTCCAGGGATAACTGGAAAAAAGAATTGATAACCAAAGAGATTTCCCTCTTGTGACATATTTTAGCTGACTTAAGGACCCTCAAAGTGTTAATTTCCAGAGAAACTGAAAGAGGAATTAAGATAAACATCATCTGTGAGTTGTTCTTAAGCCAGGGTTGAAGAGAGTTCGTGAAAAATATTTTTCATTCATGTTCTGTCTCTCCCCTATGTGAGAAACATGGCAGGCACAATTGGCGCCTATATTATCCTTTGACCAATACTTTATCCCAGTTGCCTTAGCAACTGTCAATATTTGTCTGGTATGTCACAGCCCCAAGTTGGCCGATGTCTGAGTCAACATTTACTTTTACAGTTTAGGGAAGAGCGACACCCAGTGGTCTAAATGAACTGAGCTGCAGAAAACCACCTCCTGCTTCATTTTACTTTCACTTGAGAATGTTTATCAACCTTTCAATCTGATCCTCTGTTAAAGATCAGCAATACCCACAGTTAAAATTATGAAAAAAGAGAAGAACAAGGGTTGGAACGCCTACTTTTTCTGTAAAGGAGCAAACAGCAAACATTTTAAGATTTGTGAGCCATATGGTCTCTGTTGCAACTTCTCAACTCTGCCATTATAGCACGAAAGCAGCATTAGACAATAGATAAACAAATGAGCATATCTGTATTGCAATAAAATTTTATTTACAAAAGGAAGCAGCAGACCAGATGTGTCCCACAGGCAATAGCTTGCCAACCTCTGCAAAAGAAAATAGAATCTGTACGCTCTTTCAAGCTACACAGGCAAATGCCCCTTCATTCTCCCGAATTTCCAGAGACCTGGAAGAATCGACATTCAGTCAATAAAATTTATATAACAACTATGTATTGTGTGTGTACTATGTTCCAGGCGCTCTTCTAAATACCAGCGTAACAACAAGGTACAAGACAGTTAAAACTCCCTGCCATATAGAGCTTATATTTACAGTCAGTAATATAGCATATAAATCAAGTGTCCTATGAGCCAAACAATAATAAGCGCTATGTGAAAATTTCAAAGTGGGAACAGGACAGGAAATATTGAGTCAAGGAAATGTTACAGGTTGAACTGTGTTCCCCAGAAAGATATGTTGAAGTCCTAACCTGGTCCTTGTGAATGTGATCTTATTTGGAAATAGGGTCTTTGTAGATATAACCAAGTTAAGGTGAAGTCATTAGGGTGAGTCCTAATCCAACATGACTGATGTCCTTGTAAGAAGGGGAAATGCCACGTGAAGGCAGAGACACACCGGGAGGCCCCCAAATGCAACAGAGGAAGAGGTTGGAATGAGGCAGCTGCAAACTAAAGAATGCTAAGGATTGCTGGCCACAACCAGAGCTAAGAAGAAGCAAGAAAGGATTCTACCCAGACTTTCAGAGGGAGCATGACCCTGAAGACAACTTGATGTCAGACATCTAGGCTCCAGAACTGTGATAGAGTAAACTTCTATTGTTTTCAGCCACACAGCTTGTAGTCCTTTGTTCCAGCAGCCCTAAGAAACCAATACAAGAAGGAAGGGAATTGCCTTTGGAGAAAGGATGGTAAGGAAAACTTCAAAGAGAGGGTGAAGGAGGGGGGGACAGTGAAAGTAATCCAAGTAGTGGAAACAGCAAGTGTTAAAACCCTGGGGCACATAAAGCAACTATACTCCAGTAAAAATTGATTAAAAAAAAAAAAAGAAAGACCCTGGGGCAGGAGAGATCACAAGGGTGCCCGTGCACCTGGGGCACAGCGAACAATGGGAAGAAAAGGAGGTGAGAACATCAGAAAGGTAAATGGAGCAGGTTGACTGGCAGGCCTGTGGTCACTGCATGGAATGTGGATTTTATATTGAGTGGGATATGATATTAAAGGACTTTGAACAGAAGAGTGACATATAATGTAACTTATTTGTGAAAAGGATTGCTTTGACTACTCTATTGAGAATATAGCCTATGGAAGCAAAGATGGAAGTAGGAAGGTCTATGATGAGGCTACTGCAATCATCCAGGTGAGAGATACCTGTGGAAAGGGTGGGGATGGTGAGAAGTATAAAACTTGTTGTTAGAACAAACAGGATCTGATGACATGCTGGAGGTAAGAGCAACTGAAGGTCAAAGACAACA
Source organism: Phocoena phocoena (assembly GCF_963924675.1). NCBI lineage: Eukaryota > Metazoa > Chordata > Mammalia > Artiodactyla > Phocoenidae > Phocoena > Phocoena phocoena. Next base: position 61,768,609 of record NC_089235.1, read on the forward strand.
TTAAGGTGTTTGCTTCCTACAAACTGTAGTTGGTACTTATGATGGAGAGGACTGGAATAAGAGAAAAATTTTGATGTGGGAGATGTCAAGTGTTCACTTTTGAATATGTTATGATTGGGATGCTATTAGACAGATAGTTTGGATATATGAGTCTGTACTTCAAGGGAAAATTTTAGGATAAAGCTTTAAATGTAGGTATAATTAGTAAATGAATGGTATTTAAAGTCATGAGACCAGAGATTAACAAAGGAATGAATACAGCTGGGGTAGAGAAGAAGAGAATTCAGTTGATTAAGCCCTCGGGCACTGCAACCCTCACTACTTGGGGACATGAGGAGGAACATGAAAAAACTGAGAAGCTGCTAGAAAGATGATAGGAGAACCAGAATGTGAGATCCCAGAAGACAAGTGAAGAAAGAAAGATGTGATAAGATGTGTTAAATACTAGTAGCTCCAGTACGATGAGCACTGAGAGCTCATTTAGCTGGATTTCGTTGGATTTATCAATGTGGAGATCATAACCAATGTGAACATATAATTTATCATCCAAACCAAGACACTTTGAGAGCGAAAAAGCACTCCTGGAGAACAGGCAGAGGCCTGGACTATCTGTACAAACAGAGATGTGCTATCATCCTAGTCACGGAAATATTGACAAGAGCAGTTTCATGGGTGTGATGGGTGATTGCCTGAATGGCTTGGGTTCAACAGAGAGTGGGGTGGATATGAATTAGTGAGAGTGACTCCAGAGAACATTTCAAGGCATTTGCAATAAAAGGAAATAAAGAGAATGATATAGGGTAAAGAGGCTTTTTCTTTAGTTTTTAATATGGTGGGTGTTATAGAATTTTTGTGTAGTGATGGAAATGATCTAGGCAAAAAGGGAAAAAAAATTTTTCTTAGTCAAGGGGTGGAGAGAAGAGAATTGCTGGAGCCATGGGTTCTAAGGCACAAACAGAAAAATTGGTTTTAGATATGCATATAGGTATTTTTTCCATAATAACAGGAGGCAAGGCAGAGAAAATAAGCACAGATTCAGGTAGATGGATAGATGGTATGATGGCATCTTGTAGAACTTCTCTCATTACTTAAACTTTCTTATCCTAATGAGTGTGAGGAGGGGGGAAGAAGGAAGAGGAGGAGATGGACATATAGTCGATGGAGTTGGATAATACAACAGGACCTGTGGACAGCACCAACACTGGCTGGATTAGAGAGGGCATTGAGGCTGTGGTGGACTCCATGAATGACGTGTGGGAAAGCGCTGATTCCCTGAGGAAAATCTGAAATTGAAGTAATATTAAGTGAACGTGGAATGAATGTTGGCACAAGCTCAGTAGACCATAGGTTCTGGTTCCAGCTCTTCCATTTATCGTCTGTGCTACTTTGAACAAGTTCCTTAATGTCTTTGGGTCTCTGTACCTTCACACACAAAATGCAGATCATAATACCTACCTCACCATCTGTCCATGAGGACTGAATGAGACAGTGTGTGGAAACACAAGAAATACTGTTTTCAGTAAGGTCTTTTGAATTTGAAAGATCGCCTAATTCTGTTGCTTCATAATGATAATAATAAATTAGGCGATCTTTTTGGGGGACAATAAAGTATTCTGCTATTAATAAAGAAATCACCAACAATATATCTAAGAATCACTGAAAAATATCATTAACTTGTGAAGTCCACCATGATTTATAATGTAGTTACACATACGTTACTTCATTAGATTCCCAGTAGGTGATCTTTTAGATTTGAAAGACCTTACTGAAAGCAGTATTTGATGTTATGATAATAACATCAACATGTGATTATTTCATAATCAAATTATGAAATTGTTATCATAACTATTATTATTATATTATTGTTATGCTTCCGAAATATTAGGCCACTATCTATAGACTGAGTCTTTGACCTCGAGTTCCAGTTAGTATCAGATAAATGTGTGAGAAATGTTCATAGAACGTTTCCATTCTGTAGGAAAGCTGAATTTTTAAGTAAACATAGAATATAAGTTTTCATTATTCTGAGGCCAGTGTGAGGAAAATGACTGACATTTCTACCAAGATGTGTTCGCATTTACGGCCGAGGGCTAAAGTATATGACCTCTAAGAGTCCTTCCAGCTCTAAGCTTCTGTATTGACATCTACTCAGATTTCTTCAGATCAATGGCTTATCAGTTCTGCACAAATTACTCCCTGGATCCAGCACTGCTGGAACTCAAAGTCACCAGATCCTTCTTGTCTGCAAATACAAATTAAGTGACTTTTACATCTATAAGTCAAAATTAAGTGACCTCTACATCTGCTGAATCCCTCACTGTCTCCCCAAATCCCCCCCCTTAAGGATTTTGAGAATCCTATGAAGTAGAGGTTCATATATCCTCACATCCAGGCCGTTAGCTACTGACACCATGTGCAAATCCTCTATATTCTTTGTGTCTGTTTCATTTTCCTAAGTCTATACTTGTCCATAAAATTGCTTGGGGTAGGTTTTCCATTGTCATTGTCAACCTCCCTCCTAAGATGGCCAACATAACATCCAAGGGAGCTGTCTTCAGAAGTTCCCAAAGCTGGCCAGCTGGGAAGTGTCAGAGGTGCTGAGTTCTAAGCAGAGGCAGAGAGAGAGGGGCCAAAATTGTAATCCCTTGACTCATTCATTCGTTTGTTCAACATTAATTGAGCACCTGCTGTATACGGTAACAGAGCTTAGGGGTTAAGAGGGAGAACTTTGGTGTTAGACACACATGGGTTCAAATCCTACTCTGACACTTACAAGCTTTGTGTCTTCGTCAAGTTCCTTGTTCTCTCTGAGCCTCAGTTTACTTCTCTGAAAGAAGACTCATGATGGACCTCTCTCATGGGTTGCAGTGAGAATTAAATGAGACAATACGTGTCATGTTGAAACCTGGATCAAACAGCAGCTTTCATCCTCACTTAGGTTCCAGCCTTTGGTTTGGCTCTGGGGACACAAATTTGCATTACATCCGCTGCAACTGATTGCTTTAAGCACACCCAGCAGACCACTCAGATCAAAACAACCACGGAGGTCTGTGGGGAGATTTGAGAATCACTCTGGGCCAAGGTCTTTCCCGTTTGCCTTAAACCATTTCACACACTGTCTTCCAAAAGTCTTTGTCTTATTTGGCTTCATCCTTTGGCCTCTTCTCTTTGCCTAGGACACTTTCTGAGAATGGTGAAAAGTTTTAATCCTCTCTTTTGTTCTCTTATTGTTACTATTTCCAAAATCCAGTTTGAGTGTTCCCAAATCTGTCTCCCCATTGCCTTCACCCTGGTTCCCAACAAAAACAGCTCCTGCCTGAACTACTTCAAAAGCTTTCTAATGATCTTCCCATTTCCTCTCTAACTTTTCTCTCTGTTTTCGTAACAAAGCAATTGAATAATCCATTCCTCTGTCCACGCATCAGCTTCCCATGGTATTTTTAACAAAATCCAAACTAATTACCATAGGGTGGAGAAGATAACTTGCTTTCTACTGAAATCCATTCTCTCCTCCATAGCAGCCGAGTTATAGCAGAGAAGCAGCTGCCGAGCCAGGGAAGCCATCCTCCTTGTACTGAGGCAGGAGATAGGTGGGCCCCCCGAGGCAAACAGTTGGAATTTGTTCTCTGCGGACCGACATTCCAAGATGAAAATAGCAGGAAAATCGAGAGAGGAGGCTGGGCCCTGCTCAAATAGAAGATAAGAGAGCACGTATTTTTCATTCTCGAAGTCAGGAGACCTCCCCGACTACACATGCACAGAAAAGCTCTTTGGAGATCAAAAAAGGAGGAGGTACCATCCCATAGCTACCCATAGGCCTCTTTGGTACAATCCATCTTGGCTAAGAGATGCACACGTACACATGGGAGGATCCTGAGATATACCAAATACGGACTCTGAACCAGGCAAGTCAAAATGATTGGCCAAAGGAAACCCAGAAGAAATGCCCCATAAAAGTGATGCAAACTTCCACGAGGGCACGACTCACTCACTCTGAGCCTCCCATGGGTCTATCCAAATGTACTGTATTTGCTTTCCTCCTAATAAACCCTTTACTTGCTTCACTACTTTCCATCTTTGTGGGAATTCTTTTTCTGCAAAGCCGAAGAGCCAGGGCCTTGTCACTGACCAGTGGTCTAGTGGCTAGGATTTGGTGCTCTCACTGCCACGACCTGACCTCAGTCACTGGCCAGGAACTGAAAGCCTGTTTTAAGCCACTGCAAGGCTGAGGCCACCCGAGATCAGTACCTGTGTGTGGCCTTTTGTGTTGGTTATCTATTGCGCATAACACATTTTCCCCAAACCTCGTAGCTTAAAACAATACATATTTATTACTACACAGTTTCTGTGGATCAGGAATCCAGGGGCAGCTTAGCTGGGGGTTCTGTCTCAGGGTCTTTCACGAGGTTGCAGTCAAGATGTTGAACAGGGCTGCAATCATGTCAAAGTTTGATTGGGGCTGAAAGATCCTCTTCAGTCTCACTAGTGGGCTGTTGGCAGAAGGCTTCAGTTCCTTGCTGTCTGATGGCAGAGGATTTACTTCTTTCCCATGTGGATCTCTTTCTAGGTGAATGTCCTCGTCACATGGCAACTGGCTTCCCCCGAGAACAAGTGAACCAGAAGAGAAAGCAAGCAGGAATCCACAGCGCCTTTTATTTCTTTATTTTTTTTAAGATTTACATGTATTATATATTTATTTATTTTTGGCCACCCCACGGGGATACAGGATCTTAGTTCCCCAACCAGGGATCAAACCTGCACCCCCTGCAGTGGAAGCACTGAGTCTTAACCACTGGACTGCCAGGGAAGTCTCCACAGTGCCTTTTATAACCTAGTCCTCAAGTCATCTCTATCACTTCCATTCTTTTCTATTCATTAGATGTGAATCTCTAAATCAACCACACTCAAAGGGTGGGGAATTCCCTGAATATGTAGCATTATTCTAGAATTCTCTCTCTTGAGCTCCAGACTCATACTTCCAAATGCCTAGTAAAATCTCTCTCAATGTGTTGTATATATCTCATGCTGAACGTACCCCCAAATAAACTCAACCCCTGCCCCAGTCTGCTCCTCCTCTTATATTTTTTTCTCTTGGTTAATAGTATTCTATCCAGGCAGACAAGTAATATTTTTTACCCTCCTATTCTCCCCACTTGCTACATTCACTTGGTCACCAATTGTGTTCAAGTGTATCAGAAAGTCTCTCTGGAATTTTTCTCCCAATCTCCGTCTCCACTGGTACCTGGATAGGCACCTCCTGAATTCTTACAATAGACTTGAACCGTGAATGCCCCCTCCAGTCTCTCCTCCACACTATTACCAGAGATCTCTCACTTAAAATCTAATCACTCTCCAGATTAAAGTCTACCTGTGATCCCTCCTTTCCAACACACAAACCCAAATTCCTTATATGATGCCCATGTCTTCACACTGTTTGACTCCTGTACTTGTCTCCTTTCAATTTTTTTATGCCAAGCCCCACATGTAGCCTATGACCAAGCCACTATCAGAAAGTACCTAATTAGGCCATGTCCTTCCCCCTCTATGATTTTGTACCCTATTCTTCGTCTGCCTGGAATGTCCTTCTCCTCCTACCCACCCAAAATATGTGTATCTACCCTCCAAAGCATAAATCAAAGGTCACTTCATCTCTACACTATCTTTGACTTACCTTCTCTTCTCCTTTTGGATTTTGTGTAAACCCATATTATTGAATTTATCTCACTGAGGAATAATTTTTGTCTGTATGTCTGTATCCTCATAATATTCTGAGCTCTTTGGGGCCAAGGATCATGAGTAAGTCAACTTTCTGACTGTCAAGCAGCAAATATCAATATTTTGGAGGGAAAAAGACACGTTTTAGTATGTATAAATGTTTTTTTTAAAGGGAATTGCTTTTATTTCTTCAGCCAATGTTATGTTCTTTTATGAGTGATTAGAATGTTTTCTGGAGAAAGGGAAACCTTTTTGGATTTCTGAGTGGATAACTTTGACTTAAAAAATACTGTAGTATCTGCATCTTAGAATATCCAGCCTATTGGTTGAATACCACCTCCATTCTGTTCTTTGAGCTGGCAGAAAATGGCCACTAGGGGGCATCACAGTTACGTATACTTTATACAATTTGAAGTGATTAACTTCAGGGCAAAGCTAGTTTTGAAAACAAAAAGCTCTTTATGCCTCACATTTGTTTAGCTCTGCATGATTTTTCAAAGAAAATTAACATGTAAACTTCCTACTCCTTATTTCTATTCTTCATACCACTCAGAAATCCTTCCACAAATGGTCATATTTGGAATATTTGCTAAGAAAACTCAACTCCCCACTTTCCCTCTACCTCCAGCAAATTCTTCATTAAACAAACACTATTTCCAAATCTCCAACTATGCGTAAACCACTTTGACAGAAAATATAGAAGATAGAAAATCTTCAACCAACAGTTACTAGGAGTAACTGTTTGTTGTACTGGAGTGTACACAGGCACGGGAAAGTAGGAGGTGGTATATACTACTTACTGTTAGTATTTTATAACCTAAGTTTTTGATAACTAACTTCTTACATTTTAAAGAGGCAACATAACAGAAGAATAAATATGAAAATAAAGCAGCAAAGAAGGAACTTGGAAACTGGTTTGAGTCCCTAGAGTTAGCTAGGCTTAAGAGAGAAGAAAGCCAATTTAGGAAGAGCTTATATAAAGAAATTTTTTTTAATTCTCAGACTACAGCAGAGAGAAAATGAGAGATCAATAACAGAAATTTTTGGATATTAACAAATAGATGAAAATTAAATAACACATGCTTTTTAAAATATTTTATTTTATTTATTTTTGGCTGTGTTGGGTCTTCGTTGCAATGTGCAGGCTTCTCATTTTGGTGGCTTCTCTTGTTGCGGAGCACAGGCTGTAGGCGTGTGGTCTTCAGTAATTGTGGCTCACAGGCTTAGTTAGTCTGCAACATGTGGGATCTTCCCGGACCAGGGCTCAAACCCGTGTCCCCTGCATTGGCAGGCAGATTCTTAACCACTGCGCCACCAGGCAAGCCCTAAACAACACATTTTTAAATATCCAGTGGGTCAAAAAAGAAACCACAAGGGAAATCAGAAAAATACTTCAAGATGAACGAAAATGAAGACACAACATAGCAAAAATTGTGGGATGCACTAAAACAATGCCTAGAGGAAAATGTCCCGCTGTAAATGCCTACCTTAAAAGAAAACAACAACAACTCATATCAAAACCCTAAATTTTACCTTAAGACACCGGAGAAAGAACTGCAAACAAAATTCAAATCGAGCAGAAAAAAAACCAATGAAGAGTAGAGTATAAATAATGAAATACAGAATAGATATAAGGGAATACAAACAACTGACTCAAGAATAAATAGAAACCATTAACAGACTTACAACAAATAAAGACATTAAATTATTAATTAAAGAAAAAAAATCTACATTCAAAGAAAAGCTCAGGCCCAGATGACCTCACTGGGAAATTCTATAAAACATTCAAAGAAAAATTAACACCAATTTCAAGGAATCTCCAAAAATCTCCTAGAATTAATGAGTTCAGTAAAGTTCTAGGATATAACACAAACATACAAAAATCAATTTCATTTCTATGTGCTAGCAATGAATACATGGAAACCAAAACTAAAAATGCAATGCTATTTACAATCTCTAGGAGAAAAAAATAAATACTAAGGTGTGAATCTAACAAAACATGTATAGAATCTATGTTATAAAATAAATGAAGAGACATATCATGTTCATGGATTGAAAGACTCGGCATAGTGAAGGTATCAGTTCTCCCCAAACTGATACAAAGGCTTAATGTATTTGCTATCAAAATCCTAGCAAGATTTTTTTGTAGATATAGTCAACAGTACTCTAAAAGTTATATAGGGAGGCAAAGGAAATAGAGTAGCTAGAACAGTTTTTGAAAAACCAGAACATTATCTAGACTGTGTAGTACTGGCAGAGGAACAGACATATAAAAGTGATTTTTCACAAAGGTACAAAAGCAATTTAATGGGGGAAAGATAGCCTTTTTAACAATGGCACTGAACCAAGTGGACATCAGTGGACAAAAAATAAACCCCAACCCAAATTTCACACCTTACAAAAAAATTAGACCACAAACTAAGATGTAAATATAAAACTATAAAATTTTTAGAAAACTATAGGAGAACATCTTCAAGATCTAAGGCTAGACAGAGTTCTTAAACGTGACAGTAAAAGCATGACCCACAAAAGGAAAAACCAATAAATTGGACCTTTTCAAAATTACAGTTTGCTCTGCAAAAGATCCTGACAAGGGCTTCCCTGGTGGTGCAGTGGTTGAGAGTCCGCCTGCCGGTGCAGGGGACACGGGTTCATGCCCTGGTCCAGGAAGATCCCACATGCCCCAGAGCGGCTGGGCCTGTGAGCCATGGCCGCTGAGCCTGCGCGTCCGGAGCCTGTGCTCCGCAACGGGAGAGGCCACAACAGTGAGAGGCCTGCGTATCGCAAAAAACAAAAGATCCTGACAAGAGGATAAAAAGACAAGCTATAGAGTGAGTAAAATTTTAACAAACCACAAATCTGACAAAGAACTATTATCTGGAATATATAAAGAATTCTAAAAACTCAACATTAAAAAGCCAACAATTCAATTAGAAATTAGGCAAAAGATATGAAAAGACTTTTCACTAAAGAGAGCATACAGTTGGAAAATTAAGCACATGAAAAGATGCTCAACAACATTAACCATAAGAGAAATTTAAATTAAAACCATAATGGGATATTGCTACACACCTATCAGAATCACTCATAAAAAGTAGTGACAACACCAAATGCTGAAAAGATGTGGAGAAATGATCACTTGTACGTTGCTGGTAGAAATGTGATATGGTACGGTAACTCTGTAAAATAAGGTGGAAATTTTTCTTAACAATTAAATAGGTAACAACCATACAACCCAGTAATTGCACTCCTATTCATTTATCCCAGAGTAATGAAAACATGCTCGTATAGAAACCTGCACACAAATGTTTACAGATGCTTTGTACATAATGGAAACTGGAAACAACCAAGATATCCTTCAACAAGTGCATGGTTAACACACTCTGGTACATCCATACCATATATGATAATGGGCTCTCAAACACATCCATGCCCTAACTCCACAACAATATATGAATATGACAAGTGACTTTGCAGGTGTGGTTAAGGGTATGGGCTAATAGCCATGAAAGCATGTTCAACATCACTAGCCAGCAGGAAATGCAACTTAAAACCACATGAGATAGTCCTTTAATTTTAGAATGGCTAAAATTAAAAATGTATAGCACAAAATGATGATAATGTGGAGGAACTGGAATGCCCATTCATCGTCCCTAGTTAGCATAAAATTGTACAACCACATTGGAAAAGATTTTAGTAGGTCTTTTAAAAAAATAAACATTCTCTTTCCTTATGATCTGGCAACTCCACTTCTAGGTATCTAACCAAGATTAATAAAAACCTGTGTCCACAAAAAGGCTTGCATAAGAATTCCACTGCAGCCATATCTATAAGAGCCAAGCCTGGAAAGAATCCTAATATCTAGCAACAAGTAAATGAATAAATAAATTATGGTTTATTTTTTCAATGGAATACTGCTAAAAAATAATGAATTACTAGGATGATGTAACTGCTAGGATGAGGTTACTGTGGTGGTGGACACACAACTCTGCACTTTTTAAAACTCATAGGACTCGACCAACAAAGGGTGAATTTTACCATTCGCAAAATGTAAACACTCAACCAGGACAGCAGGGAGAAAGATTAAATGTAGACTATAACGAATGAATCTAAATTTATTACAAATTAATGACACAACCCAACTGGAGGGGATGGGGAAGAAATAAGCTGGCCTAAATATCTTTGTAAAAAAGTGTTTGGGGCTGGGAGGAATCACTTCTTGACACACCTGTAGAAAAAGAAAATGTTTTGACTATATACAGTACGGTTAAAGATAAAAACTGTATGCAAACTCTGTACTCTAGTTGGAAATGTTGTTTCTTACAGGGGTATGGATAACTATTCTGAAGTGACTTTACACATAGACTAGGATTGAACAATTTAGTAAATAAACTGTAGATTATGAGAACCAGGTTTCTCACTGTCAGAGAAAGAAGTTGCAAATTAACAAAGGGGAGATGTTAGAATGAACCCTGTGAGACTGCTGGATTGCAGTCAGAGACACCAATATGACCTCATGCTTCTTCTAATCTGTGTGTATATTAGACTCTGTATTTCTACCTATATTTATGTAAATACAGATTGATAGATACAGTAATAAATATAGAGATATGTGTATACATGGATTAGTAGAAATACATATATTTCCTAGATGTTAACATAAGGAGAAGCTGGATGTAATGTTTTGGCCAATTTTCAGTAAGTCTGAATTATTTCAAAATTTTAAAAATTTTAATAAATTATGTAAACTTTAAGTTATATTAGACTCACAGACATAGAGAATAAACTTGTGGTTGCTAAGGAGGAGGAGAGATGGGGGAGGGATCGAGTGGGAGTTTGGGGTTAACAGATGCAAACTCATATATAGAATGGATATACAACAAGGTCCTACTGTATAGCACAAGGAACTATATTCAATATCCTGTGATAAACCATAATGGAAAAGAATATTAAAAAAGAATGTATATATATGTTAACTGAAACACTTTGCTATAGAGCAGAAGCTAACACAACATTGTAAATCAACTATACTTCAATTTTAAAAATTGTTATATTAAAGACAGGAAAAGAATAATAATGAACTACTGACAGATGCAAAACTATGGATGGATCTCAGTAAAATTATGCTAAGCAAAAGAAACTAGACCTAAGAGTATATAACGTATGATTCTATTTACATCAACTCTTGAAAACAGGCAAAAGTAATGGTAATAGAAATTTTATCATTGAGTGCCCCTGGATAGGGAGGAAATGACTGCAAAAGAATATAAGAGAACTTTCTGGGCTAGTAGAAATATCCCGTATCTTAACTGACGTTATGGCTACATGGATGTTTACATTTCTAAAATCTCATCAAACTGCATTTTAAAGGTGCATTTATTGTATGTAAATTATACCCCAGTTAAGTTGCTTTTTAAAAAAGATTATAGAGTAGAAAAATGAATTGAAAACATTTATAAAATATATAAATGTTTTATAAACATTTATAAAATACACAAATGTTTTATAAACATTTATAAAATATACGAGACATAAATAAAATAACACTAATTTGATCAAGGAAAAGACCCAAGAACAAGCTCAGGTCTGTTTAAAGCTTTGAAAATAAGCATATACTCCAGGTTGACCCTAAACTTCTGAGCACTAAGACTGGGAAATGTTCTAACTTTCCAGGAAACAAGGGTGAAAGCAGGCTGTCCCCGCATCTCCAACTAGTCTTGGCCTCCATGTATGTCTGAGATTAATTGACAACTATTAAAGTACTAATAAACGATCAGTACACGTGGCACACGCACTATGCAAGAGCTCACTTTGAAGTTCATGCCATTTCCTCCCTTTGCTTGGAAGCACCTGAGGCCAAATACCGCTGTGTTATCCAAAGAGCCTGTTAAACTGACCTGGGCAGTACATCCAAAGAGTTAATCCAAGCACACCCTGGTGTTGCCATCACCCACACCTCTAGCTCCAAACAAGTGTGCCCTGGGGAGCTGCTGAGTCCAGTGAGCCACTGACAGGGGAAAAAAATGGAAAAAAGACATGAAAAAAACTGACTTTGAGACCTTTTTCTCGGGTCATTATAGGAGTAGGGGTATGGGGAAGAGATGAATCTGACATGGAGAAAGGAGCCTGGGTTTAGGTGTCAGAGGGGCCAGAAATCTGGAAAATGCATTCTTGGGAAGCTTATTTAAGCCATCTGGGGTTAAGTTTCCTCATCTAGAAAAAAATGAGCATATTCATGTCATAAGGTGAACCCACATTATGTTAGTAGCCTTGCCTGGAGGTCCGTTGAATATGACGAATCTAAGCAAAAGGCTAGGATTTTCACCTCTTAATTCATATGACGAATCTAAGAAAAGGCTAGGATTTTCATGCCTCCTAATTCATTCTGTGTGTAAATGGGTTTGATCTGCACATCTATCTCTGACTGATGGCTTCCTTTTTGTTTGCATTATTTATTCCACCATTTTTCAAAGTACTGCACTCTTGTTTGCATTAAACTTTTCCAGGAACTTATTAAAGTAGACAGTTCTTAGAAGCTCTTGTAGACTTCCTGAAGAATCTCTGTTGGTGACAGAGAGGAATGTTCTTTTTAAAAATCTATTATTTTAGCAACAATGAGATATCACTACACAGCCATTTGAGTGGCCAAAATCCAGAACACAGACAGCGCCAAATGCTGACAAGCACATGGAGCAACAGGAATTCCCATTCATTGTTGGTAGGAATGCAAAATGGTACAATCACTTTGGAAGACAGTTTGGTGATTTCTTACAAAAGTAAACATACTCTTGTCATACAATCCAGCAATCGTGCTCCTTGGTATTTACCCAAAGAAGTCGAAAACGTATGTCCACGCAAAAACCTGCACATGGATGTTTATAGCAGTTTTATTTATAATTGCCAAGACTTGGAAGCAACCAAGATGTCCTTCTGTAGGTGAATGGATAAAGTGTGGTACATCCAGATGATGAAATATTATGCCGCTAAAAAGAAATGGGCTATCAAGCCATAAAAAGACATAGGGGTAACTTAAATATATATTACTGAGTGAAAGAAGGCAATCTGAAAAGGGTACATACTATATGATTATAACTACATGACATTCTGGAAAAGGCAAAACTACGGAGGCAGTAAAAAGATTAGTAGTTGTCAAGGGTTGGAATGCGGAAAGGGATGAATAGGCAGAGGACAGAGAAATTTTAAGGTAGTGAAAATACTCTATATGATATCATAATGATGAATACACGTCATTATACATTTGTCCAAACCCATAGAATGTACAACACCAAGAGTGAACCATAATGTAAACCGTGAACCTCGGGTGATAATGATGTGTCTGTCAACGTAGGTTCATCTATTATAACAAATGTACCACTACGGTGGGGGATATTGATAACGGGGAAAACCGTGCATATGTGGGCGCAGGAGGTAAGTGGGAAATCTCTGTACCATCTCCTCAATCTTTCTGTGAACTGTAAACTGCCCTAAAAAATTATATATATATATATATATATATATAGTCTTTATTTTGGAATAATCACAAATTTACAGAAAAATACAGTGCAAAGAACTCTTCGATGAACCATCTAAGATTCAGTTAGAAGCATGATTCTCCAACCTCCCAAGTGTCATGTCCTACAAACAAGGACATCTCCTGCAAAGCCACAAAGCAACCATCAAAATCTGGAAGTTAGCACCGATCCATACCTTCCATCAATCTTCAGGCTTCATTTAACTTTCATCGACTGTCCCAGTAATATCATTGCTGATCATAGTCACTTTGTCACTTATTTTAGATGGTGTCTTCTAGTTTTCTCTACTGCTAAGTAACTCTTTTCCCATTGAAATCAATAAATATTTGAGGGCAAGGTGGTTTGAAACTATGTAAATAATCCCATTCCTCACCAAACTTTCAATCTATTCATATATTAATTTATGTCTATATGAAATCTAGTTTTTTATTTTACACAAATGTATACATTACCACTTATTTATACAAATGTATACATTTCCACCTATTACTATCATTCCCATTTTCCCAGCAAGAGGCAATTCAAACTGGCTGCTCAGTCCCTTTGACAAGTCTCCATCCTTCTTTGAGCATTCCCTTGTTTCCTGGAGAAGATGTTCTGGGCTCCTGTTGCATTTTCCCTGCCCCAGACTTGGAATCAGCCATTTTTTCTGAGAAGCCCTGAGAGTTTTGGCACTTGTAGCAGTTGAAACTTTTTAGCATAAAATCAACCAAAACAGAGCTCCTGAGCTATGTGAATGCCAGCTATAAAAAATCAAGATGGAGGTTGGTGAATCAGCTCTCAATCCTTCACCAGATCATGAGCTTCTCTGCTTTCTTCCTTTAGAGAATCCTGGCCACTTAGAAAAATGGGGCACAAAATTTACAGTTCAATTTGCAATTTAATTAAAGTAATAATGGCAGCCAAGGGGCACATGTACTGCTACACTTGCCAGGTTATCAGGAGCCAAGGACCACATCTCTAACTGCTTTTATTGACTTTGTCTCTGCAAAAATTAGAACGTTCTTAGTATTCTTTTATTAAAAGGTATAAAAATTAACTTTCTGTAGATCCTGTTTGTTCTTGGTTTATAAGTCACAGTCCCGTGTACAGAAATGTAAGAGTGGTGTCTGCCTTCCTGGTCCTTGTAAGCCACTCCCAGACACCACCACAACCAGAGAAATTGCCTGAAGATACCAGTAAACATGTCATGAGAACCAAAGAGGACAAGAACCAGAGGCTGAGAGAAAAGCACAAAGCAAGGTGACCAAAACACAAGAGGGACAATAGACTGAGGGTGAAACGTGGCACACGACAATCTGGTCACCCATCTTGCGCTGCTCTCTGTACCAATCATCCATCTCTCTTCAGCAGCTGCGCTCCCCATTTGTATCAGCTCTTTTGTGTCGACACACAAGTATTTCTAAGCCTTTTTCATGTTTAAAAATTACTACTCCCTTTACCATATACAGTCCTTTCACTATCACCCTTTACTTCTCATCCCCTTTATAACCAAACTAGTTTACAAAGGGTATTCAATACTCACTGTTTCCACTGTTTCACCTCCATCGCCTTCTTCAGTTTACAGCCAGGTTCTTCCCCCACCACCCCTAACACTGCCATTGCCAAGATCAACTATGACCGTCCTAATGCTAAATTCAATAGACAAATATTTATCAACCTCTGTGTATCAGCCTTTTCAACAGCATTTGGCTGTGTACACCACTTCCTCCCTGAGTCTCTGTAGTCCATTAGCAGAGTATCACTCCCCCGGTTTTCCTACTACCTCTATGGCTGCTTCTTTTAGATGTCTCCACTTTGACCCACCATCCCCAGCTGAGGTGTTCACTAGGGTCCAACCCTCCATCTTCGGGGTGATCACACGCACTCACTCCCCTGCCTTTATTAATAAACGGAGCCGAGAAACCCAAACCTACATCACCTGCCAGGAGCTCCGGTCCAAAACGAAACTGCTTAGCTTCAAAGTCAAAACGTACTACTCCTCCTGCACCCCTCCCCTTCTTTTGGGCACCATCAACCCAGTCCCCCAAGCCAGAAGGTTGGGAGACTTTCTGGACTCATTACTCTCTCTCACTTTCCTCATCGAGTCCCATTGAAACTAACTCCTATACCTCCTAAATATTGCTCGAATCTCTCTTGTATATTTCTGTTGCCACTGTTATGATTCAAACACTCATTACTTCTCACTCAAACACTGAAAGAGCCTCTAAAGAAACACCAGACTTACCGTGCTTTTGTCCTTTTTCCATCAGCAGAGTCTTTCTACATCTCAAGTCTAATGATGTTAATCCTTTGCTTAAATTTACTCAAAAGCAACCTAATGCTACAGAACGCAAGGCAAAACCCTTAGCAGGACGTTCAAGGCTCTTTGTGATCTGGCACCAACTTAATTCTCAAGCTTCTTTCCTCAGCACTTCCTAGATGTGTGCGGTGCTTCAGTCCCTCTCAATAACTTCCAGTTACCCCAGCAACTCCTGCTTCATGCACATCCCTGCCTCTGGACATGTAGGCTCCTTAGCCAAGAACTCACCCTCTCCTACACATCCCTCTAACAGCCAGTACGGAGCAGACACAATTCACACACGTCACCTCCTCCAGAAAGCCTATTGTGACTTCCCTTATCTAGACTAGTGCCTTGCCTTTGCTTGCAAAGCCTCCAGACCTCCCCTGTCTGAACACCCACCAAATTGCTTTACGGCCACTCTTTCTCTTATCTGTCTCCTCCCCTGTCTTAACAACCCACCAAATTGCTTTACGGTCACTCTTTCTCTTATCTGTCTCCCCTTGGAAGTCACACAGTAATTTCCCACAGGCTGTATCCACCCCCTATGTGTCTTTTATTTTTACCCAAACAATGCTTTAAAATAACACTTTAGTTGACAAAAAAAAAAAAAAAAAAAACAACTGGAGATTTTTCCATAATAAAAAATAGTAATCCTGGATTTCTGGTATCTCTTGAAACATCAGGCCATACTGTTTCATCCTCCTGCAGAGCAAGAACTTTCTGGAATTGACTTGTGGATGCCCCTTTACAAAGAGGAATTGCTCTCCAAAATATACCACAGTTCCCATGTGGACTTCTTCCCTCACTGACCTCACCCGCCTGGTCCCCGTGTGGGCATTTGACTTTGTAGCTTCCCTCCCAAACAGACTGCGTGCTCCCTAAGAAGAGGGACGGTATTTTGTCTAGTTTTCTATCCTTAGCGCACCTTCATAATTTCACTTCGTTTGCTCCCACTTGGTAGGCCCAACAGAGCACTCTGCATTCAGTGGGTACTAACAGACGTTGTTGATCCCTTCAACCACAACTCCGTGAGGTGACCAAGATGGCGGGGCCTGGGCCTCTGTACAGACCGGCCAAGTGGGAAAGAGGGTGGAGCTGGGACGTTTTGGAGGACCGTAAAGTAGAAAGTTGGTAAGCTAACGCATGCCTGCCACTGTGGCTCTGGCATCCTGCTCTGGTAACATTGGGTATTTGGTGAATGAAAGGTTGGCCCACACTTTCTAAACACAATCTGGAGGACAATACATCTCACGTCCCCCATTCCAAGGAGATGACATTTTTCTTTCTCTTTGGAGAACAGACCAAAATGCAAGATCAGTTTCCTCCAAGATCTGAAGTCTTTTTTGTAACTGTTTCATACTGAATCTGTAACAGCTGTCTGTCTTTTTCCATTGCCAAGTTGGTCTGTATTATTGAAGCAATACTCAAGGCTGTGGCTTTCTGGGAGAGAAAAGAACTCCGAAGAATAATAGAACAGCAGTTGAAGGGGAACAAATGTTATTTCAAAAGGGTTCCACAGGGCTTCCCTGGTGGCTCAGTGGTTGAGAGTCCGCCTGCCGATGCAGGGGACAACGGGTTCGTGCCCCGGTGCGGGAAGATCCCACATGCTGCGGAGCGGCTGGGCCCGTGAGCCATGGCGGCTGAGTCTGCGCGTCCGGAGCCTGTGCTCTGCAACGGGAGGGGCCACAGCAGTGAGAGGCCCGCGTACCGCATCATCAACCGCACAGCCCCGGTGAGCGTGTGGCTCTCTGGACCAGCCCTGGCATGAACAAGCCAGCATCCCTTCTTATTTGTCAAAGGGGATGCTCCCTAGATCTTGAGCTAAAGATGCCTGAAGACTTGATTCTAAAATGCAGCTGCACCTTGTCCCTTTTCCCTTGGGCATCTGGTCCAAGGAAGAACTTATGTTTATACTTTTAATTTTTTCCCATACACAATGCACACACACACACATACACACACTTACACAATCCTCCTTCTTTCCCTAGCTGAGAACGTTGAGAGTTTCAGATTTATGCCCTATCCTTGCAGAGTTATCTTTCATTCCTTATTTTCCTTATGAGGTTTTGAATAAATACAGCAGTTATTTCCATTTCTAGGGAATATTGTATTAATCACATAAACTTTGAGGTCAAAGAGAACTGTGTTCATATCGTGGTGCCAACACTTCCTGGGTGATCTAAGTCAAATCACTTAAATCCACATCCTGAATGACTTACAATACATCAGTTTGGTAGAATATTGGGCATTAGACAGAATAGCTATGAGAATTATGAAATAAAAAAAGAATTACAGTCTATATGAACACGGAATTTCTTCCATTATTAGTAAAACTAGCATTCGTGGTATGATTTTTAGTTTACAAAATTCTTTACACATATATTATCTAAATAAGATTAAAAAAATAATACCTCATAATGACCTTAATAGAATGATATTATCATAAGTCTTATTTTACAGATCAAGAAACCCAGACTGCCAACAGTTAGGTAACTTGCCAAGGGTCATACACTTAGTAAATAACAGAATTAAAACTTACTTTCTAGAACCCATATGATAGCTTTCATTTTAAGATAGTTCTAAAAGTCAGAAAATAATATAGCATCATTACAGAAAGTTTAGAAGTTTCAGAGAAATTATCTCAAGTTCTTCACTCTTAGAAACAATAAATGGTAGTTTCTCCCACTTACCTCCCCCCCACCCATCTTATTTCACGGAGTAGAAAGCAATTCTGCTATTCTCCCACCATTGCCTAACAACCCCACTATTGGTAAATTTATACCACCTTTCTGAACCGTTCTCTTTCTTCTGGGCATCAACCCCAGGATTTTATCTCATTTTCATTAGGGAATAAATCTTTATTGGAGCAAGTGATGATAATGTGATGAGAGATGAATAAATGCTGTGTAATTCTGGCTCCTGATTTTTTCATTACCTCATTATTTGCCCAGATATCACCATCTACAGATCAACAAGTTTTACATTTGTCCTTTTTTTCTAATTTTAGTGAGCTATGTGCCATTCCATTGTAGTTACGCACATACAAGACTGTTACTCCTTAAAATAAGTTCTCATTTGGAGCTGTTCCATTGTGGAGCAGCAGAAAACTCGGAGCCACAGAGTCTGGCAAATTTGAGTATTATCACTTGCTAATATTGTGACAGGGGCAAGTCAGCTAATAGCTGTGATCTTCAGTTTGCATATGCAAATTGGGAGGTGATTATAGGTAATATTTGATCCTCATGGGCCAATTTAAAGTTATATTCAATGATAGATCTTCTGTATCCTGAATAAATCTCAAGATTAATGTGACCCAGTCTCAACTAAATGTGGCAATCAAAGAAAGAATTCAGTTATAACAATCATTACTAAAATAATTCAGTGTATTACTTTTATCCCCTAGGAAAAATGTAGTCAATAATGCAGGGAAAAACTTTTTTAAATCCCCTTTTTCTTCTTTTCCATTCTCCCACCTTATAGTTGTTCCAAAAGAGATGTCCCCTTCCTTCTCTCTCTCTCTCTCTTTCTGTCATTTTGCCAGATTTTTTTTCTTTCATGTGTGTCTCTCTCAGCTCTTTAATATGTAGATTGTCCTAGCTTCACTGATATTTTCCTTTTTTTAAAAAACATCTTTATTGGAGTATAATTGCTTTACAATGGTGTGTTAGTTTCTGCTGTATAACAAAGTGAATCAGCCATGCATATATGTATATCCCCATATTTCCTCCCTCTTGCATCTCCCTCCCACCCTCCCTATCTCACCCCTCTAGGTGGACACAAAGCACAGCTGGAGCTGATCTCCCTGTGCTATGCGGCTGCTTCCCACTAGCTATCTATTTTACATTTGGTAGTGTATATATGGCCATGCCACTCTCACTTCATCCCAGCTTACCCTTCTCACTCCCCATGTCCTCAAGTCCATTCTCTACGTCTGCGTCTTTATTCCTGTCCTGCCCCTAGGCTCTTCAGAACCTTTTTTTTTTTTTTAGATTCCATATATGTGTGTTAGTATACAGTATTTGTTTTCCTCTTTCTGACTTACTTCACTCTGTATGACAGACTCTAAGTCCATCCACCTCACTACAAATAACTCAATTTCGTTTCTTTTTATGGCTGAGTAATATTCAATTGTACATATGTGCCACATCTTCTTTATCCATTCATATGTCGATGGACACTTAGGTTGCTTCCATGTCCTGGCTATTGTAAATAGAGCTGCAATGAACATTGTGGTACATGACTCTTTTTGAATTATGGTTTTCTCAGGGTATATGCCCAGTAGTGGGATTGCTGGGTTGTATGGTAGTTCTATTTTTAGTTTTTTAAGGAAACTCTACAACATAAATCACAGCAAGATCCTTTTTGACCCACCTCCTAGAGAAATGGAAATAAAAACAAAAATAAACAAATGGGACCTAATGAAACTTAAAAGCTTCTGCACAGCAAAGGAAACCACAAACAAGACGAAAAGACAACCTTCAGAATGGGAGAAAATATTTGCAAATGAAGCAACTGACAAAGGATTAATCTCTAAAATATACAAGCAGCTCATCTGCTCAATATCAAAAAAAACAAACAACCCAATCCAAAAATGGGCAGAAGACTTACATAGCCATTTCTCTAAAGAAGATATACAGACTGCCAACAAACACATGAAAGGATGCTCAACATCACTAATCATTAGAGAAATGATCTTTTCTTTTGAGTTTCGCTCTCTGCCTTATCTAGTCCTCAGATTCTTGATAACAGTAGAGAGCGTGAAGAACGACTCTTTCCCATTTCCTCCCATGCCTCAAGTCCTCTCTCCCTTTTTTATTTTCCCAATTATGCTTTTAGAAAAAAAAAAATTAGATTGACCAGGATAGAGTGTAATGCCTACTGAGCAGGGGAGGGTGAAGTTGATCAGCGCATACAAAATTCTGTATGTATGGGGTAGAGGAAGAA
The DNA here is from genome assembly GCF_963924675.1 of Phocoena phocoena. Classification (NCBI taxonomy): domain Eukaryota; kingdom Metazoa; phylum Chordata; class Mammalia; order Artiodactyla; family Phocoenidae; genus Phocoena; species Phocoena phocoena. The sequence continues at coordinate 61,789,084 of NC_089235.1, forward strand.
AAAGTTTGAGAAAATACGTATTCCCCAAACGAGAGCTTCCTAAACTTTAATCATCCATGTTCAGGGCAGCAAACTGTGAAATCATCCTCTGTCCCTAACTCCCTCTATTGGCACCTCTCCCTGCTCTGTGCTCAGTGCGACTTACAACCCTCAGCTTCTTTTCATTTTCTCCATATTTTAACTTTCTCCTAGCTTCACAAGTTTTCTAACCCAAGCTCTTCCGAGAACCTTAGAATCCTTCTTCCCTCAAGTTTTCATTTAGCTTTCTTGTTAAATCCAAGATCAAGATGCTCCTGGGTTCCATTTTTCTTTTCAATTGTGGTAAGAATACATAACATGAGATCAAACCTCTTAACGAATTTTTAAGTGTAATCACAGTATCGTTATCTACGAGCACAATGTTGTATGCAGATCCCTAGAATTTTTTTTTCTTGCATAACTAAAACTTCACACCCATTAAACCACATCTCTCCATTTTTCCCAACCCCAGCCCCTGGCAACCATCATTCTGCTTTCTGCTTCTATGAGTCTGACTATTTTAGACACCTCACATAAGTGGAAACAACCTAAATGTCCACTAATGGATGAATGGGTAACAAAATGTGTGTATGCATAAATGGGATATTAATCAGCCATAAAAAAGGAGGGAAGTCCTGCCATATGTAACAACATGCATGAAGGCTGAGAACGTTATGCTAAGTGAAATAAGCCTGGATCCATTCTTATAGCTGGCCTTTGAGTGTGGAAACCTCCCTAAGGGTTATTACTCATCTTTGTGTACCCAGTACATAGAACACACTTAATATCGTTGAATGCATACATGACGGAATGAATGAATTTGGCTTTACTAAAATTCTTACCACCAGATTTCTACTAGATGCTACCTGCTTGTTGATAATCCCTGTATCTATCAGTAAACAGTTCCTTATGAAATGTCCACAGCAACTGCTCCAAATCTTTTACACATTCCTCACACCCTGTGCCATTTAAGTCCGCTTTTAGTCAACCTGTTCTCTCCTCTGAGGCTCCCCAGAGAGAACAATCCTTGCATGTAACCATTTAAGGTTATTCCTCACAACCTCCAGCTCCTCCCTGGAGTTTTCTGCTGACAGAAACCTTTTCCAAATCACACTATTATGATTAAGTCCACACTTTTTGCTACCGAATGTCTAAAACATATTTTGAACCACATGGAGCCATTTTTAAACCCAATGTTTTTTCACAGAGGTCTTTATTCCCCTTCATTTTACCAGCCTCTAGAACTTGCTTTATGAAAAGCCAAAGAAAAAAGAAAAATCTATGTAGATATATCAACCAGTTTTAGTCTGAAAAGATTTGCTTCTAGAAGCCTATCAATTTCAAAACCAGGCTATCCCACATCAAGAAATCTCACACATTCTTTCCGGACTCTAGATAACCTCCACTTTCCTAACAAACTGTAGAAGGACAGAGGTAAGATGGCGTCCACAGAGAGACACAGGGGTATCAACCCTGCTGAGCTCAGGTCAAGTATGAGACTGGCTTTCTCTGGGTGAAGGATCTCTGGTAATCAAGCAAGTTCCCTGGGGCCGTGTCAGAATGGAGGCATTCTGAACTGACTTGAGATAGAAAAAGGCATTTAGTCAGTTTCTGTAGGAATTATTGTTGAAAGATTTTGAGGAGTATTATTTGAGCTTGGGCCCTTTGTTAAGTATCTCATGTCTGGTTCTCTAGAAACAGGAATTGGTGTGGTCAGTAAAGGTGATTTATTTATTTATTTTGCGGTACGCGGGCCTCTCACTGTTGTGGTCTCTCCCGTTGTGGAGCACAGGCTCCGGACGCGCAGGCCCAGCGGCCATGGCTCACGGGCCCAGCCACTACGCGGCATGTGGGATCTTCCCGGACCGGGGCACGAACCCGTGTCCCCTGCATCGGCAGGCGGACTCTCAACCACTGCGCCACCAGGGAAGCCCAAAGGTGACTTATTGAAGGAATGCTTTTCAGGAAGAACCTATAAGGAAACAAAGGAAGAAGGAAGGCACCAAGAAAGAATATTAAGGTAAAGTCTAGTCTTGGCTTTACCCACAGGGTCCCTCTGGAACATCAGAGAGATCCCACATTAAAGCCAAAGTCAGTCTTTTGTCCTCCTGTGTCAATTAGTCATTGGCTCCATGGTGTGTACCTTCCTGGGCTAGGTGTCTTTCCTTGCCTGAGACGGGGGCAGGCAGCTGTGAGCTGCTAACAGTGAATGCTCACAGCAGCTGGGGACAGGTACACAGGAGAACAGAAGCTAATGTGTTCCGACCACCTTCTGCCAGGCACTCCCCTAGGTACTTCGCATATGTGGTCTTGTGGAATCTTTCTAAACCTATTATATCCCTATTCTATAAATAAGTTAAATGAGGCTCACATTTCTTCTATGTTCTGTAGTTGATGACCACAACCCAAATTTATGTTTTGTTATCTTTTACTGAGTGCAAAGCCATTTGTGTCAAAAATATAGTCAATATATTGAGAATATGTTCCCAACATATCATTAAAGATGCATCGGTAATCAAAAATCTAAAATCTGTAGATAGTATGTCTGCTTCTTCAGTTTTCAAATGATTCTTTCCCAAGTTCCTCCACAGGAGTCTTTCTTCAAACAAATTAACCTGCCAGCATATTGAAACTGTCTTCTATGTCTTGTCCTGCAAAAGAGCCCAGAGTTTACAAAAAGAAAAGCAAATGATTCCCCACACTAGTGGCACTCGGTCTCTCACGGCAGGTTGTAGCTTATTCCAAAGTCATGTTGATCTTTTTAGAACCTCAAGAAGTATTCATATATCACAATTAAAATAAGGTACTGTATCCTTTTGGGCAAAGTCTGAATCTGACTTTTAGATTTCAGTATAGATAAGTGAAGTCATCATCTAGGAAAATTTTATGAGAGAAAAAACTAAAACATAGAAAATTCTATCCATTAATTTTACCTCTTCTGGGATTTAGGAAACAACTATCATTTTTAATTATAGTGGTTGAAGCATATCTGGGTAAGGGGATCCCATTGCTTTTAGGAGCACGGCTCTTGAAACTCTGCTAAAGTGGGAGAAGAAAAATGTTAGGAACATTTTTTGGGGGGTGTGTGTGTAACATACAAAATACCTATGCATGGCCTCTCCCAGCGACTTGGGCTTCTCACAGTATGGTGCCTGGGTTTCCAAAAGAAGTGTCCCAAGAGTTGCAGAAAGCAAGACAGGGAACCTGCCAGACCAGATGAACCTGGGCTATATCTAAAGCTAGCTAGTGAGAGTGTTACTCTCACCATATTCTGTTGCTTAAAGCAATCCCAGGATGTCCTCAAATTCAAGGGGGTAGTAAACTTAATTCCACCTTTGATGGGAGGAGGGGGAGACAAGGTCACATTGCATGTGGGATGGGCATTATGGCTGTGGCCATTTTTGGAAGGTGTAATCCACCATGGTTATTATTATACATGTAAAGTTAAGTAACTTGCTTAAGGCCACAGAGGTAGTAGGTGGTGGAACCAGTCCGGAAACACAAGCCCTACACTCGAATGCCCATTTATGGCTCCAACACAACCGCAGTCACCTGCTTACCTGTCTCTTCCAGGAGATGGCTCTTCCTTGAGACCTCTGTCTAATTCCTCTTTGTGTTTTCCCCAGTGTCTGGTACAAGTCCTGTCACAAAGCGGTTACTTAATACATGCTTTGCTGACAAAATAAGTGAATCATACGTCACTCATCACTAGTTCCACCAAGCTCGGATGGAGTCATTTTCTGGAATGACTTGTTTTCTAGCCCCTCTGGACATAAATGATGCTGATGCCAAGGAAATTCCTGAAACAGATCAGCCCTGAACCAATCACTGCAGAGTGCAGACATGACCCTATACTGAAGAGTTATCATCGTTTTATTGTTTCTCATTGCAAGTGTTGATGGTAAAATTGAAGAGTTAAGAAAGGGGTGTCTGTGCTGGAGAACAGCCTTGCAAACTACTCTAGTCCGTGTGTATTAAATTTATACCTGAAATTACTATTTCCATTTTTTATTCACAAGTCCTGATCTCTTAAGAGGTGAATTATATGCTAGAGGACCGTGCTGCCTACTCTCCACTCTCTTTTTCCATCCTGCCCTGGGGGCCAAAAACATTGACCTTCATCAGCAGAATCACTGAGTCTTCTTTCTCTCCAGTTAGTTTTGGCCAATGGGAGTAACAACGGGAGATGCAAAAACAGGAGAAGAATGAGGTGGGGCATTTATCCTCCCAGAATTACTCCTCACAGATCATGCGTGGGTAGGGGCTAGGTTCCTCTAGTGAAGTCACTTCAGTTTTTGGGGCAGGCAGCCCTCTCACCCAGCTGGACCTCCCTTTCTAGATTCCAGTGTGACCCAGTCCTGTGCCTTCAGGCTTAGGGGTAAGATGAGGGCTCCTGCTAGCCTACTGCACTCTTCTACAGGATGGTTTCCAGTAATCAGCTCTTACCCTCATAATTAGTCCATTCATTAAACTCACCTCAATGACCTTGTTTGAGTGGATTTTCTGTCAGAACCTGACTGATAAAAATGGTATTAAGAACTTGAAGATTTGTAAATGCCTTGGAATAAACCCTCTCATGAATCGCTCATTACTTTGGTTAATGTTCTAAATCTGTGTTACAAAGAGAAATTAATTGAACAAATATTTTCTTAGTTGATACTATGTGCCAAGCATAGGATCAGGCTCTGAGGATGGATTTATTGATTAAACACACACACACACACGTTATAACAGCGTTATTGAAGTATAATTCACAGACCATACAATTCACCCATTTTAAGTGTAAAATACACCATAGTTTAGTCTAGTGAAAAAAAGCCTATTTTGCTGAGTTAAATAATGTGAAATAGCATTGCCTTCCACAGCAAAGAAAAGAGAATAATTTGAATGTCCATCAATAACAGAATAGAGTAATACAATAGTTGGAAAATTTTGAAGTGCATTCATATTTAGGGTCTACTGAAAAATAAGTTATATCTACAGCTCTTAATATGGAAATATATCAGTGATGTATTGTTAAGCGAGAAAGGACATTTGTAGAGTAATGTGCATGATATATTCTCACTTTTTATAAAAAGACACACAGCCAGGACAACTCTACACATGTGTTTGTACTCTTTGTCTATAAACAAGAAAAAAAGTGTAGAAAACGTTGAAGTGTTAACATTATCTCTGGAGTAATTGGGATGGAGAAGAGATGTATTAATATTTACATAACTTTGGATTGATGCATTGAATGTGGTAGGAGCATTTTCTGTAGGGTGTTCTTTTTTTAACAAGAGAAAGAGAAATTTAGCAAAAAAAATTTAGAGGAAAAACAAGACACATCCCCAAATCTAGAGCTCCTCCTGAAATGTTTTGATCAGTAGCAGTGACTCTACCAGCTTACATTACCTGCTTTGATGTTATACGGAACATGAGGGAAGAAACTCGAATCTATTTTCGTAAGTAGGGGAAGTCAGCATGCAAATAGGGTTCAATTGGTTTAAAAGAACGTAACCAACTTTCTCACATATAAACATTTCTCTTGATGAGTGAAAAATTAATAGCACTGACTGGATGACCGTATTTTGATCTTGCCTCCTGAAGAGGAAGGTGTAGCTGCATGTCCCTGTCCTCATCCATCACAAAACAACCACTGTTGCCAAAGATACCCATCTCCAGCTTGGCTTATGTACCAGCTGCATGTCCAATCCTGAACCAGTCACTATGGGAAGGGAGATGGAATTATGCTGATTGATGAAGCCAATCTGGAGCCACTCCTGGAGCTGCTGGAGTCAATCTCTTCTGATTCACGTGGCAACAACAGTGATTCATGGATGTATTCATGCCTAAGTTGGTCATAGTCAGGCAAAGGACTTCAGTGTGATGGTGAAGAGATTTCCTCTCTCTCTCTGGGATGTAAACAAGAAGACATTAGCTTGAGTTGCTGCCAGCAGGCATCTTAAACCATGAGGGGACTTTATAATGACGTTAAGCCCTTGGAAGGCAAAGCAGAGCAACAGAAAGAAACTGACGCCTTGGTTCCATCGTTGAGCCACTGGATCAAACCTAGCCTGAAGTACACAGTAACACTGGATTTATAGTTATGTAAATCAATACATTTTCTTTGTTGAGTACATCTGTTTGAGTTTATTTTTCTGCTTCGTGCAACCAAAACACCCTAAAAAGTATCCCCCCCCACACACCATCTGCATAGGTCAGATCTGTAAAAAATGTCCAAGTTGTATTTCCCTCCCTACGTTTTGTTACTGAGAAAACTGGCATTTTCTAAAGCACCTTAATGAAAGCACTCCACTACAGGAAAGCAAAGAAACCCAGACCATCAAAAGACCATGATGGTTTTTCTTGGTGATGACCCCCACAGAGGGCATCAGAAGAGCCGGGACGTGCTCTACACCCGATTTTTTATTTTATTCACTCATATCCTGTTGCCTGGCGTTTGCTTTTCTCAGAAGTTGACCACAGACACAGTTCTTTGTATGTTGTAAAACTCTTCAGCAAAGCAGACCCTTGTCTCCACTGCTAATAAACATGATAGCCTTTAGCCAGCCACACCACTCAGAGGGAGGGAAAGTCTATGTTGGTTAAAGTCATCTTCCTTTTGGCTTCCCAGTTCACTAAGCTTCACCCTATGTTTAGTCTCAAAAGAAGAGAGAGACCTACCCAGCTCTCCTGAGAGACATGGAGGTCACTGCTGCACAGCTGGAACTTGGAGATCATTTGGAAAGTTCTCCTCAGCAAGCAAGTACCTTCAGCAGCTTCTTGGTAAAGACAGTTTGGTTTAATGGTTAGAAGCGTGGTCTCTGGAGCCAGACACTCCTGGGTTTGAATACAGCCTTTGAGTCTTACGAGTTCTGGGACATTGGACACATTTCTTAACCCAGACATACTTCTACATCCTCCTCTGTAAAATGGAGATGATAACTAATACCCACCTCTCAGGGTTGTAAGGCTTGGCAGAGCTATCCCCATAAATCACTTAACACGGTGCCCAGCAGGCAGTGAGCACTAAAGAGATATTAGCTACAAAGAGGTAAGGCAAGCAACAGGAACAACTCAAGCAGCTCCACTGAAATGGTTAAAAATCTGGGTAAGGGTGATTTTCAGATGATGAATGAGGGAGCGGGGAGCACAGATGTCCAGGAAGTATTATCGGGACCTCCTCAGGCGTCTATACTGACTATTGCATTTTCTTGCCTAATGCTTTGCCAATTCTTCCACATTATCAATAATGAGTTTGCCTATCACATCTGTGAATAATCAGACCAGGGCAAAACCTTTCAGGCGCTTTGCTTCCCCATCAATAAGTTGAAATTGCTTTTCCAGTCCCCAAACACCACACACACACACAACACACACACAGCTTAGCAGCGTATTGAGGTATATTTTGTGCATGACAGTGGGCAAAAAGAAAAAAGAAAGTATTCCTTAAGATCAAACATTGTTTTCAAGTCTAGGTTAGCCTTCCTGGAAAATCCATCCACAGTAGTTTTCAGGCAGGTTAAAATGTCTGAGCTGTGATCACACGGTTTGCCAAGAACATGGTTGGCACATGAGGCTTGGAAAGACAGAGAGCCTTGGAAAACTGGAAAGGAAGATTTGTTTCCAAAAGAAAAGTGTAGCATAGTCACAGCTGGCATTCCGGCATGAAGGGCTCTTTGGGTAAGACCATGCTCTGGAGAGAAATAAAGGAGTTTTGAGCCTGGGGTCAGATCACTATCAGGGTGCAGCTTGCTTCTTCTCTTAAGAAGGACTCACTCCTCTCGCCTTCCTCCATTTTAAAGAAATAGCTTCATTATGGGACTTTTGCAATCACAGAAGTTTGTTAAATTTTTCAAATTTGAATCTGTAGAGGTAGCACATAAAAGCCTAAAAGCTTTGTGTTGTTCGGTTTTGCTATTTCTCCCTTAGTTGACTGTTGGATTCACATGACAGATGTTGTCCCTAAAGCCTATGAATTGGATGTACCCTCCAAACGAATATAGGCTTCTATTTCATCCAGGAGTTCTTTCAGAAAAGGTTAGACAGCTAGACAGAGGGACTGAGGACCTTTTCTCTTCCGAGAAGAGAGGACCTTTTCTCTTCCATCCCAGAAAGGAACGAGGGTTCAGATTCAGTAAACAGGTCAGGTCTTACCAACAAGAGGCATCAGCTAGAACTGGACCAATCCTCCCCGCTACCTGGCAAACCAAAGGAGCCTGAAATTCTAGGTTTTAACTTCAACAACATCAAATAAAAAATAGAGCGTGCCATTTACAACTAAACAAACAAGAATTCAACTCCTGGTTCTTCATTTACTAGCTGCGTATTTTTGGGTGGGAAGGTTACATTCCCTGAGTTTCAGTTCCATCGATTATAAATTGGAAATAATAGGACTGTATATATCAAACGAGATCATGTAGGTGGTTCTCCTTTGCAAAGCCAAACAAAATAAGCACAGTTAACATTAAAATGGTTATAATTAGTATTCACTACACCTCTACTTTGTATTACTGGTATCTGTTAAAACAGCTTTTCCCTTTGAGAATAACACTTCAGCCACACTGATTATTTACACTTAAATGTGAGTGAAAATAAAAGTCAGGAGGCAAGAGATGACTGAGGAAAGGCTCTAAGAAACAACAATGCTAGAATATACCACAAAAATAAAACAAGGGTCATCTAGGAGCCTTAGCATAAACCTTCTCTTCAAAACTTCTTCCACGTTGCTCCTGGTTTAACTCTTTTCCCCAACAGAAAAATGTAGAAGACATGGATTTTCAGTCAGTAAACTAGGATGTATTGAATGCCTGCTAAGTGCCAAGCACGGTGACAGGTGTTGGGAATGTAACAGACAAACAGACTTGTCAACCACCCTTCGGAGCCTCCAATCCATGTTGGTGGTTGACATCACCTAGAGAAGAAAGCCCAAGACAAAGCCTTGAGATACTCCCATGTCTAAGAATTGGGGTTACGTAAGAAACTTGGGAAAGAAGGAGAAGAAAGGTCTTTAGAGAAGCAAGAGGAGGTGAAAAGAGATGGGATCCAGAGCAGAAGTGGAGATCAATTTTAGGCAAAAGAAAGGTAGCCTTTCCATCTATAAAATATGTATAGATATATATTGGCACTTACTATTTCTTAGCAACTGGGCTAGGTCCCGACAATTCAGTTACCTAAAGGTTATTACAGATCGTGTTTCCCAGCAAGCAGACTCTGAGGTGGAGATCAACATGTAGGAGGTTTTATGAGGAATTTATCAAGATCAACACCTGATAAAGGGAGAGGATGGATGCAGGATTGGGCAGAGGGGGGAGTCAAGCTCCAATTCATGTTCAGTGTTGGCCTCAGCAAACGACATGGGGGCTCTGGAGCTAGATGGGCTCTTCAGAGTTGTCCCCAGTTGGGCTGAGACGGCCACATCCACCGTCAGTGGATGGGAACCATACTGGGTTGTGGCCTTGGGCAAGGCATCTCTCTACTGATGGGCAGCCACTGAGGGAACTGACAGCTAAAGGTTACTCCCAGCATCTGGGGAAACAAGTCCTTCGTGGGTGAGAGGTTTGGGGAGCACACAGAGTGCTCACTGCAAAGAATAGTACAGTTTCTGCTTCCTGGAAGTCATGGCGTCACTCAAGCTTACAAAAATGAAACAACTATCCAGCAGGTGGCAGCAGTATGATTCAGGTTGATGGGGCTAGATCAAAGGGTTTGTTGAGTCAAGGTTCTTGGATGCAAATAACCAAAACTGCGGTTAACTAAAGCACAAAAGGATTTATGGAAGGGCATGGATTAGCTCAGGGAATTGATGGGAAGTACCAAGAAACAAGCTCCAAAATGGAAAGGAATAGCAAAGAGAAGGTGGGAGTCTAGAATCTCAACCGAGGTCCTCTCATAGGAGCAGTGTGAATTGGGTGCCTCTTCTGTTGCCAGTGTGCATGGGTGCCACTACCTCTGCCTCTGGAATGAATTCTGAGTGTTCTCTGCTACTCTCCATCACTGGCTGCAAGTTCAGAGACTCAGCAGAAGCATCAGTTTGGCCAAGTCTAGACAGGTGCTCACATTCTAGCTGCAGGGGCTGAAGGTGAGGAAGCGTCTGGCTTTGCAGGCATCCTTAGCCAGAGGTAAGGACCCGTCTCCCACCTCAACTTGTGAACAAAACTATCCTCAGACATCAGAACCTCAGAGGGGCTTCAGACACTGGACTGATTTTTTAAAAAATTATAGATAGTGATAGATGATAGATCGATCGATAGATAGATAGATAGATAAGCCATGCAAAGCACTGACCCATCAATTTAACTCTGCACTCATGAGAAGGGGTAAATAAGGGTTATGCAGATGTTAGGCCCCCCGAAACATATGATGGGGGCAGACAATGGACTGATGAAACAAAACAGAAAAACACTAAAGACTATTCCATCACTTGGGCTCAGTATTCGTGAGAAGGAGTTAGAGTGATGCAGATGTTGGGTCCAGCTGGATAGATGTAGTGTTGACAGAAGGCCTCAGTCTCAGCATAATGGAAATGCACTCAGGAAACCAAGGCCGAGTCACGGTCAGAAAACAGAGATTAGAGAGAACTGAAGCTCAGAGAATGGGCAGACACCCATGGCCCATCCCCAGCACAATACTGGCAACAAGACTCATTCCAGGTTCTTTCCAGTGGTAAGAGGAGGACCCTTAAAATATGGTCACATTTGGCCAGAACTGGCTCAGGCCCCAAGGCAAGGCTGAGAGTCTTTGAGTTGAAAGTTTTCTGTTGCAGAAAATGAGTGGGGCCGGAGAGGGCGATGCTAAGAAGAGAAATGACCCAGAAAGAGACTTGAATAGCTTTCGTCTCTTTATCTACTCCTCCAGAGCCCTCCCCCAAACAAAGGAAAGGCAAGTAAACTTATTTATTGCCAACTATACTAAGCCCGTGCTAAGGGTTTTCATAAACATTCTCTCTTGAAAACCTCACAAAGGCTGTTATCCTCATTTTTACCAATGCAGAAGCTGAATATTATAGATGTTAAATAACATGAACCAACTCTCAGAGATCAGGATTCATACTGTAGTCTACCCCAAAACAGAACACACCCATTTTCTATGAGTTACACGCTCTCTGACCCCTACTTTATTTTAGATCCTTCATTCCTCACCTGACCCTGATAGACACTTTGTACTTCTTAGAGTCATGCTTCAAACGGGCATTTATATTCTCATTAATATAACACGTCTGAGGGTATCTGAGGTCACAGACTTAGAATGAGCACATTCCTACAATGACAATTTTACTTGAGGATTTTGCAGGGCTGGGATTACAGGTTGGGGGAGTGTGCAAAGTGGAATTTTTTTTTTTTTCAAAGTGGAATATTTTAATTGGTTAGTGTTTAAAATATTTTTTATGAAAGCAAGCACAGATGCAGGTAAGATATGAATATTTAAGACAAAATAAGCCATGTTGAAGAAATCACAAGCCACTTCGGGTAGATCCCTCTGAGATATGCATTCACATTACTCTGTCATTAAAGATATATTAATAGCAACTTTTAAGAAACACTAGTTATGAGGTTAAGAATCCGCCTGCCAATGAAGGGGACACGGGTTCAAGCCCTCGTCCGGGAAGATCCCACATGCGATGGAGCAACTAAGCCCGTGCATCACAACTACTGAGCCTGCGCTCTAGAGCCCGTGAGCCACAATTACTGAGCCCATGCACCACAACTACTGAAGCCCACGTACCTAGAGCCCATGCGCCACGACAAGAGAAGCCACCGCGGTGAGAAGCCCGCGCACTGCGATGAAGAGCAGCCCCCGCTCGCCACAACCCGAGAAAGCTCGCACGCAGAAATGAAGACCCAAGGCAGCCAAAACAAAACAAATTTTTTTAAATAAATAAATTTTTTTAAAAATTAAAAAGAAACACTGGTTATGAGGAGAAGACCTGGGGGACACTCGGTTAAGCTCACCACCGCCTCCCAAGCCCACCTGTGTGCAAACAATCTCCAGGTTTCATGCTGGAGTTTCCCTATATTGGGAGAAGGTAAAGAGCTGATGTCCATCTGGAGAAGCCAAGGCCCTGAGGAAACTCCCTGAGAGTGCCATGTCAGCCTCTGGAAAGCATGGAAACTTCTAGAAACAAAAGAATGAGTCAGAGGCCCATGAGTATAATGGAGGAACAATGAGATGAAATGAAACAAAGGCAAGCTTTGGCTTGGGGTCAGGACAATTTCCAAGCAGTAAGAACAGTTAGGTGGCCAACTCATAGAGGAAGAAAATGAGATTCCCCCAACACTTAACTCATCAAACCCAACAGGACTAACTCAGGCTGCCTTGTCTACAGGGAACCATCTGTACTGACTCCGGAAGGGCAGGATGGCCAAGCAGGTCATTTTCAGCTCCTATTTCTGTTACTCTATGGAACGGGGGTGATTCAAACCGTATGTCTTTTAAACCACTCTTCATTTTGGTGGTTTGGTTGTTTGGGTTCTTTTAAAGTACCACGTGACCAAGGCCCTTGTGACAAAACAAAGCACTTTCACAAACAAAGTTTGTTTCAAACCTAACTCACTTATCTTCTCTTCCCTGTGCATGTAAAGTAATGTGCTTTCTTTTAGAACTCGTTCCAGGCTAAACTGGATTGATGTTGTGCTTTATGTAAACCGTGAGGCCAAAGAACAGAAGAATATGAAAGATCCCACACTGGCTAGGATCAAATTTCAGGGCAGCCTGGGGTTCTGAATCTGTCAGTGGTACCCAGGGACATGTGGTTTTAAAAAAAAACAACAACAAAAAAAAAACACACTGGTTGTTGTTAACCTCAGAAAGACAGGGATGAGCCCTAAGCAGACAAACATGCCTATCTTGTGGGCAGATGTTTTATGACTGTCTTGTTCTAACTCTAGTCAAAACAGTAAAAACAGCCTGGCCTTCAGAATCAGATAAAACTGGATTCTGACATCCTGGCACACAGAGAAAGAGACTTTGAAGGGTGACTTTATCTTCTCTGAGCCTCATCTGTAAAATGGACACAATAAAAACTACCACAGAGCTGCTGAGAGAATAAAATGAGAAAATGTATGTGCCGTGGCTGGCATATAGCAGGTGCTCAATAAATTTTAACAAGTCATATGACGGAGGTTCTGTCTAAAACTCTCTTAAGACTATATGTTTTCTGAAATTGAGTTATTTGTAGTGAGGTGGATGGACTTAGAGTCTGTCATACAGAGTGAAGCAAGTCAGAAAGAAAAATAAATACCATATGCTAACACATATATATAGAATCTAAAAAAAAAAAAAAAATTGGTCATGAAGAACCTAGGGACAGGATAGGAATAAAGACACAGACCTACTAGAGAATGGACTTGAGGACACAGGGAGGGGGAAGGGTAAGCTGGGACGAAGTGAGAGAGTGGCATGGACATATATACACTACAAAATGTAAAACCGATAGCTAGTGGGAAGCAGCTGCATAGCACAGGGAGATCAGCTCAGTGTTTTGTGACCACCTAGAGGGGTGGGATAGGGAGGGTGGGAGGGAGGGAGACGCAAGAGGGAAGAGATATGGGGATATATGTATATGTATAACTGATTCACTTTGTTATAAAGCAGAAACTAACACACCATTGTAAAGCAATTATACGCCAATAAAGATGTTAAGAAAAAAAAAAGACTATATGTTTTCTCAATTTCTGGTGCATATGAGGCCCAAGCCATTATTATAATTACATTCCTCTAATGAATGATTTCCTACCTCACCGAGAGATACCAGCTGCCTTCCTAGCTGGAAATTGTCTTACTCTTTGTCTGCTCAGGCTGCTGTAACAGAATAACACAGACTGGACGATGTAATTACCAAACATTTATTTCTTACAGTTCTAGAGGCTAGAAAATCCAAGAGTGAGGTGCTGGCTAATTTGATTCTTGGTAAAAGCCCTTTTCCTGGTTTGCAGGTGACCATCTTCTGGCTGTCTCCTTACATGGCAAAGAGAGAGCAAGGTCTCTCAAGCCTAGGGCACTAATCTCATTTGTGAGGACTCCACCATCATGATCTGATTACCTTCCAAGTTTCCCACCTCCACCTACCATCACATTGGGGATGAGGATATCAACATGTGAATCTGGAAAGGGCGGTGAAGGGGGCACAAATCTTCAGTCCATCGCAGAAGGGAATGTTGGTATTTTGCTAACAGTGCCCCAAATTCAGACTACAGGGAGAGCTCTGCTCTGTTAATCCTTGGTCGCTAGGGTGGTCTTTACTGCTCAGACTTCCTTTCTCAGTCCCTTCCTGAATCCTAAGGGATTAACCTCTGCCTTACTTTCCAGATGCTGTGAGTTAACTTCCCCCTTTATAGGTTTACCTAAAGGAATATAACGCTTTCTAACATGTGCCATTTAAATAAGAGGAGATTTATTACTTACTTGTTGCAATGAGAATGTCATAAGAGTCAAGAAGAAATCTGTAACAGCTTGTGGTTGCCTTGCAGCTTGACCGGGTTTACCAAGCAACCTCTTTTCTTGCCATTGTTATGGTAGCCACAGGTCAGGCATAGAGCTTTGAGAAAGCATCTGAATGAATGAATTAGGTGACCGCTCTGATGGGAGAAGGTCTACGTTCTAAAGTTTCTGACTGCAGGATCCAACACATTTCTTTGTTCCTGCCAGTTTTTTAGCTGCTACAGAACTAGAAAGGGGACCTTTAAGCTGGCCCCGGGCCACTTGCTCAGAGATCAGCCCAAGTCCATGAAACAGCTATTCTTCAATTTGCTGGTAATCACTTATAAATAAACTCAGCGTTTTGTTCATTTTTAGGCAGTGGGGGTATCTGAGATGTATCCTTGCCAATGCAAAATGCCCTAGTGTCATAGATAATCATGGAAAACAGAGAGCAGAGAGTACAAGGAACAGAGTCAAGGCCAGTAGGTCCCTCTTGCTTCTATTTTCTGGGCTATCGCAGAGTCATTTCCTTCACTGTACAGACCCAGGCTGCTTAGGGCAAAGAACAGGAAAGTTGTTTCATCCAAGGATGTCAGTAGTGGAGACGTGCTTGTTTTCCCCTATTCCCATCTACTTTGCAGTGATTTGCAGTGCAGGTCAAGTGCCTGAACTCCTCAACTCCATTAGGTATCTGTGCTCCTAGGACTTATGAGTGCCCTGGGATATTCAGATACTAGTTAGAGTTTGGGATGTAAATTACAGAGACAGATTCTGGCTAAGTGACACAGAAAAGGAATTGACTGTACAGGTGTTGGACACCTTACAGAAATGGCAAGAAGATGAGAGAACCAGGTATGGCAAGAACCAAGGGAAACGGCCTAGAGATAGTCTGCCTATATTGCCACTGTTCTACATAGAATATCCCTCAGCCGCCAAATTCTTGCTATAGTGACACTGGACTCATGAATCTGCCACAGCCTGCAGGAATAATTGTGAACTGACCATGTTACTTGCTTGCATAGTTTCCTCGGCATTCAAAGTTGGATGCTGGAGAATCTGATTGACTACACGTGGGTCACATAAAAATGCCCAGCGACTAGAGCAAAGCTAAGGAGAGAATAGCCCTTCCCTTTCAGTTCTGTGGGAGAATAACCTCCCACCTCTCTTAGGACTTTCCCCAAAATACAAAGGACATTTTAAGTTCTGGGGAGCCAAAATGACTAACATCCATCACAGTCCTCCACTCTGGCTAACATCTCCCTAGATCCTTTTTTGCTTCGTAACATTTTCAAAAGCAGTGCTCCTGTCTAAACACAATGAAATGCCCCCCAGGACAACCAAACTCTCAGTCTTCTGATGGGAGCAAAACAATGTCTCATTTGGTACTGTAGCGAGCCCCAGTTTCAGGACCTTGCTCCTTCCTGATATTCTTCCACTTTGACTAAACTAAAAGTCATTCCCCAATAATACATGATATGTATGTCCATATAAAATGGGATAGAAAAAGCAGAAAGGAAGGAAAGTATATGCACATACACACACACCAAGGAACGAAATATGGGTTGAGGCTATATTCCTCATTTTTGTAATTGAGGTGAGGCTATAGCTGATGTTTCAGATTGGGTTCTTTGGGAAGAAGACTCTGAGGTGGCATTTAAATTTCAGGATATTTATTTAGGAGAGCCCTTGGGATCAACGCCTCTGGAAAGGTGGGGAAGGAAGCCGCGTAGACAAAGGGCAGAGTTAAGCTGCAAAGCGGGCCATTTGGAAGACCATGGTTAAGCAATGAGTGGGTGAGTCATAATTAATCCATTTCAACCCTCCTATCTCAAAAGTCTTTGGTTTCTGTCTCTACAATGAAATTGGCATCTTTTTCATGTAGGTCCAGATTTCAGTCAGCCAAGTGAAAAAACAATTAGAACCACTCCCAGATGTTCAAATGTGTACAATGAATCCAAAATAACCTGAAAATATACCAATATCAATAAATTGGGCCTGAAATAAAATGATCTTCTTCCATCCTTAATCCAACACCCTCAGCATCCATTCCTGAACACATAGCTCAGATTTTTGTTCCCATAAATTAGTAAATTCTTGAAATATTTCTAGAGTACAAAATTTCTCTTCTCAGATTTAATTTTTTAAATGTCCCCAACCCACATTTTCTAGGAGCAAACTTTTTTTTATGGACAGAGAGTCAGTGAGGTTGGTGGAGAGAGGACAACAGGAGAACTGCCTTTCGCCTGCAAGACTTAGGGAGTTGGTTACAAAGACTTCCAGTAATCTTGGAAAGGGGTGAGCTATTTCAACTGGCCATGGAGGCTCACTGCAGTTGCAAGTGTAGACATTAAATTCTCTCACATGGTCCCATTCTAATTTATGGGGTCTCATCCTATTTCATTGTCTTTTTTTTTTTAAACATCTTTATTGGATTATAATTGCTCTACAATGGTGTGTTAGCTTCTGCTATATAACAAAGTGAATCTGCCATACATATACACATATCCCCGTAACCCCTCTCTCTTGTGTCTCCCTCCCACCCTCCTTATCCCAACCCTCTAGGTGGTCACAAAGCAGCTAGCTGATCTCCCTGTGCTATGTAGCTGCTTCCCACTAGCTATCTATTTTACATTTGGTAGTGTATATATGTCCATGCCACTCTCTCACTTCGTCCCAGCTTACCCTTCCCTCTCCCTGTGTCCTCAAGTCCATTCTCTATGTCTGCATCTTTATTCCTGCTCTGCCCCTTCATAGGTTTTTCATAACCATTTTTTAAAAAATATATATTCCATATATACATGTTAGCATACAGTATTTGTTTTTCTCTTTCTGACTTACTTCACTCTGTTGGACAGACTCTAGGTCCATCCCCCTCACTACAAATAACTCAGTTTCGTTCCTTTTTATAGCTGAGTAATATTCAATCATACATATGCACCACATCTTCTGTATCTATTCATCTATTGATGGACATTAAGATTGCTTCCAAGTCCTGGCTATTGTAAATAGTGCTGCAATGAACATTATGGTACATGTCTCTTTATGAATTATGGTTTTTCTCAGGGTATCCTCATTGTAGTTTTGATTTGCATTTCTCTAATGATTAGTGATGCTGAGCATCCTTTCACGTGTTTGTTGGCAATCTGTATATCTTCTTTGGAGAAATGTCTATTTAGGTCTTCTGCCCATTTTTGGATTGGGTTGTTTGTTATTTTGATATTGAGCTGCATGGGCTGCTTGTATATTTTGGAGATTAATCCTTTATCAGTTGATTCATTTGAAAATATTTTCTCCCATTCTGAGACATGCCTTTTCATTTTGTTTATGGTTTCCTTTGCTGTGCAAAAGCTTTTAAGTTTCATTAGGTCCCATTTGTTTATATTTGTTTTTATTTCCCTTTCTCTAGGAGGTGGGTCAGAAAGGATCTTGCTGTGATTTATGTCATAGAGTGTGCTATCTATGTTTTCCTCCAAGAGTTTTATAGTGTCTGATGTTACATTTAGGTCTTTAATCCATTTCGAGTTTATTTTTGTGTATGGTGTTAGGAAGTGTTCTAATTTCATTCTTTTACATGTAGCTGTCCAGTTTTCCCAGCACTGCTTATTTCATGTCTTAACTTTAGAAAAAGTCTAATAAAACTTTGAATTGAACTGATTTTGTAATATGGCAAAGCCCAGAACCAAACTATTTGTTTGGTCTTGAGCCATCTCTGTCCTAAGCCTCCAAGAGATAAGATACTCTTTTTCCATAGTCATAGAAAATACCTCTCTTTCAGGCCATTCCTTGAGCCAAGAATGTTGTAGGAATTTGAGTTGGTCAATCTCTTGAAAGCTATCTAGTGTCATTAGAAGTAGCTGCCCTGTGAAAAATAGTCTCCATTTTCCCACCCTGACCTACACTCCATTATTTTTTTCCTTGCTTTTTGCCCCAAAAGAGTGATCTCCATGTACTGCATCAACAAGGTGAAATTAACCTTCCAGCTTCAGGTTGAGTCCAGCCAATGGGATGCGTGAGGGGGAGAATCAGATTGAAAAAGATAAGGGGAAATTTATTTCCTGGTCCCCAGACTGCCAGGCCATGAGATAGCAGTGGCTGGATTCTTTTACCAAAGTCCATAGTTCCTGTCGGAAAGCCTCATTATACAGCTACAGCTGCAACTACAGCTGTCTCTAGGTTCTGCTAACTACTCCTTCCCCTCGCTCTTTCAGGCATAGGGAGCAGTAAGGGATCTTGCAGTTCAAGTCCCTAAGCTGCTTCACCATCTTTTGTTGAGTTCCCTTAGCCCTGCTCACAGTATTGTAAATAAACCCTTTGTTAAACTTTCCTCAAACACCCCATTCGATTGTACCATCACTTTCCTGCTGACACCCCAAGTAATACACACCCCAACCAATAGCTCTCAGATCCTAGGGGTCTTTATTCCATTCTAGGGCATTAAATGACTCAGTCCACCAAATCCTTGCCTTATATATGCATTTTATTCCAGACTGACAGGGGTGATAGCTTCATTAGCAGACTCTCAACCGTGTGCCATGAGCTTCTGGATTGTCAAGCCTGAAGTTGACCTGCACTTCCATTGCTTTTCATTCTAATTGATTCAAGAAGCCTCACATTTCTCACATTTTCCTGAGATACACCTGCATATACTACAGCTCCCAGTATCTGCACTAGTCAAGTTCTTGTTTACAAATGACAGAAAGTAACACTGAACACATTAAGCAAAAACAGTGATTTCTTGGAAGAAAATTAGCAGCTCACAGAATTAACAGGAGAGCTGGAAAATGATGTTCCACGTGGAATAAAAGAAGATAAAATGTAATCAGAACACCACCACAGCTACCACTGAGGTCAAAGCCATAGAATTCTCACTGCCATCCTTGATGACACCAAAGCCACTGGACTTGAACCCCTCTGCCTTTGGCTACTCAACTCTACTGCAGCTGTCCCGATAACCTCTAACTTCATGGCAGTTCTTTCTTTAGTCCATTGGCTTCAACATTTTCACATCAGCCACAGTCCAACCCTGAAATTAGTGTCAGCGTGTAGTTTGGCTTTTTTATCCTTCTTGGACTCAGAGCTCTGCCACCTCGGCTTTGTCTGTTTCTCCTCCTATTATGCATTCTAATATAAGACATTTTCCTCCCTTTCTCTGAAAATAAACTGAAATGTAGCTTGAGTAGAGATTCACAAGTCAGATGTTCATAAATTTATTATTCCTATATAATTTCTTAGACTTCTTTCTTAGATCCATTCAGTATTCAAATGTCAGGGCAAAGTCCTGTTTCCGTACAGAAGGCTTATCTAAATATTTGTATCACACAAGGCTTTCATCTTTTTCAGTAGTCTGGGACACTTATATCAAGTTGCCTTGATAGGAAAACATGAATAAGTTCTTGGTTTCGCTGTGAAAATATGTTGAGGATATATCCTTTTGACTTCTCGTTTCCACAAAGAATCATTCAAAATGCCTCTCTTAAATATGTAAAGGTAAGGCAAGAGTTAATTGGAATCATTTTGGGGTATTTACTGAAACCCCCTCCTGAAACTCTTCGTTGTGGCAAAGACATTCCTGTGATTAGACGGCAAAGTTTGCATAGAGGTTAAGGAACTTTTGGATACCTAGGTGGTAGAGGCTTCAACAACTTCCATTCTGATATTCAACATTAAACCCTCTCTGATAGATTGGGATGATGTCAACATAAGTCCACCAAAGGCCTTCGAAAGGGGGCTCACAAAGTTGGAGCATAGACAGAATATCTAGGTTCAAGGCCAAGGTCTACTGTTTACAGGAAGAGAATGGATTCTAGCTGAGCTGGCCACTGATGTTGAAGTTCTTCCTGATCCAACAGCCATTGTGAGCACTTTGAGAATAATACCTTTACATGGGAAGAAACCAAAAAACTATAACAGTGGTAAGTTCTCTGGCAGCAGATCACAATGGGGAAGTCAGATTACTGTCCCTTGAAGAATCACTGTGGCAGGTGCAGAAATCTGGACCAGCAGTGTCTTCTACCAAAGCAACTTCAGATGCAATTAATTTGAATATCAAAAAAGTTAAAGTACCACTAAGCTGGTGATGCAGATCGTCATAGCTAAATGGAATTTCTACCCACAAAAGATTCCTGTTATAATCTCTCCCTATTCTTTGTAGAGCCTTCTTTGTATGTCTCAGGAGGAGGCACCTGGTATATGTATGATGATTTGGACTAGTGAATCAGCAAGACCACCATTGTGCTGACACAAAGATGCACCAAAGTCCAAGCCTTGAAGAGCAAAGCTATGGTCTTTAGTACCTTTTCTATCTTCATTATGCCTGCCTACCTAAACCTATGGTATGGACATTATCTGATGCAAAGACTGAATTATCACTCATTCATTGAGCGTGTTTAAAAATCTTACCAAGTAAAACCACGTTGTTAAGTATATTAAGCACTAGACTGGGAATGAGCAGACAAGCTGATTCCAAGACCTCACAAACATTTAATTATCTGTGCAAATGTGAACAAACGAGTTACTCTCTTTTTTTTTTTTTTTTTTTTTTTGCGGTACGCAGGCCTTTCACTGCTGTGGCCTCTCCCGTTGTGGAGCACAGGCTCCGGACGCGCAGGCTCAGCGGCCATGGTCCACGGGCCCAGCCGTTCCGCGGCACGTGGGATCTTCCCGGACCGGGGCACGAACCCGCGTCCCCTGCATCGGCAGGCGGACTCTCAACCACTGAGTCACCAGGGAAGCGCCACCAGAGAAGCCCAAGCTACTCTCTTTAAACCCAGTCCTCATCTGTAAAATCCATAAAACGGAAAAAAGTAAGACTGCTCTTGACTACAACCCAGAGTTAAAATGAAGATCCAGTGAGATAAAGTAGTGACACTGTATTGCAAATTGGATTAAACAATGCCGAAATGTGAGAGATGACTTAATTCATCTTCCAGTTTTAACTGGTACATTTGGAATTGGCAAGTACTCTTCTGAAACAACATTTCTCAGAGGAGTTCAGGGCCTCTCCATCATCAACTCCCCAAGGCTTTTAAAGAGAGGCTGAATCTCCACTGCCACATTCAGAGTATGAAAAGCCCATTTAGCTGTCATCCCCTGCTCTTGGCAAACTCTCAGGGAATGCCAGCAAAACGTCTGAAATTGGAATGGCAACCCACCAAGTACATCCAAATCTTTCATCAAACTGTGCTTAGTTTAGAAGCAATATTATATTAACATTACCCCCACTGTGGATTATTTCTAATGAAACCAATCTGCCAAGGTGAAATGAGAGTATGTGTCACAGAGAAGCATAATTGGATTGACCTGAAGACTGGCTTGAAAAGTAAATCTCCTTTCAATTAAAGATGAGCAAACAGATTCCAGAAAATATCAAGATTTCTGACCCCTTTAAATCTGTGGCCTGTCCCTTAGACCAAAATATAATCAAATCTTTTAAAGTTTCTGAATGGAATTAGAATAGAAATTTGTAATTCTGTTTATTGAGTCAGATTCTCCTGATGGCTAAACTCTCTTAATTGTAGCTTAGCAAACGTCAAAGGCAGAATCAACTCTTTCAAGCTGACATGGCACCATCCAGGATGCAGAAGGTACCAAAACAGTCTTTAAGTTCAACCTCTGCATGGTCATCATTTCCTTCTTCTCTTTCATGGCTTCATCATCGTCTACCTCCCTTTGTAGCCATCTCCTGCTACACCCCAGAATTCTGTGGTCGTTCTATTTTCTGGACACCATAATGGGCTCTAGGAATATAGAGATGAGTAAGACATGAGCCTTGACGTTGAATACTCTGTTTTCACCCCAATCACTTTCTTAGATCATTCTTTCACTCTCAGATCAAAGACCTCCTTTATGATGTTTACTTATTCATCCAGGAAGACTTAAAAATTCCTTCTTTATGATTTCACTGCTCTTTGAACATATGTCCATTCTAATTTATATGGTATCCTTTATAATTATTAATTTATATATTTCCTTGAAATCAATGATCAAGTCTTTTCATCTTTGTACCCCAATACCCCACATTGTATCTGGCACAAAATAAGTGTGAAAATATTTATTGAATAAGTGATTCCCCAATCCAATCATTCCCCAGACACTAAACACTTTCATTTCTACCCTCTTAGTGGTTCTTCTCTCCAAGTCCCTTTTCTTCACTACTTTTATTGCCCAACTTTGGCCGTTCATCACCTTTTACTATATCTGTTTCAAATAAGTTTTTCATATACTATTCTTACACATCTCAGATGCATTTTAAGTTCCTACGAAAGTTATCTAAAGTCTGTGTCCTACCATCTTACTCCATTCATCAAATATTCTCTCCTGGGCTTCCCTGGTGGTGCAGTGGTTGAGAGTCCGCCTGCCAATGCAGGGGACACGGGTTCGTGCCCTGGTCCGGGAAGATCCCACATGCTGCGGAGCGGCTGGGCCTGTGAGCCATGGTCGCTGAGCCTGCGTGTCCAGAACCTGTGCTCTGCAACGGGAGAGGCCAATTCTTTCCTAGATATACAGTAAAAATGTACTGTTCTAATTCTGCCCTGTCCCACCAAGTTCCTTTTGCTCCTAAATAATTTATGTACTTTTGATATCTCTGTGACATTGCTCATGTATCCCTTAAGCTAAGAGGGCCCTGCTACTCATGTCTTCCCATTGAAAATTTAACCTATCTTTAATGTTTTAGCTTAAAGATCACACACAAAAAATCACAAAATCACAGGCTAATAAGAATCTAGCCCTTCAAACCTACTCAGGTAACTTGCAACAATCACATCTAAAGGCAGAACTAAAGCAAAAACCTAAACTCCTAATTCCAGACCTCTTTACACTGGCCCTGCTGCCTCACCTGTAAACAGGATGCTCAGATCATGTATGGATCAATGTGGAACACCTCTGAGAGTTAAAGAGGGTACTAGTAATAATTGCACCATTCATAATTACACCTTGACAAAAAGCGTGAATGAGGACATATGGTCAACCTGCATAAATCGAATCCCCCTTAAACTATGGTCAAATTACATGGACCCTGTTCAACAAAGTGCTCAGCTAGATCTTTCTCCTAGTGACAGCTCATCGATAATTAAGACGATTTGAGCCTTTAACAAGTGATTTTGCACTCTGGTTCCCTATTTTAAAACAATAGCAACAATAAACACACACACACGCAGTGTGACTTGTGTTCTTTCCTTAGTAATTGCACAGCTGTTCTATACCAGGTATTTCTTGGATTCTAGAGTCAGACATACCTGTGAGAGCCACACAGCTCCATCCTTTATTGTATAGGCCTCAT